>NC_142259.1:10576662-11224878 GCF_052056855.1 Sturnus vulgaris | reverse complement strand
TAGCAATATTTCTTCTATCATGGAAATTTTCTGGGACTGAGTATTTCCAAACTTTTCCTAAGAGGAATGAAAAAAGAGGGGCAAGATCTCCTGTTGGATTTTGGTTTTTTCCAAAAACAAATCAGAAAAAGTGAGTAAACTTATCTAAACTGCAATATTTTATCAGACTTAAGTCACAACACAACGTCTTTTATGGGGAGAGGAAGGAATGGGGGACAAATTTGCATTGAAGCTTTGGGTTGTATCCTTTAGTCCTATACATTTGAAATGAGGCATCTAAAATATCACCTCACTTTAGGTACTGCAAATGCAAAAATACAGACCCATGGCCCCACAAAGCAGGGAAGTACCACTGAAGAGCAGCTGAAATGAGACTGTGATGCTGTAATTCTGCTGAGGTCGTTTTGTGTGTTTAATACATTTGTTCCATCTCAAGACACAGGAGATGCACAAAAGAGGAGTCCCAGGTTCATCCCTGGGTTCCACACTGCTGAAATCTCAGGGGATGGGTGCTGCCAGGGTTGTGATGTGAGATGGGGACACAGGGGTTGAAAGTTTAAAGCTTCCCTTAGTGCTCTCCAAGCAGATACACAGAGTATCAACCTCTGTATTGAGGCAATTGCTGATAAATTTTAATGTACATGTGTAGGCCAATGCTGATATCTTGTTTCTAATAACTCCTGGCTCTCACTCCAATGCACCATAAGGATGTGCAGTGGTTTTGGTTCAGCAATTTGAAATTTTCCTGCTGTGAGATAGGATTAGCAGGAAGGCAAAACAAGCTCAACTTTACAAAGAGAAACTTTATTACTAGAAACTATAAGGAAAAAAAAACCTCAGAATAAAACTTAAGGCCGCTTTAGCTCCACACCCCCCTTCTTTTTCTTTCACACTGAAAATGTACAGAAAACAACTCAGTCAGTTTATCATCTCTAAAATAGTCTTTCACCAATTCACTTGGGAAAGGAGACTTCAGTTCTCTGGTGGAAAGCACATGGCCTCTGGTACCTGGAGGGTTCCTGGCTGGCTGGGGAATCTTCTGACCTCGTGTTCTGCTAAAGCTAAATGAAAGTGGAGATACATCTGAAATATAAAGGTGCATGTTCCTGCATTAGCAGTGTTATTTGCACTGTTATTTATATGAATTTTGCTGCTATAAGGGCATCATTTCACCACATAGCCCTGGGTCATGATGTGTTTGTTATGTGGTAAAAAATACAAGACAGGAACAAACCCAAAGTGTCCCTCAGATAAACTGCACCCACCTGTATCCTGTGCTTTCAGAAACACCCACACAGCAGCACAGGGCACTAAGCACTCCACCACACTCTTTTCCCCTTAGAAACCCTGCTGATACATCCATCTTTTCAGCTTGTTAAATACGGGAAAAGGCTGAAAGGTAAACATCCAGATACCATTGTCATAGCAGAAATAATAATAAAGAAACCCCAACTTTACAAGCTCCCTTCAGATCAGCAATAATTACACGTCTCCAGTAGCAGAACTCAGGCTGTTTTCTGTACCCTTTCATTACCCACCCAACGTGAGAAGGCAACCCACACACTCCCAAACAATTCTGAAACTGCAGCCCCCATGGATGGAGCTGGGAGGCAGCACACAAAAGGATGGGGTCTGTGTTCATTGATAACGTGAAAGTGTCACCTCTCAGGGGAGCGTTTCCAGCAGACACCAGAGCCACAGAGGAAGAAGAAAGGGATGGAGTTGGATCAGTTGAGCAGCTCTGAGGGGCCATGGGCAGGAGGGCAGCACACGGATGGAGCCAAGCCAGGCTCAGGGAGTGGCAAACTGTTCTTTTCTTTGCTCTCTGGGCTGCTGATTTGGATCTGCAATTAATGGCTGGGGAAGGCAGCACAGCACTGCTTCCCTGCCACTTATCTGCCAGGGATAATCTGCTCTGGGAGCTGAAGTCTGAACACAAAGGGCTGCAGGAAAAGGCCCCTTTGACTCCACAGGTCTTTGAACAGGGGCAAGAGCAGGATGTTTTCTGCATGTCCTTCACAGCCAAGCTCCTTCCAAAAACCCCTAATCCGTTTAAAGTATGAGGAAAGAAGAGAGGGCAGGTTCGAGGCTCATGGTCACAGTTCATCAACAATTTTTCATCACATTTTTAGTCCTCAAATGTCTCTATTGATAAACATCTCTGGTTTCCCACACTGAGTTTGACTCCACCACGATCTTGTCCTTTCCACAACCAGTTAGCTTTCTCCAGTGGGACCATTATGACAAGGAAAACTTGTTTTTATATACAGATAGGCAATGCTTTATTAAACTAGACCATTTTCTATATGGTATTATGTCATGTCACTGCAATGAGAAATGCCACTCTGATATAAAGCAAGGTATATTGAAGATATAATGCAAGCAATCAGAGGTATAAATGGGTATAAAATCCAGAATAATTGTAGCCTCCTACCCCTACCCAGGTCCAGCTGTGGCTCAGCTCCCCTCCAGGCACTTCATGTGCCAGGCAGGCTCAGGTGGTGGCCATGCTGTGGAATTTCTCCCATAAAAATGGAAGGACTGCTGTGCTATGCTGGATCAGAGACCAACTCCCTGTCTTGATCCTGATAGGAATGATAGCAGGCTCTCTAGGATGGAATCTACAAGAAGAAGGGTAATTTTAAATTGATGATTTTCCCAGCTTCTGGAGTTCAGGGCTTTTTGGGCTTTATAACGTGTAATAGGTGTAATAGCTTTGTGCAACAACAGCAGCTTATCTCAATGAATCTTTTTCCAATCTGTTCACAGTTTCAGCCACTGAAATATCCTGGGACAATGGGCTCCTCAAAGCAATTCTTTATTTCGTGCTAAAAATATACATTTTTTTATTTACTTTAACCCTGTTTTTGACTCTTTTCATTATATACATCCCTGGTTTTATATTGAAAGAAACCGAATAATCTCTCTATGTACATCTCCTCCCCACAGCCAATAATTTCTTAGGTTTATCTCATGTTTTACTCTTCTTCATCCACCACAGTTGAATCATCACTGCCTATTCAACAGAGTCCAGACTCCCATAGTTTATCCAGTCAAAAATTTCCTCCCAATAGATTCCTTATTTATTTATTTATATTTTGTTATGTATTTATTACTATTTTTATATGTCCTGGGAGCTTCATACACTTCTTTGAAATAAATTCCAACTCTGGTTATAACAAGTACATTTCTATCCTCAGCAATTTGCCATATTCATCCCAATTTCGAGGTTATGTAGAACTACTGAATAAAAACAGTTTAAGCAGACACCCTTTTACAACCTTGTTAGAAACAAGCAAAAACGATCCTTACCTTTTGTTCCTTATATTATAACCAGTTGTTAGTGCACAAATTGAGCAGTTATTTTATCCCATGGAGGACTCTTAAAGAATTAAGACTCCTAGTGAAGAAATTTAATGGAAATCTTGTGGATATACAACTCTGCTGTGCTGACCAATCCTTTTCGTCTGCAAGCTCATAAACACCCTCAAAGAAGTCTAGGAGATTTCTGGCCACAATCTGCCTTAACAAAAGCAATATTGACTCATTCTATTTATTCACATCCCTATTTACTCTTTGCTTTATTATTCTGCTACAAGTTGTCTGGTACAGACAATTATTTCCCTAATGAAAGAGAAATACTGGAAGAATTAGTCACTAGCCTTTGAGGATGGGCAGTGTCTCCAGGAGAACACATCTTGCTATAACACACACTGGGTTTGTGCCTGCCATTCCTGACTTTCAGGGAGTTGGAAGAGAAGGAGCATCCAGGACTCCCTGATGGAAATAAAGACAATGATACAGATGCTTACACTGCCATCATGGAGGTTAAAGTAGGGGAAAAGGATCTGGAAGAGGAGGAAAGTATTTTACATCAACTGGAAAAAATCTTCATGGCATGGGTGGAAGTAGTTTTGAAGTTTTTCTGTACAGTGGAGATGTTGGTAGTAAAGTCAAAGTTCCTCTGATGAGAAAATGTTTGTTTAGCTTCTATTTTTTTCTTGAACAATTAACTTTTCTGTATATTTTTTACAGTACATTTATTTCCTGGGTTTAGTTTGCCACCAGCAGACAAAGTACAAATGAGAGTGCTGTAACACCTGCCTATATGTGATGGATCTTTGTAGGTGACACATGTTTTGCAAGGAGAGCAGTTATTGAATTTGGATTTTATTTATTACTTTTTACCCAGAAATCAAAGCTAACAATAAATGCTGATGGTCTCAAGTTCCTTAACTGTCATTGAGGAAATCTGTAATGCACTAATAGGGCTGGGGGAAGCCTGCCTTGGATGGAAAATTTAATTTGATGCTTCTTTGTGGCTGTAGCAGTAAATATTCCTGGGTAGGAGGTGTCAGAGTGTTTAGTCCTATTACAGAAGAGAAAGCACACAAGCAACATTTCTGACAGCCCTTATAGACTTTCACCCAAACACAGCATCTACCACAGCACTGGGGTGGCAGCAGAAATAATAAATCACAGCTCAGACTGGTCATCTGGAGCAGATTCCTTTTAAGCTGCAGCCTGTCCTGCTCCTATTAAAGTCAGCTGCTGTTCTCTGCCCTATTTTTTTGCCATTGATGCAGAAAATGGACTTTTTCAGCCTTCAGATAATGTCTGGTATCCACAGTGCCAGATGCACTTTCAGAACTGTGTTTTACTCAGCCTGGCTGATGTACTGTCCTTAAAAATGAGGGATGGGTCATGTGGGCAGTGGGTGCTGTTACAGCATATCCTGCAACAGATTCTTCTGGAAAAAAGCTAAAATATTGTGTCTTCTGAGCTCTCAAAATGATACTGAGAGCAGTGGGTAAAGTTCATGAGCAAAAAGACAAATCATAAAACCTGGCTGCTGCAAACTTCTCACATGTGCTGCAGGGACTTGCAAAGGCAGAAGCACAGTCAGGTGCCAGAGCTTGAACTCTCTGCTGCTGGCACTTTTGCCATTTTCATGGAGGTTTTCCTGCTACATCAATCCCTCATGATGCCATGAGCTCATTTACCAGTCCAGATGGAAAAAACCCAAAGAACCAGTTCTGAGTATTTGTGATATTGGAGGATTCACTTGGATGTAAACAGTTATTCTGGTTTTTAGGTACAAGCAAGATAAGAGAAAAAAAAAAAAAAAAGTAATTTCACATTAGGCATTGCAAAATAACAATTTCCACTTGCTTCAATATTTGTAGGAAGGCATTTCAGGGACAGATTATCCACAAGCCGAGTGTTAAAGTCCAAAAATTGTCCATTCTCCTTAAGAACAGATGCTTAAACTGGAAAGACAAATAAGAGAGCCCATACCAGTGCCAAAGTCAACCAACCTGCCACCTGACTAAAGGCACTGGGACTCCTCACTGAGTTCTTGCAGAATTTCTCCCTGTCATGTATGAACATCTTTGGCTGCATAAAGAGTGAATTCAGACTCCCTTGTGATGGGAGATTTTCTAAAAGGATAGGGAAACAAAACAAAACAAAAAAAAAACCCCAACAAACAAATAAAACAAACAACAAAAACAACAACAAAAAAACCCCCTTCCATATTTGTTTATAGGAGGTGTCAGGAAAAGAAATAATGCCTGCAACAGTGTTTGGGTCTCCAGGGCAATGAAGGTGGCATTTTCCACCAGCACAAAATTTACTGTAAACATAAAACCCAGCAAGGAGAAATGTATCATTTGTGCTGAGAGTCGGCTATAGAGGTTCTGCTGGAGAATATTACATCCCATGACTCCCTTCCTCCTAATGCAGGACCACCCCTGATATTTCCATCCAGAAAGACCAGCTAATTAACCAGGGCCCATCATCAGAATGTTGGATTATCCTCTTGTCTCCTCATTTGGCCACAAGGAATTGGCTTCTTTTGCAGGGTGAGAGGAGTGGAGATTTACACAGATGTGAAGAGCAGATTTGTGGGCAGACATTGCACTCAGTGAACAGTCTCTAACACCTTCTTGGACAAGGCAATTTATCTGAACAATGGGTGGAAGGTGGCAGAGGGTGAGGCTTGGCCAGGAGTGCCAAGATTCATTTGATCTCTTGTGTAGAAATACATCATTTCTAGCTAGATTCAAAGAGGACCATTAAAATATCCAAAATTGTAATAGTTAATCAAGAGGGAAGCTTCTGAATATATTAAGAGTTTCAGGGCTCTTCTCTAGATTTATTGTTTATTACACTAGGGATTTGCTGCATTATTTTCTTGGGTGGCAGGTTTTATATTTTCCTATGAAGTTTCATTTTTGATGGTTTCCTGAGGTAAGTCACTCGAAGAAACCTTCACTGATCCTTATCCACGCTGCCAATTGTCATGTTACTCTAAAAGCTTTTTGAAAAACAGTGTGAAGGAAAATGATTGCAAGAGTGACCCACGGCTGCCCTGTCCCAACCTGACTTTGCAGCTCTGTGGAAAGGAGCCTGAGCACAAACGAGCTCAGCTGCACTGCCCTGAGCTGCAGCAAAGAGCTGAAACCAGCCCTGCTTTCAGATTCTTCCCTCTGTGCTTCAAGACAAAAGGAAACCAAGGGCAGAAAGAGAAAAGTAGAAGGTTACCAGAAAAGAAATCTTACTGTCTTAGCAGAAATATTTTCTGTATTAACAGAAAAGAGAGAGAAAAAAAAAATCAGTTCTGGAGAATGCTTGTGTTCTGTATTGATCTCATTCTGCACCACACCTGCAGGCTGAGGCTGAGCCATGAGCAGGAGGAAAATCCCTCTCCCACATAGTTCCAGCACCACTTGCTTTCTTCCCTATCCCAGGGTCATTCCCTGCTTGGCAGCTCATTATCTCATCCCTGGATCTCCATACAGAGAACCATCCCAGTCATTTCATAATTACAGGATGATTTTACCTGGAAAAACAACTTCTATTAAACAATTTTGGCCCCTTTGCCTGCACTGTCCAACCTTCTTTCATTTGGGGCTGCTTCTGACAGCCTGGCATCCCTGTAGCTTTTATAGGACCACCACTGCTGGAAAAGTGAACTTTTCCAAAGCAAAATTGATCCTCACTGTTCAAAAAATTGAATTCTATCCTTGTCTCCTCCATGCCCACATTAATTGGGTCTAAAAGAAAACTGTGGTTCCCTCATCTATGCAAAAGCAAAACATTTCTGAGTGGAGGAGATATTGGTATTGCAGTGGTCTGGTTAATTAAATAAATGGGGTGTTTTGGATTTCCATTTTATCCCACCATCCCTCCCCCAAAATATTTCAAAGACTCAAACGGAAATTGAGTGTCAGGGCAAAAGATTTTTCTTTTTTTGTGGTATGCTTTTTTAATGTCCCTCAGGACAACCTCTTCTATTTATTTGTCTCTCCAGTATTTGTAATTTGCATCAGATATGTCTTTATCATCCATCCCTAATACACGTTTGTCAGAAATTACCAATGGTTTAAACACCAGTCTGTGTGAAGAATGGTTCTGTGTTGAAAGCAAGATTCAAGCATCCAAACTGAACTGTGTTCCCAGTGGTGATGCAGATTTTCCTTGGGAATAAGGGTCACACCTTGTAATGTCCCTGAGCTGGTGGAAGGGGCAGCCAATGCATCCACAGGGTGTGACAGAGCTGGGTCACAGCCACGGCTCTGGCAGCACTCCACTCCTGAACTTGGCTACTTTCTGTGCCTTTAATCCCTCTGCTTCTTCTTTTAACCTCTGTAAAACCAAACCAAGAATTCTCTCCTCCTCCTGGCCCAGCTCTGCAGTGAGCAGCCATTCCTGAGCTGGGCTGGATCCGCGTGCGGGCGAGTGTGTTTAACAGATTAAGTTAAAAACAATCTTCACCGCTTCATTTAACTAAAGCATTTTTCCAGACAACTTCCTCTGCTCGAATGTTCCTTCTAATTATCATTTTCCCTTTACAATATGTTGTGTCATGCTGCTTAGGAGAAAGCTCATAGCGAGAGGCAGCACTGGGGTTGTGAAGGAAATATGTCCTGGCTATTAGGAAGTTCAATGAAGCGCTGACTTTTATATCATCGTGTAGGGATGGGTGAAACAGTCCAGAAAAAAACATTGCCATCTGAGCAGCAATGTGGGGCTTAAAATAACCCTCCGTTTCACAATGTTTTTTTAAGGTTTCTCCATCAGTTGCAAGATTATTTTTCTCTCTCCAAGTGTTTCATCTAAACTGATTGGTCGTGGAGGTGGAATCTGGCTTGGTGTGGAATTCCAGCCTGGCCAGGCTGATTGCTTTGTGCCCTCAGCACCAGGGGCCTGCTCTGCTCAGGGAGAATGATTTGGAGGCACGATCATTTGCTTTCATCCCAATTCTGTGAGCTGTTTGCAGCTGTTAATTTAACAGTTTAGTGCTTCCATCTTCCATGGGCGGCAGCAACCGCGCCAATGCCGGAGACATCGAAACTTCATTTCCAGTAACAGGACTTGGAGGACTGGGAGATGGCAGTAAAATGTTTGTGCTCCAGTGAACAGGGACCACACGGTGGGCACAGAAGTGAAAAGAGAGAGATTTTGTAAAATAAGCCTCTGCCAGCTACAGCTCTATGGGGATGAAACAAGAAGAGGAGGAGAGCCATGAAAGCAAATCCATCGTGGGAGAGATTTCCTGGGGCAGTGTCTGCAGTGCAATTAGCCCAAATAGGAAAAACGTTGGGTATAAAGAATATCTGCTAATACAGGCAGGGTGTTATGGTGAATAAAACAGAGAGTACAATGCAACTGATAAAGGGGCCTGATATTTTAGGCCTAATCAAACAGAAACTATGAGAGAGACAGACATAAGATAAATGCTACCTGGGCAAGAAGTGACCAAGAAACGTGGTGAAAGTTTGTGGTAAGATAATGTTACCAGGTAATGTGATGTCATGAAGAATTTGTAATCAATGGGAAATTGTTATCAAAATTAGACCCCTATATAAGTGCCATAGAAGCAAAACCCTATAAAAACCCCTGTATACTCAATAAATTTGGCTTCTGATCACAACTCGGAATGTCCCAGTCTCTCCAATAGGGTGTGTCCCTACATACCTGTGAATTCAGGATTTTTCTCACACCTCAAGCTGAATTTAGGACAGTCCCTGTTTCCAAGCAGAATTTACACCAAAGTGCTATAGAAGGAAGAGTGAAACTGCTCTATGGCACCTGCTTATGGAAGAAAATATATTTCCATTTTATATTATCTGAAGGACTGATAAACTCTACAGTCATGAAATTATACCTAAAATTTCTTAGCCAAAGGTTATTCATGAGTTAGTACCACTAAAGTTGAAAGAAAACTTTTAAGTAATTTCAAATTTTGCTTTTTCTCCACTTCTTTTATTGAAAAAAAAGTATGATTTTGTTTGTTTTCAGCCTTCATGATAACTTGTCAGATCTGTTGTCAGGCTGTGGAAGAACTTGAAAACTTAATCATTATGCTTCTTATTTTTATTTTTAATGGTATTTATTTAATCCTTGTTTCCTGAGTTTTTTATCTTATAAAAGGGATGCCATCCTCCAACATTGTTGTAAAATTATTTTCTAAAATCCAAATTTTCTACTGCAAACACCCACACTTGCCACGAGAAGTTCTCCCTTTCAGCACCTCTGCTGTGCTGCTCTGTCATACCTGTGCTCTGATTTGAATTCTAGGAAAAATAGATGTATCCAGGATTTTGGTGCTAATTATCACTTTTCATTTTGCTTTATTTTAAATGCCATTCCACAGCATTTAAACAACATATTGTACATAGAATTTTACCAGTAGCAGCTACCAAAACCCAGCAGCAGTTGGAAAGATTGTGAAATTCTTGCTGGGTGCAGCTCAAGGGCTTTTATACCTCCCTGGAAATTGTGCTAATCTTTCCCTTCCAGGGCACTTTGCAGGGTATTTGTACCAGCAATTTCAGACAGGTAATTTAATCAATTGCCTTTGCTACCTGATCTCCTTTACTTCCCTCTGTAATCAATGGGGAGCAGGAACAGCCTCCAGAGTGTGACTTGGAGCAGCTAAATTAGGTTCCTGGCTGAATTGTTGCTTCACAGCATTCAGGCTGCTGCTCCTTTAATTACAGAGAGGCAAATTAGCCCAGCTCATCATCTCAGACTGGCCGGTGTGAATTCCTGCCTTTCCACACTTACCTGCAGCATCCAAATGAGAGAAGACCTCAACTCCTCAGTCCTTCCATACACCCAGTGCAGATTCCTCTGTGGCTTTCTCTATCAGGAGAGTGTGATGCTGTGAGAGCAGTGTTTAACAGTGAAGTCATTCTCAAAAGGCCATTGCACAGCCTGGTCAGGAGAATGTGCTGGTGGCTCTTCACAGGCGCCCAGGCTTCACAGCTCCCAACCCAGCCTCCCAAGAGAAATAACTTTGTCTTTCTCAGTTTTAACATCCACATTTAGGCAACATAAGGCTAAGCTGGATGGGGCTTTGAGAACCTGGGACAGTGGAAGGTGTCCCTGCCCACGGCAGGGGGTGGAACAGGAAGAGCTTTAAGAGGTGTCTTTCAACCCAAGCTGTTCTGGGATTCTGTCAACACTGAGTTAGAACCCCCTGAGTTTTCAGTGATTCAACAATTTCAGTTCCTGCCCTGTTCTACACTGGAAAATGCCAGTTCAAAGTTACTTCAAAGCTCAACAAGCTTGTCATGAGCCTCAGCTCCTGGCTTCATATATTTCTGCATTTATGTACAGATGCTGGTTCCCAGGCTGTTCATTATGAAAACCCAATGACCTTTTCAGAGTCACTGGAATATATGGGTTTGTCCTCTTGGGAGCTGCTGCCAGGGTTGTTTAGGGTCTTAGCATTAAGAACGTTGGTTTTTCTTCTGATGTGCTTAATAGCTCACCCTGTGCTTTCAGTATTGGTTTGTTATTTATTGGCAATTCCTTGTGCTTCTATAATTCTCCTTAGAATGGTCATTTGCTTTGCTGGCCAGCTTTTTAGTCCTGAGATCAGTGATTTTTCTCATGGCCCATAAAATAAGAAAAGTAATTTTGTGCTTTATTTCTGCCTGGTGGAAATCCATATCTGTGAAAGTGGAGCAGGCTCACAATTCATTGGCAACTTATATAGAATGAACTCAAACAGCAAATAATTTTTCATAAATATGTGGGCACTTCTTTAAAGACTCCATGTGATCAGTAGACAGCTAGGTTAGGTAAATAATCTCTCAAAAGAGAACTGGAATGTGAATATTTTAGGTTGCTTGCTCAGACAGATGCAGTTGTTTTATGAGATGTGGTATCTGATGGGAATTTCCCTGTGCTTCATTGATTTGGATTATTTTGGAATATTTATAATATCTCAGTGCTGCTCAGATGTAGTGGAATCCAAGCATGAACAGCTTCTCCAATGTTATCTTTTTATCCATCTTCCTGACAGACAAAGGACAACCTTCCCCATCCTTTTAACTCTGCTAAGTGGTGGGTGGCAAGTGTGGGTATTCCAAAGTGGGGAACCTTGGGGTCAAAGGAATCCAACATCTCCCAGCAGAAGGAAGAGGTGGGAGAGCAGAGATGATGTGCAGAGATGATGTCTCCAGAGAGGCTGGGGACAGCCTGAAGGACCCAGGCAGAGGGGAAAAGCAGCTTGCATACAGCAGCTTATTGTTTTTAATGCCACTTTTCTCTGACAAGCTTTTATTTTAATGGGTGGTAAAATATTTGAAAAGACTGAGTATGCAGTCATAGGCTGCTTAAAATTTCCTCCACGTTGACCATCGTGCTGATGAGAGTCTGTCACATGAAGGAAGAGCCAAAAGCTTCAGCTCTGAGCAGGAAATGAAAGCAGAGACCTGAGGGACCAGGTGTGTGGCTGGGCTGGGAGCTCAGGTGCTGTTCTGTGTGCCTGGGCTAATTCTGGGCATTGGAATGACTGTTAGACATGCTCATGGGGAACAGCTCGGTTTACAGAAATATTCTTAGAAAGGGAATGCTGAAACCAAAATCACACCCTTTTTTCTTTGGAAACCTGATTCTAAGGCATCTGCTCATCCCAGAAGAGACCACAGTGATTCCAGGTGGTCTTTCCATCTTATTGAAGTAGAGCAAGCACTAAAGATTCCAAGGAAACTGCTCACTGGCAATGTATCAAATGAGAATTGTTTACTGAGGCCATCCAGCAAATAATTCCAGTAGTGAATAAATAAAACAAAATCACCATCTGCCTGAGGATAATTGGAAAACAGAACCAGAGGCCAAATTCACAGAGCAGATTAATCCTCCAGCTCTGTTAGGAATGCTGAACGGAGCTGTTCATGCTATTCTTTCTTCAAGATCAAATAACTCCTAAGCACCTCAGCTGATTACAGGCACATAAACCTGTGTTCTTTAGTTAACCAATGTGTTTACACACCCATTCAGGTTCCTTGTGAGGCTTTTTCATTCAGGAACCCAGGAAAAACATTTTCTTACATTTGCTGTTCAGTTCTGTTTGCTATTCTGTTGGCCTTGGACACTTCCAGGGTTGGGGCAGCCACAGCTTCTCTGGGCAACCTCTGCCAGAGCCTCACCACCCCCACAGGGAGGAATTTATTCCCAATATCCAATCTAAACCTACTCCCTTTCAGTCTGAAATAATTTCCCTTTGTCCTCACAGCTCTCCTGGTCCTACCTCTACCTTTGTGCCAGAGGCAGGATTTGGGCAGTGGGTGGGATTCTCCAGGTCCCTTTTCCATTACTGGTGTTGAGTTTGGGACTTATTCTAGTGATGAAACTGTGCATTTTACTTTGGGTACAAACAAGTCCTGACTTAAACCCCAGAGAAAAAAACAAATATCCCAGTTTGAGAGGCTATGGGATTAAATCTCATAGCTAATTCTATTGAACTTTATGGATTTTATGAGTACATCTATTACTCAAGGTTTCCTCAAAGCCTGGGTCTGGCATTGAATGATGAGACTTCTGGAAAGAGCACTCTAAGTCCTTTTCATGCTTCTTTTGGTATTATAACCTGAGATGTATATTTTTAAAATGTTGTTGTTTTTTTTTTTTTTACATTTGAGTCTAACTTACAGCCTTGATTCTTTTTATAAAAGAATAGTGATCCTCATCTCAACCCCAAGACCACAGAAGCTTCACTTTTTCGGGGAAAATTCAAAACTTTCACTCTGATAAGAAACAACAAATATTTGATAATAAAGGACTGTGATCAGCAATCTCTTGCTTACCATCAACCAACATTAAAATTGACTGGAAATATTTTTGCCTGAAGGTGAAAAAGCAGATTACATTCTGCCATCTGCACCAGTGTTTTGTGCCTTAGAGGTTAAACATTTGGCCCTGTGACTGCAGACAATCATTATTTTATCACTGATATAATATAATCTGTGTCTGTAGATTCCATTGCAATGGAAAACTGAAATAATGCTTTAATAGTGTTGATAGCTATGGAAACCATATTATATTAATTATGGATTCTGCTCTTAATATTTTGTCCAAGCAAAAAAATAAGATTACTGCTCAAAAGAAGCATTAGAGAGACAGAGGTTTTCACATTCAGAGCAATGTTATAATTTGAGGAAGCAGAAACTGGGAATTCTTGAAAAAAGAAATGGAATATATATATATATATATATGAATATGTAAGTTCTTTTGTCAGATTGACAGGGGGGAAAAAAAAGACATTTCAGTGATCTAAGAAATGAAGCTCCTCTCATGAGTTTAGATTTAAAGACAAAAAAACCCCTACCACTTAATTCCTGTCCTCCCAGTGCTTATTCAAATTTATCACAACAAGGTGGGTAATAAACAGGAAGGTAAACATTCACTTTGGCAGCCAGATGATCAACAATAATGATTATTTCATTTCATTATTACTTCCAACATTTAAGCAAAGAGAAAGACTTTTGCTTTGTCTATTGTTTCTTCTAACAGCAGTTTTGCTTTGTTTTCTGTCTTTCTTCTTCTTGAAAGATATTTTAAAAATACTTACAGTAAGAGGCTTACAGGGTTGCATTTTGCATTAAAAACATAGATTTTTATTTATTTGTCTAATTTTCTGTTCACTTCCTTTCATTGCATGAATTGGAAGATGACAAATAACCCTGTGAAGGACTAAGAGAAGGAGCTTCACAGTGACATTTAAATTTGAGCCCATGATTGATGGCGTGCAGATGATTTAAATACATGTCACCAATGCACAGCTCTAAAAGCAGATTTTAAAAATGCTTTTGCTTCCCTTACTGCTGCTTTAACATGCATCTGGAGAGTGCTACAAGCCAATGGAGCTGTTTTAAATAATCTGCAACCATCTTTTAAAGCTTTTTTTTTGTGCTGCTCAGGTGAGAGGTGCAGTGGGGTTATAAATAATGATTAGAATCAGAACAATTATTATGCAGATAGAGTTTCCTGTGCTAAAGTCACCTCACAGGCCACAGTCCTGACCCTGTTCCCAGGTTTGCTGTTCAGCAGGAGTTCCCAGCCTGTCACACTCCCATCATTCAGATCTCCATATCCACTGCCAGCAAATGTATTCCTCCTTTCCCAAACCACATGCAGGGGTAGAACTTGGACACCAGCACTTTAGGCTGTAAATTATCCTCTGCTATCAGCATGTGCTTCATACACGGGCTTGATCTTCTTTCATCATCCTCAGGAAGGTCCCCATCCTTCTCCAGATGCTGTCATGCCTACATCCAGGTGTGGGACACATATTGAGAAAGTAAGAAAATTACAGCCTGAAAAATATTCCAGGCTGGAGCTTTTCAGCTCTGTTCCCAGCCCATGAGCTGGTCCAGCTCAAGGCTAGGGAGAATTTCTCCCAGGGTGATAATTTGGTCAAAATAAAGAGGAATTTAATAACAATGAACACCTGTTGTGGTGTGTGCCCAGGCCCTGGCAATGGGGTGTCTTCTCTCTGAACCAATCACATTTTCTCTACTCTTGGAGTTGAGAGTTGTTCTATTTAAGCAAGTGTGCTTCCGAATAAACTTGTCTCTCTTTCTTTCCTACCATGAAAGAGGACCATGTAGTTGTGTGTTTTATTTCCACCACATCCAAAGGGTTAATACCCCTTTCCATGGCTACATCCAGGAGTTCTAATACCCTCTCTTTTCCTGTTAGGAGAATTAGGTTTGAATTAAATTCACACATAGAAGCACTACTGACATTTGGGAAGGTTTGGATCCTGAGCAGCCTGTGCTGGCTTAGGCCTGGTTTGATTTAGTGCTGAAGCACAGGGGTGTGTGTTAATGCTATTGCTCACTAGCAGAGCCAAAATCAAACTCTGAGGTGAAAGCCCTCCAAATCCAGGGCTATCGATGCTTAATTGGCATGGAAACCCCCAGGTTCCCTTGTGGTTTATTATGTGCTGATCCACTGTGGTTTGAACAGCTTTGCAGACTCTATTAAACAACCTCGATTAAATAAAGACAAACCCAACGATTAAATGTCTCTGGGTACCTTGCATGAACTTGCTGAGACATTAACAATGTAAAATCTGAATTTGAAATGTAAAATTTCCCATGAATCAGCTGATGCTGATATGATATGATGGTGTCAAAGAAAGGATAGTTTAACACCTTTTTTTCTTGTTGGGGGTTAGGTTTCTTTCCTTTTGTTCCTTTTTACTTTGGGATTTTTTACTAAACTGAGACTTCTCACTCATTAACTCAATTAATCCCCCTTTGACCTCATTCCCAGTATGAAAAAGTTCATAAACCACAAAGTTACCTCTGGTCCTCATTAAATAAGAATTGGCCTTTTCTGTCTCTCAACATTTTACATCTCTGTCTCTGCTCCCAGATTATCAATTCCATTTTATTATCGTTTACTGGGACCTTTCTGAAAGCAACCATTGGACTTTTGCTTCTTACACCTGGTTAGCTCCACATGGTCTCCAGGAAAGACCTTTCCAAATCTCCTCTGTTATGTCCAGATTTTATATTTCATAGCCCTTTTATTCTCCAGTTCCCTCAGTCTCTTCTCTGTCAGTGTTATTTCTTCAGCCATGGTGCCACTGTTTTGGGCACATTCCCCTCCTGTTCCCCAGCCAGCCTTTCCTCTCCTCTGTCAAGTCCATCTTTCCCCACGTTCCCTTCAACAGTCCTTTCCATTTCTTTCCTTTCACCCAGGTCTCTCCACTCCCCCCAACCCTCAGCTATTATCTAGCACTCTGCTTTGGCTTGTCTGACTTTGCTGAAAGCTCTGCTGGGCACAGGCTCAGTCTTATTTCAGATTATTGTTTGGGGATGGGAGCCCCAGATGGGAGGATGAACTTCAGGTTTCCAGGGCTGTATTTCAGAAATGCAGCATCACCACTTGAAGGTTGTTTCTTCTCCCCAGTGAGACAACTTAGGATGTGTTTTATTGATCCTGAGCATGTCTTAGAGCAGCAGAAGTGTCCATTCATGTGAGGGTTATTTATTCCAGAGATAACTCCACCATGGTATTGCCAAGCCAACTGTGTGGACACACACATTTAGAGAGCTGGGGAATTACAGCTTGGAAATTCTCTCCAGGCCTGGATTTCTCCTGACTCTCAGCTCCATTCCCAGGCTGACAAGCTGACTGCAGCTTCAGTTAGGGAGGAGTCTCCCAGGGTGAGAACACGGTGACAAACAGAGTGGAATTCATCACCAACATTAACCCCTGGTGTCTTTCCCGTGGGACACATCCTGAGGTGCTGTCCCAAGGATGTTTTTCCCAATTGTCCACTGAGCTCCTGTCCTGTCCTGGCTGCACTGACACACTTTAAATCCGGGCTGTCTGTACAATAAATTGGCCTTTTCTCCCCAAAGAGCTCCGTGTGTATTGCTGTCCTTTCTCTCTTTTTGCAGAGCAGTGACCACACAACTACAGCCAGCAAGGGCAATCTGGGCCAAGATGTGCCAGGATGGCTTGGGAAAGGAGTGTTGAGTCTTTGGGCATCTGGGCCCGTGGATGGAGCAAGGAGCAGCACAGATACTGAGGGGGAGCCAGCAGCCAGCCCAGGGTGTTGCAGGGAGATGCTGTTAGCTGGGAGCAGCAGCAGATGGAATTGGAAGGGGTGAGGGTGGCAGCCAAAGGGAAGAGCCTTTCACAAACACAGAGCCTGAGGTGGCCCTTCCACTCCCCCTCTGCTCAGCAAATGTGTGATGAGCCCAGCAGGGCTGCGTGGGCCAGAGGTGCTGAGCAAGGGATGTCACACCTTGGTGTCACCAAGGGGAGGCTGAGCCACACAAACACCGTGGGACAACCCTGTGTCACCAGCCTGGGACAATGTGAGCCCAAATTGCCTCGGTCTGCTCGTCACCACATGCTTTATTCCTCCCCAGGTCTGCACTGGGGGCCCAGAGCACGCAGAAAGAACTGGTGCAAGATGTCATGGAGGTGCTAAAATTCCTTTATTTCCCCCTGGAAATGCACACCCAGTGCTGTCTGTCCAAATGCCACCGAGAATCTGGACCCAAACACATCATGCAAGAAAGGACAATTTGGGACAACACAAGAGAAGGATTCATAGACTTGAGGGCCAGGAGGGACTATTATCATCTAGTCTGACTTCCTGCATAATACAGCTCAGGAAGCTTCAGCTAATAATTTCTGCATTAAGACCATAAGTTCAGTTTGAGTTATAGCACCAATTTTCAAGAGACATCCAGTCTTGATTTAGAGAGGATAAACTTTGGGGTTTTTTTATCTTCCAATGTCTGAGCCTTGAGGGTGCACTCACATCTGGCTTTGAGTTCTTTCTGAAAACCTAAAGGCTAGATACTGACTTATCAAAAAATAAATTAAATTAAAGCTGAATTTTTCACAGTGCTTTTTCTTTCACATCCATTACTTGGGGCTTTAAACAGTATACCCCAAAATTCGAAGCTTCTGATAGGTGTTGAGCTCTTATCTCCTTCCCAGAGATAAACTGGATTAGTGGTTTCAGAAGGCAACCCCTTTTCTGAAGATTTCCACCCAAGAGGAGGTGACCTGGCAGGCAGCCCTGGCACCCTCAAACAGCAGAGCTGGGGAGATGCAGCTTTCACATCCTGCCTGAGATCTGACTGGCTTTTGATCCAAAGCACCCAGAGCCACTGATTAAAAAGGCATTAAAGGGCCTGAATAAAAGGAAGGTTAATAGATGCTGATGTGGGAGTAACCAGGGCTGTCAGGGAGCGATTAAGCTGCCGGATAATCTTCCACCTGGAGCTGTCAGGCCGGTGTCTAATGTTTCATTCAAAGAAGGAGCTCTACATTCCTGATGAGTAAATGACAGAGAAGTTTCAATTAGAGCTGCTTTGTGACTCAAATCCTGACATAACCTGATGGTTTACTTTCATTTCTCCCGCTGTTCTCGGGGGGATGCCGACCCGCTAATGACACCTTTTAGGATGGAGGGGGGGTGGCTGCTGCTGATTAGCAGGTACCCATCAGTGGGGAGGCAGGGCGCACCTTTCCCGAGCTGGGAATTGCCTTTATTACAGACATTTGGATGGGGCAGAAGGGAGCTCCAAGCTGCTCATTTGAGGGAGCCGGTGCTGTTATTACAGCCGTGCCCAGGGAGGCAGGAACAAATTCCTGCAGTGCTGTTAATGCTCTGCCAGCCTGGCCACACACCAGGGCGGGACAGGTCAACCTGCAGAAAGGTTCCCCTTCACTCTTCCATGTAATTCAAAAACAACATAAAATAATTTGCAAACCTGCCTTGCATTAGAGCAGAATTCCCAGGTGAGGGTAGGAAGGTAAGAAAAAGAATTCAGCTCGACACAAAGCATTTTGCTTGATTGCTATTTCTTGTTTTGAATTTAGCATGAATTAAGAAGTGGTTGAGTACTGTAAAAACAAAATGAAAGCTTTCATTTTGGGTCAAACAGAATGTTTTGGTTGATTGAAGGTTAGTATTTGCTCCTTTTCTCTCATTAGAGTGGAAAAATATTTCAGGTCAACACAGAACAGCTCTTGTTTTGTTTTCCAAATGAACTGAAAAACCCATTACACTCACAGCTGTACCTGCAATATCTCAGCTACTCTGCTCCTGAGATCCCCTACGGAGCTGTCAGCAAAACACAAGACAGATTAAACCAGACTTTTTCTTGTGTGTTCCTTGCTCTTGTAGAGAAGGAAGTGAGCCACACCTCACAAACCTGAACCTCCTTTGGAAACCACCATACTCTGACCCAGGGTTCAAGTGAAGCTCAAGAGTCTGATCCTAATTTTTTAGTGTAAAATACTGTTTGAGGGGATGTGGCTTCCCCTGTTACTGCAGGTCATGGTGAGAACAACCAGCTCAGGTGAATGCCCAGGGAGTTTCTGTTCCCAGCTCTGTCTGTCCTTGGGTCCCTGCTCTTGGCTGTGCTCCAGCTTTCTGTGGATCACCAAGCTGTGCCCTGGCATCACTGGCTGTCAAACCCCACCAGGACACAATGCAGGGACTGGGTTTTCATACTCGGACACATGGGGTTTCTTTCATGAACTTGGAGGGACACGTTTGTTAGGAACTGCAGATTATGAAAAGACTGGGTGCTTTCAGAGTGGTTGGATTTGAAGAAAACAGCCTTTGGTGCCATGATTTAGGAGCATTTGGTTGCCCCTGCAATCTGTGCATGGCATGGGGTGGGGGCAGCTTTCCCATGGGGTGTGTTTGTTCTGTTGGAGAGTGGCCACAGGGGCAAAAAGGTGATTTACTAAAGTAACTCCATGCAAATAACCCACTGTGCCAGAGAAAATGACACGTTTCACAGGTATCCACCTCCCCTTGCATTTCAGTGACTCTTCCCTGCTCTCCCTCGCGAGTATTCAGAATATTTCCAGCTGCAAAGGAGGCAGAGAGCTCTTTGCTCTTTGCAGCACCCTGCAAAAACCTGCAGGAACCCTCAGTTCCTCATGCTGACAGGTAACAACAAGATGCTCCTGCATGTGCTGTGCAGCAGGGCTGCTGTGGCTTTCTGTGCTGCTCTGCCTTGTGCCATCTCCTGCTTAATCCCTGTCCCACTGCCCCGGGGGCTGCAGCGCAGGCAGTGACTGATGGGCTGGGGAACTCACTGCCAGCGAGGTGAAAATCATTTCCCCACTCTGTTAAACTTGAGAAAAATGGTTCTCACGCTGGTTTTTGCTCCTCAGGGAGCACTCCAGTGTGCATCCACCACGTTTCCATTCACCTCAGTGCAAAGCAATGGGGAAGCTGAGTGTGAATCTGTGGAAGGTCCAGCTTAGGAGGTGAACATGAGTGCAATTTGCTTTCCCTTTGCACTGTGAAAGCCCAGCCTGGCTGGGAACAGCTTGATTATCTCTCTCTCTCTTTTCAGCACTCCTTGGCTCAGGCCCATCACCAGTCCCTGTGTGCAATAAATCTCAGTGAAGAAGAGTCAGTTCTGTCTGAGCTTTGCTTTCCCATTCGTGTTCTGCAAAGGCACACGTGTGAAGTGGCACCTCTGAGCTCACTCTGGACCTCAGGAAATGTTGCAAGGAAGGAGCAGGATTTTCTGACTCACTCTTTCCTCTTCACTGGGCTCTGGAGGCTCCAGCCTGGATTTATTGCCTTGTTCTCTCTGCTGTCCATCATAGGTTTCACATTAAAGAGCACTTGGAGGGTCATTTGGAATTATGTGGCTGTGCAAAGGGGCACAACCTCAGTGAGAGATTTAAGAGCAGAGCCCCACTGCTGCAAGGCTTGTCCCTACCACAACTTTGACTCTGTGGGTAGCACTAGATGTGTAAAACTCGGTCAGGAAGGTGGATATATTTTTCCTAGCTTGTAATGATGTCGTGTATCTGAGAGCAAAACTGTTCTGTGAGTTTCCAAGTTGTCAAAATGGACTCATCAGGGAAAAGTAAAAATTGGAGAAAGTGTACTGTGGACTTGTCTGGTACCTCCCAAGCCTAATCTATAGAAGGGACACAGCCAGGGACAGGGATTTCCATTTGCTCAACTCATCCAGAGCACAGAAAGAGGGAAGAAGAGGCCCAGGGTTTGGCTGATATCTAGATTTTCATTTTGTCTACATAGGCGTTTGAATGATGATAAATATCAAATAATTCCAGTGATAATTTCTGGGTTCTGGTATTTTTAGAAAGCTATTTGTAGAAGCAGAGGCAGAGCTGAGAACTTCTTTCCAACAGGCTTGTGGAGACTAAAACCTCTCACATGTTTTGGAAGGCAGCAGTAGGAAATGGTTTGTACGATTTACTACTTTTCCTCCTCCTCTTTTCATGTCTGCTCATGTTACCTTTATCTTGACCCTCAGAAGGGCTGCCATATTTTTAGTTTCTTACTTCTCAAATGCCTCCTGCCCTGCTTTTTGTGTCTAGGGCTGCATCTACCCTATTGATCTGGGAATCTCAGAGAGAAATGTGCCATTCTATCTAAGGGATGCAAGTTCAAAACCAGACCCACTGATGGAAAAGGCTTGTGCATCTACCACGAGTACACTGGGGTTTTTGGTATCCCACTGTGCCTTTTCCTAAGGCATGCTTCCCTTCTGGAGTGAGTGTGCTTCCAGCACTCCCACACATCAGACATCAAATGAGCTCTGCTGTCCTCACAGCAATGATGCTCTTAGAAACAACCTGTGATGAAAGGTCTTGTCCCTGGATATTGAGGTGCTGCTCTCTCACTTTTCAGCTCCCCCAAGCCATGCACTGCATGGAACCACTGATGGCTTCAATCTTTGAGATGTGCTCATAACTTTTGGGAGTGGGAGAGGCACTCAAAGAAGCTCCAGAATGGAACTCACACAATTATTTTGGTTGGAAGGGGCCTTAAAGATCATCTCATTCCAAACTCCCTGTCATGGGAGGGACTCTTTCCACTATCCCAGGTTGCTCCAAGCCCCATCCAGCCTGGCCTTGGACATTTCCAGGGATCCAGGGACAGCCACAGCTGCTCTGGGCACCCTGTGCCAGGGCTACCCACCCTCATAGTGAAGAGTTTTTTTCCTAACATCCAATCTAAACCTACTCTCTTTCAATTCAAAGCCATTCCCTCTTTTCCTGTAACTCCAGGCCCTTGCAAATTATCTCTCTCCATCTTTCCTGCAGGCTCCCTTGTGCTGTAATGTCACAATTAACTCACTCTGAAGCTTCTCTTCTCCAGGCTGACCAATGTCACCAATACCTCCCAGCTTTTCCTGACAGGAGAATTTCCCCATCCCCCCTGCTCATCTTGGTGACATCCCCTGCACTTTCTCTGCAGGCTGATGTCCCAGATGTGCCTTCCCCTGCATCTGTGAGTGATGCTTGTTTTATACCTGGAGGACAGCAGCAGATTACATAGAATGAGGCTTTCTTGCATCCAGTTATTTTGCCCTGACCTGTCCTGCTCCCTTTTTGAGTGTCTCAGAAAAGGAAAGGCAGGATTTGTAGTGGCTTCCCGTGGTTTCCAACACCTGCCCATGCAGGAGAGGTTTTGTTCCTGTGTGCACCACCCACCTCATCCATTTAAGAGAAGCTTTTCCTCGGGCTCTAAGCAGTGAATTGCTACCCAAACAGGGTCTTCCCAGGAATATCCCAACATGAAAAGATTATGTAATATATGAATATTTATTTCTAAGGAAATTTCTAGATGGTGAGTGTAGATTCTTTTATTTCCTGGATAAGATATGGCAAGGCAGGTGTTAAAGTGAGACTTTGCAGACTCCAGCTTGAAGACTTTAGTGTTACTAACAGGTTTTGGTTTGGACAGAATTAAGTTTTAACTGTAGAGAGAAGAGTGCAGGGGATTCATAGGTGGCTGCTAAATTCACAGGCCACATCAGTCTCCAAGCAAAACCCCGAGATAAAGGAGGGTGGGACTGGAGTGGTACAGCCAGGGCACAGGGCTGGGTGGACACCTGGTCTCAACCTTCCTGACTCTCCCTGCATCCCTGACAAAGACAAGTCTGAGAGCAGATGTGACAAAAATCAAGTCCAGAGAGAGAAAACCAGAGGCCAAAGTTGAGGTGCCATCCTTCTGTCCTCACATCTCATCTTCTCCACCAGCCTGTCCTGGGGGAAAAGCAGGGCATGTGCACAGTCACCTGTGAGCAGGGAGAGCTGCAGGGGATGTCCCCTGAGGAAACATCTCTGGGCAGGCTCTTGGGTCACATCCCCCGAGCCAGTGTCTGGTGGCACACTGCTGAGCCTCACCTCAGCCTGCTGGCATTTATTTAGGGCTTTGTTTTGTTTTATTTTAGACTGGTGGCAAGAGGACACTGCCATACAGACGACTCTTGAGTGGAGTCAGTGTGCATAAAAAACCCAGGGAGATGGGAGGCATTTGTCTCTTTAATGTTACCTTGGCTCTTTCTGGAGCTATCTGTCTGCTGCCAGTGTGTAGGTCCACAAGGTGATGAGGCAGATAAAATGGGATGATAAGCTTGTGTTAGAAGACAACTTATCAACAAACCTGTTGATGTATTGCACTTCTCAACTCAGGTGGATTTAGGGGCAAGGGGAGGATAAATTTTCCCCTAACTTTTTTTGCTGCTCTTAGATATCCATTAACTCTCCACGGACCATGACTTTCATTTCCCATCAGCTTTGAATTACTCAGTCTGGGACTGAGCTGGAAAGTAATTTCAAGAGAAAAAAGAAAAAAAAAAAAAAAAAAAAGAAAAAAAAAGGAAAAAAAAGTGGGTAGAATCCCATTTTTTTAATTTAATTCTGACTGTGGCTGGCTTAAATTCTGCCCTTTATCAGGACTTGCATCAAAAACAGGCTGATGTATGTCCTTCTATGGGGAGATGACAGATTTGCCTGGATGGTCAAGGAATTGTGGACTAGTCCTGCAAGGAAATTAGAATGACAAAAAATATTACCTTCAGGATAAAGGCTTTGGTAAGTCAAATAACATAACAAAAGATGAATAGTACACTGATTTTTGTGTATAACTGTAGAGGGACCAGGGATTTTTTTTTTCAACCATTTTTAACAAAGGCTGCAACTACCATAAACCCTTAAACTGCGAGAGTTAGGAATGGTTTTGTTCTTCCCACAAATTCAGGCTTTGTCTCTCTCCTTCACCCTGAAATAGTGTTAAAGGACAGAAACAAACCCACTGCTTCACCAGGCTCTACATCTACTGCTCCCTCTAATGGATTTAAACTTCTTCCTGAGCTGCAGCCCAGGTGCTCTGGGCTGGTGCTCACACCTGCCCAGCCATCCCTCACCCCCCTGGAACCAGCAGGGAGCTGGGACTGCACACAAACACCGCTTCCCTTCTCAGTGGAGCTTTTCCTCTGCAAACAGACACTGAATTCTGTGTTATTTTTCTGACACTGCACAAACAGGAATCTGTTGGTAGGAGGGGTGGATCACGTAGGGCAGCTGAGAGATCTTCACCACGATGAGCATAAAAATCAGAGAATCCCAGAAGGGCTGGGATTGGAAGGAATGTTAAAGATCACCATGGGCAGGGGCACCTTCCACTCTGCCAGGGTGCTCCAACCTGGCCTTGGACACACCCAGGGATGGGGCAGCCACAGCTTTTCTGGGTACCCTGTGCCAAGGCTTCCTCACAGGGAAGAATTTTTTTGTGATGTCCAATTTAAACCCTTCCTTCTGTCAGTTTGAAGCAATTCCCCCCCCTGTTCTATCACTCCATACCCTCTCCAACTCTCTGGCAGCCCACTGGAAATACAACAAAGTGGAGCAATAGATAAATCAGGAATGAGAGAGAAGGTGAGAAAAGATTTACTTTATTCTGTTTCAGTCTTTGCTTTCCCTTCTTTGGAGGAGATTTCCCTATTTCTGGATTGTCTACTACAAAAAAAAAAAAAAAACAAAAAAAAACAAACCAAAAACAAACAAACAAACAAATCCCAAAACCCTAAATGTCTGACCACCTGGTTTTCCAGCCTGAGAATGTCTGCACTGACAGCACTGCCTGGTGGCTGTGCTGGTGGCACAGTGAATCCTGGCTTCAAGTAGTGGCTCTTGTCAAAAATGTAGAGGGGCACTAGAAATTAATGTCACTCATCGTGTTCACAGTGCACATTAGGAAGTGTTGTCAGTGCTTAGTGGCTCGTAGTTTGCTTGTGAAATTGCTGTTGAAGCTGTTTTGCCTACTCCTGCCCATCGCTCTCCTCTTCCTCACTTAGTAGAAAAAAGATAAAATTCACATTAATTAAAAGCTAATTGATGACAAGATGACAAAACCAGTACAACAACCCATGCTCCTAAGTAACAACAGGCTCCTAAACACCACCAATACATTTTTTAAAAGGCTCTGTCAATATTCTAGGACCTGAAAACTGTTCTCACTAACTGAGGGAAATTAAGAAAAGGTGCAGTGTGGTGTTTGTGTGGGTGTGGGATGTGCACAGGGCAGAGCCAGGAGGGGACAGCTCGGCAGGCTGAGATTTGCAGCTCCTGCTGCCAGGCAAGGAGGGATGTGGCAGAGCTGCTGCTCCCCATCCCAGAAGGGATGTTCCCTTGTAAACACCACCCTGAAACTTGCCAGGGAGCAGCAGGAGCCAGCCAGGCTGCCCTGGGCTGTGGCACAGGAGCTGTGGGCAGCACACCAGGCCATTGCTGCTGCCCCTGGCAGTGCCCTGCCTGCCCAAGCCTGCAGCTGGCTCTGCTGCACATCGTTCACCTCACTCAGAGCAGCTTTGTCCAGGCTCCTTGGAGACTCCCCGAGCCTGGCACACCATCCTGAGGGGAGGCCAGGACTGCTTGTGCTGCTGGCTGGCTTCCAGAGTCCCTCCTGTGCTGTGCCAGCCCAGGCAGGGCAGGGTGGCACTGGCATCACAGCTGGGAGCCCTGCAGGAGGGCTGGCCACTGTCCCGTTGTCCCCTTGCAATGTTCCCTCAGCCCAGGAGCTGGGTTCAGATCATCTCATCTCGGTGTAATGTGCAGATCTGCCCTGGTCCCTGGTGCTCAGCTGAGAGCAGCAGGCTCCTCTCCATGGCCCTGGGGGAGCTCTGGGAGCTCCTTGCTGGAAATCCAGCCCTGGCACCCAAACCTGCTCAGTGGCCCCAACATCACTGCTTTGTACCAAGGATCCATTTCACCAGGACTGAGACGATTCAGTTAAAGAAGAATTCATTCTGCTCTTTTTCTTGATTTTTTTTCTGTTTGTTTTTTTAATTTGTTCTGTGAATTGACAGTGCTGGGTCTTACCAGGAGAAATGTGCTCTGACACATGTGAGAAACAAGATTTCCAAGTTTTCCTCTTTGCTTCCAGGACCCTGTGAGTCATGTTAGGATCTGGGATGGATTGGAGAGTGAGGTGCTTCAGCTTGGCTGGTCCTACTCCTTCTGTAGCTTGTGCAAATGCTTACACAGCTTTGGGATCCAGCAGTGCCTAAATATCTAATAGTCATTTTTATAAATATTCCTTTTACCGAGGTGTGAAAGTGACTTCAGAATTATTCCCTGAGGGGTTTTGTCACTGTCCTACAGATGGAAAAACAACTGCTCAGCTGGGAGCACACACAGGACCCTCTGACACTGCTTCAGTCCAATCCTCAGGAAGTCTGACCCTTCCTTCTGAACGAAGACAAACCCATCACACCCTGTTTGTGAGAACCACTGGCTGCTGACAGATTTGTGTTTGCAGTGACTGAGGGATGGCCAAGGCCAGGGAGCTGCTGCTGCCAACCCACAGCGAGCCAGCAGGGCAGGGGTGGGCAGCAAAGCCTTTCCAAAAGTCAGGTTTAGCACCTATTTGCAGAATCTGGTGGGAAATAAAAGTGTTCTTCTGGAGCTTCCCTGCTCCAGTCAGGATTTGTGACAGGTCTGTGCCAATATCCAGCGTTCCCAGGGCTATGGGAAGAGAAGCAGCTGGATGAGGCTGCCTTTTGCTGCTGATGTACAACCTCATTCATCCTCTTCAGCAAACAGCAATAAACTCTGCTATTAACTTCTCGTGATATGAAAATGGTGCAAGGAAAAGCATTCACTGACCTGTTCCATAAACTCTAAATGGTCCTGAAGACCATAAAGATGGACAACTTGTTAGGAATGCTAGAGAGAAGCACTGCATGCTCTGTTAAGTTTTTCATTAGGATTTCTCTCCCTTCTCTATGTTTTTCACACACACAGGACTGTGCTTTTACATGTATTTTAAGGAGAATGACACAATGATTTTTTGATGAATTTTTTTTTTAATTGTCATGCAAAAAATATTATGGGGAAGAAGCAAATTGTCAAGATTAGAAGGAAACATCCCATTTTAGATCTTGTGTTTTCATGTCTCTTGTGGTGGAAATGTGGAAATGCAAAGTGAGCCTGGGCTGCAATCTAAATTTCATAGCTGACAGAATTGAACCATGTGGTGAGGGTGCCACATGAACTGAACATAAACATGAATTAAATCCTGCAAGTGTGAAAGACCAAGGGCTGTTGCAAAACTAGTACTAAAAATGTAAATTTGAAACCCAAAAGAATGGATGGAAAGAAGATTTAATTGCCTCAATAAAGGGGTTACATGAAAATTGCGGGTGTCAGAGAAGATGAAATGTACCTCAGAAATCAGAATAGACTGTTAATGTGTGATGGATGAATGGCAGGAACCTGACAGAAGGCTATTAGGCAGGTGCAATTACACAGAAATTGTGGATAAGTGGTTAAAAAAGGTAAGTGGAAAGCAGGGGCTCTTGCTGGGTGCAGCAGGGTCTTTGCATCATGCTGTGACCTTGGGCTGAGTCTCATTTTGTGCCTGTGTGCTTGGAATGCCACTCTTGGATCCTGGGGAAGGTTTGTAGGTGCTGGGAACAGCCTGGGATGGTGGAAGGTGTCCCTGCCACGGCAGGGGTGGCACTGCTTGATTTTTAAGGTCCCTTCCAACCCAAACCATCCAGTGATTCTAGGTTTATCCTGGCTGTGTCACTCCCCCCTAATCCACCCTTTTCTGTTTGTATCTCCTTCTCTTCAGTTTTGGGGAAATCCTTTAATCTTTGCCAACCCCTTTTCCCCACGGCTGATGCCAGTCCTGGCTGCAGTCTGGGCTGTCAGCATCACACCCAAGTCACTCTCCCTGTGGGTTTCCTGCATCCTTCTCCCATATCTTTCAAAGCCCTTCAAAGGAACTGCAGGAAGTCATAATTTGGGAAGTTTTCAGAGTTGCTTGCAGCTTTTTTACCCGATGCCATGCTTGACAACTTGAACTGATGGGATTATTCATTGGAAATAAATCATTTGAGGAATATAGCTATTGATTGTTATGAATGATTAATGTATTGTTTATGTTGCTGTAGCCCCTAATGAGTCCTTCCAGGCTGGGACTCCACAGGGCTAAGCTTTGCACACAACAGCACTAAGACAATGTTTGGTTAAGGATGGTAAAAGAGGCAGGTGTGGGGCAGGACAGGTAGGGGAAAACATCACAGTAAGTGACTGTCACAGTGCAAGCTGCTCTGCAAATGTTTTGTAGGCGTCTGTCACAGGTAAATCTTAATGAGATATTTGGAGGTGGACAGCATTTTCATTCCTCCCATGGTCTGCATGGAATATCTAAAAAAAAAAAAAAAAAAAAAAAAGAAAACCTGTTAGAAAATGTACCTGATGGGCAATAAAAGCTGGTGTTATGATCAGAGCTGGACGTGGGCTTGGTGGTTTTTGGTTTTTACCTGTCTGCAGGCAGGTTGTCTTTGGGGCTGTTCAGCTGCTCATCTCTCACGGCTGCCTGGTAATTCTGAGGTCCATCTGTGCTCTCTCACACACATTTTAGCCCACGGCCTGGCTTGCAAAATCACACTTATGCATATTAACAGTTGGTTGTTCAACCCATGGGGAAGGATTCCAGCACTGCCTGGTGCTGTTTCTGTGCCCTGAGTTGCACTCTTAGTCCAGTCCTGTCTGCTTATGAATAACTCAGCCAGGACTGAGCTTCACAGCCCTGCTGAAATTAATGAAATGAACTTTTGAAGATGACAGGCAAGATCCTTATTCAGGATACTCTCAATTCAGTGAAAATAACTCAGCTTTGTTGAATTTTAAAAAAAAGAAAGGCCAAACTTCTCTCTGGAAGATTAGTAAGTGCCCATAGGGCCCTGAGCCCAGGTCAGAGACTGAAACAGACCCCAAAATAATAAAAGTTACATAACAATGTCAGAAAATTGGGAGAAGCAGACTCTGAACTTACTAAAGTTAAAGGACAATTACAGTAAACTGACAAATTTCATTTAAGTAATATTAAGGAGTAGCTTCTCTGGTGCCTCATTAGCTCTGCTCAGGTGATCAGCTTATTTGTTTCACAGGTGCTTTTCCAGCAGCCCCATACAATAAGTCCTGTTTTCAATTAATATGAAACAACAATATATTAGATGCATAACAAAGCCTCCCACCTCTTTCTGCCTGTTCAGTGTTTGCACTCATGTGGCAATTACTGCATCACCCCCAGCTCTCCTGGTTTCTTTCAGGCCCAGAGATTTCAGTGCCTTGGCAGAGCCTTTAGTAAAGACATTTTTATTTACATGGCCATTATGTTTCTGTCTTCCATCAGGCTTCCATCTGGCTGAGCAGTCATGAAAGCATTAATCACTGGGGTGTCTGGACACCCACTCCAGAATGGGAAATTCAGAAGTTCACTGCAAGGTTTTACATCAGGTTTCACCACTTCAAAGGGATATTGATTTTACTCAAAGAAGAGGAGGGAATGCTTTGAATGTTTTAATGACTTCACCTGTCTGGGTTTTGTACCTGTGTTCCAAAGCTGGGAGCTTTGGCTATTTCAAATATCCTAATATTCCAAATATCCTAAGCATCCTAATCCTGAAAAAGCTTAAGCATGAGTTTAACACATGGAATTTAATAGGCTTCAACAAGAGAAAAAGGCTTTCAAATAAAAATAAAATCTCCATTGGATTGTGAACCACAGGCTGAGTACTTTCAGAATTAGGAAATTCTGTGTGCTGAACTCCCAGCTACCAAGTAGCTCAATATAACCATAAAATCTCTGCCTTCTTTAGCCCTTGAATTCATGGATTTACAGGTTGGCTTTAGGCTTTTGTAGTGTGTTTTTGCCTTGGTATATGTGCAATTTCTAAATTGTAGCTATTATTGAAAGCAATATAACATCACTGAAAAGACATCAGACAACGGAGCTGTGTGTATTTAACAAATATCCAAAGGCCATCAAGAAATAATTTAGACCATGCCCCTGAACATTGAATTTTGCCTGAGAGTAAAGATAGAAATGAAACATAATCCTGTAGCATCTGTTCTGCTGCCATCCAGCAGCAGACAAAGAGGCTTTAAAAAAAAATATAAATAAAACACAGACTGAGATGGCTGAAAACAAAGCAGAGTGTCAGGGTGAGGTGGAGCTGTCCCAGCTGATTGCTGAGGCTGGGAGGGATCTTCTGAAAGAAAACATTGAAACTGTAGACCAAAGGAGAGAGTTTTACTGTTTTGAACTGCTTTGGAAATCTAACAGTGCTGATGGGAAGGAGAGTGTGAGAATACCTCCCAGGAGATGAGGTGTGAAGGCTCAGAGATGTAATTTTTTGAGCTACAGAAATCCTTTGGTGGGGAAACAGAAAATAAATGGGAAAATACATTTATGGAAGGGCCTAATGTGGATTCTGTGTATAAAGAAGAAAACCCAGAAGTCATACAGAAGGAAAATAAAAGTGAGAGAGAGTCAAAGGCCCTAAGCCATCTTTTAATTCTTGGAGACCAAGGTGGGCTGTGTGGGTCATTCTAAAGAAGAGAATTTTGTTATTTTTAAAAGAATTGGATTTATGTAGAAACTCAGTTTTAATTGAACCAGAACTGGCTTCACAAACCCAACAAAAAGTAAATAAAAGTAGCACCACAGGAAAAACCCCAAAATTTTACACACTGCTGGATTGCCTCATTGTCTCACACTCAGCAGAATATTAAAAGTCCCAGAGAGATTGAGATGCTCTCTGTGAGCTCTGTTTGAGGGTACCTTGAGGACTTCCAGGTCAGTCCAACAGTTTTGCCTCACACCCAGAACCCCCAAATCAGTTTCTAACCCTGGCATCAAATCTTCCTGACTTGGGTGTTACCACACAGGACCCCCAAAAGGGTTGTAATCATTTATCCACAATATCTTCCTTTGCTTCTTAAATAGACATTTGTTCAACATTTCCCTTTAAACAAGAGCAAAGTGTCCTTAACAATTCAGCATCATGAGAGTAATGAGTTCATTAACAGATGCTGTATGGATTTAGTCATGCACAAGGGCTGGAGTTACAGGACAAGAGTAAAACAACCCAGTGCATTACTATAATTGGAGTTATAGGGGTTATAGTGAAGGAAGCTTAAAAGGTAATTTCCATTTTGACTAAACCCTCCTTTATTCCCTCTGGCCACGAATTATCATATTTCTTCTCTGAAACAGACCTCCCGTGTCTTTTCAAGCTCCTGTAAATTCCATGCCTTTATAGTAATCTCACACAGACCACTGAAATTCTCTTTTATTTTTTTTACACGAGGTCATGTGTGAGCTATAGACTGCTGAGAGCCTGATCTTGGCTTCAGTTCAGCTGATCAGTAGGCACAGAAAGACTTTTAGATCAGAGAGACAAATAAATATTTGAAACTGATTATGCTGAAGGAAGGTTCAAGCATATAATGTTCTGGGGCTGATTGAGATACACGAAGTCAACAGCAAAGAGGAAGTGAACACAGCAATGTCTTGGTCTGAGATGTGAGATCTTGCTCTGAGGGACCCTCACAGGCTGGGAAGAAGGAAAATTTAAACTTAGTTTATTTAAACTGGCATAACTGTACTGAGCAAAGGCAGGTGAGGTAAATCTGCAGCACAGCAGTGAGATCTGCCACTGATCTTTACGTTTTGACATTCCTTTTTGTTATCCTGAATACATTCTATATGTGCAAAGTGTGACAGCTAGTCCCGAGACAAAAGAATAACTTAAGTTGGAGGAAGAACTCGTGTTGAATATGAGATAGATGAATGATCAGCACTTAAACTGAGCTTCCAGGGAAGGTGCAAGGAGGATAACTGCATCTGCCTTTGGTGAAAATAATGAGTGTGCAAACAGCCCATGAGGTTCGTTTTCCAGTCTAGAAAATAGGTCAGCATGATCTATCTCCGTGGCCTGTGCCCTGTGATGGTTCTGCAGCGAGTGCAAGGTTTCCAAATACGTGACATATTGGCTTTTCTGCCTTTTAATGGATGCTCCGTGTTGCATAATAATAGTGACATATGCAGCCCGTGTTCTGCTGCCGTGCATTTGCCCTTTCAGGGGAGGCAAAACACCTCAGCCACTTCCCCTCTTTTTCCTGAGCAACCCTTTAACACGGCTACAATCATCCCGAAATGCATTCAGTAAATCATCTCTGATTGCACAGTTGAAGAGCACTACTACGTATTGGTCATTTAAATCATCTTCAAGGATTTCATTGGTGAAGATTTTCCGAAAGGAAAGAGGTAACAAGGAAGATCTATTGAATTTTGAGTCACTGGATGCTGGATGGAACTTAAATCAGCATTTCACAGGGAAAGGAAAACAGAAGAGTCAAGTGAGATAAAGGGCTGTTTATCCATGGGGAGACGTGATGTGTGTGAGAAGATCCGCCTGACAAAAGGGTGAGCTGTTCAAAATGCCCCCTTAAAGAAGACACAATTAGCGCTTAATCGCCGCTTTCTGCAGCTCACAGCGCCCCCATCTCAGCTGACAAACACGAGTGCGGGTCAGCCCGACTCCTACCTGGCTCATCTTGGCCATCAGACAAGGCTGCTGGCTCTTTTCATCCCTGCATCTCTGCATCCCTGCATCCTTGCACCCCCGAATCCCTGCATCCCTGCATCCCTCCATCCCTGCATCCCTCCATCCCTGTATCCCTGCATCCCTCCATCCCTCCATCCCTCCATCCCTGTATCCCTCCATCCCTGCATCCCTCAATCCCTGCATCCCTCCATCCCTCCATCCTTGCATCCCTCCATCCCTCCATCCCTGTATCCCTCCATCCCTGTATCCCTGCATCCCTCCATCCCTGTATCCCTGCATCCTGCATCCCTGCATCCCTCCATCCTGCATCCCTCCATCCCTGCGTCCCTGCACCCCTGCATCCCTGCTTCCCTGCATCCCTCCATCCCTGCATCCCTGCATCCCTCTATCCCTCCATCCCTGCACCCCTGCATCCCTGCTTCCCTGCATCCCTGCATCCCTGCATCCCTGCTTCCCTGAGTCCCTGTGTGGGAGCAGCGCTCCTCCTTGGAGTGAGGATTCAGCACAGCCTGCACAGGGTCGGATGGAATTTCTTCCTTCTAAGGAAATCCTAACAATTAATTTACAAATAAGTTGATAAAAAGCTAATGGGTGCTAAATTAACTACGGGAAGGCTCATGATGTGTTCCCTGAACCGTAGGAACAGGGCAGAGAATTGCATAGGGGAAAAAAAATCGATGGAGAAAGAAAGTTGGAGCCCAAAAAGTTAAAGGAAGGTGCAAATGTCACTTGGCAGTAAATGCAGAGCAAATTAATTTATCAATGTGTAAAGCTGCACCGTGTCTTTGAGGCTGTTGCATGTTAGGGAGGAGCTGCAATGAGGAGTGACGCTCTCAAAGCTGTACCTGCACTGGGAAATTAGATATTCCCAGTATCACTGTCTGCCCCTGGGGCTGGCAGGCTCATGCCCACACATCCAGCTCCCTTCTCCTGCAGGGTAGGCTGCTGTCTGCAGGATGCTTGTTGAAATAGCTCCAGCATGTTAAATAATTTATCTTCCTTGGGAATTGTCTAGAAACAGATTTGTTACCCTGGGTCAAGTTTGGGGATTGTTGCAAAAGATTTTGTCCAGCAGGAATTTGCCAGGAGTGCTAGGGGAGGAAGGAGTGACCCTGGGCTGAGCTGAGATGGAAGGTTGGCTGGGACCTGGGACCACGTTTGGGACCAGTGAGCCCTAAATAAATAAATTTTGATAAATTCCCAGGGTGTCCAGGCTCAGCCACGCTGTGTCACACTGTCAGGCACAGACTCAGACCTGCCTCCAAAGCTGTCTCTTCCTGAAGAGCCAAGTTCCAGCCTTGTGCATGCAGAATTCCTTTCTGGAGCAGGGCTTTTCCCCTTTCCTCCCCCAGATCAGTTTCTCTTTCCCTGTTCCATGCACACCACCTCCTGTTTCTCTGCTGGCATGGGATGTTCCTGGGGAGCAATGCTGAGGCCAGTGCTGGCATTCCTGAGGGCATGGCTTTGCTGCTGCCCCAAGTTATCCATTGGCCTCATCCACCTGGAATTGTGCAGGCCTTGGGGGAACTTTGCTTTGCTCCAAGTAAGTGAATACTTTCCTCTCGCTCTGCACATACCACACATACACACACCCCACAGACTCTTACACACAGACCCCCCTGTGCAGGCTGCCCATCAGTTTCATGCTGACATTTCCGTAGGATTCTCCTTAAACCCAACCCAGCAGGGTGCTCCAGGTGTGGTGTTTCTGTCAGGCCCACGTCCACAGGAGTGTGTGTTTCATTTGCCAGCACACTGGCAGGAGCTGCAGCAGGACAGGAGCACACACAGGGCTCCCACGTGTGTCAGTTCAACACTTACAAATTGATGCCCATCACACTTCATCAAACATGTTTTTACAGCCCCCAGGAAATGCTCATTCATCCCACAGCCCAATAACACCTGCAGCACCCAAGGTTTCTTGTAAGCAGTGAAATCCAATCCCCAAAGTCTTGTAGCAGTGATGTGCAGAAAATCACAGCAGCTGGTATTGGAAAAATAGGAATTCAGCTAAAGCAACAGTACCTTGACAACACTTGGCACTGCAAACATCACTTAACTTGACAAACAACCAGTAATAGCTAGAGTGAAAATAAAGGGTTAGGCAGGTAGAGAGATAAAGTATGAAGAACATGCTGAGCAAATAACAGCCTTTTGAGAATCAACATTAGCATAATTACTAAACATAGGTAATTGCTGAAATAGCATTTGCTGGCAGCGTTTCTGTTTCTAAATGCAACACTTTCTCTCTTCAGAACGTAATCTTCTGCTAGGACCAGGAAGTGTGCTTCCACTGCTTTTAGCTGGGAGGGAGCTGCTGTGGAAATTGGCTCCATGTGAAAGCCCACGGCACGGGGAGGAACAAAAGCACTTAACACCTTGGAGTCCAACCATCCTTCTAAACACGGCTGTCACCCTCGGGGCTTCGTGCCTTGTTAGATGTTACAGCACCAGCCCAGCCTTTGTCCCAGCACCCTGCTCGATACTTGATAAGATTGGACATCCTCAAATCAATTCCTATTGATTTCTCACTGCTGAAATAGGATAAGCATGTGACAGACACGAGTGTTTAGCACGGCAGAGCAAGCCATTCCAGCACTAGAAAACAACTTGCTTGATAAAAATTATAAGCAAAACCCCGCAGCAGACACAAAAGCAATATCGTGAATAACCAAACATCCTGGCTACAATCAAAAGCATTATCTGTTTCTGCTTAGAAAAGCATTTGGACACAGTTTTGCTGGAAGGGAAGGTGGAAATTTAAAAGAAAAAAAAAAAAAGAAAAACAAAATAAAAAGAAAAATAAACACCCCAACAACAGATGAGGTTACATCTGTGAAGGTTATAGGGCTGATCTGCAATTGTTTATGAGCTCTGTATGTGACCTGGGTACTAAGATGATGCTTTCTGCACCTCTCCCTGGATGTTGCCTTGCTGGGCAGTGAGGAAGCTGTCAGAGGCACTGGCTGGCCTCTACCTCAGTAAATTACCTAAAAATGCCATGGGGAGGGGGAAAATTACATGTGCACAATTAATTGTAATGATTCCTCTGGACAACAAGAAGTAGAAAAGAGACTCAGCCTGGATTTTTTGAAAATAAGAAAAAAAGTGGTTTGAAAATAACTGCAGAAGGCAAAAATAGGACCAAGTGTGGCTCAGAAAGGACAGGACACCATGGAGACAGCCCCCATGCACAAGGCTGCAGTAGTCAGCCCTTCTAAACCATCAGCATGGTGGCAAAATACAGAAAAGTGGTGTGAAGAAAACATTGAGAAAAACAGGCTGAAAATGCATTATTGTATTTTAAAAATTGCCATATTCTTGTTTTGAGGTCAGTATGTGATATTCACCTCTGGAGCACTGATCAAGGGTTTCCAAATCTCTGATTTCCAAATCTCTCATCTGGATGAATGGATGGGAATGGGTGTCAGCCCATGGGCTGTGGATCGTGGGATCCCAAAGCCTGCAGCAAAAGGATGAATTCTCCCTTTGATAGGCAGTCCCATGGCTTCCAGAATTCTGCCCTGGGGGCTCCAGGGGAGCCTCTGAGGGGTTTCACCAGCAGCAAATGTCTCATGGAGCACAGTTTGCACTCTCCTCAGCGACATCACAAGCCTTGAAAATTTGCACTTGCACACGCTCTCCTCAGAGGAAACCCAAACCCAGGAAGCAGGAGACCATTTGGTGATCCTTACATAAAGAGATAAAAATTGGAAGACCCTACAAAAATAAACCAATAAGCCTTCTACTGCCTAACCCTTTGGTGACATTTAGACAGATGTTTCTTTAGGCAAGAGGATCAGTATTTTGCTCTCATTCATTACAGATTTACCAGTTTTGTATTGATTTTGTTGTGGCCTCCTATGTACTTTAATTGCTGCAATAGAAAAACAAGTTGCTATACATGACATTTCCTTTCTGGGAAGCTGGCAACAGAATTGCATGAACCACTGGTAGATTCACTGATTTCCCTTGTGAGCCAGTAATAAAATGATGCCTGAAACAGCTTGTCCTTCTTTCTGTTCCAAAACTGGGGCTTTTTTGAGAACTCTCAGTAGCTGTGGATTTAAAAACAGAAATCTTCCTAATTGCTGGATAATATGGCAGACTTTGCTCTAGTGTTTCACTGTTATTAACTCTGAGGTGTTATTGATTTATTTTGAGGGACAGGCACCTTGGCTTGAGCAGTTGCTCAGGCTGCAGGTGAGGTGCTCCCAGAGGTGGCCAAGGGCAATTGGAATAATTGATAAAGAAGTTTCTGGTGCTCTCATTGTTAGATTGACACACAGTGCAACTCTCAGGAGTGTGGGTTGAACAAGAAGTGCTGCCTTCCTCTGGGATATGAGCCACCAGCTCCAATCCAAGGCTCCTCACCTGGGAGAGTGGCAGCAGCTGGAAACCCATATGGTGTGGGGCAAAAAAAAAGTCACAATGTGCTCACAGACTGAGGAGCAGGTAAGTGATTAAGTTACCTCACTTCCTCCTTCTATTCTCCTTAGGCTGGTCTGGGTCTCACTGCATGAATTAATGTGGTAGGAAAAGAACCACCAAATTCTCCTCTCTTGCACTTTGGTGTGTGCATATTTAGCTCTCATAATGAGAGGTGTTACAAGAAAACACAGATAGATGAGGGGCTATGAGGTGGTCCATTAAAATAATTCTGTGTATCCATAAATAAAGTTCTGCAGCAACCCCAGGAGATAAGTCAGTATTACAGATATTTTCGAGGTGGATAAACTGGATTCCTGGAGATGCAGGTGGTGATGAATTGTCTCAGCACCATGGCAAAAGTAGAACTGAGCAATCCCTGCTGGGATTTTTGAAGTGTCAAGGCTGCTGAGGAAGAAGAGGATTTGTTAGAGTTGGTCAGTTTGATAAGAAACAATTCTATGCAACTGAGGAAATAAGGATGAGATCTGAGCTCTGGAGGTGCATCAGGAGGCTTGGAGGAACCTGGTCCAGGGGAAGATATCCCTCCCCAAAGCAGGGCGTTGGAATAAGATGATCTTTAGGGTTCCTTCCAATCCATTCTGTGATTCCAGGATTTGTACCCGTGTATGGGATCTACATGGGATCTACTTCCTGAAAGTGTGATTGGCAGAAGAGGCAACAACCTGCTCAGCCCAGAAAGCAGAGGTGTGCTGAAGGTAAAAACAAACCAAACCAACTTCCTTTGCCTTCTGCTGATGCTGCTTCAGATCTGAGCTGCTGGAAAGCTCCTCAAGGAGTATTTGCAAGCTGCTCTGCATGGCCATTTCAGCACAGCCCAGCTGGTTAATGATAGCAAATCTGGGCTGGTAACAGCTCCTGAAATAAAACCCATCTTGCCAGAAGAAGAAAGTCTAAGAACAGAAAAGTCTGGTTGTATTTTTTTTTCCATCATTGCCTATGTACTTCTCAGAGCCTTGTAAACAAAGCCAACTTGTTGATGAGAAATATGTCAATCAAAGAGCTGTTGAATGTTCTGGAGGCAGTTACCACTAGATGTTTTGACTAAATGTCTGGGAGCTCGTGCTCCTGGGAAATTTCCCAATAGATCTGAGGATAAACACACAAACTCTTGGCAGCTCTCCTGCCTGGATGAGAATCTGAGAACTGATAATTATTTACATTTAGCCTGTGCACCTTGTAAAACTTGTGGTGTGTCCTTTAGAAGGCAGCACTGGAGCATTTCACAGCAGTGTTTATTAAGGACAAAGTCCCAGTGAATATTTAAATTCTGCCAGACTACTTGTCTACATTTCAAATCATGTCAGAATAAAAATATTACTTGCTGTGTCACATCCATCTACAGTCATTTTGGTCACAGTTGAAATACAGAGGTAGCAAAAATCAGAGGAGTGAACCTATTCTGGAAAGCTCTGCACAAGGAGGTAACATCACAGACACTTGGTGAGGCAGCAAGGAGAAATTTGATATTCAAAGCAACTTTCATAAGTTTTCATTTAAGTCAAGTATTTAATGATCCCCTGCTGCTACAGTTGTGTGCTTCTGAATGATCCTTCTTTGGGCAGAACTCTGTTAAATCCTCAGGTTTGGGCTTCAGGGAGGCAAGATGAATTACTGGGAGGTTGGACTCAAACAGCAAGAAGATTCACAAGCAGGCAGCCACAGAATCACCAAAGCAGTGACAGCAGATCTCTGCTCGGGGTCCTGCTGCTTGATTTGCTGCACAACACTCTGGAAATGGGCTCAGCTCACTGAGACCTGCATCTTCTCCCAAGGAAAGTGTTCTTGTGCAGTGACATCCTGGGATGGCTGCTTGAGCAAGGATGTGCGGCACTGGAGGACAATACAGGACAATGTGTAATCTGACCAGCAGATAATATTTTTTTCTGCTTATTTTCCTTTTGATAGGCAGTGTGTTCTGTGCAGAAATCTTGAGGAACGGTTTGAATCCAGAAAATTAATCAAAAGCAGAATATTTTAATCCAAAAGCTCAGATTTTTGCCTTTGCCAGCAACAGCCTTTCCAATTTGTTTACATATTTGTTTACCAAGGACATACACAAGAGTGATTCTTTTTGTTGTTCTGGTGACAAGAATAACAGTGCATGGTTTTGTTCCCCACCTCCAGTACAGATCACTCATTTTAATTTTACCTGTTACAGTCAGTCTCTCCTCTGCAGCACCCACCTGACTGGCAGAAACTCAAGCCCACACAGCCCATGGAGTAGTAAACATAGCTGTGAAATGTCACAGCAGTAACCAAAATCTCACAGATCATCACAAGGAATAAATATCATGAACAAACTGTTTGCCCATGAGAATTAACCAGTCTCCATCAGTGGGAGTAAATGACTGTAATGACTTTATTCCTGGAGCCTGTAGAGCTGTGTGACTCTTTGTCTCAGCTATGAGCCTGTTACTGACTTGCCCAGCCTCTGCACTTTTTCATCTCAGCTAAGTCAACAAAATAGTCTGGTTCAGAGTAAGCTCTTGCAGGTACACAGTGCATTAGCACAAATATCATTGCACAGTTGTGCAGCAGGATAAGCATTTCCTCTGATCTGCAAAACCATTCTGTCCCCCAGAGCAGTCAGGAGATTTCAGTAGTGTGCATTGCACTGCCCAAAGCAGCCTGGTCAGTGGGAGAAATGATTCTGACATTATTTATACCCCAAAAGCACATCACTGCCAGGACGTGCTCCACTCTGACTGTGTGCATGTTAGAATAGCTGCTTCCCTCTATATGTAGGTATAGATATGTATAAAACACAGGCCACCAGCCATGCATAACCCTAAATCCTGATCTCTGCAAGAAGAACTTCACTGGCAGGTTGGCTGAAGGATTGGGCTCCCATTTTTGTAAATTTGTAGCTTCGGGGATCACTTCATTATTTCCTACAAACACCCACCAACGTTTAGGACTTCCATGACCCATCAGCAAGACCTTGCCAAAATGAATTAAATAATAACCTGGTGATTGTGGGATGTTGTGCAGTCTTCATTTTGGTCACACATTTATAGCACAAAAGTCCCTGCTCTCAAGCCTTGGGACTCACAGGAGCCCTGAATGATTTCGGTGTCCACAGCACCAAAACTGAAAATGTCCAGAAATTGCTCCCCCAGGACAGAAGGCTGTTGCTGGCCTTGACTTCTCCTGGAAGCCACCATCTGCACCACCAACCCCGGGGCTAGGGCAAGGGAGGATACTATTACCCCTTTCAGGAGCCCACCCCCAAAACTGAAAGCATCCAGTGATTGCTCCCACCCAAAAGGTGCCAAAACAGAAATCTGCTTCCTGCCTTTTGCTCCCTGGCATCCCCCTTCCTTCCAGGGAGCTGGCAGGCAGCATCAGAGCCCATTCCTGTGCTCCAGCTCTTACAACCCACAGCTGAATTAGCTCCTTCTCTGAGTTCCTTCAGTCCCTCCTGGAAAACTTAAAGGGAGGGAGAGCCCTGGACAGGCTCAGCTTACACCTTACACAGACTATCAGTGCCACCATCTCTTCCTCAGTGACTTTGCCTGGTTCTTGTCCATCCCTGGAACAGAGGGATGCTCCAGTTGGCTCCATTATATGCACAATAGTACTTTTGGATTTTATTCTTCCTTTTCATTTTGAATAATCAACATAGGCCTGAGATGAACAGAGACCAGCTCTATTCCAATTCTGGCATTGGAAGTGGTATGAACTAGAACAGAAGGACAGTGAGGGGATTGGAGCCTTCTCCTGACTTTTTCTAGAGTTGCAGTTTGCCCAGCCTGCAATCCAAAATAAGGTGTGAGACCATTCTGGAGCTGAAAATAGTCTGTGTTTGCTGATCTTCAGAAATTTCCACAAAGAACATTGCTGAGAGAACAGGTATCCTGGCTGAATGTCTGTGTATTTGTACTGCCCCGGGAAACTGTACATTTGCAGTGGTATTATGGGAACAGTTAGTAACAATAATTTGTTTGCATAAAAACTCTTCTCTATGCCTAGATCTAAACACACGAGTTTCATAACTCATAAAAATTAAACAACTCCAGAACAAACAAGCACAAATGATAATTAAGTTTCAAGTCTTCCAGCATTCCCAAGCCACTCCTGGGACTTGCCAGCCTTGTCAATATTTTCACATGTTCAGAAGCTCTTGAAAGTAAACAAATGGCCACCGGTGGGTAAGCACTTCTGTGTTTGTTTTGCAGAATTACTTGCTCAGGTAGGTTGCATGTATGTGACAGACTGAATACATTTGCTTCAGAGGCTCCAAAACCAGGCTTAGGCATGTGGAAATGCTGAAATCTCAAACGTGTTTGTACCAAGCCTGAGATTACATGAGGTGCTTTCTCTACCAACTAATCAGCAAAGCACCCACATAGGGCAGGTGAGAACCAAGGACTCAGGCAAATCAGTCTCCCTGCCTTCTACCGACCTTTAACAATCTTTTCTGCTAGTATTTCCTCTGGCAGATAATGGGAATTTCAGAACACGTGCTAAAGGAATCAAGTTCACTGGGTACAGATTCAGCTTGACAGTATCCCTTATAAATCCCTGAGAAAGAATATTCCGAGTTCTGAGTGGCACCATTGTCCTGTGGCTTTTCAGATTACAGCTCTACGTGATCAGCACTGGCTGCTCATTTTTCAGCACCCGAAGTCAGTGAGGGAAAATCCACATAAAAGTCATCAGAAACAGATTACTGATACTGGGAAGAAAAGTTCATAATCAGACCACAGCTCGATACAGGCAGTGAAGTTATAAGAGGCCTCTGAAGGTGGTGGGATGTGGGCAGAGATGCCCCTGACAGCTGGGTGCCCCTGATGATAGGAGGTGGAGTAAGCAGTGAGGCTGACACGAGTTACAGCCCCAGAGCATCCATCCAGCTCACATCCCTGTGGGACACATATTGAGAAAGTAAGAAAATTACAGCCTGAAAAATATTCCAGGCTGGAGCTTTTCAGCTCTGTTCCCAGCCAATAAGCTGGTCCAGCTCAAGGCTAGGGAGAATTTCTCCCAGGGTGATAATTTAGTCAAAATGAAAAGGAATTCATAACAAAGATAGAACACCTGTTGTGGTGTGTGCCCAGGCCCTGGCAATGGGGTGTCTTCTCTCTGAACCAATCACCTTTTCTCTACTCTTGAAATTACAAGTCATGCTATAAAACCAAGAGTGTTTCTGAATAAACTTGTCTCTTTCTTCCTGTCACGAAAAACAGCCATGTAGCTGTGCATCTTATTTCTGCCACACTTCAAGGGTTAAAACCCCTTTCCATGGCTACACACCCCTCTGGACAAATCAGGACCTGTCTCCATGGATGAGAAAGCTCCAGAGGATGCTCAGGCAGCCAAGTTATTTCAAGCTCTGCACAGGGCAGCTCCTGGTACAGATAACTCGTTCTCACATCCAGGCCTTGGGGGAAGGCTGCAAATGCAACACCTGGATCAGGAATTGCCATCCTGTCTGCTTAGCTCACCACATCCTAGAGCCACAGAATACCCTGGGATGGCACCAGGATCAGCCAGGGCAGCCCCAGCCCTGCACAGACCCCCCAACACCCCCACCCTGAGCATCCCTGGCAGCTCCTGGAGCTCTGGCAGCCTCGGGAATGTCACCATTCCCTGGGGAGCCTGGGCAGTGCCAGCACCCTCTGATGCAAGCAGTGCTTTTTGGAATAATTAGTGCAGCCAAGTGCTCTTAATTTTCCTTCTTCCCAATTTTTAGAGTAGACTGGAACAGGCTCTCCATCTCCCCGTGGTCTCTGTGCCCCTCATGGCCTGAATTGTGCTCGATTGTCATAAAACAACAAACTGTGGATCCTTGCTATAAAAGCTGACCCCATGATAAATCTCAGTGTCCTGCTCCAAGGTAGCAGAAATGTTTTACCTGGACAAAATCCATATATATTTTTTCAGAAATAGCCACACAAGCAAGATGCAGGGTTTTGGTTTATAGGCTGGTGTAATTCTGGGTGGCTGGAAAGAGCTATAAATGTACAAGCACCAGGCAATTATAATAATAAACAGAACCATTTGGGCACATCACCACTCACCAAAGTTAGTGTCTGTGCTTCTGTAAATATTCTGATCCATACTTAATTATTAAAAGCAGCAACGGGCCAGGTATGTATGCAAGGATATAACTACGTACACCCCATTATTACATATAAGCACATTTTCCAATTTCCATGTGAAACTGCTGCCTCCTAAAATTCTGTGGGTGGTGTGAAGCAAAATATTGAAGATTAATACAGTTTTAAACTAGTAAATTACTTCTTGTGTAGCTTAGTTTAGCTTTATGTAGCTGCAATAATAGTGATATGTTGAATATTGCATTACATTGTACTATTTTCCATTGTGCTGAATTATGTTTCAGCATTTTCCCACAATGTAAGATGACAGAGATCAATTGCAAACCTATTAAATGTCAATTAACACCTTTGCCATCTGAATCCCAAATGAATTAGTTAAAGCTACCTTGTTATATGTCACTTACATGTATAAATGCTGGTTAAATATTTAATGAATGCATGAGAAAGTAATTACCTGTTTACTGTTTATGTAGCAGCAGGCTAATCCCATCACAGTTAGTTATGGCCACTGGAAAATTAACACTGAATTTGCAAAACTGAGTGGCTAATGTGGGGTCTGAAATGCATCATTCATTAATCAGGTGCATTTCTATGTAGTGCCTAAATATAGATTTGGGGATCTAATTTTCAGCATTTCAGCAGGAATATTTCGTCCTGTTAAGCTGTGAAGTTATTTTTAGTGTGGTCTAGTCAACACTGTTTTTCCTTACTATGGATTTTAAGCATTTTGCAGCATCTATAAGGCCTTGAGCTTTCCTGGAAAAGGTCGTCATCACATAAAAAATTCATTCTTTTTAACAATAACTTAGGTTAAAATGTAGTCAGTACAACAAGGTTAACACCTCCACTCACAGGAAAATGTAGTCATTGCCCTTGGGATAAGAACTTTCCCCTTCCAGAATATTAAAAATAGGATTTTTATTTATTACAAGTAGTCAAGACTTTGCTTTGGCATCTCAGCTGAAAAATGGCACCTTTAGGAACACTGCAGAGATCACATTGCCTACTTCACTTATCAATCTCTGCTGCCTTTGCTGATGACCTGCTCTCTTTGCCTGCTCCTTGGGAAGCTCAGGAGGGCTCCAAAACAGGCTCTGGTGGCATCCAGGCTCTCTGCTGGCCCCAGGGGACACCAGAGGGGCTGAGCCTCTGGAACAGGCACCTGTGCTGGGCTGGGTGAGCTGGGAAGAGGAGCAGTGCCCATGGCAGAGCAGATGTGTCCCAAGGAAAAGGCAGCTCTGTGTTTGCCTCACGGTTAAAAGAAACAATTTTATTTCCCACGGGTGTTGTTCACACATCTCCCTTCCCTCTCAGATGAGTTGTTTGTGTAGGAGTGAGATCAAAAGGGCTGTTGAAAAGCAAAGTCAAACCAGAGGGTGGACACCTTCAGGAACAAACCAGGGGAATTCTTGTGCTTCTCTCTCCTTGCTGGTAAAGCAGGGTCTGCCAAAGCTAAGCTGAGGGTCAGAGTGGAATACTCACCCTTGCAGATGGCAGAAATGGACAGGGAGCCTGTCAGATGGGGCAGGCTGGCAGATGGAGAGTTGGAAACTCTTGGGTTCCTCAGGCAATGCAGGACTCTGTGGACAAGTGAGACCATGGCCAGCACCTGAGGGAGCTACCAGCCTTCAGGAGCAGAATACAGTCAGCTACATCCCATTGTGCCCTGCAGCCATCCTTCTGTTCTTCTTGGCAAATACAGCATCCTTTGTATGGAAAGAATTGTCTCTTTGTCACTGTTTGTCAGAAAACACAGTTCTGTCTCATCCTGGCCAAAGGGACAGAGCAACCTTGAGAGCAGCAGTGGGGAGGATCCCACACAGGGATACAGCAGCCACCAGCCTGAAACACGGACCAGGAGCAGTGACATCCCCAGGGATCAGGAGCCTGAGTCTGCCTGTGGTGCAGCACAGTGATAACTTGGAATTAAAACTGCACAAACCCCACAGACTGTTTGGACAGGGGCAAAAGGGACCAACAGGCTCAGAGGTGCTTTTTGCTGCTGAAAGCTGTAGCTCAGGAAAGGATGTGTTTGTGTGGATGGCAGAATTGTTATCAGAGGAAACAGCATGAAGAGTGTTGAAATGAGCCTCTCTCTGTTCTTCCATAGCTGCTGCTTTGCTGGAGTCATTCTGGTGGGTCTAATGACAGCAGATGTTCGGTACAACTCCCAAGGAAAAATACTGGGTGTTCGGGCTTCCCCCTCAAGAAAAGAGTCACAAAGGGGCTTTTTTGTTCAGTTGGTTTAGGAATGCAATTTGGTAATTCAATTGCTCGCCTGAAAAATGTCTGCCCTCTGATCCCAGCTACAGGAGATGGAATAAAATGTAACTGGATTTGACAGGCAAAATTAATCTGCTGTTTGAGGCACGACAAAACAGCCTGGGGAGAAAAACATTACAGCAAATTATGCTTCCTTATCTCCCTATGCTAACAGTGCCAGGTCAGCTGGGAGCAGTGAAGGAGCCTTTGAAAGGACAGCACCCACCCAGCTCAAACATCAGCACTGCCCTGCTCTGACTGCAGGGCTGGGGATGTGCTGGGCAGTCCCAGGTCATCTAATTTCCCTTTCTGGTCTCCCCTTTCTGCTTGCTTTGCAAGTTTGGGGCAAGGGATTGCTTCCCACCTGTGTCTGGCTCCAAGGTGCAGCCACCACTGGCTACTGCAGCCCTGTGCCACTGCACTGTCCCCTCTCTGCCAGGGCAGTGGCAGAGACAGCAGGGCCGTGGGCAGGGAAAGGCTCTCCCAGATACTTTGCAGCATTTTTCAGTGTTTTTGGAGCACTCTCATACTGCAGATATACCCTCTGCAGATGTTCACATGCCTCAGCATCTGCTTAGCCATCACAATTGCTGATTTTTTTTTTAATTTGCCAATGCAAAATATGTTTATTCTCTTATTACCTTTTAGGACAATTCAGTTCTTAGAGCTGGTTTAAAGCATCATTAAGCACATCTGTTAATTGGTGTTTTTATCTCAAACAAACTCCATTTTGCTGTGAACTGAGCCTTATTTAAGAGCAGTGGATGGCCATGAGTCACTCTGGAAAGGCTGGAATTGGACTGTCCCTTGCTGAGCCTGCTCTGAGCCTGTGGCCAAAGTTTCCTGTCTGCCTTGATGCTTTCTTAGTGCCTTTGTGCTTTGGGGATGGGCAATGTTGAGGTGTGGATGCACAGCCCTGGGAAAGTCACACATCCAGAAGAGACTTTGCTCAGCACCACTACATTGGGTTCTAGCAGCAGGTGTCCATATATGGATTTTAAAAGGTGTCTAGATGCCCCTAAAATTTGTATTTCAAACAGCCAGAGCAGCATGGGTGAAGGAAAAACCCTGTTATCCCTTCTACCAGAGGAAATGTTGCTCCAAGGTATTCAGCTCAATCCCTAATTTCATATAGAGCCACAGGGATTTTTCTGTCAGTGTGGTGACTCTGATGCATCTTCAAAGTGATGGGCAAAGGAGATGGGAGTTGTCTTTTTTTCCCCTGTGTTCACCACCTGAATTGTAACTATCTAACCTGACCAGATGTTCTCCATTTCTCCCACGTCAAAGCCTGCCTACTCCTTCCCCAAAACATCCATCACACCGTGGGTCAGCTCTCCCTTGATTTGTAGGAGATGGCTGCCCACTCTGCCTCCCCTTTAATCATTCCTCTGACAACAGCTACAGAGATGAAAAGCTGGGGGGATCTAAGTAATCCATTTCTAAGTGTAAAAAGCCTAAAAAAGTGAGAGTGAGAGTGGAAGGGAGCGAGTCTGTCTGCTGAGCAAACAGACTGATTACGTCAAGGGACAGGAAGAGCAGCTGCTGGAAATCAATAGGGATGAGGTTTTGAAAAGGTTGACTGACTGCACTGGATTAGCTATTGATTTTTGTCATTTTCACAGCCAGTGCCACGCTCTCCACCCGTTGAGGCCATTAAGCTCTGAGGCCTTAAACTTCTAATTCCCCACTAATAACAACAAGACAATGCCAGGCATTGCAGGATCTAACAGGATGTCCAACAGCTGGAGTGGATGTCAGCACCTGGGGAGCAGTCGTGGGAGCCCAGACACACAGAGGGGGAACAAAACACCCAGAAGGATTCAGATCATGCCCAGAGGTCAACTCCAAATCAGTGTTTATTGGCAAGAATTTCCAGCTGGTTTCCAGTTAGCACCAGCAGCATGGGACATGTCATTTTTGCAGGATTTCTCTGAGCATGGATTTTGTTAAAATAACCGCATAAAATAATTTTGTTTGTTTTCAGTTTCCCTTAGGCAGAGATGTGCAACACTACGGGTCCCAGCAGCTCAAGGGCTGCAGGTACTTTCAAACACCATCACTCTGGAGTTCAGCACACCCAGCTGTAAAGAAACCTTGAGCTTATTTTAATGTAGGACTGTAAAAAAGGGATGTTGGAAGTCCTGGCCATACACCCTGAATGGAAACAAAGCACAGGAAAGGATTAATGGCAATGCATTTCTGAGATGGATGGGAAAGGTGGCTAAGGAGTGTCCAAAGAAATGGGCAGAAGACATCTGGCTGTGAGGGAGTGCTTCCAGGGCTGGGGAGCTAAGTCAGCTTCTTCCTACAGCTTTAATATAGAGTAGAGGAGGTTTGCCAGGTCATGTCAAAGAGCTGATCAATCCCAGATTTCAATTCCAGAAAGTCTGCAAGTACCAGCTCTTGTGTGAACATGCTCATGGATGTGGCTTAACAAGTCTACATCTCACTGGAAATAGATTATTTGCAGACTCTGGAGCCTGAAAAAGAGTTCAATCCCACAAGGAAAGTCATTCACATCTCTCACCTTTGCTCCCTTGGCTCTGGATGTGGTGGGCAGAGGAGTGCAGCTCACTGTGGGAGCACCCATCCTCTTCTGCCACCCACTGCTCCAGCTTCTTCCCCCTCTGCAGGGCTGCTGGGACTCAGTGCAGCTGGGGCTGAGAGGCAGAGTACGCCCAGAAGGAGAGAAAAACCCTTGGAGATCTTCCACGAGGCCCCTGGTCCCTCACACAGCCACACTCAGCAGCACCCCGTCCTTTGCTGCAGCCCCACATCCTTCCTCAGAGCCCACATGGTGAAGAGCACACCCCTCCAACAACCTTGCTGTCCTACAAGGCCCAGTCCCAAATGCCCAGACACCATTCAGGTTTATTTATTGGAGAAACTGGGAGATGTGGGTGGAGCCAGTGCTGCTGGCAGGGCTGGGTGCAGTGACAGCTGTGTCCCCAAACCTCCCACATACAGCTGTGGGAACAAACAGCATCTGGGGCTGGTGGGGCAGCCCTTCCTGCAGCCCTTTCTGCCTGTGCTATAAATGTTTTGTTGAGTGAGAGCCCAACTTCTCTGAGAATCTCAGTCAAAATGTTGACAGTTTTATTTTGCTCGGCTTTTTTATTTATTTCACGTGCCTTTGTGGTTCTTGGAAACCAAAGGATTATTGTCAATATACAAACCAAATGGACTCTGCCAGATTTCATCTCTTTGGAAGCAGGGAGATAATGCTGCTGCTGCAATGACAATCACTGCTGCCCACCAAAACAGGCAGCAAACAAAGGCTGGGGGATGTGCAAGGTTGCAGATAGAACCTCTCCATTCACCAGCCCAGTGCTCTGCTCTCCCTGACACTTTCCTTTGGCACCTGGCCAGCTGGCAAAAACAAGGCAAATTGAAATGTTCCCCCACATTTTCTTTTCAGAGTCTTCCTTCCTTTCTAAGTGCTGATACAAAGCTGCAGCCTGCACCTCCTGAAGTTTTCCACAAACAAAGAGAGGCAAAAGTGTTGAACAAAGCAATAGGGACAAACGAAAATATCTCACTTTTTTTTCACTTACTTCAGTGCACCTAGAGTACCTGCTCTGATGAACCTGCTCAGAGCCAATACTGCAATAAATGATAAAAAGCTCTTTAAGGTGAATGTCTTCAAGGCTACTGAAAGGAAAATAACCCTGTTTGTAGTGTGCTTCTATTTTTTGTTTCTTACATTAACTAATATTTATTTTAATCACAAAGATAAACAGCTAACAAATGAGCATTGTACATAGGAGCTTAACTGAAGTGGCCCCTCTTATAAGCATTTTAACTTAAAAATAATATAATTCTTCCCCTTAGGAGTGGCTGGAGAAGAGATTATATGTAAAGCTTTATTAAATCCAGAATGAACAGTAGTTGTAGATTTTTTTTTAATTGCTTAGACAATTAAAAGTTTCATTCTACTCAAAATTATTTTGTCAAAATTGAAGGCAACAAATCCTTTAATTTCTCAGTCTCATCAACATCATCCCCCCGAGGCTAAAGTAAAATGGGCTTTTCCAGAGTCAGTATTGCCAGTGTTTGTCTAGAAGGTGCCAGGTGTCCTTGACCCCATGGAGGGACTCGTGCTCACCTGGCTACTTGTCCCTGCCACCCTCAAAGCAAGGGGAAGATGCAACCTGGTATTTGTATCACAAGAGGCAGAACACTTCTATTTTTTGTTTTATCTCTTTCCAGACAGTTGGCTCAGTTTAATGGACTGTCTTTCAGCCTGTGCATAATTCTTCTCCAAATTAAATTCTCTTAGAAGCCCAACATAACACAGACCGTGTTGTCAGCTCATTACTTTTACATACTTTCTTGTTCTGTTTATGTGAGCAGAAGTTTAATTAACTATAATCTACTGTGTAGGCAAGAGGGGGGAAAAACCCATTTTACTCCAAGGAATGTATTTATACTCTATTCTATTTTTTTAACATTTTTGGGGGGTGGGGGAATTTACCTTTTTGTCCATGAGCAGGGCTGGTTGCTTCATGTTTCTGTGCAAATGTTGGGAAAGTCTAATGCGTCCCTGCTCATCTGTCACCCCCATCAGCCACTTCCTCAGCAGCAGACAAGGCTTAAATCTGAAAGACAAAGTGACTGAGGGATGGCAGGGCAGGCACAGCTCCTGCTGACCCCAAACACTGGCCAGGGGATAGAATGAGGATAGTGCCATCTAATAGAATGAGGTTTATAGAGGTGCTGCTTGGATCTCTCAAACCACGGGTTAAAAAGCTGTAAAAGTTTTCCTGGTGACAAGTTTATAAAACAGATGCTCTTGCTCAGAATATTTATAAAATTATCTATTTCATCCACAAATTGGGCTTGTACCTGAGAGCCTTGAGTGCCCAAACAATCCCACGCACATTGGCAGAAGGGAATTCAGCAGAAGGTGTTAATTTTTGCACAAATGCGAGGATTAGGTGTCAGATTAAAGTGGGATTAGATATGGGCTGACACTTGTTACTTGAGCTAAATTTAGATCTCACCAGGCAGATTCCAATTCCCTCAGAAATTCACAGTTTCTATTCAGAAGATAACAGGAAGCTAAATTAGAATTGCTTATTATTAGTTTCAAAGATCAAATTAAGTAATTACACTAAATTTAGAGAATTTGTCCCTACACATCTTTTAACACTGTGCAGTGCTATCCCTATTCAATATGCAAACAAGGACTGGGATTTTAAAGGTTCAGTTGGCTGTTCCACTGTGTCAGAGGTTCAAAGGAAAACTATTCCTCATCTCAGCTGTGCCCATCAACACCAAAGTCGTGGTTCTGCTGGCAGAGAGACCTTTTTGCATCCACACCAGTTCCAGCAAGGCTGGTGCTCTCCTGGGATAGCTGAAAAAACCCTTCTGAATGAGTTTTTACTGAAGCCATCTGATTTAAATATAAAGCTGTGCCATGTGTTTGATCGTGTTCATTGTATTGGTTAAATGACAATCAGATTATCCTACTAAGATCACAGTAATTTTACAAATAATTTATCTCCATTGCTAGGGTCAAAGCATCAGAGACATTACTCAAAAAGAATCTTAACATTCAGTCTCAGCCCATCTCACAAATAAATATACACAAATAAAAATAAACTGGTGGTTTGAGTCCAGGGCAAATAATTTTACTCACACATCCTTTACACTGAGCAAAGCTTTTGCTTGATTAAGCCCCTTGGGTGCCTAATTTCTTTCTCCTCGTGTCCCCATAATTGCCAGAGCACTTCAGTTTATCAATACTGATGTGTGTGCACAAAGCTGGCTCTGAGAGCAAACAGAAGGCACAGACCAGCACTGTGCCCACAGCCACGGAGGTGGTTTGACCCAAAATGTAATTCATTATGGTTTTCCAAACAGGTGAAACTGGATAGATGTGACCTGGTAGGATGTGAATCCCCAACACCTTTCGGGTGGTGAGGGGGTCTGCTGCACTGTCTTGGTTTGAAGGACAGGTGTCTGCCAAGAAAGGCAGGAGCCTCTTTTTAAAATGGAGAAGGTAAACCCCCTCCCTCCAAATTATTATAATTTTGAAATTAAGGGGGCTCTCAGGCAAAGATATGGGAATAGGAATAACAGTTCTTTACTAGGAAAATTAAAATAGAAATACAGTATTACAAAGAACAAACCCAAAACACTGACAGAGTCAGAATCCAACCTGACACCCCATCAGTCAGTCAGGGGTTGGTGCAGTCCCATTCCATGGTGGCTGCATCCTCCTGCAGTGACAGATGTGGTTCTGGTGGAGCAGGGCTCCTGCACAAGGTGCAGGTTTCCTCCAAAGGTCCAGTGATGATGTGGAAAGATCCAGTTTTTCCTCTGGAATCCAGTGGAAAAAGGCTGTTTTGATGTTCCAAATCTCAGATTTTATCTGGGTAGGAAAGGCTTGCCTCCTCCCCCTAGCTGGAGCATCTCCCAATGGGATGATGGAATTTGATCAGCCCTGCCCTGGGACTGCATGGCCATGAACAGGAGAGATCTCCTGGAGGGAGGATGGGCTGTGGGCAAGATAAAGAACACTGCAACAGCTGGGTTAACAGATGGTGATAGAATACACACTGCTGGTCACACCTGTATTGCAACCTAAGACATGCACACCTAAGCCATGGTGAAGATCATTTCCCAGGACGTCCAAGAGTTGCCTGTTACAAGAATCATGGCCAAGGAAGAGTGTGTGTAAAAAATTTTTGGACAAGGTCTGGTCTCTTGGAGTTCTTTGGCTCCAGCCACTGATGTGGGGAGCTGCAGGCATTGCTTTGCACTTTCACCATGAGCAATTTTCAACAACTGTCCTTTCCTCCCACCTACAAACTGCTCACAAGGCGCCACCTTTTTCCTGTCTGCTCAGCTTTATGCAGACTCTTCCTTTGCACGTGGGCAGAATGTGAGTCCCAAACATCACATGTGAGTCCTAAACACTTAGAATTTAAAAATCTGTGGTCTGTCACATGTGGTGGATGGAGTTGCCTGTTCCCTGCCGTGGAAGGGTGACTCTTGAAGTGGACACTGCCAAGGCACGTGCTCTCCCAGGAGATGGATCCTTGGCTTTCCTTTCACGCTTTCCAGTTGGAAATGTTCACCCTCCAAATGGCTGCAGGACTGAATGTGTTGGTTCTCATATTTACAGAGCACTGCTGCATGCTCCAGTGAGCAGAACTCTCTTTCATTCCAATGAGCACCAGTGAGCTTGGAGCCAATCCTTTTTAATATCAGAGGCTATTCATGCAGCTATTCCCTGGCATTCCTTTTGCTCTAATTACAGCTGTGCTTTTCCCCGCTTTTTCTTCATTAATGAACCAAGACACTCAAGACTTAATTCACAAAGGTATTTAGGCATCTGACTGCTACTGAAATCCCTGGAGAATCTGAGCCTTAGGCATAGCCCAACTGCCCACTCGCTCAGGAAACAACACTGGGGACTTGCAAGGTGTTTGCTCCTGATTTACACCGAGTTTGGGTGAGTGAAGAAACAGAGTCTCTGTGTTTTGAGAGAGAGGAAGGATCACTCAGTGTCTGAAATCCTAACAGGGAGGTTGGTGATACAAGTGCTGATTCCCAGCTCTGCATCTGACATTGTGAATGACCTTGAATAAATCACATTGCTCCATCTCTGTTTGTTTCCACCCAGCATGTCTCTGCCTCACAGGTTTGGGAGGCTTTCATGTTCATAGACAGTCTAGTCTGGGCTTTCCCAAGGGCACTGGATGTTTATGTCCCTTTTGTGACTCTCACTTCCTCAGTCTCTTTGAAAATGCCAATATTGGAGATTACTGCAAGGAAAGAGCATTAGGATCCAGGGAAAGAAGGAAGAATCTGTCACTCAACTCAGTGTTCCCATCTTTAAAAACAGTAAAGAGGGCAGCATAAAAAACCCACAGGAAATGTTATTTGCCTTATGTTTCTACTGGAGGATCTAGAGTTTCCCTTCAAGGCTGCTCATTTGCCCACATCTGTTCTTAGCCAGGGCTGGGGTCTCCCAGTGCTGAGTGGCAACTCTGAGCACAGGATGCATCAGCAGCTCTGGGCAGAACCTGTTGGCTGCTTGATGCTCTGTCTCTTGCTTATCTCAGGCAGATTTGCAAGGGCAATATTTGCCAGTAATCAAGGGTTTTGCCATTAAAAGGCTGTGCTTTAGCTGACAGTGCTGAGAAGTTGATCCTCCTCTGTACAGCACTACTGTCCCACCATGGAGGGGAGAACTTCAGATGCACTCTGCTTTATGGACCTGTTTATTGCTCCTGTCATGCCCTCAGCTGGGCTGCTAGGTTTTATTACACTACACATTCATTAAGTCATAGAGGGCTTTTTTAGTTTTTGTTTCCCTCCCTTAATGACTCTGCCTTACAGCCATCAGAAATGGTCAATCTGGCCCCATTTCGTTGGACAACACAGCTGCAAAATACAGAGGAAACATTGCTAAATCCCAGCTCAGGCAGCGCCTGTCTCTGTGGGTCCAGGAGTCCCTCAAAGAATTCTTCAGGAAGCAAATTTCAATAATTACCTCTGAAGTGCATTTTCTATTTTCTTTAGCTAAGATTTCCTTCCTTATCTTTTTAAGGTCATAATGTACTTGTTCTCCAGCCTCACAAACACTTAATTGTATGATAATTGACATGATTGCCTAGAAGTCACAGAGGACCAAAGTGCAAGATCAGGGAGCAGCCGAACCCAAATTCTTACAAAATCCTTATGCAAATGTGCTCATGCTGTCCCAGCACAGCTGAGGAGGACGTGCTGGTCCTGGTGGTGCTCAGCTCCCCTCAGCTCTGGGCTCAGGTTGGCAGGAGCAGGGGGCTGTCACAGACCTGCAGGAGGTGCTCACAGCCTTGCAAGAACTAGCCATAAATTCCAACCCAATGAGGTTTCTGAGCAGTCACACAAGACAGGGAATGAATTACTGAGCCCATTCATGCTTAGTGAGTTATTAAGTGTAAGGGCAAAGACTGCAAGTGCTCTCTACGCAGCAATGTGTGAGCTAATAAAGCATCACTCAGCCTCTGCAGAACCTGACTGCAGAGCTCAATTGTTATTATGAAATGTGTATTTTTAATAGCCATATTTGTTCATTAAGGGAGGATGCTCAGAGGTTCTGTGCAGTGCCTTATCTCTGCTGCTCCCCTCACCTCTGCCTGCTGTCACACACAGGGATGGGGACTCTGAACACACCGTGCTGGGGATGCTCTTTAGGGGTTTGTTGCCTCCTTCACACCCAGGATCAGGGAGGCTCTCTCCAAGCAGGGGGATAAAAATACAAAGAGGAGGCTGCAAGCAAGGCTGATGGCAAGGAAACAACTCCAGGTCACTGTCTGAAAACAGGCTCAGTTAGACCTCTTCTTTCCTCTGCCTTCCTCTCCCTTCCCCCCTGTGTTTTTTGCAATTCAGGGGCACCATTCCAAGAAGACCCACAGATCCCTATAGCTATCCAGGCAAGCACGTAACTCACTCTCTGAAAATGCTGGTGAAGACTTAACAATTAAATCTAGTACTCTGTCTGAAAGCATAGCAGTGGAAGGCCTGAGATCCAAAACCACCCCATCTTTCAGTATCCCTCCTCTTGGGGTTGCCATTTTCTTGTGAATGGCTGCACAAGCTCAGCCATGGATAATTATTGCTTCTTAAAAATATTCTAAATGAGCAGCAAACCCAAATACAGCTCATCCAAATACCCTGAAAACTTGCAGAGAATGCACAAAATATGATAGCTTAAATCTTTTTTTGACACATTGGCCCCTCTTGCTGTCTCTTATGAAGCTCATTTCATATCCGGAGCAGTTTCCACCCTGCCTTCCCTACCTGCCTTCCTTCCTAAAACTCAGGATTTATGATCTGTGCCAGTTTAGAGTTGCAGGGACATTTCCTCAGAAGCATTAAGCAAAGGAAAGGCTGGACTGTTTGTCCTCCATGCAAGGACTCTTCTTGCCCAGTGTTTCTGCTCAGGTCGCCTATGATCTCCATGGGGGCTCCAGTTGCATAAATCTGGTTTTCAGAGCTAAAATTATCTCTCCATCTTTCTTCTCTCCCTTCAGGCACCAGGAGGCCACAGTTAGGTCATCCCAAACCTTCTCCAGGCTGAATAATCCAAATTCTCTCAACGTTTCCTCAAAACTTTTTGCATGGACCTCAACACATCTTAAATGGAGCATCAGAAGTAAATGGGCAATACTTTCACATGTTTTTCAAATTATTTATTATTTGTTGTTTAGTTTTGTAAACATTATGGCCTTTTGATGCTTTTGATGAACATTTACATTTCTCTACATATTTCTGTCACATTCTATTCCTGGCCAAGACAAATCCTCTTGCCTGATGCACTTATAACACAGTAGAGTCTCTTTCTAACCTTAGAATAATTCCAATTCTAAGTATTATTTTTTATTTCAAAACAAAGATTTTTAACTATATTTTGACCCTGCAACTTGTAGGACTGTAATGCCCTGGCAAGATTTTCAGTATCATTTTTTCCCAGTGAGTTTAACACAGCCCCATTAATTGCTGTTAGAGGAGCTTTGATTTCGCAAACATTCAGTGTTTGCAGTGAGAGTAAATTCAGTATTATTCTCCCCAGATTGACAGCAGGTATGTCATCCAGTAACCTTGGTTTATGGCTTATATTAACTATTTTAGAAAAAAAAAGAAATTATATTTTACAGTTGTGGGGTTCCTCTAGGGTGACATTTCCTAACACAGCTGAGCACTGTTTTCAGTGGGGGTTAGTGTCTTAAACACCTTTAGGGATTTGGAGTCAAAATCTCAGATGTGAGGACATACACAATGGAGCCATGAATTTTGATAGGGATAGCAGTGAAATGCCTGTAGTGAATAAGGAAAAACAGAAGAGAAGCTCCTCAGGCAGAGCATAAATCTTGCTACACCCTATGAGATGCTGTGTATTCATCATTTTTATGATTACCCAAAAATAACAAAATAAATAAATAATGGCAGTATCACAGGACCACCTATAGTTAAGGTGGGAAGGGATCACAGAATTGTCCAGCTCAGCCTCTTACTCAAGACAAGGTCAACTGTAAAGCCAGGGCAGGAATTCCAGGACTTGACCTGTTCTTGAAAATTCCCAGGGACTGGGACTGCTCAACCTCTCTTGTTCTGATGTTTGACTGCCCTCATGGAGGCATTTTTTTTTCCTTTATATCCTTATATCCAGTGTGAGCAACTGTTGGAATTTACACCCCTTGTGTCTCTTGGCCTCCCCCACTTTTGCTGCTGTGACCTAAATCCCCTGAAACCTCATCCTCTCCCAGTTAAACCAGCCCCGGGCACTGGGACCCCTTTATGTGCACATGGACCCCACAAGTGTTACCTTGGGAAGAAGAGAAATGCATCCTGATGTCCTCAAAACCTTACCAGAAGTAGAATGAAAAGCTGTTGCTCTGGTCTCACATTATTCGAAGCAATTAAAAAATTAAATTTAGCACAAAGTAACCACACACAAAATATGGTAATTAATGTCAATTACCTTGGTTGCCATAGAAACGTGACTGAAACAAGTGGAAGTTACAGATAAGTTCAAGGTGAACCACAAATGTAAGTGACTGACATGTTTTTTCTCTCTAACTGATTAGGACTTTAACTCTTCTGGCTGACAACCAGTTATTGATAGAACTTAATCCATTCAATAATCCCATAATCACTTTAATCCAGTTGGCTCAAAGTATTTTGCAATTGGTTTCTCTAACTGATTAACAAGTGTCTTTTAGGCATTAAATAAAAGCTATCTGTGCCCTGCACAGCAATGCTTAGGGCTGGCTCCTGCAGGGCGAGATGGAACGTGCAGCAAAACCTCTGTAATTAATAAATGCATGACCCCAGGGCACAAAGGGCTTTGGGGAGTCTTTGGTTTCATTCACAGGCACCAGCACCTCTACAGTTTTCACAGAATATAACTGGGAACAATTTGTCAAAGGACATCCTCTCCACCAAGTACCCTCAGATGCCAAGGCATCAGTGTGAGGGGAGAGGGAACTCAGATGTCTCCAGGTGCCTTGGAAGTCAAGGACAGGCAAGACATGGACTTTGCTCCTGATCTGCACCTGTTTTACTGGGCAGTGCTGAAATGGTTGCCTGAGACTTTTGTGGTAAATGTTTAAGGACTGTTTTGGTTTGGAACTAAAGACAGCTATCTGCAAGATTTGTTGTAAACGATAAATTCCTCCCTGCCTCCTCTCCTCTCCTCTCCTCTCCTCTCCTCTCCTCTCCTCTCCTCTCCTCTCCTCTCCTCTCCTCTCCTCTCCTCTCCTCTCCTCTCCTCTCCTCTCCTCTCCTCTCCTCTCCTCTCCTCTCCTCTCCTCTCCTCTCCTCTCCTCTCCTCTCCTCTCCTCTCCTCTCCTCTCCTCTCCTCTCCTCTCCTCTCCTCTCCTCTCCTCTCCTCTCCTCTCCTCACTATTTCTGGAAATTCCATTTCAAACACAGCTTGTGGCTCAGATGAAAAACAAAAATGTTTTTAAATCATTCTAATTTTGAAGGGCATTTCACTCACTGAAAGAAGGGGCAACACATAATGAGACATCTCAGGTTTATTGAGGCATCATTTCCCAGTGGAAAACAGTTTAGATGAAATTATGCTGACCAGGTCTGCAATCACATACTTTGTCAAATGCTTTGAAATCTATTAGTGATAAAGAGCATTTTATACAAGATCAGTATTAATTATTATGATGATTATTTGGTTGCTTAGCTCCTGGACATTTTTGTGGTGCTCTTAACTCAGGATTATTGTGTGGTGATTTATGAGCCTCAGGATCTGTTATAAATACTGTCTAGCCAGGGATTCCTGTACATCTGCACAACGCTCAGAAGCTCAGATACAGCACTACCAGGAGTTTGATTAATCACCCTTTGGCAGTTTGTGAGGCTGAACTTGTTAAAGTTTTAAAGAGAGGGATTTCAGAGAGATGCTTTTGATTTGGGCTGTCTCATCATGTGAACTGGCTGGAGACAGCTGGCATGAGGGGCAGCACAAAGAGATCACTGGGCACCTGGGGTTTGCCAGCTGACGTCTCCTGAGCCATCACCTGGGAAGAGCACTTAGCTTGGGGGGTGTTTCCTCACTTATTTGAGGTGTTTTCACACACCACAGAAATATCTGAGCCCTCCCATGCCGAGGGGAGCTTTTGCCTGCTCACACCTCTCAGTTGTCAGTCACGAGGAGATGAAACAGGGGCAGAGTCTGCAGAGCCCACAGGAGCAGATTCAGGAACTATTTCTGCTTATTGGACCCAACTCCACGAGCTGCACAGGCTCTCTCAGGCCACAACAAATAGAAAATAAAGAAGACAACACAGATCGATGGCTGACTCGTGTTCACAGCTGTAGGGAGTTCTGAGATTTCATTAAATTTCCAGCTGAAGTTTGGGCTCAGCTGAATTTAAGATGTGGGCGATTCACAACAGGATTTCATCTCTGGATGGAAATTGGTCTCAGGAAATTGGATCCCAGCCCCCAGTGATCCTGAGCTCACTCTTCAGGGGAGGTGGAGCTCATCTTCAGTTTTGAAAGATCTTCATTAAACTGTGAAATTTGGCATGGGCTGCACTGGAGGCAGGACAAGAGAGCGTCCACTCTAAAAAAAAAAAACCCAAAGAATTGTTGAAATAAAATTTATTTCATTCCAAACTAAAGTAGAATACAGTTTGAAATTCTAGGTAATTTTTTTGGCAGGGATAGGGAAAGAAAGAGTTAATGAAATAGCCTTTTTTTTTTTTTTTCCATGAAAAACCAGAAAATAAACCCTGAATTGCAAAGGTTCCAGATCAGCTGAGAGCCCTTCAAGTTAAAAATTGTGGTGTGTTTTTCTCTTCTCCATTATTGAAGCCTTTTTCAAACTCTGAAAAATCTGTGCCAGATTTATTTTTAGGAGTCCAAGAGAAAAAATAAGCATTTTTAAAGAAATAACTTTAAAAATATATTTCTATTTCTACATCAAAAATGTTTGCCAAACTAGAAGAAACAAAAAAGCATCGCATTAATACCTTCCTGCTGGAACTCTATTTTTCTACAATTTCTACTTTGATAAATTAAGTCAATTACTGCAAAAAGCCTTTTGCATATAGTGGAGATTCAGTCCAACTTAACTTTGTGCTGTTGTTTCCTTGCACCCATTGCTTTCTGTGGCTGATCACAACAAAAGAATTATAACTTTATTTTCCCATGTAAGTCATGACTGAGTGGGAGTAAATCCCCTTCCCCACTGATGAAGAGATCTTCCACCTCTCACTTCCCAGAGTTAAGACTTATCTGTAGTTTGTATTAATTCCCTCAAATGAAAAGGGATGGATTTTCCTTTGTTCTGCTTGTAATGAACATTTTCTGTTTCTCCTTTGGGGGAATTATGGAGCTGAATTAATGGGGCTTTTAGGCCATAAAGCAGAGTACATTTTGGAAGTGGGTTACTTGCACCTTGGTTAGTGCCACATATTATTTTATAGGTGTAATAAAGGGAGAAAAAACTCCAAGCCAATGCTCAGAGAACCTTCAGGCTATTGTTGAGACTTGTTTAAGGTGCTGTTTTACTGAAGATATTAGCAAAATAATGAAAAATAAAAAGAAACAGCATTATATATTACATAGTACAGGCACGGAATGGAAAGAGCTTTTTTTTAAATGGGGTTTATATGAAGAGTGGAAGGAAAGTTTGGCCAGAAAAAGGAAGGTGGAATAGCTGAGTGTGGAGATAGGAGCAGCTAAGAAGGAAATGAACTGAAAAGCCACCTAAGCATCATTTATAGAAGTGAATCATTGCAACAGTCTGATCTCAGTAAGATACAAAGGGTATCACCTCTGAAGTAGGTTTGGAAAAGCATGCAGCCACCCTGACACCCCATAAAGCAGTCCTGACCCACAGATGGGGAAAGCAGGCTCACTGACTGCTCTCCTGCTCCAAGAAACAAATCTTTGCATGGGACTTTCTCTTGGTCTGGGTAAGCACCTGATAATTCCAGCTGAGTCTGCTAATTCCAATCATTCTGGAGACTGCAGGAGTAGGCTTGATATTATAAGTGAGTTCTAGGACTTCCAGGTTTTTGATTGCCTTAGGATATACCAATGAAAGGGAGGTGAAGAAGCATTAAAAAAAAAAAAAAAAGTCCTTGTTTGAGCTTCCAGTGAAGTTTGCTCTCAGCACAATTAATTTTGGGTCAATGTTCTGGTCAGTTCTTGCCCAATCTTTTCCATTTCTCACTATTCCTGATGACAGCCTGGGATAGAAAGGGTGGCATCTGTGTGCTTGGGGTCCTACACAGCTGCTGTGTCACCCCTGTATGCCCAGGTGACACCAACTTGTGCTGCCTTCTGCCATGGGGCTGGTGCTCTGAGCAACCTGGGACAGCTGAGGATGTCCCTGCTCACTGCAGGGACAGATGGCCCTTACAGGTCCCTTCTGGCCCAAATTATTGTGTTATTCTATGGAACACACCCTTCACTGCCTTACCAGTTCTGATATGTCATTGTCCATCTGGCTGATCTTCCCCTCTGCACTGACAGTTGTTTTTATACAAAGATTATAAAGTGAGTTTCCCTAGCAAAACAAATTCTATTGCTCTGTAGTTGGGTCACTTTTGTTTGATCCTTATTAATTCCTCTCCCCAGAAGCAGTGACATCCTATCACAGAAAGCTTGGAAGCATCTCTCACAGACATGACTTCCCAGGGAGTTTGTATTTATTCTGCTTGCTGGCACTTACTGATGCCCAGAAACAACTTTTGCATGAGGCAAGCACAAGGCAGGAACTCTTTGCCCATGCAATTACTGTGATTGTCTGCCCAAATCAAGTGGGTTTGTATGCAAATGGCCAGCGAGCAGAGGCTGGCTGCAGTGGCTTGAATTTTAATTTGCAGTGAAGAGTCGCATATGCAAACACAAATAAAAATGTGTTTGTGCATTAATATCTGACCAATCACCAAACTCCCTCTTCAACAGTTTTTTTGGCTCGTGTCAGTGAAAAACTCTTGGCTGGGCCACATGTAACCCCTGCAAGTGAATGGTGGCTCTTGTGAAAGCAGTGATTATTGTTAGCACTATAATGCTTCCAGATATGCTAGGAAGCTGATTCCCAATAATTAGCAATTAGCAGTAACTATTTTATGGAGCAGAAAAGAGTTGATTACAGTTGTTTTATCAGCTGGTATAATAATAGAAAATCTTGTTTCAGAGAGGGGAGAAAAAGGAATGATTTCACAAAGTTTGGTCTTGCTTGCCAGCCATCCAGCACCAAAACAACAGCTTCAGGGAGCAGGAATTATTGATTTTGAGGGGATTAACTCTCAGCTACAGATAGTTCAGTTTCAGGGCATCATTTGTAAGCTGAGCTGTAGCCACACACCAGCTGGCACTGGGGGCCTGGTCCAAAACTCCTTCAGACGATTTGGGCAGCAATTTCAGGGCCACTTTTGGGTTAATAAGTCCCCATCTTGAGAGGAGTCTCAGATCTCAGAGCATCTGGCACCAGGGAGAAGCCCATTTACAGACAATTTCTTCCAAGATGGAAGAAAAGTGATTTCTGAAATGAGGAACAGGTTTCTTCCACAGAAGTGAGCTGTGAGGTTTGTAGCTGGCACACATTGATCCCTGCACAGCCCCCAGTGCTGTCTGAGCTAGCTCACCAAGTGCAGACAGGTAAACAGTGTCTGCAGACACCAGACTCTCCCTTCTAATGCTCACCCAGTTAATTAATTTTTGCACAATTTGATTTGACATTCAGATCTGTGATATGTTTATCCTCCTAATGGGCACTTCTCCATACTCCTGGCTTCCTCTGAAAGGTTTAACAAATGGCAGGGACTTTTTGGGGTGGGTAATGAGCCTTTAATTTTGTACTTATTTATTCATTAAGCTTCAGTAGTATCTGGAAAACAACAAATTTAAAGACTCTCTGTCTATTTAGTCTCTGTTCTTTAAAAATATACAAAATGAACCACTTGCAGCCACAGGTCTATTATTGCCCTGGAGAAAGTTAGAGCTAAGATATCTCAAGGATTGCATTTGTTACATTGCAAGCAAGACATCTATCATTGTAATGAGCCACAGTGCCATGAAAACCTCCCTGGCCTGCTCAGCCCCCGGGCTTTTTCTGCAGGGACCTCAAACTATTATGCCAAGCAGCAGTGGCTCTAAATGTCCTTGTGCAGACCTGAAATGAAACAAATTCTCCATTTCCAAATGGTCCCTGCCTGTTTCTCTTACCAGAGTCTCATCCCACATGAGGAGGTTGGAGAAGGGGCTCTGTTCCCATTTGAACCCTATGGATCACCCCATAATATCAGTGCAGAAATAAATGTGGTTATTGGTAGCAGGAGGACTGTGAGATGGAAGAGACAGAATTATTTAGCAGGGGAGATTGGGACAGGAAAAAAGAAGATGGCAAATTAGAGGTTTGAGAAAATGAAAGACATGGGAGAGAAAAGAGAGGAAGGACTGGGTAGAAAGAAATAAGGAAATAGAGGCCAGAGCCAACCCTCCAAAGCACTTTGCTTTGGTGACCATCGAGACAGGACATTAGACAGGATAAGCCACTGTACAAATCTAGTTGGACAAGTCCTAAGAACTGCAGGCAAGCAGAAAAACTGTCCTACAACTATAATTTTAGATCTGGTGATGTTAGCAAAAGCTGGCAGACAGCTGGCTACCAGGCAGAGTCATTCAGTGAGAAAGCTGACTGGGAAATTATATTTTTTCCCCATAGATAATTTGTCACAAATAATACTGAGCTGTTACATTTCCTTGGAAAAACTTATCCTGTCCTACATATGGAGAGGACTTAAAGGAGCTCTATTTAATTTTATTAAACTGCTCTGCCCTACAACACTGATATTGCTTCCACTACCCAGGAGCCTTCTGCTCCTCCCTTGGCTGGGTTAGGAGCCCAGGGGCTTGAGCAGGGACACCAAGGGTGACAGGCTGAACAAAGCCACCAACAGCAGCTCCCACTTCACCCTCCTGCTCCTGAAAGGTGACTATTGCTGTGCTTTAACATTATCCAGCACTGCTTGTGAGGATGAATCACATATTGTTCATGACACCAGAATGGTGAGGTGCCCTTCCAGGGGGAACCCCACGGCAGGGACAGGAACAAGATCACTCTGAAAGACCCTTCCAAGCCAAACCACTCCAGAATTCAGTGATTCTATGGAATTCAAAGATGAGCTGAGTCCCTTGGAGACACCTGTAGGTCAAAAACAAGCCCTTCAAGCTTTACTGTCTGATATTCTGCACCTGGCAAAGGCAAACCAGAGACCCCACCCACCCCCAGCCTCCTTTCATTTACGCATTTCAAAGCAGCTTCACTTTCCCACTTTTACTTGTCCTTCCCCCACCATCCTCAGTAGAGTGGGCTCCTCCCTAATTCCCTCAGTTCTGTTGTTTTTAATGCTGTGTGTGTCTGTAAGTGTGTGTGAATGCAGGTGTGACCCAAAGGGTGCCGTGCCCACCCTGCTGTGCACAACAGCCCTTGGGGAGCTCTCAGCTAATCAGTGTTATACACTTCGAGGCTTAACCCTCTCATTTTACCTGCTGGGAGGCTCAGGCATGGCTGGCAGTAATTGGAAGGAACACAGCGTTGTGATTGCTAATTGTTCTGGGGAATGTTGTGCTTTACCTTTGGAAGTGCATCCGTGGGTAGGTTTTGTTCCCGATTTGGAGTTGTTGGATTTAGCTCATAGGGTCTGTGACCATTTTGGTTTCATTCCCTGTTCAACACTTCCAAAGCAGAGCTGGATTTGTTGGCTATTTTTGCTAATTTTATCTGCCATACAGCCTTGGTAGCCTTTTTACTTTGGAGTACTTATGATCCACTATATGCTTGGAGATTACCCATGTGCCTCTTGAGATTTGGAAAAGACCAAAAAATAATATCTAAACTTCTGTGGGAAAAGCTGGAGGTTCTCTCTCTGAGATTTCAGAACCCAAGAGTAAACAGTGAGTGTGTGTCCCTGGGCTTTTCCAGCACCTGTAGTCATCACAGCCCCAGGAACATCAGCTAAAGGCTTTTCCATGTGCTGGTGGACTGTGGTGATCCCTGGGTGGTGTTTAGTGCTGTCCTTACCACCTTTGTAGTACCTTCCCTGTGTTCCTCACTGTTCTCCTGCTCTTTGAATCCAGCTGGGGACAGCACTGCCTGATACCATTTGTTCATCAATAAGAGATCCCTTTTTAGTTCAAAAGCCTGATTGTTTACAACAGCATTTCACAATTCCCCTCATAATTTGCCTAGAAATTAGGCTGTGCATGCATAGCAGGAAACCAAAAGCATCTGCCCTGCTGTTAAACAAGAGCCCACCCCACAGCAAATAAGAGCTCCAACACTAAATAAATCCAGAAGATTTATCCGGAAGGCTGCACAGGGAGAGAGCTCAAGGCAAGGTCTCCTGGAAAGGAGAAGGTCTGAGAGTCCTTTTGGCCAAGCAGGTGAACACCTCACTTGCACCCTGAGTTTGTTTTGCTTTCCCAGCCTTGTGGCAGGATGGGAAAAGGTGACCTGTCTGCAGCCTCACTGTGAGCCATCCCAGTAACAGGTAACATCCCAGGTAACAGGTATCTGGCCACGTCATTGGTGTCTGAGCAGTTCCCTGGCTCTCTGTAAAGGTTCTGTCAGGCTGGCAGCAGTGGGCAGACCAGGCAAGGACACCTGGAAGTTTCCTGCTGGCTTTTGCTCACATTAGAAAACAAGCAGGAGTTTTCTTGCCCCACATTATCTCCAGATCTTGCACCACGGGAAACCTCCTTCAAACACTGTGTTGAGCTCTTTGATGTCTTTCTCCCTGCTGCCTTCATGCTGCTTTTCCCCACACATGGAGAGCTCCTTCAGTCCTTGTCCAGGCGCTCAGGTTCCTCCATCACTTCCAGGGACATCTCTTGGGCTGCATGGTTTGATTTCTAATCAAGAACAGCACGTGTCTGTGTGTTGCTGGCAGCTCCTCCAGCCTTGGTAGCCTCTTTCTGTGCAGATACTCAGTTCCTCTGGGAGTCTTTGGGTGGAAAATCCTGCTCCAGCCTCCATGCTCAGCTCACAAAGCACAGGACACAACCTTCCAGTGCAGCAGATCCCTTCTCCTGGGAGCACCACAGCACCACATGAGCTGCCTCGAGAAGCTCAGGGAAAGCATATCTGTGGTCACTCAGTGTGGCACAAAATAATAGAGAGGGGAGAAAAGATGCAGTCTGAATATTATGCCTGAATTTTCCATTATTACTGTATCACTGTGTCAAAATTGAAAGCAGTGTAAGATTTCTCAAGAGGAGCCATCCATAATGCATTGCCGAGATGTGTGTAGGTGTTTTATGAAATGTATTTTATTCAAACCTGTATATACAACACTAACATTATTGAAAGAAATTGAAGGCCCAGTCTTCTCTCCTTAAAATATTCATTATTCATGTTATAGTCCTTTAACAAAAACTAAAGTCAAATACATATTCAATTTATTTTTTGCCATTCAGATTTACATGCTATTCATCTCTAGTGTCCAATGGAGATGAAATGTCTTCTTATTATTTCTGTATTAGCTTCTGACAGTTCAATTTCTCTGAGTACTGTGCTTGAGACAACGTTTAACAAATAGCCATATAGGTAATTGCTCTGGTCCAAATTTCTTGCCAAATCTTTGAGATCTGATGTAGATCAGAGGCAGTGGAATGTTGTCACATTCTGATTCAGCCCTGGCAGCTGCCTCTGTGAGGCCTTTCCTTCTGATAAATATTATTAGAGTAACTCTCAACACATGCAGTTTTCCTTCCTTCCAAATCACACCTTGCCAATGTATTGTGCCAGAAATGCTCTGCAACCTTGTTTCTGTTTTCGTTTTGCACTCACAGAAATTATGAGAGTGTCCAGTGGGAATAAATTGCTGTTTCTTTTCAGGTGACTTCCTGGAAGGGAGATCATCTCACCAGTGCCCATAACTCACCAGCACTCTGAACACCTAAGGAGTGCTGTTCAAAATATCTTGTAAAATGACTTCATCCCCCAACAGTTCAAGGCTATCCTTCACAGTGTGCTTTTCCTGATGAGATTTAAGGGACTCATTTGACAAATTCCCTCCTGGAAATCTGTTTCTTGCTTTACTTTCTTTTTGCCTCTCAAGCATATTTCAGCCCAAACTTCTTCAGGAGATATTTCTGTTAAGAGCAGCAGCTTGAGATGCTTGGCAAAACTGAGAGTGTCTCAGACAGCCAAAGCTGCCCTTCCCCGGGTTATAATCTGAGAAAATCAAGAAATTCAACAAGAGAGAAAGGAAATTTCTCAGCTTTAGAACAGAGAAACTGAGGCAGGAAGAGATTAAGGCTTATGGTTCTCGAATTCTATTTAGAATTCTAAGCTGCCTAATTATTTCTTTTAATGGCATCAAAATTATTTCTTCCTTAATGGTAACTAAATTTTTTTCAGGATCTAGGACTCCAATGGGCCATTTTTCTTGGGAGGCTTCTAGGAGAGGTGCAGTGCCACAGCTAGTCCTCAATTTTAATCACAGGCTCATTAGCCCTGCTGCAGACTGCCATAATTTTGCTTTGTCCCCTTCAGTGGGATTTTGTGTTCCAGAAGATTTTGCCTGTGATGAGTTACTATTGATTTTTCTGGGGTACGATTAATCTTGCAAGCACTTTTAAAATAAATTTTAAAAAGTCCTCTGGATTATAAACACGTGTCTGTGCCTTTGTACCACTGAAATCCAAGCTGAAAATGCTCTGCCTCCTCCCCAGCCCCTCTCCCTCCCCTTTCCCTTTGCTAAGTGTAGCTACACCTATCAAATAAACACAAAAAACCCTCTGGAAGCAAGGGCTTAATAACAGGATCTCCAAAGGGGCAGGAAGGCAAAGAGAGACAGAAGGACAAAAAAATAGAAAGATGAAAGGAGACACAATCCTGGAGTGTCCTTGCTCCTGCTGGCCCAGCCCTGGGTGCTGTACAGGAGTGGGGAAATGCTGACAGTGCCTCCTGGGCTAATGGCACCTGATGGGCAGCTGGAGAAGATGAAGGAAAAGCACTTTTCCCCTGGGAACAGTACTTAGGTGTATAGCACTTACCCCAGTGTCTGGAAAAAGCAGCTAATGCACGTCCCAGAGCATCAGTGAGGAAGACTCTGCTTTCAGTGGGGCCCCCAGTGCCCTTGTCTGTGCTAAACTTTATTTGGTCAAAAACCCAAAGGCAGGATCCTGCTCTTCCTCCCTATTTCAGTCTAAAAGTGAGTAGCAGAAATGTCTGTCTTGAATTGCAATGCAAATATTTGATTTACACATAAAAACCTGCTGAGTAAAGCATTAATGGATCTGGGCTGGGAGCAAAAGTCTAATGCTTTCACATACCAAAATAATGCCTGTACAACCACAGTGTACAGACCCTTTGTGGTCTTCTTTCCCCAAAAATGGTTTAGGGATTTCTCTAGTCCCCTCTATGAAGCAGCAATGCCATTGTTGCTGTCGAGCTCTGTTGTCATTTGAGTGGTGCTGGGCATTAGCAAACATTGAATTGCAGCTGTTACAGTTGGAGGGAAAAAATGCTGGGTTTTTAATAGAAAAATATAATATTGTGTGAATATAATGTATTCTATCCATTTTTTCAACTACTAAAAATCAGTGGGATACACAAAACTGAGTGGAAGTTTTGCCTTTAGTTGTTGTTATTTTCCCAGAAATTCTATGGAATTTTTGAGTCTAACACCCCTTGGGAAAGTCTGCTCAGAGCTGCAGTAGAGCTCATTTGTACAAGACCAAATGTATCTTCTAAATCTGCCTGTCTGAAGGGAAGTAAAGCTTTAAAAAATAATTAAGATTTCCTACAAGTGCCTCATTCACAATAGAACTTCATAATATAGTTACATTAAGAGGAAATGAATGCCTCTCATTTGAGGCTATTACCACAAATTAATTAAATGAGCAGATACCTTTTGGAGACTGGCTTTAAAATCTGGATTCCACTCCCAAATGGAGCAGTTCCAAAGTGCTGTTAGTGCCATGGCACACGAGCAAGGTGTGCAGTCCCCAGGTTCAGGTGGCCAGGTCAGGAACACACCACTCCACATTTAATGAGTGTGTGCTGGTACAGCCTACACCTCATTACCAGCAGCTCTTGGCAGGGTGAAAACAGCGACTTTATGGCACAATAAACCAAATGAAAAGGTGTTGGTGTTGAAATAACAAACCTGGAGTAGCCCCAACAGCTCCCAACCTGACCCTTCTGAAATCAAGAGAAGATGAGCTCTGAGCAGATGTCCTGGCTGGGATGTGCTTGACTGGATTCGTTGCTCTCTTGGCTCTATTTCTTGTCCAATAAGCTGTTCTGAAAAGCAGGTGGATAAATAGTGTAGTGAATCAACTACACCTGATTATCTTGGCTAAATATATTTACTGAATCACACAACTGGAGTAGTGTTGGTAGTTGAGCTGATATGAATTACTCTGTAATGAGAATATTTTGTTTTTCCCTCTGAGCATCCCAAAGCTCTATTGTTAGGGAACTTGGGTTTTTTTAAACTTTATCTCAAATATCAAACCTGCTTCTCAGTAAGCCAAAACCCTGTCCAGAGAAAGGTAATGGCTGCTCTCAGCTCATCTCTGGAGGGATATAAAAACATGTAGATGTGGCACTTGGGGACATGGTTTTGTGATGGCTTTGGCAGTACAGTGAATTGTTTGGACTTGATGTTCTCCAAGTCCATTTCCAATCTAAATGATTCTATGATTCAAATGCAAACAAACCCTGTTATTTCTTTCCTGGCTTGCTAGAGCCTGCTACAGGTAGCACAGCACTTCTGGGGAACAAGGCAGACAAAGCTGCAACTCAATTTGCTCAGAACACCGGAGTTTGTAAGAGTAGCTGAATTGTTTTGCAATAAATTCTTTCAGCTTAAAAATTAATACCCAGAGTAAATACCTCCTTATGCACTTCTCCTTTGTGTGCAACCCATCAACTTCAGGATTTATAACCTTCTTAACAATTAATATCCAATCTCCTTGCAGTAGCTTCTCATTATAGTCAGCTTTTGTCTTCATACCTGAAGGTTTTTTTAAATAGCATTTTCTGGGTGTTCTAAGATTTCCTGATAAAAGACATTAAGCCTGAATCTTGCTGCTATTTCTGCAAGGTGATCACTGTATTTAAGCCCCGTGCTTTGATATTCCTGTTAATGTACAAAAGAGATGCTAATGCCTTAGCTGTGTCTGCTCAGCACACAGAGGAAGGGTTTTCAAACAAAGGCCAAATAAAAAAGTAAAATACGTGTTGACATGGAGACCAGTTTATTAGCTCCTCAGTAAGTGCATCTGTAAATAAATATGTCTCTTGTGTTCTCTCAATATTTGAAACAAGATGATGCAGAGAAGGGCACAGAGCCTTCAGCCCTGTGAGGCTTGACTGCTGCACAGCCACAAAATAGAATAAAATAAATATATAGCTGTTGCTTCTCAGTTCGAGGATAAACTGTGTGAAAAGGTACATAAGGGCCTGCAATCAGCTGCCTAATCAGATTTAAATAATAAAATAAAAAATCCCACAAACATCCAGACAACCTACTTGTGTGTAACTGATATGCTTGATTGGTGAGAATTATGGGCAGTAATCATATTATCATTTCCATTAGATTTTTCTCTTCCACAGTTTTTATAACTCAAGTGATTCATCTAGCAGATGAATATACAGACACAGACAAATACTTCAAAATGGCTTTTTGGAGCTGTTTATGTTTAATTTGTCACACAACAAGTTCATCTCCACTAATTTTCCAAGAGCTGGAGTTATTATTACCAGCACAAAGACATAAAGAATGCCAAGGCCATGGAGATGACAGGGAAGGAAAAGCCAGGAATGGGAGTAGGAGGGTAGGAAACAGCAGGGTCTGCATCACCTGCTGAAGGAGGGGTGGAGTGAGAGAGGAAATAAAAGGGGAGAATGGCTCTGAAGGAAAGGGATCAGGCTTTTCACAGCTGGGAAAATGGGAAGGGTCTGGCACAGAGGAGAAAATGCCAGCAGACAAAGCTCAGGAGTCCAGCTGGGCAGGGGACACAAAGGTGCCTCAGCTGCCAAGACCTGAGGGTCACATCATATGTCACTGGAAAGATCAATCCCCCAGACTGGCAACAAAACCACTGCTGCTGCCTCTAAAGCTGAAGCCAATGATGATCCCTTACACCTCAGAGAGGGGGAAGCTCGACCAGTGGAAACAAACAGTCACAATGCTCTCCTTCTCTTTTGTGTGAAAAATTCCTCGAGCGTTATTAATTTCTGATGATACTTGCAATCAGCAGAACTCATTCATTTTTTAAGTTTCACTTAGTTGCTGTGAATGGATCTGTTTCTCAGCTGGGTGGCTGCATTCATTTTGCAATAATGGTATTTGTTTGACATCTGAAAAATTAACAATGCAAATGCCTCTGTGTCTTCGTAGCACATTTAAAATGAAATATCTCCTCACGCTGAATTGATGGCATGACTGTAAAAAAGGCTCCATAACAGTCAAAACATTTTTCAAAATCCATTAGAATGTGAAGCACTTGCATGTGATGGGATTGTCTCTCGGAGCCAGGCCCTGCCCACCCTGCCCAGAAAAAGGGAAGGCTGGGAATCATTGTGAGACTTTGTGGAATGGTTTTATCCCTGTCCCAGGGCTCCTGGGGCAGGCTGCAGTGGGGCAGGCAAGCCTATGGAATCATGGGCACTTTGAGAATCTTTCATTTTTCCTCCTCGTGATTCAAATTCGTGCTAATGCAAGAGGTGTTCTGACATTAAAAATGTGGTGGGGTTTACTCTTACATTTAACAAATAGAAGTCTAGAAAGGTTTAACAAATACTAGAAGTGGAAAAGATAAGAAGACCTGAAAGCAAATTGCAGGCATTGTGCTCACAAAAAAATCTAATTCTTTTTAATCCAATGTAAGTTTTGTTTCATTTTGGTGGTGGAGGCTGAATGTGGACTGTTAGTATAGAGAATTAATAATGCATTACATTCCTGCCCTGGCTGACAGGAAGACACAATTCCTACTGCATATCTTTCTGTTGACCTCCTGTTCCTATAACCCATTTATGCCTGCTCATTTCTGTATTTTCTTTGGTTCATAACCAGAAGGAAAGCCCTTTCTTTACAAGCCATTGATAAATTGTCATTTGCAGGAGGCAATAACTTCCTTAAAAATTTGCATAATGTTTTTACTGGTCATTTAGGGCTGCTGTGTATTATATTAAACCTTAAATAGCACAGTTTTATTATGCATTAAGTCTCAAATAGCATTACAAACCCACCAGCCTCACTGGAATATTTTCTATTTTCTGAAATTTAATTGTGTTGCAAGCCAAGGCAGCTCATAAAGCTTCAATAAGTCTCATTACTAAATCGGGATGTTGGGCTGGCAGTTTCAGATCACTTACATTCGATAAAATGGACACATGGTCCTGCCAGCAGGCTGCAAGGACCATGGGAAAGGGCTTCAAAGACAGACTGAGGAGCAGCCCAGCTTAAAGAATGGTTTAAAGCTTGGCTTTAGATCTTCCCTCTGCCTCACAAGCTCTGACATTGGGACCAGCACATTTATATCTATATATATGTAAATATATAATGAGGATACAGCCAGCAGAGATATCACATTTTCTCCACGAGGTTCCCTTGGGGCAGAGGCATAAACCCAACTGTAGGATGGAGCTAAAGCTGGCACAAGGCTGCTCTTGTCAGGGTGAGTAGGGGGAAGGAGGGCTTTGGGAAATTGCTTCTCCTTCCCTGTGAACGTGGGTCACTGGGGCCAGTAAATCAAGCGAGGCCAGCACTGATTGCTGATGTCACCCAGGATCCACTCCAGGAGACATTAAGTCAATTGAAAGTCTCTCATGGATATCAGATGGCTTTGAGTTAGAGCCCAAGGTCAGGTTTAGCTTAAGCTCACCTGGCAGTGTGATTTGTACTCATGGAAGTAACTGGCCTCAATAACAAGTGCTGAGCTGTCATGGCCCAGCTCACTGCTTAAATTAACTTGCTCAGCTGGACTTTCAAATAAAGCTGTTTTAAGAATGCAGTGTAGCATAGAAAGCAATTTGTTTCCTTAAGATTTAGTACCAAATGCCTACCTTGATTTGGATTCTAGAGAAGGCAGCAACTGGTAAAGTGGGTAATTTGAAACTTAACATATTTCTTCTCCCTAAGATCGGATCCCATTAAAACAAGGTGCAAAGTGCTACTAATTTGTCAATCATTGCTCACATAATTTTCTTCCTCCAAGTAAATTGCCTGGGAGAGCATTTCCTTTTCCCTTTATCTCCCTTCACTGCACTGTTAATTTGACTGGATCCCTTCTCAGGCTGGAAAGCAGCACCCACACCCACCTTCCCTCACCTCCCATCGCTCCAGCTGCTGCCCCCAGTGACATCTTCCTCTTGTGTAAGACAGGCTGAAGAGAATAGGACAACTTAACGAGCCTTCAATCCAAAAGATAAACTCTGTGTATCCACACTTAAAATAGCCAAAGGAGGGGAAGGAGTGGGAGTATCCAAATAAGTCTGAGAAAAAATGGTTCTGCTGATGCTTCCCAAAAAGTACCAGAAATGGCACAGGGCAGCTTTTTCTTGTGGAGTTTCCACCTCATGTCTGTAGCAAAAACACTCAGGTAGGGTTCTGATTTAGAGCTATCAGAAGTATACACAAACCTAAAACAAAACCCCTCAGTTCTTGGAGTTTGTGCAAAAATGCTTACATTTACATCAGTCTCATGGAGCACTTTGGAAAGGTTCTTAAAAGCTGAGCCTAAGTTCCAGGGCTGCATTCCATGTAAGCTGTTCAGAGGGATGCAGACAGTTATCTGCTCACCTCAAAACCAGTTTGTGTCAAACTAAACACTGGATGAGGCTTAGGGTCATGTCAAGGCACTCAGGGAAAACCTGTGCTAAGCAACCCTGCTTTCCAGCTCAGAAAAACAAATGTAAAGAGCGTTTAACTGATCCACCCTCTGGAATTGCAAGACATCAGCCTCCAGTAATGTGTAATTGTGTGAGGAGGTGTTTATTCCTATGCTCGATGATAAATTCTGCTCGGAATTTCAATGTACCTGGGTGTTATTTACAATTCCAGACCTCTAAGCCAAGCATGATAGCAGCTGTCTTCTCTCAGCTGCAGGAGCCCTGGCTTTGTGTTAGTGGATTGATTTCTCTCTGAGAGTGGCCAGCACCAGCTCAGGGCTAAAATGCCCCTATGTTACTATAGTAACAGGTGTGTGATGCTACAAAGGGAAGGATGCAAAAACTGGAGGTGGAAGAACACGACAAATTCCTTTTGAAAATTTTATTCTTTTTAAACTCCTTTATAGCCTGAGATTTGTGTACTCTGTTGACTACATAGGTGAGATGCAGAGCAAGAATTACCCCAAAAATTCACGTTTGATTCCTTGATCTCTCAGCAGTGGTGTGGGGTGTCACTGCTGATTCCACCCTGCAGGAAGCTGCACATTTTGTCACAAACTCAGCTACCATTATTGCCCTGGAATGATCGCATGTTTCTTGGGTTATGAGGTATTCAAAATGAGATTTAATCAGTCAGTGCCACACTCCTCAGACTTCACCCCAGAAAGGTCCTGCCTGCTCCCTGCCAGGGGCAGGAGGATGAGGAGCGTGGAGATGTACTAAGATTTTTACATTGCACCATGAATGCTCTTTACTCATAAAATATGATGATTTTTTTAAGAACAGAAGTACAAAAAAACGTAGTGATGTTGATTCACTAGAATCTCAGACTAATTTCCCTTCTCCTTTTTTAGGAGAAGCTTTCTCCATAAACCAGCATTTATCAAGGAAATGCAGGCTTTTAGGATGGTGAATTTGCCACAAATGAGCAAGCCTAATTCTGATTCTTCTCTTTCCCTCTCACATTCTTCATTCACCATTTCCTTGGGGAAAAACAGGTCTCAAGGGAATTCCTCCCAGTTGTTGCCCATCCATACCAGCTGGTAAACTTCTGCACACACCATGGACAACAGAGCTGCAGAGAAGGAGCCACACTTGCCACACTCCATCATGCAGAAACCATTTCTGCAGCAGGCACTAAAACACAACCTCATTTTCAGCCATTGGATTTACCCTGCAACTCTGGCAGAGAAGGGAGAAGAGAGAAGGGGGAGAAAAAACCTCAAGTTTTGATTTTTAAATGAGAAAATTGATGTGGAAGTCACAGATGGTGAATAAATATGGGGCAGAGAATTGTCATTTGGCAGCCAGTTCTCCTGACCAATTTAAGAGGGATATGCTGTTATCTAGTTTGGTTCAGGGAAAATATATTCTGGGCAGCAGTTAGCCATTTAAGAGGTTTCATTGTTTTGTAAAATATATTTGGGTTTGATACAAACACAATTAATTCAGCTTTCTAATATTGTGTTTGAACCAAATCCAAAAAATGTGTAGTGAACATTTATTCTTTTATGTCATTTATTGGTTCCAGGTTCTCTTCTGAAGGCTTAGATTTAAAAAAGGCTTTTCAATAAACAAAGAACATTTGGGGTGACTTCAGCTGGTGCAGCAAACTCCATTCTTATGCACTGTTTTGAGATGTGCCTCCAAATTATCTGACAAATTATATGTTCCAAATTAAGTCCCTCATTACCCAAGCTTTTCTACTGCACAGCATTCTTCACTACTGCACTGCTGTATTTTGGGGACTCATTAGGCTTTGCTGGGTCTAGCAAGGGAAGCAGAGGATTGGGATGAGGAGCAGCCCAGGCAGGGCTCTGCTGGCTGAGCCCCTGCCCGATGTCACTGCAGCTCAGCTCTGGCTTCCCGAGGATCAGCCCTGAGACCCTGGAGCACCACCCAGCCCTCCTGGTCCAGAGGCTCCTCCTCTCCCAGCACAGATCACCTTGGCTCTGTTTAGCTTGTTTGTGTGTCTGGTGCTGACAACGAAGTATATGGAGATGAGTTGAAATTAAAAGAGCTTTTTCCAGGTGGAGAAATATCTTGTTGTTTCCAGTCTCCTCCTGCTGAGACTGCAGTGGCAAGGAGCACCCAGGGCACTGCAGAGCCTGCTGCCTGTGCCATGAAACTCATCACCAGTTAGTGCTGAGGACAGCTTCTGTGCAGCCCAGGGGACACTGGCCTCCACAAACAGAGCATCAGCCCTGCCTCTCCTCCCCGGGAATGTTTCTGAGTCGATGACTTCTGTGAAATCCTGTTTTCCTATGCAGAGCCCACAGATCTTTCCATGGTTCTTAGGTCTGGCATCAGGCTTCTCTGAGTTCAGTCAAACACTGATGACACTAGAGATTACACAGGGGAAAAATTCCAATCTCCACTTAGACATCATCCCCTTCCTCCATATCCCTGTAACTTTGGGGAGAGAAAGGAATTTCAGTTTACATTTGGGATTGTCAGGAAAATTAATCCACAAACACCAGAGGTTTATGTCCAAAAAGGAGACAAGGGAGTCCTTTTTGCTTTATTCGAATAAAGGGAGAGGCCACGGGACATTCCCTTGGGATGTCTCAAATTTTTGGAGGATGCAGCCTCCTTTTTATCCTATTTTCCCGGCCGTATTTCCCTCTCTCTTTCCCCGTGGCTGAGGTACTTGAGAGCACAGACTTCCTGGAAAGCCTGATACCTGAAATTCCCCTCTAATGTATAACCCTCTCTTTTAATTTTTAATTCTTATAGAATTCATCGTTTTTCCCCGTTGCTTCTTTCATCTTTCGATATCCAATTTCATTTATCAGCAGCCCTACAGTTTGTTTGTAAAGGCAAATAACTTTTTCCATTCATCAATCAGTGGAATCCATCCCATTGTTTCTTTTATCTCTCGGTGCTAGTTTTATCTACAAGCAGATCCACAGCTCGTTTGTAAAGACAGATTCGACATTCCTCTCAGGATTCTCATCTGGGTTAAGAACCCTGTGGTGTAAAGCTCTGCTGCAGATCCTCTCCGTAAGCAAAGCCAAAAGAGATTTTCAGAACAAATTATCACAGCCTATTCTGCCACACATTATCCCTCATCTGGTGGTAAATCAACACTGCTCACATCATCGCTGACTTGCAGAACACATCCCTCCATCCCAGACATAAATGTTAATTAGTGAGGTTTCTGCTTCAAATTAGTGATGCCAAAGCACTTTGAGACTCCCACATGAAAAGAGCCACAGAGGCCAAAGTGTTATTGTTCCCTGTGGTCACAGTGGTTGAAATAGATATCCTTTAATATTCTCCTCACAGGTAGGTCACAGGTAAATGAGCCCTGGTGCCCGGGCTCCCTCAGGAACACAAGGAGGCAGGAGCAGAGCCCTTTGAAGCTCCTCCACACTCACAGCCCAGTGCAGGGGAGGGGCAGGGGGGGTTAACAACTCTCAAAATATAAATATGAACCAGAGAGATTAGGACTTTAGAAGAGCCTTCAACGAGGATCCTTTTCATGTCTAAGATACCTATCTAGTTCATTCACTATCTGCAGAGATGAAAGCAACCTCTGATGGTATCTTCTCTGCTCACCACATTATCACATCAGTGATAAAAAGACCAGTCAAGCTTCCTGGCTTTGGAGCTCATCATGCAATTATTAATATTTTCCTGGTTTCTCCTCCCTTGGATGAGTGGGTGTATGAAGGAGAGAGGAGGAGGACAGGCACCTGGGGAGGAGAGGAGAGGAGAGGAGAGGAGAGGAGAGGAGAGGAGAGGAGAGGAGAGGAGAGGAGAGGAGAGGAGAGGAGAGGAGAGGAGAGGAGAGGAGAGGAGAGGAGAGGAGAGGAGAGGAGAGGAGAGGAGAGGAGAGGAGAGGAGAGGAGAGGAGAGGAGAGGAGAGGAGAGGAGAGGAGAGGAGAGGAGAGGAGAGGAGAGGAGAGGAGAGGAGAGGAGAGGAGAGGAGAGGAGAGGAGAGGAGAGGAGAGGAGAGGAGAGGAGAGGAGAGGAGAGGAGAGGAGAGGAGAGGAGAGGAGAGACCTGTGCAGGAGCAGCAGCTCTGATGGTTGCACCACTGTCTGCATCACCCCAGCCCGGGTGGGAAAAGAGCTCCTGCTCCTCAGGCCCTTGCTGCAGGTGGCAAGGAGAATGTGCTGTGATCCACACACCCATCACAGGACACACCATTGCCATGGCTACAGGAGCCAGGGGATGGGGAAGGGCAGAGCACTCCTCCTCACTGAGTGCCTGGCCTTGAAACTCGCAGCACCACACACGCTCCGAGCTCCATCGACCCGCAGGTGAGGCAGCCTTGGAAAACCTTCCTTACAGGTTTTCTGAAGCTTGTGGCACTCACAGAATACCTCAGGAAGCCGTGTCAGGGACGTGCTGCTGTGTCAGGGGGTGTTAATCTTCTCTGTGTGCTCCTGAAGGGCAGGGATGCTGCACCCCATGGAAAGGGGACCATGAGATGTGTCGTGCTGCTTCCACCATGCAAGGTGTGAAAAGTGCTTTCTGCAGAAAAGAAATAACAGTGGTTAGGATTAATTGCAGGTTTAGAGCTAGGGAATCCCACTGGGTTATACATATACTGTGTGCCCTTCCCCCACTTTGTGCATGGAGGAAGGAAAACATGAAAGAGGAGGAGTTGCCAGCAAACACACACCAGGATGGATAAAAGCAACAGAAAAAAAAAGGAACTTTTTGAAAGCACAATCAGATTTGCAAACCATAGATACTTTTTGCTCTAAAAACAACAAAAATAGTCTGTTTAGATTCCAGGATTCGATGTTCACTGCATAAATTTATTATAACATATTACACACCTAAAACTAAAACTAAAACTGCTCTACCTGGATGTCACATGCTGGTTACTGCAGATAAGCAAAGGTCAAACCAACTAATCTGGGTCACTCAGAACTAATGCTCACAGAAATGCATAAACTCATGGTCAGTTTTGCAGGAACTAAACGAGTGTTTTTCATGATTTCAGCTTCTTCAACCACTGTAGTAGTGACTGGCCAATGCAAAAAGTAAAAAAAATTATATCTATTATATCCAAGAGTATAAATTAAGGGTGAGAGAAAAAGATCCCTCTCTAAAAACACACTAAAAGGTGACTAAAAATATTTCCTCATCCATTATATTTTACACCCAGTGCTTTGATGGACTCATTTAATGAATAAGACTCACAAGTACAACACTGCCTTTTCACATCCTGATGTCCCTCTTCCCGTCCAAGTGCAACTTGAAACATTGCATGAGATTCCCCACTGGTAAAGAAGGATGGCATTCACCCTTTTTTTTGTTGCAAAATGTGAAAATGAAGGACTGATTAATGTAAGGTTAAACAAAATACTTACTTAAATCACTTTGTCTAGTTACAGAACATTCTTTTATCTAGGGGAAAAAAGGAAAGGCCATCTTGAACAGAAACCATCTGTTCATTAATTATGTATCAAAAAGTTCTCAGGTTTTCTAGAAAAGGTATTACTTTAAATAATAGTATAAAAATATTTTAATTAATTGTATAGAATCACAGAGTCAGAGAATGGTTTTGTTGGAAGGCACATTAAAGTCCATCTACTCCAACCCCCAGCAAAGGACATGGACAGCTTCCACGAGCCCAAGTTGCTTTGAGTCCCTGAGGGTGCAGAGAATAACTGCAACTAGGAATTGACCATCCATCCATCCATCCATCCATCCATCCATCCGTCCATCCAGACTTGCATTTTTTTTTTTAATACCTTCATATGCACATTGGAAATCTTAAATTGCTAGGCTGCACATGGCTCACATTGCCCTGTCCTGTCTGTATGAGCATTCCAAGCCATTCCTGCCCCATGCTGCTGCAGGGCAGCCACTGCTCAGACACACACCTGTCTGCTCCAGCAGTGCTGCCAAACCCCTTCTGTGCTTCCCTGCTCTCCAGAGCACTCTCTCTCCTAATCCTGTGCTCAGCTGCAGCCAAGAGGTGCTTAATACAACCCCATTTGGCACCTTCCCTCTGAGCTGCCTATTCCAGGCTGCCAATACAAGCACAGCAACTCCAAACTGCCCAGCCGAGCCAAGAATTCTCTCCCTTGTGTGCAGCTCGCCAGCCAGAGGCAAATGCATGAACTTTAGAGATTATCTAGAGGGAATATTCCAGGAATTTAGATTTTAGCCACAGCAGTAGGACCATACATCATTAAAGCTGCCTCTCCTGCCAATGTAAAAAGCAAACATCAATGATTTAAATCATGGTTCCCCAGTGGCTCATTTAAATCACTTGGATGGAAATCAGTCCACCTTGTCACACTGGAAGAGGTAGAAATGGAAGTTGTGGATTCATGACTCCCAGGTCAGCCCTCAGCATGGGATATGGGCCAGGTGACAATAAATCCTATGAGGCACAGTATGTAATAAACAGTTTTGTGATGTGTGGCACTGATGAAACCTGATTCCTACAGCTCTGTGTGTCGTGTGTGCAGTTTCTGTGGTCTGTGTGACTATTGACCAGAGCTTTCCCTGCAGTCAGTATGTGCAGCCTCGTGCTTTTTAGCGTTTTATGAAGGTTAAACTCATTGATCAGCTCCTTTCTGGGAGCACTTTCATGGAGCCTTTCTTTTATTTTCACCCACCAGCACATTTTCCAGAAACGTGCACAAGACATGGGGACGGACTTTGCTGTAGATTGGAGACACGTTCAGAGACACACAGCATGGGGAGAGGAGCCTTGGAAGAACAGGTCCAAGGACACCTTCCCACCTGGCCAGGTAGGCCTGGCCCCACCTACACATCCTGGGCTGTTCTGAGCAGCCTGTGAGATGCAGGACCCAGAGCAGGCATCTGGCCCCATCACTGAAGCTCTGTTCCTGTGCCTCTGCCACAGGAAATCCTCAGTTTGTCTGGAGAAACCTGAGGAAGGTTGGCAGAGGGAGGAAATGCTGCTGTGTTGCTACAGGTGAGCAGCTGATGCAGACAAAAAGCCCAGCCCTGTCCACACACAGAATCAGACCAAATCCTCATTTCCCTGCAGCTAGAGGAGCTCTGCCAACTCACTGGCACTCAGACATGTTTAAATTGGTTTCAGTTTTTACAGCTGTACAATAACCAACAAACAGCACAACCTGCTATGTAACAGAGATTATTTGGCTCCACATTCTTCTGCCTGTTTGATTATCTGGAAGTGGCAGGTTGTATTGCCTGTGTCACCTATAGAAAGAGACAGTTTTTAGCATGTAAAAAGGTACCAGAACCCAGATCCAGGTGAATGCTTTGTGTGCAGGCAGCTGCCCACATTTTGACAAACTCGTTTGACACTTCCAGCACTGCAGAGACGTTTGAGAGGTGACAGCTGATTTCAGTCTGGGTGACACTGAATTCTGAGCAGGGACACTCAAATGAGAGCTGGGGCAGGCACTGATCTCTGAATCTGGTGACCAGCTACAGGACCCGAGGGAAGAGCTGGAGCTATACCAGGGGAGTCTCAGGCTGGATATCAGGGAAAGGTTGTTCCCTCCCCAGAGGGTGCTGGCACTGCCCAGGCTCCCCAGGGAATGGTGACATTCCCGAGGCTGCCAGAGCTCCAGGAGCTGCCAGGGATGCTCAGGGTGGGGGTGTTGGGGTGTCTGTGCAGGGCTGGGGCTGCCCTGGCTGATTCTGGGGGTCCCTCCCAGCCCAGGAATATTCTATATTTCTATGATTGCAAGTGCTGTTAAGAAATCTTCCTGCTTTGTGAAAGAATTAAAAAAAAACCCCAAAAAACAAAGAAACAAACAAACAACAAAACACACAGAAAAAAGAAAAAACAAAACAAAACAAAACAAAAAATCCACAAGGAAAGAACACAGAAAGACAGACGTGATATCACTGCTGTGTCCATTACAGATTTATGGGAGTGACAGGGAGATCAGGACATAGAATGAAATCCCTCCTGCTCTTTGGGCTGCTGAGTTGCCTCATCCTTTGCTCCATGATGCTGCTGTGGCTGTCTCTGTACTGAGTAGGGTCAGGACAACATTTAGGCTGTACTACATAAAAAAAGTCCAACTATATAAAAACAGATATAATCTTCACACTGTACAGAGGAAAACCCTCCACTTAAAACACTGTCCTCAGATAACAGAAAAGATTTACCTTGATAAATCTACAGAAGGCTGGGAAGAAATAGAGATAGCATAGAGAGGAAGGTATTATAATAAAATCTGCTTTGTCTACAAGTTCACTTAAGCAACTCAGCTTCTTATGTGCTGATTTCAATGGCTACTTTTTAAAGTAATAACAACATAATTAACAATAACATAATTAACTCATTATTGAGGATCTTACTTCCTATTAGGGGATACAACTGGCTTTTTTTAGAAGTTATTCAACCTCTGGTTGCTTTCCTTGTCCCACTTAATGCTTTTCTCTCTCAAATCTTTGCCAGTGGTCAACGGCAAAAAAAATTATTCCTATTTTCATTATAGTGAGGGCAGTGATGTTAAATATCTCTCAAAAGACCCTTTTAGATGTATCTATTTGCCTTTCTAATGGTTTAAAACAGGGCAAAAAGCTGTCAGCTGGCAAATGCCCAATACCTGATCAGCCACAGCACAGGGAAGGGCTAGAGTTAGAGCCCTAAGTGTCTCCACCTAAGTGTTTTCTCTTCTGCTCAGGTGGCAGAAAAGCCACCAGCCCTCCCAGTGCCCTGTCCCTGCAGCCAGCAGCATCACAAGGGATCAGCAAAGAAATAAGAGATCAAAGACCATTGTGGGGAAAAAAAATGGTGGGTACTAAGCAGGCTGAATAGGAACAAGAACATGAGGAAACACATCAAATTCCTGCTGAGACCTCTGAAGATGGGGATAAGAGGGTAAGACAGAGAAGCAGAAGGATATGAATATAATTGGGATATGGTTTTAGCTGTGAGATCTGTTAAATTGAATTTCTGTTTGGTATAACATCCCTTGTATATGTTAATCTCTATGTGCTCCAGCAGCCTGATTTAGTGTTATTATCAAGAAGGGCTCCTGCCTTTGTCAAAGGAAGATTACAAATTATTCCAGATAAGTAATGAAACTAAAGACCTTTAAGACTAATTGGCCATTGTGCAATCCTGTTAATATCCTTCCTTGTCTAACAAAAACCGAGGAGGCAATTAAGGCCAAATACCAAAAAATCCGTACCTGGTCTCTTGTGTGGAAATATGATTTATAAACCCCCGGATTTTCCTATCAGGAGAAAAAAATGTGGCAAATGATCATCCATCAACAGCCAGCACAGACAAGGACACTCCAGTTTTGTATTAATCCTGAGCTGGGTATGGTTTGAGACCCAACTTTTCCTAGGCATGCCAGTGAAAACAAGAATTTCTGTTGTGTCTCCATATCAAATAAAGAACCCTGGTTTTTAATAAGTTTAGCCAAGCCTGAGCTGTCACATTCTTTGAGATACAGCTGCTTTTTGAGGGCTGAGGAAGGATCCTGCCCAGCAGAGCCTTGGCCATGCCATGGGCTCACAGGACCCAGCTGTGCAAAGCTGGTCAGGCTCCATCAGAAAAGGCACACACAGACCTTGGAGAGGCTCTTGTTAGCATTGAAACACATCATCACAGAATGATTATATGCAGGTGCTTTTATTGAAGAGCTCTGGGAATCAGGGGTGCAGACCCAAATCTGACCCTGACTTGGATCCGAGATGAACATGTTTTTATATCCTTTTCGTTATATAACTAGATATTCAATATTAAACCCATATTGTTCTATTGTAAACATTGATCTTATCCAAGCTTGAATTCTTGTAATTTTTATTAGGCCCTCCAAATATCCTTTCTCATGATTCTTGTTATGATTACATCATTTCTCATGATTCCTGTTATGATTAGCAATATTTATATTCAATTACCAAACAATCGTTACATTTAACAATCACATCATTTATCACATGATGATTATGCAGGTGTAGCATCACATGATCTAGAAAAAACAAAGCTCAATATTCGTTCCCAGGGCCCAATTCCCTTTCCCAGGCCTACCAGACCCAACCTTCCTTTCCACCCCTGAATCTACTGTGTGCAATTCCCATGATTTTAGAACATTTGAACCCTGTGCTATCACTCTGAGACCTCTGGACCTCACAGTCATCTCTAATCACTCAGGCCCAGCTTCTGCTTGGAGCTGCTATTAATAATCATCCTAATCAGCTGGTGGCTTTTGCATGACATTGCCTCTGCATTCATCCTTCTCCCAGTCTTTGAAGCCCCCAGTGTTGCATGAAAACAGAGAAAATAGGAAAACAAGTGGCTGTGCAAGTCCTTAGCAGGGTGTGTGTGGGGAAATCAGCCCCTGGCTGCTGGTGGCGAGGGGCAGACACTGCTGCAGCTGGGAGGAATGCCTCTGGAGAAAAGAGCCCTTCACCCTTCACAGCCTGCCCGAGGCTCTGCTCAGCCCAGTGCTCACTCTGCTGTGCCTCTAATTCATGGCACCACTGCCGAGGCAGCTCCTTGATCTTGGAAACGTGATCCCCTCTTTACCTTCGCGTGTTACCTGCTTGGTGCATTTGTGTGACTGCGTTAATCTCTCCTGGATGACTCACATCAGCCTTAGATCTTTAACAACTTCACTGCTTTATTTAATCCTGTGTTTTATGTTCACTTGCTCAGTTAAAAGAGGGATAGAATCAGTCTAATACTTAGGAGCTCAAGAGGAGGAACTCCTTTGACTTCATTGCCAAACTCTGTCCCCAGCCTCAAGCACCTTCCCGTGCTGTTTTCCTGAGGTTTCAAATCCAAATTTGTCAAACCATCGAAACATTTTCACATGGATGCAGCAGTGACCCACGGGTCTAGAAGTACCTGCAGGCACAGGGGGAAATGTGCAGCTTTGGGCTCCACATCCTGCACCAAAAGCTGTTCCCTGCACTGACCACCCAACTGTAACTGGCAGAAATCAGCTGCAATTGTAGGGATTTCTCCTTTTGTAGATAATCTAAGACAGGATTAAAAGGAGAGAGATTAAGCCAGAACCTCTGCTAGGTATTTATAATTGTCTAATAAAACCTGCTTTTTTTCTTGTTTTATAGCCCCAAGCCACAGCAGGCTCCTCCTGAGTCTGAAGCTTTTTATTTGAACTGAAGTGCTGTGTCTGCCTGGTGGATATCCTGGCTAAACCTTCACTTGAGGGAAGACATCTCTTTAATGTCATGGCAGCACCTCTGTGAGGCTCTTATCCTAAACAAATCCTTGAAGATTTAGGTCTTCCTAAACCACATGATGGAATCGATCCTGGAACCCAAAGAACAATGAGCTGAGAGAGAGAGAAAGAGTAAAATAAAAGCCAAGTGTTGAGAAAAGTGCTTTCTTTTGAGTCCTTTCTTTTGGGGACCTGTGAAGTGAAGCATTCAGGATTTCCAGTGGGAATTGTGGCCAGATGAAATTTGCCTGGATCCAGAGGAGCCCTGGTCCCTGCAGCACCCCAGAGCTTTGCAGCATTGCCCTCAACCTCCACAGCCTCTGGGCAGCTTTTGGTTTTTCCCCACCAAAGCTAAATCCACCGAGTCAGTTAACTCACCAAAGTTTAGCTGAGACCTTGTTGGTGAAATATTGCTCCCTAAACGCTCCCTCATGCTGTTTCTGCAGGAAAATCTGCCCATTTTGCTGCTGTATCCTCTCTTGGCTGCTCGAGTGGTCACCCAGCCATGGCACCTCTCAACATCACCGTGAGTGCCCTGCAGAGACCCTGCTGCTGTCAGAACCAGGTGGGCATTTACCTCTAAAGATCTGCTTTGTCTTTAATGAATTATTCCTTTTCACCAGGGCTGCATTTTCCTTGTGAGGCAGAAGCTGCAATGTCCATGGTAAAAAAAAAGGATCTTAGGAAAGCTCATTTAAATTTCAAGGACCTCTTAGGGATAGTTGCTAGTGGTTATGCTAATTGGCATAGGGTCTGAGTGACAGTTATGGCCTGGAATGACTCGCAAATCACATTTTCTTGGAGCTTATTAGCAGACTCATTAACTGTACAACAGTACATTACTTTCAGAAATTCAGATCTAAGCAGAAAATTAAAATTATTTGCTAAATGACTTAATAAAATTGAGTAAAATGTGCTGAGAAAGTGAAAACTGAGGTATATCAGGACTCCAGAATTTGGCTAAAAATAATCTCCATTTACCATTGATGTTCACCCATTCCTCTGGGAGTAGCTGTAGCATGGGTGAGCCTAACTTAGAAACCTGTTTAGGTATGAAAACCAGTGAACTCAAATCAGCAGCAGCAAATCCCAGCTCCTTGCATCCAGAGCTGACATTATTTTCACTGCAGACTCAGCCAGGACTTTTTCCAGGGATGCATATCATGATGCCTCCTCCACACTCCATTTCTCCTTCCCTCTGCAATTCTCTATGCAAACAAAAACCCAAACAGCTGCACTTTCTTGCTTCCCTGATGAAATTTTTGGCAGAGTTATTTGTAAAAATAAAAAGTCTGTTTTGAAGACAAAGAGACTGTGGGAAGGAATGAGAAGCCAGTTATTTATTTCTCCTTACAGATGAGACAGGACACTGTGGAATCTCCAACCTGGTTTAGATGTTATCCAATCTTCCTCTGTGTGAACAAGATGTTTCCCAAACTCACAAAATTCTTTTGCAAAACCATTAAATGGACATACATTTAAATTCCTACAAAACTATCAGCTTTCCATGATGTTCAAAAGCATACATCTAAGTGTATGTAATACAGATGTGCATTTCCACAAAATTTGGATTTTTTTTGTGTACTGCCAAGATACTTAGTGACAAGTCTTTGAAGGAAGGAGAATCTGATTTATGATTGTGTGAGCAAGTGTATGACACTGATGCTCCTAATCGAAGTTTGCTGGCAGGCAAATCCTCACACATTTAATAATTACCCACTGGAAACCAGGGTCTGCAGTATCCCCTGATGTACCACAGCATTTCCATAACTTGTGTCCCCCTGCTCTGACTCTTGAGTGCCAGGTGGAAAATTTCTAACACCGGTTTTAGAATCAGGGAATGTTTTGGGTTGAAAAGAACCTTAAAGATCATCTTGATCCAACCCCCAGCCATGGGCAGGGACTTCCACTAGACCATTGTCTTCATTTTTTTTTCTTTCTTAGCTCTCTAAGTACACCAGCAAACAATAGTATTTTAAGGGACTTAAATGTCCTTTTTTGAGGCCTTCAGTGCAAGAATCACAAGAAAAGCTGGGCTGGATCAGATACACTCCCCAAGGCAGACCTAGATCAGAAATTTCTGTTAAACTTTCAAGAAACCTGCTCTTCACCTCATATTCAGAATGAAAACGTGATTTCTTTTGGTTCTGGATTTTTTGAGAACTCTTTAAATATCTCAACTTCATAAAACCTCGAGCAGAAATAACTGATGAGTGTATGGCTTTCTTGGCACACTGAAGTGCTTGAAAATTTCTCTCCGGTTCTCAGTTTCTCACAGGTATTGTTACACTTGCAATTTATCTCGGGGTGAATAAAACACATTCTGCTTCATGACATTTTTTAGTTGGATTTTTTTATTTTTTGAGGCATTTAACAGCAGGTCTCAAATGGAATCCATGGGAATATTTTTCACTAAAGAAATCTCAAGCCAAAAGAAGCTGTTTAATTCAAACATGTTTGTCAACCCCACATAACTGTTTTACAAAAGCAGCAATCTGATAAGATTGGAGTGATAGGCAGAGCTTTTTTTTCTTGAACTGGAACTTCAAGAAAACCAACTTTTGGAATAAAAGGTTTTGAAAAAAACAGAAATTAGAATGAAATATTTTGATGCCATGGAAACAATCACTTCACATGAAAAGAATACCTTCAGCTCTAGTGCCTTGGAATTGAAATGCTGGAAATTTTGACGTTGAATAAATGAGGAAATCTGTTGTTTGTTGACTTCCTGGTCCTGCTCCTCAACAGGAAGCTGGCAATTCCTTACCACCATGAAATCAGCAGACACACTTTTTATCATGTCCAAAATTAACTCAAATTCTAAACTAACAGCCCTTACTTTTCCATCCATTGTGCAGGTCACAGCTGCCTCATCTTCCTGCAGGTCCCTTCCCACACCACCAGGTCCAGGGTCCACAGGGGCCCGTGGTGACCATGGGTGGTTGGACATTTGTCTGCTGAAACCTCCTGATATCCACTACCAGAGTCCCACCCACTTTTCCTATCACAAAATTATACCTAGCTCCTGTGAGGGTAATTTCTAGGAATTATCACTGCATTCAAGCCCAGAAACTCTGTTTTTATCTCAGCAGGTCCTTTGAAAGCTTTCCCTCAAACTACAGTAGAAATGCTGTTTGAATCTGTATTATTGTTGATTTTCAAGGCCAGCTTGGATGGAACTTTGAGCAACTTGGTTTAGTGGAAAGTGTCCCTGCCCAAGGCAGGGGGTTGGAATGAGATTGCCTTTAAGGCCCCTTCCAATGCAAACCATTCTGTGATTCTGATTTTATGGCTTTAATATGGTCCAAATTTGGAGTGCTTACAGGCAAGTGGACAATCCCACTTGGGGCAGATGGAGAGGCCAAATCATTAAAAGCTCTAGTGGAAACTGAGAGAAACAGGCTCTAAAGAGATTTTCTCTTTAGAAAAATCCTCTATTTTTTGACAAAAAGTGTTGTGTTTTCCCTGTAACCCTGGGATTCCTCCTCCAATGGAGAACCTGTGAAGCTGCTGTCATTGCTACATAAAACATTCTGCTCTCAGAGAGATATAACAGATATAAAGAAATACAGTATAATATTTCACTATGGGAATGCAGTATAGTCTGAATCCCAAAACACACCTGCTTTGGGCTGCAAAGGGCCACTGTCCAGGGAGATAAATAGAAAACTCTACATCCAGGTACCTCTTAGTGTGGGGGGCAGCACAGGGGAGGGACCTGGCAGTGTGGGGTGTGAATTAATCACAGGATCATAGAAAGGCTGGAATGGATCTTAAAGCCCATCCAGTTCCACCCCCTGCCATGGACAGGGACATTTCCCCTATCCCAGGCTGCTCTCAACCCCATCCAACCTGGCCTTGGGCACTGCCAGGGATCCAGGGGCAGCCACAGCTGCTCTGGGCACCCTGTGCCAGGGTCTGCCCACCCTCACAGGGAACAATTCCTTCCTAATATCCAATCTAAACCTGTGCTCTGTCAGCTTGAATTCACAGCATCGATGGGCATTGCCTCAGGATCCAGACACCCCCCAAACTGGGCTGCACTGAGCATGGAAATCTCGACCCAAGTTTGGTCTGACCTGCTACCAGAAAAAAGATCAAATGTTCAGCTGCAAGTCTGAACCTTCCTGGTGCTTCAAGAGCTGGACTGGGTGTTTCTGTGTGATGTCCCCTCAGTCACAGTGAGCAAAGAGCAGCCCAGAGGGTGGCCAGGAGACAGAACATCACCTGCATGTCCCCAACTCTTCTTCCAGAAGCCAAATAAGAAACACAGACAAATACAAACTCATGCCCCAGGAGCAAAGGACGTCTAGAACAAAAAAAAAAAAAAAAAAAAGAGGAAGTCTGGACCTCTTTCAGACTTGCAATTTGTGATCTCCAAAAGGCCCACTTGTGTTGCCTAATACCTGCATCTTTAGACTTGCTTAAACCTCAGGGGCTGTCTGGAAGTCTGTGGAGTCAAAGCAACTTCACAACAGACTGTTTCACACTGAGCTTTTCATCCCAAGCCCTTTCCACGTTAGTGACCCAGCTGTGTCTCCAGATGAATTTGTTCTTGGCTTCAGCAGCTGCTCAGCATGTTGTAAAATCAGCCTGCTTGTTTAAGAAACCTCGTGTAAATTTAGGAACTCAGCAATACTCCGCACTTCACAAAGCTACTCTGGGTTGATTTCTATTTTGATAGCTTTAAAATGGGGATAAAGAAACCTTGAAATTCCCAATATCGGGCTGAGTGGGAGGGGTGGGGCACTGGGGCTCGGTGGTGGCAGAGGAGGTGTCACCTTGTGAGCCCACTTCACTCTGTGATTTTACACCACTCCAGGTCTGCCACAAAGTGTCTGGTCTGCTTTGCTTCCCAGCAGCTTCAGCTCTGGGAGCCACAACCACAGTTTGAAGGCATTCAAGCAGAGTAATTCTGACACTTTCACAAGAGGAAAGTGTCTCAAGCATTCACCCCTTTCAAGCAAACCCCAAACATTTGCAGCCCAGCCTGTGAGTTTGTTGAATCTTCCCCTGTAGCTACATCTTTCCACTACGTATCTGTGCCTCTAGCAATAAAAACAAGGCAATAATTTACCTCCCATGGTTGTTATCCAGAAACTGGATTTTTATCCCAGTGTCTTATCTTCTCCATTCAGAGCCAATGTATTATTACTTTGCAGCAAACATGGTCAGAGATGAAAGATTCTCTCATATATTTTCCTTTCTATTAAACCACAAGGCTTTATCCTTCCCTTTCATTCTTCAGTCTCAGGTTTTATTGTTTCTATCTCTGTAACATGTGATTTTGGCTTTCATGTGAACATGAATATGTGCATTTATCTATTTATGCCCTTTATCACAGACAAACACTATTGGGGCCACTTTAAAATACCTGGCCACTGAATGCTGTTTCATCAGATATTCACAGCAATAACCTCACCATGCAGACTTGGAGTTATGCAGATAGCAGAATAAAACATTTTTGAAGACTTTCAATATTTCCACACATTCTCTTTACCTGTTTCAGACATGAGTATGTCACACCAGGGGGAAAACAAATACCTATAAGGGTCATTTTTTCATCCTAGAAGGATCTGACCAGGCCAAACCCTACCTACAGGGAAATAGACCCAGAGGACAAAACTCGGGCAGGGCATGGCAGGACATTTTGGGAGGCTCTGGGACTGCCTAAACTGAATCTTATTCTCCTCCCTATATCAGCAAAACACAGCCCAGCTGCAGGTAAAGGATTAAAATTCTTGATCATTCAGTAGCACAGTTAATTATTTACCCCTCTATCTTCTCCCTTCAGAGCTCAATTTTTTTAAATTATTTTTTTTAATCATGGTAAAGGGTTGGGTTTGCTGCAGCCTCAGTGAGCATCATTTCTATCCTGCTGAGGGAGAAATGGGGGTCAGAAAAATAATCAGAGTTCTGGAAAACATTTAAATCGTAATAGTTCACCTTTTTAATTTGTACTTTGAGGATGGAATGGAAGAGAAGCCAGAAAGATCAGGGTCCCTGAAGGATTTGTACCTGATTTGAGTTTAAAGGAGTAATCACATCACCTAATTTAGTCTCCTAATGTCAGAGGCTGCATTTCTCTGGATAATCAGTGAAACAAAGTGATGGTTCCAGAGGGAGACTCAAACTGTGTTTCAAATACAAAACTTCTAAGTGTTGCCCATCCTTGTTCAAATTTTTTTTTCTTTTTCACTGTGGTTCATCTCCCTTTCTGCTTTTCCAGAAGGGAGCTGGGTCACATTTCAGCCAGATGCTGCTCAGGACAGGCAGCAGACAGGGATGAGTGCATCTCTGAGCACTCCCAACCTGACACCTGGCCCCTTTCAGCTCATTTGAGGTGAGCAGGGGCTGGAGCCATGAGAGGGAAGCCCTGAAGAGCCATCAGAGCACTGATTTGGTCAAAAAGCCAGTGCAAATCCCACCACAGAGAGGAAAACACTGAGTTTTCCCATGGATGCAGCGTTCCCTGACTCACAGTGAGTCCACCTTGACGTGGCTACTTCACAGTTGTCCACCCACTGCCCAGCTGAAACGGTGGGGTTGGGATGGTGGGAAAGGAAACAGGAAGCATTGCTGGGTGAGATTTCCTATTCACACCTCTAATTAATGTCAGTGGAGTCGTCAGTGCTGTAGTCACATTAATTGCATGTGAATGACAGCTGCATCAGCTCTGAGTATAAGTACAATTTCACCAGACTGCCAAAAAGGACACGTCTTCAACAGAACACAAAGCTGAATGTATGAAGAAATAAATTGTGATTTAATTATTTCAATGTAAAAATAGATTCTATTGCAGTAGCAATAAGCAAGATTACAAAATAATGGGGAAACACACTCTAGGAATAATTATTGCAATGCCTGTGGTAATTACTTACCACCAGTTTCCTGGAAGAAGAAGCTATAAATATTTCCATGGTGGTCATTAGGCCTTCCAAAACCTTGGGAAGGCACCTCCTGTTCTTCTGACCTTGGCTGCAAGAGAGTCTTGGGAGAACAAATGCACATGAACCACTCGTGGTGGCAGCAGCATGACTGCCATGGCCTGGGGACCTGAGGGTGCTCCACATCCCTTCAGTGCAAAAACCATCCTTGCCATGGAGCCCACCATGGATGGAGAGTCTCCAGAGGGTGATTTAACCATGCATGGGCTCAGCCAGGTCATCTCAGGAGTCTGGGTGTGCCCTTGGTGGTGGCTGGGGTTGGGTGGAAGGGTCTGGCTGGACAAACACGGAATCATAGGAGTCACACAGTGATGAGGATGAGGATGAGGATGAGGATGAGGATGAGGATGAGGATGAGGATGAGGATGAGCCTTGTCAGAGGGTGCCTGTCCAGGCAGTGTGGGGCTGGGGGAGTAGCACAGGCACACAGGGCTCTGGTGCCTCCATCACAGGCAGCACACAGCCAGTCAATTAGAGAAGCACTGAGGTTGGAAAAGACCTCCAAGATCATCGAGTCCAACCATTAACCAGCACTGCCAAGGCCACCACAACATGCTGCAGCATCTCTGTCCCAGCCAAGCTAACTGCAGAGATTTGGAAAGATCCACTGCTGGCAGGGCAGGCAAGGCTGAAGTGTTGTCCTTTTGCTGGCTCCTGACTGGAAGAGGACTATTTCCACTTCATGTCTTCATGAGAAAAAAAAAACAAAAACAAATTCCAAAGTGTAGAGATCAAAAACTTGCTATAAACAGCATTCTGCCACTGCATGTTATCAACATGGAGAATTTCATTTTTTTTCCTCCCATTAAGAGACATTTTCCTAGCTGTTAACATCCCCATACTCCTGTGCAGGAGTGCATTACCTCCAGCATGGGAAGGCTGACAAGCAGCAAGAGATGTGTAGCTCCCTGATGGTTAAATCTATAGGAAACCTCTGGTGTTTAATGAAACCCCTATGGAGACCTCCATATTAGCCATGGTTTAATGCTCCATAATGGCAGTGAATAATTTATCTATGAGCAACAGCAGCTCCTGGTTCTCTGTGCATTAGGAGTTATTTATGAGGTAATTTTAACAGTTTCACACTGGCTGGTCATTATGTCACTGAGGGCTGACTGTGGCACTTGTAGCCAAGGAGGAGAGAAATATTCCCTATCAGTGGCTGAGGAGAAAACAATGACTGGGAGCACTTGCAGGGGCTGTGTGAACAGCTGGGAAAGGACAGCAGAGGGAATAGCTGGACAAGAAACCTGCCGAGCCCACTGCTGACCCCAGTGCCACCAGCTCTGCCCCAAGGACGCCCCTGCAGCTCTCATCTTCCTCCTCCTGTGTCCAATGGCACCTTCCATCTCCCTCTTCCTGCATCTAACTCCAACAGCTGTGCTGTAGAAGATATTAGAGAGTAAGGGGAGTGTAGGAAACAGCCCAGGGACACTGGAGAGCTGGGCTGCCAAAACACAGCCTCATATTTAGATTTGCTGTGCTCCAGGGAAGGAACATCTACTGCAGTGTCTCACAGCAGTGGAGAATGGTCACAAGCTGGCCAAACAGGGGTAATTCCTACAGGCAATTCCTGCACTTTTTGGAGCACACAGAACACTGTCCACACACCTGGCAGCACTCCCACCTCCAGGTGTGTGCTGCCCACAGGCTGTGGGGCCAGAAACCACGGCAAGAGGAAGCTGAGGGCATGGCCATAAACCTGTGGCACAGGATCTCATTGCAGTGTGACAGCAGACACAGGACCCTGGCAGAGGGAGGTGACACCACAGACAAATGGAGAGAGGCAACAAAGCAGCCAAGCTGGGATAAGGAGGATGGAGAAGGGGGTCCAACAAACAGCTGGCCAGAAGGACAATGAAAATGGGAGGTATAGGAAAGAGGAAGGAAGCGATTAACCATGAAATTGGGAAATCTACAGAATAGAAAGAGCAAAAGCACAAATAAAAACCAGCAGGAGGTGCCACAGAGGAGCACAGTTGTGAGGCTGGGATGTCAGTGACCTGTGCAGGGTGAGGGCCCTGCTGCCAGGCACATTCTCACTACGTGCCACTAACACTCTGGCCTTGGCAGGGCAGCAACTGCTGCCACAAGAAACAAAATAATGAATATTGAAAGCAAACATGTTCACAACCCAGAGCGGGGCTGAGGTTAGAAGCAAGAAATGAGCAAGAAATTAGAAAGAAGAGGCAGAATTTGAAAGCTGGTAGTAGTTGTGGTGGCAAAACAAGGAGGTTTCTTGATTGAGATTTGCTGGGTTTATTTATTTTAAAAGTTTCTTACAGAAAACCAAGAGCAGCCCATGAGAAAAGGGGCCAGATCAAAGCAGACTGCTCCTGTGCTCCAGAGCTGCAGGATCTTCCTCCAGCAATGTCCTTAAGGCTCAGATCCTGGCTCAGCTCTCTCCACTGGCAGCCCTCCTCCCTCCAAAGCTCAGCCAAACCTGCCAGCTGCATCGTGCCAAAGGTGCTGGTCTTTTAGGGAGCTTCAAGTCACAGCTTGTCCTGAGTTTGTTCTCCAAGCCAGAATTGACCCATCCTCTTTCTTCCTATCTCCCAGAGCTCTGCAGGTTGTGCTAAATCCAGTGGCAGATGTGCTGCCGCACAAAATTTCCGAGCAGATGTGCTCAGTGAGAAGGTCCTGCAGCTAAACTGTTTTTTCAGACTGGAAGTTCACATCAGGAGAATTTACTGAAGGAGAACATAACTCCTCAGCTGTGCATATGGGTTTGCTGAAGCCAGTTAAAACACATTTGCTTATCACAAGGAGCATCATCTGGCTGCTGGATTCAGCCCAACAGAAGTGCTAAATATAAACCTCGTTTCCACTGTCCTTTTCCCCACATGAAAATTTCCATCACTATAGAATTCTGCACAAGGTGTGTCCTTGCCATTTGCCCCATTCCCAGTGCATCTTGCCAGGTGTGGAAAAACTTCAGAAATTTCAAGACCTTATTCCAGTGTACTGGCTCTCATCCTTCTTCAAACAACAAAAAACATCCTTAGCACTCCTAAAATAATCCTTTTTCCATAGCCCTATTCACAGAAACAGTTCAGACACTTTTGCTGAGTCCTTAGAAAAGGGACAGACTAAGACAGGTACCCAGAACAGAAAATTTCAGGTTAAGCTGTTTGTTTAAAAGAGGACAAAAGGGTCTTTTAATGGGGAGTGCTGGGCCAGCACAATTGTGCATTGTGGCTGTGGTACATATCCAAGCTGGCTGATATCTGGGCTCAGGGAAGAACTCCTTAACATGCAAATAGTTCTGTGAGCCAAAAAATATACTGCAAATATCATGAGGAAAAGTGCTATTTTAGATAGCAGATCTGCAGGAAGAAACTCAGAGATTTCAGAATTTACTCAGCAGATCAATACCTCTAAACTGAATCCCTAAACTTCCCAGAGAAAACCCCTCCTGCTACACCACGCTATCACTTTTTACTTTTTTTTGCTATATCACAAATCTGCCATACATACTGGCTGAAAAGTCATAATGCCCTGAAAATACCAACTCTAGATTCCCAAAGGATTTTTCTGAAATTACTCTCCATTCTTTCAATGACAACCTGCACAACAGCTTCCAGTTAGCCTCCTCATTTTCTATTAATTGACATTACCTGGCCAGAGGAAGGCCAGTGCAGAGTGGACAAGTCCATTTTGTCACTCACCTGAGCCCCCTCAGCCTTTTTACACTGAATCACTCAGCAGCATTTATGTGTTAATTACACTGCTCCACCTTTGCCCCAGTCTGGCAATTCTTTATTAAAAGCCCTCCCACCATATTTTCTACAGGCAGCCTTTGGTCACACAGCTCCCAGTTGTCTAATGCTGTGCTTTGAGCCAGACCTGCCCAGGTGTCTGTGAAGCAGCAGAGTCTCACAAGCTCAGACTTTCCTACCCCACCTGTATCAAAGCTGGACTTTGCCATTTACAAACCCTGACCTGGGACTGAGCTTTCTAGAAAACAGCAAGACTCTCCTGGTGCACAGACAGTACATGATTTTATCTGATTTTACCCAGAGAGAATAAAAGCCTGAGTCACCTTCTTTTTTTCACTGCTTCAGAGAGGAAGACTTGGCTAAAGAAGCAATGAGAAAGCCCAAAAGCAAAACTCTTCAATATACAAAGCTTTGCTTCACCATCCTTTTTCCCTTTCCTGAACACCAAACTGAGCAGATGTACCTAGGAGAGTCACTTCCACGTCTCTCCATATGCTTGGCTGAGCATTAACACTTCTCTCCTCTCATTCTTGTGGACTTTCTGCTCAAATTCAAGGTAACATCAGGCAGCAAGGAACCGCATCCAGCAGCGCTGTGCTGACGTCAAAGGTGGCATAGGAGGGATGGCATTTTCACAGGGCTCTGCTTGACAGCAGATACCTGGAACAGACTTGTACTGGGAAGAAAAGTAATTTCCTGACATTTTCAAATCAAGAGTATTCAGAAACAAGGTTGGAATAATTGCACGCTGCTGGGAAGATTTAACCTTGCAGTGGGTTCAGCAAACTCCATTTTCTTCAGTTTTTTTCCTGTGATAGCACAAACAATAGCTTTCTAGTACTTTTAAATACTTTTAAGTGGTTAGAGAGAAGAAGTCACTGTAGTTGGAATTTCAACATATGTAACTACAGTGACTCACACTGTGGAAATTATTTATTTACACCTTTAAACTGGGTACTTTTATAGAGCTGACTGCTACTGAAATCGATGGAGGTGCTTCACTGCATTTCAACATTTCCCCATCTGCCTCTGTAAGTCTTCTGGTTTTGCAACATTTCTTAAAATCCATAAACATTCCTTAAAATCAGGGGTTTGCCTGCCTTTCATGCAAGCTATGGACAGGAATAAGTGAGAACTAAGATACATTCATGCAATAAAGCACAGATGTTCATTGCACATTTGGAGGGGGAATGAACTGTGTCAACTTTATTGAGGCTCTTGTGGACCAGGGCCACAAAGTCCATTGCAGCCCTGCTGTGCTTCTGCCCAAGCTCCCCAGAGGTGACATAACTCACCTGGGCTGTGCCCAGGGCAGTGACAACTGGGAAAACTTGTGTGACACCTTCCTGTCCCAGCTCCAAACTGCTTCAGCTGAGTTGGAGACAAATTCTATATACTTAGAAAGCCTCATATTACTCTCCAGGCACTCATAGAATGAGGGGAAATAGCAGGAAACCAATGTCAATCCACCCTCCCTCCTGTAGTTTTATGGATCTCCATGTCCTCCTCTACTGTTTCTTTTCCAGGATGTCATAAAGGGAGTAATAGTGGTACAAATGATCAGACCTATTCAAAAACAAGATATTATGGTTTTTTAAATCTACAGCAACTGCAACAACCCCCTACAGAGTAGCATTTGTATAAACTGTTGATGAAAAGGAACTTTTATGGGAAGTACAGGAGGAGAAAAATCAGTATATTTCCAGCTAATCAGAAGAAAACAGTAACTACTATGTAATTATTACAAGAAAGTTGTGCCATCTGTACTCAGGCAAAACTTTGCAGCATCTCTGCTATTTAAATCTGCAATTTGTCCTTGCTACAGATATAAAATATAACCATGACACGAGAACAAATGAGAAACGATGCCTTGGGGGAGAATAAGTTTAGGCTGGAAATTAGAAGGACTCCAGCAGTAAAAGGAATGAAGTATTTGAGCATCCTTCAGCTTGGAGTAGGAAGAATAAAAAAGCCTAGGTGGTTTTGTCTAGTGTGTCATTAACTTCACCTGATCCAACACAAAAAAGATTTGCAGCTGGCTGTAGAAATTTGAGCTTTTGGACCGAAAGCCACGAGTCCATCTGAGCTGCTTGTGAATCCAAATCAATGTGTGGGCTCGTAAAAGCAGCCAAGGGAGGTCTCCAAGGAGCCCTTTGTGGGCAGGTGTGTGCATAACTCAAACCCTGGCGTGACCTGTGGCTGCTGTTGGCAGCCAGAGCTGTGGCAGGAACCCAGGGATGTGCTCCCCATGGGATTGCTGAGTCCCAGGGAAGCACAGTAAAGGCTTAGCCAGGGCTCTCAGCCAAGGTGTGAACACTTGAGAAAGTCCAAACTGACATTACCTGGACCAGATAAACTGAGCTTTCATTTCTAAGGCTGCCAGTGTTCGCTTTTGCGAGAGTGACACTTGGAGAGGAAAAAGGAGCTTTTGTTTTTGACTTTCACAACAGGAGGCAGAAGCCCATGTCCAACAAAATAATGTGCAATACCTTTAAAGCTCTGTGTGTGTGTTGATTGTAGGTTGTATTTTTAGTAGTTATTTATTTTTTTGAGCTCTGGAGTAGTTCCAGGTTACATGAAAGCTATCTCCAGCTGAGGCACAAAAAGATCAGAGCAAAGAAGCAGAGAGTAATTCTGTTGTGTGATTATTTGACCTTGACCCTCTAATTGCAATGGAGAAAAGGCCACTGAAAATGCCTTTGAGCCCATGCAGTTTGCAGGTACCCAGCAGGATGCAAGACACTCCATGCCAAAGCACAGCCATGCGGTTAAATAACAATCAAAACAGTCAATATTTGCTGTGACAAACATGGGGCACGGAGCTTGTGATGCAGGAGGGTGAGAGCAATGAGGGAATTGTTCCACTGCTGCTTTTGATTTAAGCAGTTTAGTAATTAACATTATTTCTAATTGCTGCTCTTATAGACCTGACCTGGCAGAAGGAAGAGAGATTCCCCACCTGACAGAGACCACAGCCAAAGGCAGGAGGAAATCCAAATGAAAGGTGGAGGTGAAGAAGGTGCTGTCATGGCCATGTGAACCTGCACCTCAGAAAAGGATGTATTAATAAAGGGATTAATAAAGTGCTCTTCTGAGCCAGGGAGGGACGTGGAGGAAGACTCAGCTCCTTGCCAAAGAAGGTTAAGAGGATCCATCAGTTAGAGAGAACTGTTTTAATTTAACACCTTTATCAGGACAGGCTTTTGAGAAGGATCAAAGGGAAACATTGCCAGCAAACACAGAAGACCACAGCAAGTGAACAACATTAAATGTGTTTGGCTCTATTGTGCCCACTGGTTTCAGGGGATTGGATTCAATTCTTTCCTGATGGGACAGCAGACCAGGCTGGCATATAATGCCCACTCTGCCAATAAAAACACAAAGGATCTTTATCGTTGCTATGCAACATCCCAGCATTGCAATTATTTGACAACTTTATGCCCCCAATGCCCCTCAGTTTATTTTGCTGTCTGCTAGCTGGACCATCAGCTTCTGCAACTTCACTCACTTTCAGTCAGCATCACTTTGCTGTCCTTCCCCTTTGTGTATGGGCAGAGTATTGCTGCCTCCAGACCAAAAATAAACCCCACGAACCAAAAAAACCCCACACAGCAAACCCCCAAAACCCTGAGGCCCCCATTCATCATCAGCACTTCATTCTCAGGACAAGGCTCACACCATGGAGCTGCTTCTCCATCTGGAAAGCAGCAGAGCTTTTGCCTGATGTTTTGTTTTCTTCAGTGACAGTTTTATTACAGGAAGAAAAATGAATATTTGTATTTGCAGCACTTGGCATGCCACTTGTGAGGTAGTGAAAAAGGATAAAAGTTGCATCAGAACTGATTCAGCTACAGACCAAGCAATATCTCTTTCCTCTCCCACAGCCTCCCTTCTGCCCCTCTCATTCCTCCTGTAACTATCTTCTTATTTCTCTTATCTGCCAGTGTCTCACACAGAAAAAAAAATCGTCTGGGAAGACCTTTAGGCATCTTCAGCTGGGCTCTACTGTGCAAGGCACCACCAACAGGTGGCTAAAAGAAATTAGACACCTTGCTTTTTATAACAGCTCTTTACACTGCCAACATACTTTGAGACATTCTCACAAAACTCTAAGTAGTACCACTTTGATAAAAGGAAAAGCAGGTATATGCACAGTGATCTTTAACTCCCTTGCCTTCACAAATCTTTAAGCTCCTGCTGGAATTTACAGTGCCACAATAGTTATCAGCCTGTGAGGGGGCTCAGCAACAGAGAAAACAGAGCTAAGCCCTAAAAAAAGCAGTTTCCACGACTGGAGAAATAACATCTCTTTCCATGCTCAGTGTAAATAATGCTGGGTTCAATGGAGACCCCTTGGGAAGGGAATCAATCCCACCCACAGGAAATAAAGTGGTGCCATTTATATGCTAAAAGAAGAGCAGCACAAGCCAGTTACAGTAATGACCCATAAAAGTGAAATCACAGGAGCAGGGCTCTGTCTCTGCAATTTATACCTCTCCACTGGTAAATAATGGGGACTCTTGCTGTTTTTCTCTTTCTTGTACAAGAGTTCCCATCATCTGAGCCAGAATTGAAAATGCAAAGTAAAACAGATGTTTGACAGAGCCTGGAACTGTAGCTCTCTGCACCTCAAAGGGAAAGGTAACAGTTTGCATTTAAGACCTGTCTGTGCAATGCTGAATAGGGAACTTGTTAAAAGGTCACCAGCCTTCACCAGTGCCGAGACACAGAAGTGTCACCCAGTGCTCAGTTCAGTGCCAGAAATGTGTTAACATCCCAGTCAGATCTCAGCTGAAATGCCACTTTCTCAGCTGGAGTTTGGAGAGCACTTACAGCCCATGCCTGCTTTCCATGCTGGCTTTGTGGAGATCCTCCCCCAGGGGAGCATCCTGCCCTGTGTGTGGGCAGGGAACAGAGTCTGGGGGTGTTTTCCTACCCAGCATTTGAACCTTCACAGCTCTGCACATCTGCTGCTGTAACAGCTCCAGCTTTCTGTCCTGGGAAACGCTGGCACAGGGTGCCCAGAGCAGCTGTGGCTGCCCCTACATCCCTGGAAATGTCCAAGGCCAGGCTGGACATTGGGGCTGGGAGCAGCCTGGGACAGTGGGAGGTGTCCCTGCCCATGGCAGGGGATTTGGAACAGGAGCATCTTTAAGGTGTCTGCAACCCAAACCGTTCTGGGATGCAAAAGGAGGAGCAGGGAACAGCAGAGGACACACCTGAGGGGTGCAGGAAGGACGGGCTGCCCTGCACAAGGGGCTGAAGGGAGGCACAGGACCAGGGAGAGACAAACAGGTGCCCCAGGAGAGCCCATACAAGGGGAGGAAGAGTCAAGGCTGGGCAAAGCCAGCACGGAGTTAGGCCAGGCTTACCACAGCACAGCCTTGTCCAGGGAAGGAGCGAGATTAACAGTCTGAATTTAAATGCAGCCCCCAGGCAAGGGCTGGAGGCCCAGGTTAAGCTCAGCAGGACAATTAGAGCCTGTTAGGGCCCCGACAATAGCAACCCTAACACATTTGCCTTGTTCTAATATCCCAGTCTTATTGCTAGGGGAATTTGCGTTTTGTTTCTGCATCTCTCTGGAGGATCAGAATTTTTCTCTGCATTATATGAAGGAAAATGTGGCTTCCAGAGACATAAATCTCTGCTGTAGGATTTTCTCTGTGCACTGCACGTTTCAGGTGTAAGACCTGTGCTGGTCCATGGACACCCCTGCCTTACTTTTGACTCACCAGGGCTGGCCTGATCCCCAGCTCAGTGTGACACAGATCCTGCTCAAGGCTGCTTGTTCCAAGCAAACCCGGTTGGGTTTGATTCTTCATGTCTTTGTCCAGTCCTGGAAGAAATTGAAATTCCCTCTTTTTGTAGCCCAGAACTGACCCATGATCTGCAGAGCACAGGTCCACAGCAAACCTTCATCACTGTTTCCTTGAAGGAAACTTTTTCTCTGTATTGACCTTCATTTGCACCACACTGGGCAGCACACGGAAAAAAACTGCAAAGAGGTGATGGGGAAGGTGAAAAAGCTGGCCCAGAAGTGCTTCATCCCAGTGGCAGCAAAGAGCTCACCAGTTTGCAGCTGGTGTGGAAGCCCCAGCAGGGCTTGGAAACAGATCACCCATCTGTGACATTTCATGCCACCAGTGGGACCAGGCAGGGCAGAGCAGCAGGGGTCATGTCCAGGGTGAGCTGGGGTGTCTGGGGATGAAATCTGGGATACCTGGTGATGTTAAGGCACACACAGCTTTGTGACATCCATTGGGGGATAGAGGTGAAGGCTCCATCTGATGCTGGAGCTCATATGAAGCCAGGAAAAATAGAATCAACATCAGTTTTGGGGTGGATGAGCAGCAGCTGCAGGTGGGAGTTGTTTCCCAAAGGGTGTCACTTTTCTCATGGGGGCTTGTTACACTTTATCAATTAAGCAGATTCACCCAAGCCACTTAAACACCCCGATGAAGCTCAGAGTCTGACACAGAGCCCTTGTGGATCTAAAATAAGCATCACAAAAATGGTTGTTTGGTTTGTTTTTTTCCTGAAGACTTTTCATCAGTAACCAAAGAGCACAATGAAATTATAAAACTGAAACAAAAAAATGCCCAAGAGACATTTTCATGTTTACCTTGTGTGCATTAAAATACATAATGAGGCTTTATGAAATAGGCTGCACTTCTCCTGCAGACATTCACGATGTGTAATAGGGCTCATTTGAATTGGAGAAAAGTCTTGGAATCACTCTAGACATAATCTTGGAGCTATTCCAGTAAATTCAATTTATTTTGGACTATGCATGTGGGTCTGACTGAGCCTTGGAAGGTTCGGGAGGATTTTTGGAACCTCTGTGTTAGACTTTTATCTCTCTTACACAAGTGGGAACCTGAAACACTTCGATTTATATTGAGATTCACTTCAGCTTTACAGCTGGCTACATTAAGAAAAATCATACTTTGGCTCCATCCTTACATGTTCTCCTTTTTTTCAATGTAGATGAGAGGGAAAGACAATGTTACAGCTCTTCATATGTAGTGTATTCAAATGACATTTATGTTAAAAAAAAAAATTAAAAATAAACAAAGGAACAAACAGCAAAATATTTTCTCCTCTTTTAACTTCAGTTTCTCATTTAAGTCACTTAAGGTCTTGGAGGATGAAAGTGAAACTGCCTTCCAGTGACCACAAAGACTTTGAACTGGAGACAGTTGCATTTTCTACTTAACTTTTCCTGAAGAAGTCTGTTTCCTCAGCTTTGTGGCAGTCCCATCTCTTTATCACGTGGCAGGGCTTTTTATTTTATCTAAATAATAATACAGAGAGAGGCAAAGCACGTGTGTGGCTCCTGCATCACAGGATGCAGAGGGCCTGGGGGAGCCCCAGGAGATCTGGGGCTGGTTTATCTCCTCACCCAGGGTGGGATCAGCCCTCCCTGCCAGGTGCCAGCCACAGGGAATGGTGCCAAAATTCAGCGAGGTGCCCCAGGATCCAGCAGCAAGGACTATAAATTTTAACATGCAATTACTGTTGCTTGGGACTCTTTCATTAGAGATGGACTTTTTTTAATAGAGATGCCATGGGCAGGAGATGCAATTATCAGCAGCTCAGCCCAAGTGAGCAGGGATGGGGAGAGCTTGGAATTGTTACTGCAGCCTAGTTTCTACAGAAAAAATCTGGACAGGAGAGGTAGGAACTTATTACTTCTGCATTTTTTAAAAATTTTTACACTTTGACTCAGATAAAGAGGTTCTGCTTCCTTTTGCCAGTCAAAGAATTTCATCCCTAGAGGCTGATGTATCAACCACAAAATGGAAGCCAAGCCCATCAACACACCCATTAATGAATTGAAGTTATTTTTCTTTGCTGGATGCAGTTTACAATTATTCTTAATCACTTTATAACAAATTTGGATGCAATGCTCCCCTTACAACGGTTACCCCAAAAAACTCTCAGCTCCCTTTAGGGTGACAGTTTCCTACAAACCCTCCACCAATTGCACAAATATAATTGCTTTTCCAGCAGGGAGGCTGCTGGAGAGAGTTGGTTCTGGCTGCCAGGTGTCTGAAGATCTGAATATATTGCCGTGGTTAAGAACCAACGTGATTATGCAAAGCAGAGCTCTGTGCCTGTCTGGGAGTGCAGGCGGGTGTGGAGATGAACCAAACACAGGAGCCTTCCCTGAAACGTGACTGCCTTTCCTGAGAGAGTGAAAAATTTCTGCTGTCAAGAAAATGCTCACAGAGTGCTAATGGAAAGTGGAATCTGAGCAGAAATTAAGGTTCAACCAGATTGCACAGGCTGGATCCTTAGTTGGTATAAATCTGTGCCTACAGTGGATCTGACTGCCAGTCTACTCCAGGCTGGGCTCATCCATCCCGAGCTTGTTCTTTCCACGTGCACAGCAGCACAGAGGCTGGATGGATATCTGCACAATCAGGAGCCATCCCATTATCATGCTGCCTGCAGACATGGCCCCAGAAATAAAGTGTTCTGTATATCTCAGAGCAGCCTGGAGCTGATGCAAGCCAAGGCTCCTTCCCAGGCCATGCCCACCTCATGAACAAACCAGAGCTGGGACAGGTTTTATAGAACACGTTTGTCTCCTCATATCTCTTCCTCCTCCACTCCCTCTCTCTCTACAAATACGCCTTGGTGGGACTAACACAACATTGACAACTCCAGAAAGTGTGGAGTTAGAAAGTCAGTGATACTTTAGGAAGAGACAGTGAGAGACAGAGCAAAGTGTGAGGAAGGGGTGGGTCCAAGGAGGCTGCAGAAATAACAGATCCGTCTCTGCAGCTGTGCTTTGATAAAAAGTGACTTCCCAAAATTTTCCCTTTGCTGAGACACCAGTGTTTCATGCTGGTGGATGTGACAGCCCATAAAAACGAGAGGGAAGGGGAACACCCCAGGAGCTGAGAGATGCAGAGCAGTGGCAGCCTGAGAGGTGTAAAGTGACTGGAAGATGCCAGCAGAGGAGAGGAGATGGGCTGTGATCTGCTCTGTGATTTCATGGAACACTTGCTCCGATGTGCAGCCACCTGCCAGGGGTGCCAGGGGCCACCTGCTGCTCCTGGCAATTGCACACAGGCAGGTGGCAAAGGAGGGCACGGGGAGGGAGGGGCAGGATGAGAGTGGGGCAGCTTTGGAAGTCCAGGCTGGTTCCAAGCAGTGGGGCACACATGGGAGGAGGTGGATGTCCCTGCACACCTGTGGAGATCCACTTCACTGTTTGAAGTGAGATGTTTTGTGGAAATGGAGAAAGGGAGAGGTGGAAAAAACACATCAGGGATGTCTGGAGTTGTGGATGCACCGGCAGCAAACAGCAAGAGCGAACAGTAAATAACTCAGGTAAAGTTTGCCAGGAGCCCTGAGCTCTGCCTGGACAGAGCTGGGGGCACACAAAACCTCTTCAGAAAGCATGCCTGGTTTCCCAGCAGCCAGGTTATTTAAAAATGCTGCCTCTGGCCCTCCACAGCCCATCCTGTTGTCTGTGCATAGGCAGCACCTCACTCCAAGTGGGGAGGGCACCATTAAGGGCATTCACTGAACCAAGAGAGACAAAACCAGAAGGGGACAGTGGGGGATTGCAGAGCCCAGCTCAAAGCTCTGCCTGGGACCAGCCCATTGCAGACTGAACTCTGGGGCCATAGAACCATCTCCTAAGGCTGTTACTGCCCAATGTCCCACATGGTCCCACTTAGAAATTACTGGAACAAAACCTGGCTCCTCTCCTCCAAACAGGAGTGAAAAGATAATTTTGACTCTCTGATGGCTGGCTCAGAGACATATCATTTTTAGAAAGCTTTCCAGGGTCAGTAAAGATGAGGCATTCAGTAAAGGGACCGAGGATGAAACCCTGGTGTCTCAAGGGTTAATGGAATCTTTGCACAGTGCTCCAGAGGGCCAGGATTTCATGCTGCATTTCCAGGGTGTGAAATAGTGTCTCATTATTTTCCTGATACAAACACCACAGCACATAGCTAACAGCAGCCAGAAAATGGTTCTTAGTGGATACTGACCATAAAGGAAAGTGAAATAAATACTTATTTTCCTTTAGGCATGCAGACAAGCCATAAGCATTCAGCCAGCTGAGACTCCACTGGGCTCACAAATGTCAATGAACACACCATGCCCATTTGTTACCCAGCCACTGCCCTTTGTTCTGAATTTCCTCTGCTCTGACTGACCACTGCACTCCCCCAGTCCTGTTGCACTTTCACAGTGCTCCAGGGCACTCACACAGATGGGACTCTCACTCCAGCCTTCTTGGCTGGATACAAATTAAAGAAACTTTAAATTCTTACCTTTTCAGGAGTATTTTCTGTGGGCAGCTCTGGAAAGTAACACTGAACTGGCCAGACAACTGAAAAAGGATTCAAACCTGAGAGAGGCAAGGCTGCCACATCCATCTTGCAACACAAGCTCTGCCCTAGTCTGGGATCCCTCTCCAAGTTATCCAAGCTTCCTTCCTAACCACTGTGTGCTCTACCTCTGTCAGCCCCGTTTTGATATTTAGCATAAATAAATATCTGTAGATTGTTTTGTCCTCCTTTACAAATCCAGAATACCAAAAGCTATCACACGAGTCCCTCCATATTTAAATACTTTTTTTACACCCTGCTTCCTCTGAAAGATCCCTGAGTGCTGCTATGGAGGTGAAAGGACCTACTCGTTCTCACAGCACCATTTCAGGGAGGTATCATTAACCCCACTTCCCCTGACACAACAAAGGACAGGACCAGTGGGTGTCTGAGGCAAAACAGCCCAGAAACCCCAGTGCCACACTCTAGAATATATTCAATAGGATGTGCATTAATGCAAAATTAATGGGGATCCATCACTGTGCAGTGGCATTTGCTAATGGTGCTTTATAAGCTAATAAATAATACACAACACTAAAACAAACATGATTTTGATAGCTGAAATCCCTTCTAGTGACAATAGCTTCTGCCAGTAGAGAATTTGGCTCTCTAATTCCAAATAAACACAATTAAAGTAATATAACAAAATAAGCAACTGACAGCTCAGCTTCTGAGATTGGACTGTCCTCATTTAAATATAGGTTGAGACTCCATCAATGTGGTTGTTAAGGATTTCTTGTCTTGTGGTGCTCTCAGGATTAAAGGCAATGCAAAGGAAAGAAGGTAGGGGATAATGACAGAAAATGCAGGATTCTGGGGGTTTGTGAGTGTTTTATCCTTCCAAGCTCTAAACTTTGTCATCTTGCCACATTATCCCAATCCAGCCTGGCCATGACCATTCCACAGGCATTGCTGGTCCCAAAGAGAGCTCTCAGCTGCTCATGTCCCCCTGCCTGAGCATCCCCAGGAGGCCCTGGATGCTGGGACAGCTCTTTGTCCTCCAGGTGCCTGTGGGCTCTGCAGCCTCACAGCCTCTCACACCCCAGCCACAGCAGAGATCCTCGTCCTACACACGGGCACCTCCAGTGCAATTGAAACAAGACCTTGCAAATCTTCATTTTCCATGCACTGCACTTTTCCAAATGCACAGAGCAACATGCTTCATGTAGTTTCAAGATTGGAAAATCCTCAATAGGGATTTGTTTCAAATCCCACCTCAAAGGCTAGGAGCACCTTCTAAAAGGAGAGACTGATGGAAGTTTTTTTTCTGTTAGGGCGAGTAAAACAACATTTCTCTTTATCCTTTTTGTTGGAAAATCAAAATCTTTTTGCCTGAACTCTTTCCTAACCGAGTCAGTGTGGACAGGGACCTGCTGTGAGAAATTGCATCCCAAATACTTTGAATGTGGCAGAATCACAGGGAGCTTGCAGTGAGATGTGCTTGGGGCTCAGTGACAGCAACAGCCCTGCGTGAGGAAGTGCTGAACAGTAGATGGATATAGATAGAAATAAAATTAAAGATTGATTTTAGCAGTGAATTTAAGGAGTATGAAACATTTAATCTAAAAGGAGGGATGTGGTTGAGTCCAGAGTGGTAAACAAATTAATTCAATACTTAGTTACTACATTAATAAAGCCAACTAAAGAAACTACAGATGACATAACCTTCAGCTGAGCCAGGCTGGTTGTATTGGATATGCCAATAAATAACAAAAATCTCTCTGTAAAACTTGCTCCCACATTCAGGTATGAATTTCAGCCCAGATGTCAACTCCTGACACCTAATTAGGTCAAACTGAGGAGATGTTTCCACTGATTGAAAAAGCACAGGAAAGGGAAGATAATACCATTATTGTTCTATGGAGAGAGAAGAAGGCAGGACATGGCAGAGCTGGATATGGATTGGTGTGGCCCCAAAGGGAGTCACAGCCCCCTTCAGCTCTCATTCTGTGGCAATGCACAGCTGGCAGATGTTGTGAGTGCTGTGACACACCCAGAGCTTTTCGGTTCATCTGCTACAAAGGGGAAGAGAAAGGTCAGAAAATTTTCAGGGAGCAGCTGTGGATGTAAATGTTAAAAAAAAAATCAGATTAAACCTTAAAAAGAAATTCTTCCCTGTGCTGAAGAAGAAGCACAGGGTGCCCAGAGCAGCTGTGGCTGCCCCTGGATCCCTGGCAGTGTCCCAGGCCAGGTTGGACACTGGGGCTGGGAGCAGCCTGGGACAGTGGAAGGTGTCCCTGCCACGGCAGGGGGTGAACAGGACTAAAATTTGAAAAATCCAGGATTTGCTCCTAAGCTCAAAGGAATCTCTTGGGGACTGTCAGCAGCCAGTGGAGTCCCATGACAAACACAGATATATGGCCCCGTTTGCTGACATGACCTTATTCAGTGAATATTTTATAATCCCAGCATTATTTGCACCACTCTTCCAGCTCTGACCTTAATAAATCCCACATCCCATATTTAAACCTGCAGCTTATCAATCATCTTAAAGGTCTTTTGCAACCTAAATGATTCCATGATAAATGCAGTCAAAGCTGAGCTACATCCCTGAACATGCAGCAATCTGGTCTCCTGGCATGGTCATCTTTAAATGAAAATTAAGCTTAATACTGTACATATTTTTCATGCACAATTTTGCCACTGTCTTATGAAAAATAAATCTGGTCTAGCAGCTCTGCCTTAAAGTAGCTGATGGTGGCTCTGCCTCAAAGTAGCTGATGGTGGTTAGATCTGTGGATAAAAGGTAAAGCTAAAAGACAGCTTGAAATCAGAAATGAAAAAAAAAAGAGAGATAAAATGCTTCAGAGAAGTGTCCACAGAACTCTTAAGATCCAACTCTGCCTAGAAATGCCAAACTGACTTAAATTGGAGGATCACATCGTAATCCCATATAATTAATGTTTGTCCTCCTGCTGTAAACTGCCAGATTATCATTAGTTCATCTTTTGTATTTCCAAGAGAAACTCATTACTCTGGGAGTGAAACGTTGGGAAATTGTTTACAATTATGTTACCGAGAGCAGTAGGCTAATTCCATCTACTAATTAGCCCCACTGACATAAGTATAGGTAGAGAGCTATAAATAATAGCAGCAATGTGTGCCGTGCTGGCACCCGCTCCCCAGGGCTGTGCAGCAGCGGCAGCTGCCCCCTCTGGTGGCCTCTTAATGGGATTTTACTCAAACCACCTGAAAGGATCCTAAAAACCCTCCTTAGCCTGGAGCAGAGGAGGAGTGAGCAGCAAGGCAGGTATTCCTGAGCTCCTTTCTGCACCTTTGTGCGGCCACCAGCTGATGCTGCCCAGCCTGTGCTGACACTGCTGGGAGAGAGATGCTGCTGTGAAGGGGTTTTGGGGGAGGCAGAGCTTGTGGGGGGAAAAAAAAAACTTTTGTTCTAACCTGGAAGGTGTTGAGCAGGTTCCAGGCAGGAGATACCTGAGATCAGCTCAGTTGGTTAAAGAGTGGTGCTAAAAACACCAAGGTTGAGAGCTGGATCTGATGATCCTTGCAAGTCAGAATGTTCTGTGATCTGGAAATAAAGACTAAATGTTTCAACTGGATTTTAGAAATGAAAAAAAAACATAAACCCCCACCCCAAAAAAAAACTTAAAAAAAAAAAAAAAAAAAAAAAAAAAAAAAAAAAAAACAGAAACAAAACCAAAACAAATAAAGAACACACACACACACACACACACACACACACACAAAATAAAAATAAAAAAAAAGTGATTCTGTAAAATAACAAAGTCGTTTGGATTAGAAGGGACCCTAAAGATCATCTGTTCCAACCTCTCTGATGTGTGCTAGGACACCATCCACCAGACCAGTCTGTAATGGGTTTTGTGCTGTTGGTGTCTCCAGACCCCTTAACTCCACCACTGCCCCAGGCTGGGCTGTTGCACACCCCCTTTGTACTCGGCTGTTTGCAGCTTTCAGGAGCAGAGGTTGAATTTCATGTTCATTAAAGATCAGACTAGGACAAAAAAGAAACACAAAAAGAAAAGAAATTCTGCCTCCCTTTCAGCTGGGTGAACTAACTAAAAGGCAGGGCTGGCCCAATGCACACCCCAGAGAGCTCCTCAGTGATTTTGGGATTGATTAGAGATTTATGTGTGAATTAAAACAAGACTGACTGGTGTTAAATATGGAGATACTTTCCTCAGCAAAGTGTTCCAGGCTGTGGACCTTCCATGGAGAAAAGCAGGTCTAAGAAAAGTCCAGCTGGGGTCAGAGGGAGCCTTCCTTTGGTGCTGTAGAGAGGCAGGGTTTCCCCAGGATGCTGGGTGCCTCTCAGTGCCCAGAAATGAAGGCTGCAAAGCCCACGCTCTTCCTTGGATATGGCAGGAAAATGACACCTGTTTGGGGGAAACAGAAAAAGATTAGTGCACAATTGAAATGCAGTCTTTTAGTCTAAGCCAGCATTTATTTCATGTCTGGTTTCCTTTGTCAATGACTTCAGGGATATCTGGGATGTTAGAGAGGGAAGATGAATGATGCTGTAACACCAAGGTGTACACTAAAAAAAAGAAGTCCAAGAATGTTTTTCCTTAAGGCATTGAAATATGCAGAAAGGAGCAGCTGCCATCCTAAACCACTTTAAATATCAGTCACATCATTAAGCACTTATTTTCATTGTGTTTTCACATGGTTTTCAGTTTGCACACTTTGCCACAGCCAGAATTTCCTGACAAAGAGCATGGAATTGGCCAAGTGACTCAGCCAAACTGGAGTCCTCATTACAATGTTCCCAGCACCAACTGCCTGGAACCATTTAATAAGATGGAATTGCTGTTTGAATGACACATATAATCAAAATTTTCATTTGTTTTCAGAAAGAAAATCCATCTAATCTCCAGCAGAAGAGAATGGAAGTGGTTTTGAGGCAGGCAGTCCATGTTCCACTATCAATTTAGATGCAATTCAAAATATAGGATTTGCCTTAATGGATTGTCAGGTCTTAATATAGAAGGAGAATGAAGGTATAAGAAGGGTTATTGAATGAGAAAGAAAGACTGTATTAAAAGACAGAAAAAAAAAATAAGAGAGGGAAAATAAAAGGTATATTTTTATGGCTGAAACCAGGAGCTATTACATATGGTGGGATTTTTCAAAACCCTTTGGTCACTTATTATATCCAGACTATTTTCCTGCTGTAGCAGAAGTGTTCCCTGTAGTCCATGATCCAATTTGCCAGGCAGTTTTCAATGACCCATGAAAGACATTAAAACAGTCCCTACATGGTTATTACATCACTCCAGTCTCCAAGATGAGATCATATAATTTTCATTACAGGGGAAACCCTCCATCCGAAGTGGATGCTTGGACAAGCAGCCAAAAGGAAGATGTTTATTGCTTTTCCTGCTAGTTTAAAATCTGTAACATTGATTGTTTCCATCTTGGTACTTTGACCTTTCCTCCTCATTGTCATTTTCTGGGGAAATCTGGGTTCTTCTCCCAGTGCTCAAATCCCAATGTTTTGTGGTTTTTGCTGTCTGCTCACTCTCTCATGTCATCTCAATTTTAATCATATATATTCTTTAGGGAAAAAAACCAATAAAATTACATCTCTTTTTGCCCACACCTTTACCTCATTCACACATCTGCTAAACCAGGGGTTGTCCATGGCAAACCCAAACTTCCTGAAGACCCCAGAACAGCATGGGATGGCACTTCAAACCCCTGGATCCCCACTGCAAAGCCTCAAGGGCTGGTCCATGAGCCCTGAAGACCCCAGGGATGATCTGTGAGATCTCAGCAGCTCTGTTGGGGCCCTGCAGCCCTTCCAGGGGTGTGGCACATGCCTTATGGCACAATGAATTTTAGGATGCACTTTACAGGGCCACCTGTTTGCCTGGGAGCTCACTGATCCTGCCTGCCTTTCTCCTGTTGGCATCCAGCTGCCTGGCCCAGATGTTCTCCTGTTCCTTGTTGGAAAGGTGCCCAGAATCTCCACATTCTTCCTAATGACCTTCCTCCCCGTGGGGCACTTTCCTGATTTGGTGCATATTTTATGACCACATTTTCACATAATTCACACTTCTTCCCTCCTCCCCAGCCTTGAAGGGAGCTACAAGAGGAAGAGAGATTATTTACAAAAATATTAATGACAGAACAAGGGGGAATAGCTTCAAACTGGCAGAGAGTAGGGATATTAGGAAGAAATTCTTCCCAGTGAGAGTGGGGAGGTGCTTGAGCATGTAATCCAGAGAAGCTGTGGCTGCCCCATCTCTGGAAGTGCCCAAGGCCAGGTTGGACAGGGCTTGGAGCAACCTGGGACAGTGGAAGGTGTCCCTGTCCGTGGCAGGGGGTGGAATGAGATGTGTAAAGGTGGTATCTGCACCACTTAATCAGTGGCTTGTCTTCATTTACTTCTGTCTTCACTCAGAGTCAGGATTAAAAACACGAAGAAGATGAATTTTCTCGTGTTCGGGTTTATTAAATCTTATCTAAAGTAGAGAGTGTTCTGCAACACTTCCAGCTACCAGCTAAAAGTGAGCAAAGTGGAGGTGAATGTAGCTAGTTACAAGGTCTCTTAAAGCTAAACAGTCCAATAGAGAATTAACACCTATATTATTTATACTTTTGACCCAATAACCAAACCTCTGTGACCTGCAGTGCAGCACTGACTGTCCAACCAGAAACTACTGCCTGAAACCATGAAGAAGAAGGAAGAAGACAGAAAAAAGACAACACCCAAAATCCTCCATCTTGTCCCTTACCTATTGCTATATTCTAAAACCTTCAAATTCCACACCCTTCACTATGTGTAAAAACACACTTCCATTCTAACTACACACCCATGATTTTAACTCCATCACTCAAATTTGGAGCCTTCTCCAAGGCCTCAGGTCCAAAGCAGTGTTCTCCTGGGGGTCAGAGCCAGAAAGCACAGAAAGCTCAAAAGTCCCAGATTTCTGGGATCCAACAGACATGAGTTTTATGTCCCCTCCAACCCAAACCATGCTGTGATCCTGTGATCCTGTCCCACAGTCCATTGGCTTGCACAGCCATGGGACCCTGCCGTGTGTCAGAAGTCACTGTCAGGGACAGTAAAACCTTTGCCCAGAGCCTCCAGGAGCAGCATCTGGCCCACAGGAATGCAAGGAGTTGCACTCACAGTCTGTCTTGGTAAGTCAAAGGCAGAAATTACTGAGAATTACTGATCCTGCTCACAGCATTCCCTCTGGGTCAGTGCACATCAGGATTTGCTTTGTAGAACATCAGCCAAGAAAACCTTGAAAATTACCTTTACACAGATAGATAAAACCTGAAATACACAGATGCAGACTTTCAGCTGTTTTCCTTGCAAACCTTAAAGCCATCAGAACACTTTTTGCATGTCAAAGGGCAAAAGTCTGCCATTGTTTCATTTTTATTCCCTCTTATTTGATTTTGTATTTCTAGCACCTTATAAATCACAGGTTACACCAGGATGTAGGACAGAAGATCATTGCATCATTACACACCCAAATGTTTGGGGTTAAAATTACAGGCTAGTGCCTTAGATAAGAGGCAGACTGGAATGAGTATCTAAACTGTAGGGTGATGAATCAAAGAGATATTTACCATCAGTCCTGCACTGTGGTGGTGGTCAGGAGTTAATGATCCAAGGAATGCCATCACAGGGCTGTGGGGTGACATTGCTGCTTGTGCTGTGCCCAAAACTGAGGGCAGGACTCGTTACAGGTGCCAGATGGGCCCCTCCAGACATGGAGACTAAGGAGGATTATCTCTGGCTGCTGCACATCATCAGGGATGAAGGAGAGAGAAAGTTAAAGAGAATGAATGAGTGGACAGCCAGTAGACGTAGAAATTTTTCAGTTGAAGAGGTTTTTGCAGGAAAATCCCCATCTCTGGAAGCTGAAAATTTCCATGGGGAAGTGCAAGCCTTTTTTGGTGAGAAGAGGGGAGGAGATGGAGGGTGTGCAGTGGGATTTTCTCATCTTGCCTGAGCATCTACCTGGACTTGAACAGATTGTCCCATGACTGACCATTCCCACAAATCCAGGCAGATTCTTTGAATTCTTCAGATTTATTCCCATCACTGTTAATTAAAAAAAAGCAAAAGGAAGTATCTTGCACAAGTGATGCCAGTGAGATTTAGCACCAGGAAGAGTATCCAGCACAGGGACTACCAGGAACTCATCCCTACATGAGCCCTCTCCATCCACTAAATGCATTTAAACACTGACGAGTGTCACAGTGGCATGACTGTGGTTTTAAAGCATATTTCTCACATTTCTGTTCAAATGCAGAGCTTGCTGTGTGCACATCTGCTGAGCCCAACACTTAGCCCACCTTTAAGAGCCAAACACACATTCCTGTGTTAATCATGTGTGTCCTCACCAGACCCACCCCCACACACAGGAGGGAACATTTCCATTGCAAAACCACCCTGCACCTCCTCTGTCAGTAATTCCACCCTCCAGGGAGATGCATGGGCTGACAGTGAGACAATGATGAAGGTGATTGAGCTCTGAAATGTATTGTTGCTCTCTTCAATAGTGCTGATTTGGAGCAGGGATGAACTGGGGGAGCAAGGGAAGGGATATTCACAGGGTGACCAGGCAGAGCATGGACACATGGAGCTGAAGCAGCTGCCAAGAAGTGCTGGTTTTCCTCTTGAGCAGCTCTGGGGTTCAGAGGGAGGATGGATTGATGATGGATGGATGGATGGATGGATGGATGGATGGATGGATGATGGATGGATGGATGATGGATGGATGGGTGGATGGATGGATGGATGGATGATGGATGGATGGATAGATGATGGATGGATGGATGGATGGATGGATGGATGGATGGATGGATGATGGATGGATGATGGATGATGGATGGATAATGGATGGATGATGGATGGATGATGGATGGATGATGGATGATGGATGGATGGATGGATGGATGGATGATGATGGATGATGGATGGGTGGATGGATGGATGGATGGATGGATGATGGATGATGGATGATGGATGGATGGATGGATGGATGGATGGATGATGGATGGATGGATGGATGGATGGATGGATGGATGGATGATGGATGATGGATGGATGGATGGATGGATGGATGGATGGATGATGGATGATGGATGATGGATGATGGATGGATGGATGGATGGATGGATGGATGGGTGGGTGGATGGGTGGATGATGGATGGATGGATGGATGGATGGATGGATGGATGGATGATGGATGGATGGATGATGGATGGATGGATGGATGGATGGGTGGGTGGATGGGTGGATGATGGATGGATGGATGGATGGATGGATGGATGGATGGATGATGGATGGATGGATGATGGATGGATGGATGGATGGATGGATGATGGATCGATGATGGATGGATGGATGATGGATGGATGGATGATGGATGATGGATGGATGGATGGATGGATGGATGGATGGATGGATGGATGGATGGCAGCCACCCACCAGGTGAGGATAGACAGCCCATGCAGGAGGGATGGGAGCAGGAATTTGGATATTTCACCTTTCTTTTACTTGCTCTCTCTAGCAGCTTCAGAGGAAGATCCAGGTGTGAGGACTCTATCTCCTGGACATTAAACTTCAGAAGTCCAACTTCTGAACTGTTTCTCCTGCAATGCTCTGGAGGAACTATGCTCCTGCTTCTTTTTCTCCCTCAGTCATCGATTCAACTTGGATTTTCTACTTGGTCACACTTTGGTTCCTAGCAGTACTGGAAGTGCCCAATTATTGATGAGAAAAGAGGGATATTGTCAGTAAATTAAAAGATGCTCACAGTGGGATCCATGGGATCATACTCATCACAAATACACTCAATTTGATTCTCTGGCTTCAGATACCTGGTGGCATGTGAACTGTCTCTACTGGCCTAGAAAATGTTCTGACCTTAGGAAACTACGTTTCTGATCTCATGTGACAACTCCTATCTCTAGCAGCAAATGTTTACTCAGCTACAAAAAATATCAGAACTGTAAGGGTGGAAACACAAAGTATATTTATGCCTAATATGATGCTCCAGGGAGCAGCCATCAAAATCAGGCTTCTAATTTCTAAAGATTGTCAAATGCACAGCATAGCTACTGCATCATGCACCAAATTTCCCTTTTTCAGGTTTTAATTCTTGATTTCCCTCACATGACAGAAGATAAATGAATTATTTTAACAGTTGCAGACAGTTATTTCATCACAGCCTCTGCTCTTCCTTCAGATATGACACAGCCAGCAGAGCAAACTACCCAGTGCAAAGGTGCCCAGAGGAGCGTGTTGCTTGTATTGTCATGGAGCACAGCTGTGTATCAACCCTCCTCATCCCATTTCTTGGTCAGGTCCCATCATTTGGATTGATCAGATGACCCCAACCTCTCCAGCTCTTGCTACTCACTCACACAACTCCCAGGACCCATTAGCAACAAGTTCCCCCTTATTTCTTCTCCTAATGTTCATTCCACGAGCTGCAGAAGCAACATTTTTCAGTATTAAAATGTAATAAGTTATTTCACCATAATGAAAGTATTAATTAACTAGAAAGACGTTTAGACCCTTTGTTGAACAAAACTCAGTAATTTTCTGGTGCATTAGGACTGTCTGGTCTGCTCTGCCTGTGAGGCAGCTATCCCACAGCTGGCAGCAAGCCAGGGGCTGCAGAAAGCCTTGAGATTTTTTTCTGTCAGAGCATTTCTGACAGGCCTCAGCAGCAGCTCTGCTCACAGACACTATCAGCTCCTAGCTTCTGGATCTTATAAAAAACAGGAGAATAAAAGGAAAAGGTAAACATGGATGGGAGGAGATGATGGGCTCAGCTGACCAAATTCTCACCAAAAATCTGCCATTTGTGAGATGCCCAGATTGAAAGATTTCTAAAAGAATTTAGAGAGGATATTTTGATATTTGCCTTGAGGACATCTCTACAGCAGACCAACACCATGGCAGCCACCAGCTGCAGGGCAGGATGAGGCATGGGAAGGAGCAGCTGCCACAGCAGTGCCCTCAAATTCGGTCCCTGTAGCCCCACACCACTTCCCCTCTTCTGCACCAGGCTCATGTCATTGCCCCAGGGACAGCAGATAGCCACAGAATAATAAATAAGCTTTCATGGAAGCACTGATTTTTTGAGTTTAGCCTCAGACCAATGAATTTGCAGTGGATTTAGCAACTCCCATCACAACCTGAGGCACAGGTCCTCTGCTACAACACCAAAGTCACCCTACAACCAAGCCAGCACCATCCTTTGGTAGTGAAGAATCTTAAGCTAAGATTTTAGTCTTCCCTTGAAGCCAACTGAATTAATAAATTCCTCCTTGGCATTGAAATAAACTCACTTTCTGCTAGGTGGGTCAAAACCTCACAATCTATTTCAGCTGTTCTGTTCCCATGAATTCTATTACAATAGGCTGCAGAGGGGAAGATTAGAGGGAAGGCAGAGCCAGCGGCATGCCTTGCTTTATGAGGGGGAAAAAAACACACACACAATTTATTTTTCATTGCTTTATGATGAATATGAATTCAATTACATGCAGAGGAGAACTGCTGTAGTCAGTCAGAATTATCCTCAGCTAGTAGCAACTGTAATGGCTTTTAACAAGGAGAGCTTATCATCAAGGTTCAGACAAGCTTGAGTCCGTGTTGCACCTGGGGAATCTGCAGGAGGAGACAATGCCTATCACAGGTGAGAATGGATGTGCCATCTGCACAGCTGGAGAAGCAGGGTGTTAGTGGAGCACTCTGGTCACTGCCAGTCCTCCAACCACCCCTGTCAGGATAGCAGCCACAGGCACCAGGGAGCAGGAGGAGCACCTGGACAAATGTGAGCACGTGCCACAAAAGCAGCAGAGAAACATGCTTGTCTCACTCCTGGATTTTGTCATTTTTCCCACCAGACAAAACTCTCCATTACCCTGGGCAATGTCAAATAGTTGGGTTAAGTTTTGCCCAAAACCTCCCAAGCTCAGAGGCCGTGGTGTAGAGAAAACAGCTCTGCTCATGCTTCGATCCAGCCAGCCAGCAGGGAAGTGCCCATACAAAATGCATGACAACACCCAAACACCTCAGATATACCTGTGTACATCTGTGTCCTCTCATTTATCATTTCTGGTCATGCCAGAACAATGAACACCTGTGCAAGAGCTAAGACTTGTTCAAGGAGAAGTTCAGTCCTAACTGGGCAGAAAGCATCAACCATTGACCCATCCATGTTTGGGACAAAGTGTCTCAGCACAGCTCCCCCAGAGCAATGAGCAGCTCAGCTTGGGGAAGAGGATGAGCCTCACCACATCCCCAGAGATTCCCTCCAAAATTCCCCTGCCTCCATGACAGCCGTGCAAAGCCCAGAGCCCCCTGTCCTGCTGTCCCACTCCCCAGAAACAGCAGAGCTCTAGCAGTGGCTGCACTCCTCCAGCTGTCACAGCATCAACAAGAGGAATCCTCAAGCAAATGGGAAGAGGGAATGAAACTTTCCACACACTGTGCATTAATCTCAAGTGTGGTGAAATTCTCCTGGAGTATCACTAATGTTTGTGCAACACCGATGTATTCAGGTTTTCTTTCTTCCAGGTAACTCATTGTTTCCTTGGGAGAACCCAGGGGCAAACAAGAGGACTCAGGCAGTAGCCAGGTGAGGCTGAAAGGAAACATCCTTTGTGTTTTGAGCTATTAAAACACAGCTCTGCAGCAGCAAACATGGCAGGCTGTGCTTCCCAAAGGAGGCTGGTGGAGATGCACTTCCCAGGAGGAGCTGGTCTGCCTTCACCCCTGCATGCCCAAGGCTTCCTCTGTTGGAACACAAAATGTTATTCTGGACCAGCTGTCTGGAAAGAGATGCTCAAATCTTCAAATTTCCTCTCTGTTTTTCATCACACCACTTCCTGGGCATTTGTGGGTTAAGCTTTGTATCCTCTTCACTGTGGGAGTGTTGCTGCTCTTTAGAGTCAGGAGAAATAAGACCCATTCCATTTCTTGGTCAAATTTATTAATCAAGCTCAAACAAATCAAGCAAAATTCATACAAACCCTGGACACCTCTGCTCCCATGCACATGTATTTGGTCCTCACCACCTCCTCCTGAAACCAGGGATGGTTTCAGCTGTTTACAAACAGGGAAGGTGTTTAATCTCATTCCCACCCAGGTGAGGCTGCTGGTGGATGACTGTCTCCCAGCCTGGAGCCTCTCAAGCCCAAACCCACCCTGCAGAGGCAGAAGGGGAGCTGAGCTCTGCCCTTAACACAGCGACTGTGCTGAAACCAGCTTTGGGTCTGGAATCAGGCTGTGCCATTACACAAAATCTATGGGCTTGAATTCTGCCATCTGCTCACCAGACTTGGTTGAAAGTGTAGAAATTACATGAAATTACCTGATTATGTGCAAGCTGACAAATAACAGCAGACATTGGAGCCCAGGCTGAACCCGAGCATGGCCATTCCTGTCTCTGCCAGAGGAGTGAGGCTTTGCCCTGGTAATAACAAGCATTGCAAGTTTCTTCTCTGTAGAGATGAGCTGGGTTTGGTTTTTTTTTTTAATTCTGAGTTGAGAGAAGAAAACATCCAAATTGCACATAATAAGTGGAACACAGAGAAAAAGAGCCAGCTGTACTCACAGATGTTACAGCACAACCAAAGGTGCTTTTCTATATCTTCTCCCCCTAGAAAAAAGCCATATACATATAATGAATAAAGCAGGAGATTTCCTCGATAGAATTAATAGCATGCAGTCCTTCCCAATTTGCTTTTAATCACACTCAGCACCCAGTGGGCCTGGGAGAGAAAGTCAGCATTACTCACTCAGGCAAACTCTGAGTGTTTGTCAACCACCCCAATCTTTCATGGCTTTAATGCCACAGTTTGGGCAACAAAATCTGGACCTGTGGGCAGCCCTTGGAGCTTTGCTGCTCACTGGGGGCAAAGCTTGGGGTAGAGTCAATTGACATTTCACTTGAGCACAACCAGTGTTTATAAATGTGTGTAGGGAAAGCCTCATTATGTGGACTCAGTCAACTTAATTGATTCACAGTGAGCTTCAAGTTTATGTTTATGTAAATTCCTGGAGATGCAGGAGATTTGGCTCACTTAAAGAAGGTGGCTTAGAGTTAGATGTGCCTGTGAGCCTATAGGATGCACACAGACTGTCCATTCTGGGTCTGTTACACCCCTATTATCAGTGGGGGTGTAAATGGTGTGGTTTAAAGTACCTGTGCAATCCTCCAGCTACAGAAGATTTGAAAATTAGGAGATGAAGAGAGGAAAGGAGTTCAGATGTGGCTGAATTTTAAAATGTTTTAGGATTTACAAAAAAAACCAAACAAAACAAACAAAACAAACAAACAAAAAACCCACAAAACAAACAAAAAACCAACCAACCAACCAAACAAACAAAAACCCAACAGGTTTCTAAGAGGTCTCTGGTTCAGCCCAGAGCACAGCAAGGTGCACAGGGGGAATTCTGCCTAAAGTAAAAGCAAATCAAGTGTGAGTCATAGGCAAGAGTGGTTAGAGAATATTGCAAAGTGGAGCTCCCATCCATCAGAAAACCTGATTACCTGAATGAATTTTGTTTAGAAACATTTCTACTTGCATCAATCAAGAAGTTTTGCTTTGCTGAGCAGCTGGGCTCCTCCTGAGCCATTCCTCACACTGTGTCCCAGCTCTGTCCCTCTGTCCTGCCTGGCAAGCCAAGCCCAGGGAGGGACAGGAGCCACCACACTCACATCACAGAACATTCAACCCACAGCTCCCTCAGGAACTGAACCAGCTCTGGCAAACACAAAGAAATACAGAATTCACTGAAAATGATATGTTTTGATTTGGCTTAACATGTCAAGATAGTTTGATCTGGATCCACTTGACTGGAATGATACGTTTCATTTAAATCTTCTGGATGAAAGAGAAAAGTCTATGCATTGATTTGATTTAAAATATTTTATTTTTCATGGAAGATTATATTTTTACAGAAACTGCATTATCCATATACACAAACACTTAAGCAACTCTAATTCTCACACATCAGTGAGTTTGCTAACAGACTTCTTGGGATCTCTAGAACCTTATTCTCAGTTATGGTAAAGTCACTTTACAATCTCTTCCTCCCTCTACCTAGAGCCATAAAATGGGAATAAAAATAGTTATGGAGAAGGAATAAGAGCACATTTCTGCCTGCCTGGGTAGAGGCACAGGGGCTGTGCCTGTCCCCCACCTGCCAGCTCTGTGAGAGTCACCTGGTGACTGGGAAGGTGAGATAAAACAGCCCAAGGCTCTCAGAAGGATCCTTCCAAGGGATCCTCGTTACCTCCCCCAGCAGCAGATGGGGTTTGCAGCACAGCCTGCCCATAAGGTTGGAGTTTGGGATGCTGCAGCTCCCAGGCCAGCCAAGCCAAGGGAAATGTTAACACAGCTCCTGTGCTCCAGTTTGTGCTGCAGAATGAGGCTGCTCTCCTGGGCTGCAGGATGATTGCAGCACGCTTAAATACCTCATTAATGAGGCCTCTGTGAGCACCACGGAGACAAGCAGGATTTGAGAGGGGCAGAAGACTTTGTGCTTTCTCCTTTTCCACAGGGGAGAATTCAACTCACTGTTCAATTTGCAATTGTTAAGACAAAACTGTGCACATGGAATTGGATTTGTCAGCACAGTTTGTGCCTCCATCTAATTGTTTTTTTAAACTTTGCATCTTGGGAAGAATTAGCAATCATGGTGTTCTTAGAGACTTCAGGTTCCTTTATAAAATTTTCTTCCCATTATATTCCATATGTTTCTATTACTCTCAGGGAAACAGAGCCAAGTCATCCTCTGACTAAGACCTGGTAATTCACAGAGCACATCAATCTGCTGGACAAAGCATTTGCAGTCTGTTGAAGAGATTTAGACAAACTTCTCTAGTGGGGAAATTTATACCAGGAATAAATAGAAATCTTGTTAACATGATTGTGTTCTTTTTAATGGCGCATACAAAGATAGAATAATTTTCTTAAGTTTTTTTTTTTTTTTTTACAAGAGGAGGAGTGAGAAGGTGTTCATAGGAGGATGTCTGATTAAAACCATGAAGGCCTGGTATTTGCAGGAGTCATTCCTTCAAGCCTTGCCAGCCCTGACTCAGGAGCACTGGGAAAGCTGAGATGCAATAACAGCTTTTACCACCCTTCCTGATTTGACATCTGCTGGAATTAAAAATACTTCAGGCTTTAACTAATAGTGAGACATAACCACTGCCAAAGGCCATACCATCATTCAGGATATGCCCCCACCACCCACTTTGACAATTCACACCCCCTTGGCTTCTGTTTTAAAGTCTCCTCTGTGGCATTAAATGTGAGACAAAGGCTTGGACCTTATAAAGACTTGGCCTCTGATGGCTTTAGAAAAATTCTGAGCTATTTAAATTTTTGAGCTTAAAACTAACATTGGTTCTGTTTTCAAAGTGTTCTTAAATCCTCCTACTCAGGGAAAAATGATAAAAATATCCCACCACACCTGCTTAACTTGCCCACTTGTAACAGCCACTGCTTTTTAAGAACAGGTGTTTCAAACTTTTCCCCTAAACTGCTTTTTTTGAACATTTGACGGGTTAGATATTTAGGGATTTGGGCAATGTGCACCAAAAGAGAGAAAAGAACCTAAGGAGTTTGTGGCAGCACTGTAACACCCATCCCTTCACTCTGACCCCCACAAAACCCTCTAAACCCATTTCCTGCATCAGAGCCTTGTTCCCTCTCCATTGCTCTGCTGCAGGCTTGTAGTCTTGGGCAGGCTCCTAAAAATAGAAAGTCTACCCTGACATCTGTGCCTTTCTCATGTCAGTAACAGCAGGGCACAAATTGCTTTTAATCAGCTTCTCGTCTCAGGAGCAAGGAGGAGTTCCCCTCCCTGGTCAGAAGCCATGGGTGGCAGAAGTTTGGTTTGACTCCCTTTGGCCATCCTTGACTCCCTTTGGCAGTGGCACATCCTGCAGAGCCCCAAAGCTCTGCACCAGCTCCTAGCTCTGGGAAATCCTGGCTGGCTGCTCACATCCATGCTCTGGAAGCAATCTTTCATCTTCCCAACATTCCCTTCAGGCTCTTTGTTCCAAGGCTGCAGAACATCTTCACACAGCCCCAGATTACAGAAATGCAATGCAACCTCAAGGAAAAAGTGAAAATGTGAACCAGATTTTTTTTTTGGGGGGGGGGGGGGGGGGGGGTTGTCAATTCTTTTTTAATAATACTAAAAAAAAATTAAAAATGAAAAATTAAACAAAAATCCCTACCATTAAAGTGGTGGTCAGCTTCTTCCCTCATGAAGATGCTTAATCTGCTCATTTCTTTGAACATCAAAGCCACAAAGTTCTGTGCTTCCTTCTCTATTCATCCTTTTTTTTACTTCAAAAACCTTTCATATTGTACCATAAGCACCAAAAACAAATCCTGATTTGCAATTGGTCATAAAATCTGTTTGGTAGCTCATACTTCCCATCCACTTTTCCTCCCTTGAGCTTGCTGATGGGTAGGACTGACACAGGCACACCCCCCAGCTTATCCATTACAGATTTTATTAGGATCTCACCTGCAAAGCAGGGGGGCTGTGAAACTCAGGATATTGAATATTTGGATATTGAACAGTGTTTAAGCACACCTCACATACATTTCCCTGGATAAGATCCCCTTCCTTTCTGACAGACCCAGATTCAGCCCACCCAAGGCAGACATGTGGCATTGAAAAGCAAATCTTATTTTTTAAGCTGGGGGAGGGCAAAGGAAACATAGCCAAGAGCTAAGTGAAAGTAGAGGACAAGAACACAGAGAAATGTTCAAGCTGGCTGCTCTGAAGGTGACGAATGAGACTGAAACAGAACCAGAGCTGCTCACCAGACCTTTGAGGCCATCTGAGGTGAGACAGAATCAGCAAAGATTTCATTACTCACAAATCCCTCCAGATATCTTAAATAATTCATAGCAAGCATTGGGACACAACGACCAGGAGTTCCATCAGGAGGCCCATTGGATTGTTTTTTGTTCATTAGGGTGAGTCACACAAAACACATTATTACATAAAGCAGGATGTCTCATGAATGACATCAGGCTGGGGCTATAATGTCCCAGCGCCTGGGAGAGCTCTGGGAGGCTCAGTCCTTGTCCTCATTGCTCCAGAGAGTCCCACAGTGTTTCTCTGCAGAAAGTCACCCCTCAGTCCCAGCTGTCTGTGCCCGGGGTCTCTGGGCTTTCCCCAGCAATGTCACCTCTCTCGTGAGCTGCTCCACTGGACACAAATCTCCTCGTGCTCACCCCTAGCAGGGCTTGGCTCCGGCTGGGCACCCAGCAAGGGAAAACCCATCCCTGAGCAGAGATCCTTCCACCACTGCCACCTCTGGGAATGCAGCAGAGGCTGAAGGAGGATGTGGATCACTCCAGTGTTCGGGATAACAGCAGTGTTTGGAGCACGGGGAGCTGCAGCATTTCAGCAGTGTGTGCCCACCCAGGCAGGTGGTAGCTGTGCCTGCCAGCTGCAGGGCAGACCTGGGACCCTGAGTTTCCACACCAAGGCCAGCTCTGTTTGCACAGATGATGCTGCACAGGGGTGCTTCTCACTTCAGCCCTGCCTCCTGCAGATACCCAGATGAGGGGAGCTGAATTTTCATCAAGAAAAAATATCCTGCAGTGCATGGGGAGAGAGCCCAGGTTCCTCCTGTCACTTGTGTGGAGACAGCAGAGACCCTCCCTGGGGAGGAGCCAGCAGGAGCTGGGAGCTGTAGGTTGGCAGCCCACCCCATCTGTGCAGCCTCTGCCCACTTTTGGAGCTCAGCAGTGCAGCTCCCTCCCACCTTTTCAACAAAAATTGTTGTTATGAGATACACACACCACTTCATGATGTCAGTGCTCAAAAATCTGCACAATCCTGTGGAAGCTCACTGCAGCCTCAGGGTCAGAGGGTGAACTAAATAAACTGCCCAGTTCCCTGCAGGCTCCTTTCTAGTGTCCTACAGCTCTCCAGGCAGGACTGTGCTCGGTGATGGATGCTCATACCCTGCAGAGGTGTGAGAAGAGATCAGAGATGTGAGTGGGAATTGGGTTTCACTGTTTGGCACTGGAGAGAATCCTGTAAGTGATTCGGGGAGCATCAAGGTCTGTACCAGCATAACCTTTCAGATCAGCACTCACCCCATGCCGGGTCATGTCCAGACTCCACATTTGGACATTACCAAAATACAGCTGCCAGGACAGTCTTGGTTGCCTGTACAGAATCTCTAAAATTTACTGCTGGGGAGAAGGGAAAAGGTCAGGGAACATCCTTGTGTACTTTGCTCTCCAACAGCTCTTCCACGTGAGTGTATCAAAATGCAGCAGTGACAGAGACAGATAATCTAGAACTCTTTGCATTATTAATATACAGTGAAAGATGAGGCAGCTTTTGTTGAAAGTATCTCTTTGCATGTTTAATATATGATGATCTAACCTCAACACACTGCCATTCATAGTGCTGTATTAAAACTCAGCTAACATTTTAAGTCCCATACTGAAAAAAAAGAGAAAATATTTGCTGACTTCAAACACTCCTTAATGTTCCAGGCATGGAAGTAGGACTGTTAAGATCAAGAGAACAAAGCAGGAAGGTGGGGAGAGAAAATTCAGTGACAAATGCCAATGGAAGCAAAGTAGAAAGGGAAACAAAGAGAGGAAAAGTGAAGACAGAGTTCAAGATATGCCCAGACTCCACCAGCTCCAAGGAATTCAGCCTTCCCCATGAGATGCTCAGACTGTGGCCCAGAGAGAAGCAGCACCACACCTCACAGTGCTGGAAGGTGTTTCCTTACTCCCTGTTGAGCCTCCAGCTCTGTAAGGCACCGTCCACTCAGGAGTGCCTTGCCTAAGATGAGCAGTTCACCCCAGCACTCCAAATCACAGATCCTTATCCCATCACTGCACAGACTCCATTCACAGCTCCAGCCTGGCTCCTGGAACCAGCCCTCATCCCGAGCCCAGCCTCGTGACAACTAGAAAAAAATAAGCAGCAAAATCTCTTAAGCAGCAGGGGAGCAGGAAGAAAAGATGGGGAGTGCCAGGCCCTTGTGGAGCCCCCATGAACCCTGAATGGTCACATTGTGCCTCATCCTCTAAAGAAAGTGTGAGTATGGCAGTATAGCTCTGTAGTAACCAAATCCCAGGAATATTTTATCCTAAGCTCTTTAACATGGAGTGCCTGAGCAGCACGTGGAGAAACCAGCCCTAATGCTTGCAGACAAGCCAGGAGTCCAGGAGACAGGGGTTTCTTCCTGTTATGTTAAGCTGAAATACAATTATATGGTCTTTAGTTTACCTTGCCATGCAGGCACATTAGGCATGGATTTCTCTAAAGCCAGAACATCACAAGCTATCCAAACAACCCTGTCATTGCGATTTCACAATTTCCCTCTTTTGTGCATCTCTGAGCTCTGACTGCAGGAAAATTTCATCTCCTCAGCCCACTGCCATCTGGAGCAAGGTTCAGACTCAGTCACAAGCATAGAGGGAACAGATATTTCTGGAGAACAGTGGGAAGGTTAACGATGAGCGTGCTTGGAGCTGGTGATCTCTTTCTGCATCTCGCTGTGACATTCTGCATCTCACTGCATCATCTGGAACCACTAAGTGGAAGTTACTGGAAAGATAATAAGAGTTCTGAGATCTGACAAAATCTGGGAGCTGAAAACCCTCAATCTCCTCAAAAGATTATCCATCTCAAATTGTCCCAATTCATCCAGGAGACTGGAGTGGGTCCTAGATCATCTGCAGAGCATCAGCAGGAGATCCTCAGCAGCTGACTTTGTGTCTGAGCCACCCCAGCCCTGGAGGGGACAGAGGTGGAGGGTGTTCAAATAAATGAATTCCAGGTTAAGCTTTACAGGGAACATCAAAACATTAATTACTGGGTTGAAAATAGACATCAGAGGGTGCCTTGTAGCCTCCTGCCATTGAGGAGGTAAGGTGGTACCCATTGCTCTGCACAGCTCAAGTAACACATCACCTTTCAAAACACCCTCCTGCTGTGGTCTGGATCATTCCATCCTTCCTTCAGCAATGCCTGGAATCTCCTTGAACAGCTCCAGCTCCCTGACAACCTTCCTTGCCCATTTCAGTGCTCTTGCTCTTTCTGCCCTGGCCCTGGCTTACAAGACAAAGCTCCTCCACACCCCACAGGGCAGAGACCAGCAGGAGAAAAGGAGAGATGCTGATGCTGTCACAGGTAGGTGTTACAAGTCCATGTCACACTGGCTGTTTGTTTCTGCTGAGCTTAGCTGGAGGTGCTTGGATGCTTTTATACAACTTGACATGCCCCCCTCAGATAAGCTGCATCCCCAAAAAGGCCAGAGACAGGCGTATGGCTCTGTGGTGCTATTTGCAGCTTTGTCCAGCACACCACGGGGAAGAAGAACAGCTGCAGCTCAGGCAGCTCCACAAGCTGTTGCTGGCAGGGCTGTTCCAGGCAGTGCCTGTCAGGTCTGGGTGAGCTGGACACTGGTAATCGGGCAAAGCTGTTCTTTGTTACCCCCTTGCGGTCTCTTGACTTTTCATCTTGATTAAAGACCATTCTGAATGATGGAATTAGCAAGGCAGGGTTCCTAATCCACTCCCTGCTCCTGCAATCCAGTCGTCTGCCCACGCACTCATCCTCAGGGCTACCAATTAGGGGCACCAGCTGCTAGCCTGGATGCCAGGACCAGGAGCTATTAGTGCACAGACCATTAGCTTTAAATGGCATTTGGAACTTCTGAAGGCATTAGCTTGGTGTGATTGACACACACTACAGCTGTACGTGGCTCACTGGCCTTTCTGTCAACCATTTTTTCTCCAAAACTCTGTTGGCTTACCAGAGTGATTTTGGTGGAGCTTCTCATAAAAGCATCTTACCCAGGACAATCAGATTCTGTATTAGTTAAAGAGTTGCTACCTACTTTAACCAACTCCCTTGGCATCTTTCCTCTGAGACAGGAATTGCAGTGGGTTGTATGAAAGGTTGAGGATCTGGTCTCTATTTTTAGCCCTGTCATTTACCCAGTTAATGGTTCCAGGGAAGTCATTTCCCATCTTTCTGCTTCAGTGACCCCATCTGTAAGGTGGTAATGATGAGTCTGTACCATAGGGTTTTGAGCTCTATGCTTGTAAAACATAAAATAAAACTCAGAATTACCATGTCTGCCCAAAGCAAGGGTGGAGAGGAAGCCCCATGGGCCTTTGCACCAGTACCTGCATGAATATTTTTGCAAATCCTGTTCTGCCATGGCATCACACCTGGATCCACTCTGCTGGCCTTGGCAATCTCTGCAGGGTCAGATCACTGGGGGCTGTAGCTCTCCCTGGAGGGGTGGTACCATTTCCCAAGAAGATGACAGGGATGCATGACAGAGGGTGCTTTTATTACACACTTTATGGCTGATCAGTCCATCAGCACAGCCAGAGGCATTCAGTCATTGATTTCAGCTTGTTTTCCTCACACCATCTTCATTTCCTCAGTCTCAATCAGAGCTCAGTGCTGGGCTGCTCAGCCCCTTTCCACTCTAGCCTGGACAGCCAGCACATCTCCCTCCTGCTGCCTCCCCCTCTCCTCTGCTGGCTCTGGGCTGGCTGCCAGGAGGGATTCTGCCATGAGAACCTGCTCTTTGGGAAAATTAATAGAACTGGGCTGGAGTCTACCCGAGATTAGTGCTTTAGCACACCAGGTTCATGTTATTGAGACCAGTGCCAGGAGGGAGAGCCAGAACACCAGGCTGTGACTCTGTGTCCTGTGGCAGATGGGGGACCTCCACCAGGAGACACCTGGCTGCCCAGCCATTAACCCTGACCTTCAGGGATGAGCCAGGTGGCAAAGCAGAGCCTTAACTCTCAAAAACAATGCTCTGTCTGAGCCCACCGCACCCTGGCTGCAGGGAGATCCTCCCATTTCTTTCCCAGCTTTTTTACTTAAAGCAGAGCCATCATGGAATTTGGAGTTCAAATAAATGTTATCTTTTAAAATCTCTAACATTGTAATACGAATTTCTGATGAAATTTCCAGGCCTTCCTGCTTTATGTAACTGGCAAATACCAGCAAAAGTATTTTAAAAATATTTTAATATGATGGCCCTTAGCTAGATTCTTGACATGCAAACATTAAATCAGTGTCACTCTAAGCTGTTTTTTAATCTTGGGCCTGGCAGATTTTTTCCAGTTCAGGACAGTTCTTTTGTCATTTGAAATAACTCTTCCTTCAGCAAGACACATCCTTCAACTTACCCAGATGGTCTCCTCCTCCAAGCTAGAATAATGTATTTAAATTTATCCAATGGTTTTCATGACTCAGATTTCCCATAACTGGCTGGTTTTTAACCGTCCTCTGCTCCACCTGTTCAGACATCACAGCAACCCTCTCCCTGGCTCCTCAGTGCAGGAGAGGTTCATGCAGCAGTTCCAGAGAAGCTTCACAGTCACAAAACCCACGGTCTACAGCTTGGTCTGTGGCAGCTCTGGAGAGGAACCATGACTTTTAGAATCTGCTTCAAAGTTTTGTTTCTTCTGGGGAGGAAAGGTACATCCTGACAGCAGCCGTGTAGTCCTCCTGCTCAGATGGAAAAGCACAGTTTTATTCCACCACAAAACTCTCTCTCCTGAATATTTCTCATCTAACTACAAATCCAATCCAACAGAAAGCTCATCCAACAACCACAAACACAGCAAACTCACTGTGCCCATAAACAGATCATTTTCTGGTTTGGACTACAGAAGAGAAATGCAAATCCTTGTATACAGAAGTTTCATTCTCTGAGTGGATTGCATCAGGACAACAGGCAGGGGTCTTAAATAACACATAAGGGATCAAGGTATCCCTCTGTACAGCTGTTCCTTGAGATCTGAGCTCCTGCACCACACAGGTACTTTTGAAAATGTCACCAGGGCCTGCCAACAGGACTCCTACTCAAAGAAAGATATTTTCAGAAAAAAAAAAATGTCCCAAAGTCCTACTGACATTCAATGAATCCTTTGAAACTGCTGACAGGAATGTGAGGTGGCTCATCATGGCCTGGAGCAGCTGAAAGCCAAATGCAGGGAAAGCAGGTGGGAGAGAAGATGAAGTGAGATGAATTTGAGAGAGGAAGGGGTGGAAGGAAGAGGGACAAAGAGCTGGCTATTGCTTGGATGAGCTGTTAGTTTGGCTTTAAATGCAATTTAGAGTTTGAGAAGGCAGAAGTTAATTAAACTACAGGATATTGTCCTGCCATCATTTTCCATAGGCTATTTCCAGCTGCCACAGAAATCACAAACCATTTAAAACCATTTCTCTGTCTTAGCCCAGACCTCACAGGGCACCAAATGCACAAACCTCAGGCAAGAATCTGGCTCCAGTAAAGGACAAATGGTGGCAAAAAAAGTCTTGCTTCAGTAGCCCAACAGCTTTGATGATGTGGCACAGTTTACCCCAGCCAGGGTGGGCTGTATCAGCTTAGAGATAAACAAGGTAAATGTCTAGATGCAGAAACCCAAATGAATGAGAGATGCTGCATGTTGGAAAATTAATCCCCTTGCCATAAAAGACAAAACAGGAAGGGAAGATCAGCAAGGGCTAACAGGCAAGAAACTAATTACAGATTAAATTAACTCTTCAACCATGTGCACAATCAGATAAAAAATATTATAAACATAAGGCAGCAGTTTTGGTAGCAAAATGTTGACAAAATTATGATACATCTCCCCCAGATCAAGCAGCAAAGCTATACTGGAATATGTCAAAATGGAGCTGGTGGGGAGCCTTCCAGGCTTCTTATTTTAAGATGTAAGGAATATTTTGGGATTAAACACAGATCTCTCAATCTGTCATGGTGACAACACGCCCTTACATCCTCTGACCTCAGAAAGACAATAATTTGTGAGGCTGCCTAATGCTCATCCATCCTTCAGGATGTTCAGAGCTTTGCCCCTTCCACCAGGCACCTACTGAACCTGCTCAGGCTGTGTCCATTAAAAACCTGGACTCTGCAGCCAGAGGACAGTGAGAGATGGATGGTGCTGGCACGCTGCCACTTCCAGGGAGAGAGGCAGGATCAGCCTCCTGTGGACAGAGACAGACTAATGAAACCTTCAGCACTGGCATGCCATTACCTTGTTTGCCAAACTTATTACAAATGAGTCGTGTATTTCCAGTTTTCTGCCCCTAACCCCAGGGACAGAGCTGGCATCTGGACTCAGAGTCTGTCTAACATCCAAGGATGCACAGGCATGGTAGTGCTGTGGCTGGGGGAGAGGCCACGGATATGGAACACTTTTAATTCCAAAATTAAAAAAAATAAAATTGAATTCTTCATATCTTAAAATAAGCTGCAGGGAAGGAAGCTCCCACTGGCCTGAAAGCAGAGCTCAGCAGGGTTCAGGGTTGTGAATCTTCAGGAAGTCAGGGAGTTTATTCAGAGTGGAGTGGCAGTGATGGATGTGGCCAGAACACACAGTTCTTCATTAAACAGTGATGAGTTAATGAGTTACTGTGGCCTTTCCTGCAGATCAACCTGAAAGTGCTATTTGGACAGGCAAGGATCTGCTTTCAAACTTCTTGCATTTAAATTTCCTTTTCTTTTTTTTTACATCTGGGATTTTTGATTAAAGTTTTATTCTTATAAAGTTTCTACAGCACTAAGATACTTCCATATCCATTCTCACTAATTTCAAGTCATACCATGAAGTCTCAGCATATATATTAACTAAAATTCTGGCGAATATCAAGAATTCAGAAACTTCCTGTGGGGAAAAAAAATAGCAAGCAAGAAATCAACTTCAAAATAAAATACATTGAGAAAATGAAGGAAAAAAAAATAAAATCCAGGCACCAATGATTCATCCAATTTCATCCAAACTCTCCCCAAACAAGAGTAGTCTCCAAAAGTTGAACACAGAGAGCTGTTTCATGTTCTCTGCATTAACCTTTAGAGTTCAAAATGCTCATCTGTTCCTGTGTCCCCTCGCAGTGGAGTTTACAAATGACACAAACATTTGCCTGTGCTCTGTGCTCTCCCTGTTTTCTCTGGAGCGAGTTCAAGCCCAATTTGCTCACGCTGGTGTCTATCTGTCATCACACGTGTCAGCCCAGGCACTCCCAGCTCGGATGGGCAGCAAGGAGACAAAAGGTCACCTTCTACACACGGTGTGCTCTCCTGGAGGCAGGAGAGGGCAGGAGGAATCCCACATTTCCACCTACCTGACAGGAATTCATGCTTTTTCCCCTTTCCCTTTGCATTTCGTTCCCCATGCTCTTGGTGCCTCTGGGAGCAGGTGAAGGTGCTCAGGGCAGATGAGGATGAACCAGATCCACTGCAAGGCTGTGGGAGTTGGTGCTGCTGAGGGGTCACTCCAGAAATTGTGATGTTTGTCCTTAGAGAGAGGATCCCTCACCAGCCTTTGGGTGCTGACACTGCCCTGACTCCCCAGAGCACCGAAATGAGGTGTGGCTCACAGAGTCACAGAGTGGCTTGGGTTGGAAGGACCCCAAAGCTCATCTCATTCCACCCCCTGCCATGGCAGGGACACCTTCCACTGTCCCAGGCTGCTCCAACCCCAGTGTCCAGCCTGGCCTTGGACACTGCCAGGGATCCAGGGGCAGCCACAGCTGCTCTGGGCACCCTGTGCCAGGGCCTGCCCACCCTCACAAGGAACAATTTATTCCTAATATCCCATCTAACCCTACTCTCTTCCAGTTTGAAGCTACTCCCCCTTGTTCTGTCACTCCATGCCCTTGACAGAAGCCATCCCTCAGCTCTCTTGGAGCCCCTTCAGGTTCCAAAGAGCCACAGCAAGCTCACCCCAGAGCCTTTCCTTCTCCAGGCTGAATGATCCAGCATCCCCGAGCCCTTGCTCACAGCCTTTCCTCACTGTGGTGGGCTGTGTCCACTGCCCACAGAAAAAACAATCTCTGTCCCACCCTACACTCCCAAGGCTGGCTTGGGAGGGAGACAGAAAAATGGCAGGAGAAGGGAGAGAAGCCAGATCATCCATCTTTATTGGAAAAGGATCTAGTCCTTACTGCAGATAGAGCCACAAGGATTTTCTTTTTGATCCTTGAGGTTTATTTTCTTACTGTTTCTGTATCTGACACCAGTCAAAAGGGATTGGGAAAAATATAAATGATACTTTTAGCATTTTATAAATGGAGCTGTATCATCCCAGTGATTCAGTGAGAGCAGGAGACTATGGGATGGTAAGGAATAGAACAGAGCTGGGAGATTTATTTCCCATTAGAGTGAGGCAGATGGGGAATAAGGGGCCACAGGCAAAGACAAATAATTTGATGGGGAACCAGAACAAAAATGTAGAAAAGGCAAAAATCAAATCAAGACAGACTAAAAGATATCCAGTGAGAAGTTTCACTCCTCCAAGCAAAGGGGTCTATTCTACAAAAGGACATGTTCAGGAACACTCCTAATTTTAAAGGAATTGTTATTATTTTTCAATTTTCACTAAGTAATCAATCCAAAAAGTGTTAGCACCTCCAGTAAAGAACTTAAGTTGCAATACACTTTTTTCCATTGAAAACATAGGTGAAAGCAGAGGCTTATGTACAATTCTCCCATCAATAAGATCTAAACCTCCCATCAATAAAATCTAAATACTCCCATCAATAAAATCTAAAACCAACCGTTTTAAAGTTTGACAATATAAAAAAGAAAAAAGATTTAAGGAAAATCAAACATTCTCAAGGAAGGCAAACTAGACGCAATGGAAAGTAAATCTACAGAAAAGTTTTAAATGCAACTGATGCAATGGAAAGTAAATCTACAGAAAGTTTTAAATGCAACTTTATTTCCTTGACAATCTCTCTCTACAAACTCTGTCTTAATGTAACACTTAATCCCCACTAGCCACACATATTTGAACCAACTAAGCCTATTTCAGAGCAGGAGAGGGCTCTGTGTCATGCAGGCTGGCAGAGGGATTCTCCTCAGCTGGCTCAGGAAAAGGGACCCATTGCTCCATCCCTCTCCTCTTGAAGATTTATTTTGTTGTGCCTCTAACTGTTCCTCAAGCACCTCATCCCTCATCTCTTCTTGGCTCCCTGATGCTTCCTCTTGCCCTGTGAAAAGTTTTCAAAATCACTAAAATAGGAAAATATAGACAAACAGCCAGGTGGTACAAATTTAGTAACATGAATTGGAGAAAAGATTATTTTGTTTTTCTATGCAGGCTGTTCCATCACAGGAAACAATTGGTGCAAACTGCACATTTTGCAGCATGTGTCAGTGCACAGAGCCCCAGCAGCTGTAGCTGTGAGGAAGATCTGTAGCAACCAGGATAAAGTAATGAAGCAATGAAGACACTGAACTCTTTCACTGTGCAGCCAAACCAAATATCTTTTAGTCCTTCATGCATGAGTCTTCTAAGTGTAAACTTTTCACAGTAAGAGAAAGGAAATCATCTTCAGATTTTAGTGAGAAGAATGACTCAGATAGCCCCAGGCAACAAAGATCTGAGTGGATAAAGAACAGTTTTTGACTGCCTTTGGAAAAGTACCTGCTGATTTTTGTTCTTGTGCAATATTGCTTTAAGCCCACACAGAGGTTAATGGCAAGATGTTACTGTGTTGTTTCCTTTCAAAATGCTTCCTCCCCTTTCCCAGATGTGTAGGGCCATGGGAGATGGACTGGCAGTGGGAGCCTGATCCCCACTCCTCAAGCAGAGGTCAGCCCAGCCCTGGGTTTGAGCTCGGCACTGGATCCTCTATTACTCCGAGAATTAAATGGAGCATTGCTTTTCTAGTGTCTGTTCCAATGCAGTTTTCAAAAGCACGAGAATAAAAGCTGAACATCTGCCCATTCCTCCTGACTAACCCAGAAACCCAGGGCATTTGCTGGGAATCTGGTGTAGAAAGGGCAGGGGGAAAAATACTTGAGAATTTCCATTATTTGACTTTGTCAGCAGCTCCCATCTCTGCAATGAGCAGAGCACCTCAGAGGAGTCCCTGTCTGCTCTGAGTCTGACAGCAGCAAATATCTCCAATTCCAAGTGAAAATACTATGTGGAGAAGACAGTGAAAACAGGTGAAAATGACAGTGACAAACAGAAAAGTGACTGAAGAACCACAAGGTACAATCCTGTCCTAAGGGAGCAGCAAAGCATTCCCAAGGGTTTCCATAGATTCCTGTGAGTTCTTTCGTTGGTGAAACACCCAGACTGGCACAGAAGGACGTGTCATGAAGGATTTTGTTCTCATTGTCCATCATGGGGGTAAGAGGTCAGGTAAGGTGCCCCATCCTGCCAGCTGCACTGCTCTCATGTGGAAATGCCTCTAGGATAAGGAACTGGGCCTTTCCCTCTCCTGCTTGGGCAGGATTTCTGGCATTTGTCTCAGAATGAGGAGTGGAGCATCACAACTCTGCCTCTCAAACATGATGGATTTTGATGAATGCTCCCTAACAGACAGATGAGATGGGATGGAGAGCACAATCTCCCTCTGCTCTGCACGAGGCTGTGCCTGCACTCCCCTCGGGCACAGCCTCCAGAGGCTGCCTCAGTGCCCAGGCACCAAACCTCATCCCACCAGCCCCAGCAATCCCAGGGGAAATGAGATCAGCTGAACTCCTGCTTAGCCATGGGACATGGGCTCCCCAGAGCTTCCTTCCAGCTCTCTAAATCACTCATCCCAAGCAGAGCTTGGCTGGAAGGTGCCTCATCCCTTCCAAGACTCACAGACCTGCCCTTCTCTTCCAAAGCCATTTATTTGGAAAGGGCAAAGAGGGGTCCCAGCAAAGCCATGACTAATGTGTGGCTAACTCCCAGCAGAGAGGCAAAGCAGCTCCCAAGGAAACAGAGCCTTCTGCTTTCCTGACCCAGGCTGTGACAGCTGAAGGGAGAGCTTGCTCTTACCAGTAAAAATAAACACTTTCCTCATCTGAGATCGGAGAGGGCAGCTCTCCTCCTGATTTACATCTGCAGGGTCAGCAGTGCCAGGGCACTGAGTGCACCGAGGACCTGCCACAAAGCACTGCAGGGATTAACCCAGAGGAAAAAGCTGCTGTGACCCTTGTCCTGACCTCTCTAGGTGTTAAATGCTGAAGTAATTGCTCAGTTTTCATTGTCTCTCCAGGCCAAAACTCACCTTCACTTTCTCTAAGCAGTTGTTGCCTACTTTGGGGTTGATCTGTGGAGTCCTTACTGCACCACTCATCAAGTTCAAAGGTGTGGAACATCTGCCAAATTCTACTGACACCTTCAGGAGAAGCTGCTCTTCAGCCTATGAAGAAGGTTCTGAAGGTAGCAAACAGCAAAAATGGTGCTGCTTAATAAATGGAAAATACAAGACATGCGAGCTATTTACAATAAAAAAGCACCAAGGCTCAATGAAGCTGAGGAAATATCTATTAAAATTAAGAATACTTCAAATTACAATTATTTTCCTTCTCAAAAGTGTATGTTTTAATTAAGTATTTTTTTTGTTTTCTAGTTCCTACATTATCAGGTCATTTGTAAATTCCAACATCTTTACATGCATTTTAAGCCGCATTTGTTCTTCTACTGACAATTAATACTGCATTCAATTAATATTTTTACTTTTACCAGAGAGGTATAAAGTCTTTCATCTTTACAAAAAAAAAAAAAAATTCATTTTAATCATTGCCAACGTTGTGCTCCAGGCAATATTTTGTAGGTGTACTTGAAAGTTGGGAAACAATTGCACAGAGCTGGAACTGCCAACACTCTTTCTCCATTTGGAGGAAATTCCAGCATTTTAGTGCCTTGTCTTTAGGAGGAGGGATGTTGCACAGGAATTGTGCATTTTGCACATAAAAAATTGCTTTTCCTTTTTTTTTTAGAATCCCAATCTCTTGTTCCATGCACAGGAGCACTAAACACCTGCCTCCAGCACCTAATCCTAGAGAACAATTTCTCCCTTGGAAAAGCTGATGTGACAGGCAGCACCCACTGAAGGGCTCCTGAAACAAGAAATAATAAGGAAGGTGGTGTGAACCTCACTCCAGGCTTTTCCCTTCTGCAAGGGTTGATTCAAGGAGCTCTGCATGCTCGAGGGTGTGAGCAGAGTGTCTCTGTAGTGTAACTTTACAAAGCAGCACTGCAAAAGATCACCGAGTCTGAATTGCACAAGGAATTTGTGTCAGCAAGGAACAGAAGCATGAACTGCACAACAAATGGCCCATGGCTTCCTGTACAAAAAAAGGGGGGGGAAAAAAAAGAAAAAAAAGTAAGTTCACAGGGTAAAATATCACAAGGAAGGAAACTATTTTAACCATATAAATGACAAGCATATTTTAAAGAAAATGGGGTTTGGCTTAGCAGAAGTAGTTTGAGCCAGGAGTACTTTGCTGGTACAGACGGAACCCAAGATCCAACTTTACTTTCATGATGCTGAACCAACACAGCCCATTATGCAAGAGAGAACTTTTAAACCCTTATTTCAAAAAAATAGGTCAGACTGAGCTCAAACACTTCCTTGTAGAAATGCAGCTTAATATGGATTTGAGTGACTGCTGTGGCTCAGTGCCAGGCAGCAACTTCAGAGATGTTGCTGAGAAATGTCCTTCAACTTTCTTCTGCTTCAGTCTCCCCTCTTCAGAGAAGGAGGGTAAAGCAACAGGACTGAGAGGTCTCCATCAAGAAAAAAATCACAGCTTTTGCCATGGAATAGCTGCATCCTGCAGCTGCTGGGTGTCTGCTGGTTCTGCTGCTGGACCACGAATTGCCCTGAGGGAAGCAGAGGGAGCTGCTCTCTGTAGGTGGGGTGAGCACAGAGCTGAAAGCCCTGCCTGCTGCAGACACGAATGTGACACATCAAAAGTTCATTCCAAATACAGGTCAGGATTGACTGGAGGGGGACATAGTGGCTAAATCTTTTATCCATCCTAATTTCATGGCTAGATCTGTGTAAGAGCGAGGACAGTGATTCTGAAAAGCATCATCACAAAATTATTTTGTTGCAATTTTTTTGGTAGGGCTTAAAACTTGACATATTCAATCAATTCTATTTCTCCTGTTACATTGTGGATTAGATAATTGCAGAAGCAAAAAAGGGTGTCTGATTTATTATGTATAGAGCTTTGGAAAACTACAAAAAGCAGAAGCATAGACAAGTCACCTAGCTCCTCTCTAATGCCCTTCAGCAACAATGAAATGAGACTAACTGTAGTAAAAATGCAAATAAAAACGCAATATATGAATTCAGGCCTCTGTCTTCATTAGACAATCAATGCAAAATGCATTAATTCAGTCAGCCAAAAGTGAAAAAAAAGGGGGGGGGGAGGGGGGGATAAACACCAGTCTGTCATATCCTTAGTCCTGGCAGCAAAGAAATGTTGCCAAATTCCCACAAATTCCTAACCACATCTATGGCAACTTATACCTCCCATCACCCCAGGTGGGCTCTTGTAGCTTGTTCAGAGAACAAGTCTCCAAGAAAAAGAAGGCCAGTTTCACCTGGGGACAGGAGGAGCCTCTTTTGAAACCTCTTCCATGATGAGAGTGTGAAATTGCCAAGCCCCATAGAACTGAACTTGCACAAAATTTTAACCAGACCAGTGCAGAAATCCTCCTGTCCTGCTGCAAGGAGGGCTCCAGCCCAGGGACACCTCCTGTTCTCAGGGCTTTTCAGTCATGCTAAGGAGAAAAACTGATAATCACCTGCATGAGAAACCCCCAAGAGTGAGATCCAGACCGCAAACTATTCCCGATAAAATTTAAGATAAATTCAGCAGCTATACTGCTTTTGAGGAATCTATTGCATAGCCATCAGCTCATGACAAGTCTTGGCTTTTAAAGACTGAAACAGTGACACAGAGGAGAGAGATCTTTGTGCAGCTGCTGATCCTCAGGGCCCCAGGGTGGGGAAGCAGCTCTGGTGAAACCATGAGCCTGTGCAAACCAGAATTAGTGCTGAGAAAATGGACCTCAAACCTGTGCAAACCAGAATTAGTGCTCAGAAAATGGACCTCAAACCTGTGCAAAGCTTTGACTCACTGCCTGTGCACGGGTCTGAGTGTGAATCAAACTTCTACACTGCTCTCTGCTAATTAATAACTCCAGATAAAACACACTGGGGAAAGACTGACAATATCAGAGATTTGTGTGCTCTCCTGCCCTGATAGACATCGTAGCACTTCACTGCTGTTTTACATGTCCAAATATTTGCCTGGATAAATAGACTTAGAATAGTTTGAGTAAGCTGCACTTTGGAAGCTGGATGAGTCACATCATGAAGAAATATTCTGGAAAAGGTCTACAGCATAATTACAGACAGAAAAATGAAAGAAGTTGGCACTAAACAATGTATCAAGGGTAGAAATATCCAGAATAGATTTGCCAAAGGAGGCCTTTTCCCAGGTCTAATATTTATGAAAACTTGTTTCATAAAACAATAAATTGGATTGGAGTGCCTTTTTAAATAATAAAATACATACTTCTTTCTTTCTTTATCTGGACACAGAACACCCCATGTGAAGGAAAAGAAATCGAGCAGTTTGAGCAAACCTGCCTGGCATGTTAGGGACACCCCTGAGAACATGACAAGACACAAATACTTGAAAATAAGATTTTATACTCTTCTCTAATTCTGCTTGTAGCACAAGGAAGCAGGGAACCACAATAACACACAGACTGTAAGAGAAGGCTCAAGTTAAAATTTTGCATCTCTCAGGGTGCAGTGAGAGGACTCATGTGCCTCAGGGAGCTGAGTGGAGATTTGGCAGGTTATGTATTGCAGACAGACAATTAAGGAAGCAAAACGTGATATTCCCACCATTAAATATAGGTTGGAGCCTTAATAAGGCACAAAGTGAGAGGAATGAGAAGCTTTGAAATTGAAGTTTTTATGTGCTGCATCAACTACCAAAAATTACATGCTAATATCATTCTCTTGCTTTTATTCCTCTCCACTTCAGCAAAAACCCACTCCCCCCAGGTTCTTTCTGCAGGTACAACTGCTCCTGTCTCACAGACTGGATACCACTCTCTGCTTAGACAGTGAGCTCTCCCCATCAAAGTGAAACATCCTCCCCAAATTCCCCAAACCCAACAACTTCACCATGGATCCAGCAATGTCAAGATGTGCACCCAAAGCCACACCATAGCAAAGGTTCAATCACATCAATAAGTATGAAAATGGTGTTTTATGAAGAAAGGAACCTGTGGAGAGAGACCTAAAAAAAACCAAAAAAAAACCACTTCACAAGCACCATTTATAGGGGAACATGAGACCAAGGTGAAAACTAGAAAGCTGCAAGATCACAGGCAATTATGGGTGACTTTCTTGGCATCAGGACTTGCAAATCAAGTCCACCTCCTGCCCTGGTGGCTGATTGCCAGGAAGAAGTTAATTAACCATCACTAACTAATGTGCTTGTATGGTCTAGCCTAACCTTTAACTAGCTGGCTCCACCTCTCCCTGGCAGCTTCCCCTGAATGACCTCCTGTAATTGCCCATGGGCCAAATTCATCCTTGGGGAAAGTCTTTTTATCTTTAGTTTGCACCAAGAATTAATTTTGCCCTGAAAATATGCTCTGGCATTTTCCTCATAAACTAAAGGAAATAATATAATCTTTCTTTTCATTGGCTTTTTTTTTTTTTAACCTTTCCTCAACATCATTGACCTTTCCCATCTTACTCCAACCACCTTCACTTACAGCCAGTTCCTTTTCTTTCAGCTGATTTTTGCAAGCATTTGTTTTATTTTACATGTTGCTCATTGAACTTTTTCCAGTCCATGTGTCTTATTCTAAAACTACAATTCATGAAATAGCCTAATTCTCCAAATGGTGCTGAAGTGAGTGGAATAATTACCTAACTTGTTTTAGACCTCTGCTGGAATCCTGAATTACACATTTGGAAAATTATGATTGTTTTATCATCTTTTTTCTCTTTTCTTCAATTTCACAAGATGTGTGAAAGACAGGTTTTTATAAAGGACATAAACCTAGCCAAAACTATAATTACCACAGACAGAAAAGAATTCAGAGAAAAGATGATTTTATGATTAAGGCATTGGAGTAGAAACTCAGAAATTTAGATTCTTTTTGTGCCCCTGCCAAAACCTCTTTATATAACCTTTGCTGAGTTAATCCCTCTGTTCCTCAAATAAAACACTCTGGCACTTGCCTGCTTTAGGATAGCTGCTGCGTAAACACATTCATTCACATTTGTGAGATGTTCAAACACACCAATAATCAGAGAACCACGTCGGCTGGGATGGTTGAAATCATCTGGCTGTGTTTAATCATCTCTTGTCAGGACTGAATGCAGCTTTAATCACAGGCACATGGGATGTGGCAGCATTGCTGCTGAGAAACGAGCGCCGTACGAAAAGAAAGGAAAACAGGGCAAAAATTCTGTTCCTAATAGAAAATAGTTTGCAAATCAGGGCAGCAAATGCACAAATGAATCTAAACATCTCCCCATTCCAGTTCCCCCAAAACAGGGGCAAGCTCAAGTCTTTCACTATAAAAACCTATCAGAGCATCAATTCACATTCCACTGGAGCTGAGGGAAGTCAAGAGGAATTACAGCAGCTCCCAACTTTTATCTTGACCCCAAGGAAAAGCACACAGAAGAAATGCTGCTAAAGGCTTACCCACAGATTTGAAACAACCTTAGGTACAGGATGCCAGAGGAGCATCAGCTGCTCTGCTCTTTACATTTCCAGGACAGGATGAGAACACTGAACCCTCAGAGTGAATTTCATTTAAAAACTCTGGGGTTGAGCAATGGCTGAAGTGAGGAAGCAGGAAAGCCAAGCCCTGTAAGGCTGTAGGGTCACTGCAGGTATGTCACTGCAGCCACTTCAGTGCCCTGCTGGCACCTTTGGCCATGGTTTCATGAAGGTTTCAAAGAAGGTTTTCATCTGCTGCTCCACTCTGAACCATGCTTTGAATCCCACACTTGGGTAGAAACTGCTGCCACATCCTCCCACCCCTTTTCCTGGAGGAAAAGGCAAACTCAGGGGTGTTTCCCTTCTTCTCTCTTCCTCCTCAAACATTAAAGGCTTGGCAGGTTGCTGTGTCAACCGATCCCCCCTTCCTTTTTCAATGCTTTAATAAATTAAACCGAGCAACAATAGAGATGAGAGAAAGCAGGACAATGTGGTAAATGTAGCAGAAAGAAATTTGAATTGTAATGAGGAGAGCTAATCAGGAAAAGAATGGACTATAGAAAAAAGCACTAATGAGTTTCTAAATAAATTCAAAAGGTTAATATTGTTCTATCTAACAAATACGAGAAGAATCCTAATATGAAATTAAAGGCCTCACTCCAGTGCCCTTGCAGCCCTGTGTTAAAGCAGTAACACCCACTCGATTTACCCCTCTGTCCATCACATCCATCCTCTCCTAACACCTCCCATGGGCTGCTCCTGGAAATGGGACCTTTCAGGTCAGCCAGATCTCTCAATCTCTTCTTTTTTTTCTGTACATCAAATGCTTGAGCCAAAGTCACTAAGTCAATGGACAGACTCCCTTTGACTTGCAGAGTTTGTACTAAGATTATAAGGACTCATTTATGTCAGCATCAACAAAATAGTGATAAAATGCACTTTTCAAACCATGAAAGGTGTGTGGGTGTTTATGAAGTGATGGATTTGGTGGGATTTAAGCACACTTGCATTCCCTTTCCAGGGTAAGCAAAAAGCTAATGAAGGTTAACTGAGGAAAAAGCAAGTGAAAATAAGTTTATAAAATAAAAAAGTTGGAATGTTTCTTGTTTGTTTTAATTTATATGACGCCAGTAGTTCAAAATATAAAGTTAAGACTTTCTATATATAATCAAAAGTCAGAGTCCTTTATGTATTCTATTGCAAAACACAGTAAAACTGTATTTCAGCCAAAATTTTGTGTGAGAAAGTAGTCTCTTTCAAGAATTAAAAAAGAAAAGTCCAATTCCCAGCAAAGTAATAGACTCACAGGCTTTCCATAAGAATAGAGGATCTGCTCAACTAATTTTTTGCTTGAAGGAAGGAAATAGCACCATTACAGTATTTTACTCGGAATATAAAATACCAGAATGACATCATACTTTGGGGAGAACTCTGAGTGCATTTGTGTGCACGGCCATCCATCTGTCTTCTGCTCTGCAAACAAAACCTACAGGGCAGAGCAGAGGGCAGCTGCACATTTATCTCCCCCTGGTCCCAGGCTGGCAGGAGATGAGTTAGGTGCATCCCAGAGCTCTGTAACCTCCTTACAATCCCCATGCTGATAAATCTGTGTGCTCACCCCGGGGCCACGGGCTGACTCAGAGCCCGTCAGCTCAGCTCAGGACACGGCTCTGCTCCTCTGCCCTGCCCTGCAGCCACACTCAGACCCCAAAGGGCAAAAAAGCTGCAGAGCTGCAGCTGCTCACACCTGGCCATCAAAGCTTCCCTTCACACCTATCACAGGAAATGAGAAATAGGAAGGGATGCACCGTTTTTATTCCAGGCGTGGGAATTATTCTAAAGTTAGAGCGATACTCCCGTGCCAGGACTGACCACGCTGTGTATTACTCATGGCAACCTTGCAAAATGCTGCTCAGCCACTCACCTGCCATGAATAATTTTGTTTGACAGGCAGGTTAAATACTTTAGCTTCCTGATCCCCCTCCTCCTCCTCCTCGCAAGAAAGGAGGGCAGTCGTGGGCTGCCCTGAGAGGCACCATGGCAAGGATGTTTAATAGAGGCTTCAGTGGAGTTCAAACTTGGTAGGCAAAGACTGAATAAAATAAAAAAAAAAAACAAAAAACCTTGGACCCAAGAGATTAGAGTGGGAAATGCACAGAGACAGAGACTTGACAGCCAAGACATGTAAAGTCTTTGTGAGTAACCCTCTGAACACCTGCAGGAGATGTGCACTTCCCCCCAGGTCACTTCTGGAGAGCTCACCAGAGCTCCTCAGCCTGTCCAGCCCCAGCCACAAGGGAAATAAGATGGAAGGCAGAGGAGCAGCTTGTGCTCCAGAGCCCCAGGTGGATGTCTCACCCACTGAATGTCTCTGGCACTGCTCTCTCTGCAAAAGCTTAAATGCAAAAAGACTCTCTGAGACAAAAGGCACTGTGAGGAAATTGCTACGTGTGAATAAACAAGACAGTTGCATAGCTCATCATAACCCCAATGATGCTCCCTAAATCATGCAGGCCCATCACCTAGATCTATTGGCCACATTAGCAGACTGCTGAGTGAGGGAAATATGGAGAGGATCATTTTTAAAGGGTTTTGTCTGCAATGTTCATTGGGAATCCTTTGAGATGGAGTCTAAAGCAGATGGTGAAATGGGAAAATTATTCACGTTAATTCTTTAGCAGCCTAAAATAAATTTAGGGAATAATGAAAAAATGAAAGCCCCATTTAGCCACATTTTTGCTTTTGCAGCAGTCATCAAAGACCTAAGAGGGAGGACCCAAGGCTGCTGCATTCCACACACAAAGCTGCCACATTTATTAGTTCAAAGACACAAGAGCAGTAATATCCTGGAAAAAAAAATAAGGTCATTCCCTTTCATTAGCTATTGTTCAATGGCCTGATGAAAGAACAAACAAGCTGAAACAGCAAATAAACCTCACAGTGCTGAATGCAGATCCCTTTCAAGCTTCCTTCACACAAGTGTCCTACAGAAAAACTCTTCTGCTTTGAGCTTCTCATCCATTCTTCAAACTCTTACAATGGGAAAGCAATCCTGGTCTTCCTACAGACAAGGAAACTGAGTCATTGCTTTCATCCAGAGGAGTAACATCAAAGTCAGGACTACAGCCTAGCAAATCCAGTCTCAGGTTTTCCTGCTCATTTCACAAGATCACCAGCTCCTTGGGTGACCTGGTGAGTCAAACCACAAAAGTCTCCCAAGCTAAACACAGTGTCCCCAGCCACATAACATGACTGGCAGCCTGGGAGGTTCTCCTTCAGCCAGATGATCCAGAGGATCACAAGATCATGCCCAGGGGAACTTTACTCCCACAGCAAGAGGTTGGAAAAAAATTTTTTTACCATCTTAAACACAAGAAGCAAATGAAAACATTGCAGAATTCATAAGACATTTCTGTGTGAGTGCAGCACAAAGCTCTGTGAAACTGCTGAAAGCAAATGAGGGAGAAGGTAAATGTTTCATACTAAAAATGCTAAAGTTCACTCCTAAAATCACTAACACCAGAGTGGTCTAGTATCAAGATGCAATATTTGGAAATCTCTGACTCACTTTTTGCTCCTGACACTTTACAGCCCTGTTGCTTTCTGGCTATTTTATTTCCTATTAGTTTTTGGCACGGTGAACAAAACCTACCAAGGCTTCCAAGCACTTGTAGCTGAGCTTCTCCCAGCACCTGTCCATGGTCCTGGCACAGCTCTAGATTTGTTCTAATGCACTGCAGTCAGTGTGCAGAGCTCACTCACTTGGTCAGAGCTGCTTCATCAGGAGTTTTCCCAGCAGGTAAGTGCTGGACTAAGCCACCAGATGTTTCAGTAGACACAGCCAGCTGTTTCTGTGGATAGACACATGCAGGTTTGCATCAGCTGGACAGACTGCCCTGAATCCAGCAATGGTGAGACACCTCCAGCACTGCCCAGTGCCTGCATGGACTCACTCTGCAGCCCAGGTGAGAGCTACCAGTGGTGGTGGGAGCTGCTCCCACCTGTCTGACCTCCCCCAGGGCTCAGGAGGAGTCAGGGTTGTGGCTTGGGAAGATACAACACATCAGCTCAGCTCTGGGGAATGCACTTCTGCTCTTAGTCCATGGTTAGGGACAGCAAGAGGGACTCAGGGGAGCCACACAGCTCTCACAGCTCAGCTGTGCCCCAAACCCCTTGTCTGTAATTAAAACACCACTGTTTTCCCAGCTCCAGCAACACACTGAGAAAATGCCCGGGGCTGAGGCTTTCCTGCCCTGCTCCCAAATGAGGAATCCTGTTGGAAAGGAGGAGATGGAAGAAAACTTCCTCTGTGTTCCTCTTGTTTCTTCCCAGCATTAGCTGGAAGTTCTGAGCCCTGGAAAAAGCACAGCTTGGTAAAGGTCATGATCTGAATGCAGATTATTCACGGACATGAATTTATCTGATGAATTATTCTAAACACATCATTCAGCTGCTGTAGTGAGCACATATAGGATGTGTCTCTGCAGCTAAATACAAAGCAGGGCATTAAATAAGGACAGTCACTTGCTTGGAAGCATAATATTTTATTTGCCACAAATATGCTAATTCTTTAATTTTCAGTCTCTATGCCAGCTAGAAATACAACCTGAGCAAGAAAAGTTTTCTTGTAGCTGATTACTAGGTAGCTTATCAAAGTTGATATATTAGATTTTAGGCCCTGATTCAGTGTTTTCTTAGACTCTTATGCAATTTTGATCCCATGGTAATGGATTTTGAGTTGCTTACAAACATGTCAAGACTATCATCTGCCAGCCATGTCCCCATGCTGCTAATTATTTATGCCTACTGAGCAAATTTATTGGCAGGTTTGTCAGAAAAAGCCATATTTTTTTCTAGTGCTTTCTAAATAAATATCAAGGGGCAGGGAAGAACCAGCCATTTCAGTGTCTACACCAACCTCCTGGTATATCTCCAGGTTCTTGGACTCCAGTTTACAGGACTCAGACAATAAAAGCAAAACCAGAGACCCCTTGTCACTTAACAACAAAGTTTCACCAGTCCTGCTGTTAGTGCTGTATAAATCAGTTTTTAAAAGCTGGTTTCTGTCACTGTGTCTCTGCTGAGCACAAGTTCCCACTGGGAGGGACCTGGGCACCATTTTTAATAGGATCTGGAGGGTAGAAAAATGTATTCTGTGTGCTGTAGGTAGGTCTGGTTGGAGCTAATGGAATTACACAGGAATTACAGGAATCCCCTCCAAGGAGGAAGGCACCAGGCCTGGGTCCAAGAGGAATAAACTGCAAATCACCAAAGGCAGGAGGCTCAGGGGTATCCACTGGGGATTGCATGGGTAATTCCTGCACAAGGAAATCACACTGACTCCAGCATCCTGCTCAGACTGGGAAACACCCCAGGCTGAGCTGCAGCAAGTTTAGGAGCTGGGACAACACTGAGATTTCACCTCTGAAATCAGCAGCTCTGGGGAATCATCCTTTTCTTGACAAGTTATAAAAGTATCCCCAGAGTGCCACGTGGTGTTTGGAACTCCTTAGCCATGATAAAGGAGGGATGGGAAAGTTCACTATCACCACATTTTAGAGACAAATTTGCTGTCATCCCATGGGGTTTGTGACTGCTGTTAGATTTAGTGCTTGAGTCCAGCATCAGCACAGAGAAGTTTAGGAGATAGAGAAAACAGAAAAACTATTTTAAAACAAGTGCAACTCTTTGGATCTCCTGCACAGATAGAGTGCATTGTTGGGTTAGGACAAATATTCAATTTGATTCTTATCTTATCCAAACTCCAAATCTCTTTTGTTATCAGTTACTTTCCAAGGCGCTGTACAAGTGAGCTCTGAACTTACATTAAAAAACCACAAAAATAAGAGAGCTCTTCTGCTTCCTTCCTCAGGAATTAGCCCAGCCCAGACTCCTAATAACCTTGGGGAAGATCAAATCCAGAACAACCAAAACTGCAGAAATAATGGCAGTATCTAAACATTACAAGTAATTTTTCAGACTTATCAGGGCAGATCAAAATCCAGGATTGGTCACACCAGCAGGATGTAACCCTGCTGTACAAGACAGAGGTTTTTTTAGATCTTTGTCAAAAAATATGCAGGTATAAGGGACTTTTTTCCCCACATGCTCTCTTCACCATCCTATCCTACCACCTATAAAATTAATTTTTCCATTTATTCCACAGATGAGAGAAACCAAAACCAGCAATACCTTAAGCCAGACATTTCTCTTGGCCATGTCCAGTCCATGGGGCTCATTAGAAAACTTTGATAAAATGAGCCCTTTGAAAAACACACATTTATTAAGTGGAAGCTGATCAGAAGAAAGATTCACTTTCATATGTTCTCTTGATTTTGGAAAAAAAAAGGTCAGAAAAATATTTTTAAAGTTCAAAAAAAAATGCTCAAAGCCAGATGAAGTATCTTCTTAGAAATGAAGGAAAGCATTCATTCTGTTCAAGTAAACAAAATTAATTGGCATGTTCCCTTTCCACTCACACCAGGGGGGATGACCACAAGTGGACATCAGGGCAGAGCCTCAGGATGCTCCACCCCAGATCTGTGTTTTTTGTATGAAAGTATCCCTTTATTTCTCTAAGCTTTGAGAAAAATGTATTTTTATATTTAGAGGAGTAGCCTGAACTGACTAAAAGCACCTGCACAAAGTAAAAAATCACCTGGGCCTTGTCAGGGCATGAAGTCACCACATCTTAAAACATCCTTCCCCTGTGGCCAGAGCACCACCAGCTGAACAAATCCTGTGGTGGCAAAGTACCCAGAGCATCCCCAAAACCTGCAGGGATACCATGGAATACTCCAGCACAATAAAATGCTTTTCCTGGTGGAAACATGAAGGCTTTCTTTTCTACATCTCAATTTCCTACTCATCTTCTTTTATAGCCCAGACACAGCGTGGATCCAGAGGTCTTCAAGAAGGAAAACAGGAAAAAGGAAAATATTTGCACAGTGAGTCCATTGTGTTCAGACAAGTGCCAAGAGCAAGCCAAGGCCCCTGGGGTGCTCCAGAGGACACCTGGATCTCTGCAGCCACAAATACAGACCTGCAGCTTTCCTCAAGGGGAGCTGTGAACAAAAAGGGTGTGGTTACTGTGCTGCAAAGAGAGAGAAAGGACAGCAACACACACGGAGCTCTTTGGGGAAAAAAGGCCAATTTATTGTACAGCCAGCCCGGATTTAAAGTGTGTTAGTGCAGCCAGGACAGGACAGGAGCTCATTGGACAATTGGGAAAAACATCCTTGGGACAGCACCTCAGGATGTGTCCCACGGGAAAGACACCAGGGGTTAATGTTGGTGATGAATTCCACTCTGTTTGTCACCATGTTGTCACCCTGGGAGACTCCTCCCTAACTGAAGCTGCAGTCAGCTTGTCAGCCTGGGAATGGAGCTGAGAGTCAGGAGAAATCCAGGCCTGGAGAGAATTTCCAAGCTGTGATTCCCCAGCTCTGTAAATGTGTGTGTCCACAAAAGGGCGTGCAGAGTTTGGGTGCTGTGGGCTTGGAACTCAACATCAGCTCTTGCAGTGGAGGTGGGTCTGAAGGCACAGACAGGTCCAGCTCTCAGCAGGACGTGTCATGCTAGGGTACATGTGGGAAATAAAAGATAAACTGAAAAATGAAACTGCTTCCAACAGCAGAAACCCAGCTGCTCAGCAATGGGCTTTGTTGACTCGGTTTGTGAGAGCTGGGCAGCCCAAACTCAGGGGATTCTACTAAAACTACCCCAAGCAGGGCATCAGCACGGGTGCCTTCAACACAAGCACTTGTGGCTTTGTTTTTATCCAGAGAATGGGAAGGAGGAAGGAAACAAATGTAATAGAAGGAGCAGAACAGCAGAGCAAGACGGCAGCAGCACGGGTGACAGGAAACAATTTATAACTTACTCGAGAGTCTTTTCTGAGTCATCTGTTCCACAGCTCAGACAGCAGTGCAGGTCTGCCCGACTGTATTACAGATACACGAGCACACCAACATTCCAAGCTGTTTGGAGCCACCTCCTTCATCCTGGGCTGTGAGAACACTTCAACAAGCCACATTCATGATGATTTGTTCCTGTGCTTAGAGTCGAACACAGGTGGTGGCAAAATTCAGATTATTATGGCCAGAAGAAAAGAGGAAAAGGGGAAATGGCTGTAATTCCATGGAAAATTTTCTTACAATAAATAAGTCTACATGAGCTGAGATTCGCGACTCTTTGTGCAATACGTTAAGGTCAGAAATAAGAATGCAAAACACTGTCCCTAGGACACACCTGCACATTGTTCTGTGCTAACCTGAGAAATGAAGCCTGGTGTCTCAGCTCAACAAACCCTGGCCTCCAGAGCTCTGGAGAAGTGAAACCCAACGCTGCTGTTCCCCAAGATCCTCACATAAATTCCAGCACGTAAATACGGGATTTGTTAGCTTGAGTGTCCCCTTGGAATTCATGAGCCACCATAGAATCACAGAATATTCCTGGGCTGGGAGGGACCCCCAGGATCAGCCAGGGCAGTCCCCAACCCTGCACAGACCCCCAACACCCCCACCCTGAGCATCCCTGGCAGCTCCTGGAGCTCTGGCAGCCTCGGGAATGTCACCATTCCCTGGGGAGCCTGGGCAGTGCCAGCACCCTCTGGAGGGTGGGAAGAACCTTTCCTGATATCCATCCTGACCCTCCCTGGCACAGCTTCATGCCATACTCTCCACCAAAGTCTGGGGACAGTACTCTCAGAAGCCTTGTGACACCCACCAGCTGCACTTTGCATCCCTTCCCCTGTGTTTTGGGCAGGGACAACGTCCATGTGCAGATCTGCTGCTTCTCCCTGCAAACCAGGATGGCAGTGCCAGTCCCTGGTGCTGATGGGTGTTCAGAGCTATTTCCCACTCTAGTGACAATTAACTGGTTGTGCTGAGTCCAGGGAGAAACTGGAAGCAGGGAGTTAAAGAGAAACTCAAAGGAAAAAGTCTTCCCACACTGTGTGGCTGCATGGGAATGACACATTAAATTTAACCCCCAAAATTAAAATTAACATTAAATTTACACCCCCAAAACCACGTAATAATTACCCAGGCCTTCTGTTTGCATGGCAATCGCAATGAAATGGTTTAAGGAGGAGAAACGGAGTCTCACCTATCAGCTCTGCTGGGTTTCTAGTCACTGCCTCCACCTTAAATTCCTCTTCCCTCTGCAGTAAGGGGGCACTCCAGCCCGTGGCTTCCCCTGGCTGTGACCATGGGGACCTGCCCCAGGTCTGTGGGATGTCATTGCCCAGGATGGGCTGTGGGGAGCTCAGTGCCTCCTACCCCATCACTGACAGCAGGGCCACATCAGCAGGTGCCACCCTGCAGGCTGCAAACCTGCCACCAGCTGTCCAAATAGCACTTGGTGGCTCTCTCAAGAATATTAATGCATTTTTCAAATGCATTAGCTGTCTGGTATCTCCCATCTGTACAAGAGGAAATTCCTCAATTCCCTAAACCAACTGTGTGGATTCAGCTGGGACCAAGGTCAGTGGCTGCCCCCATGGAGATGGGACTGTCCCCACCATCCTTGGTGGCAGACAGGGAGCTTCAAAGCCCACGGGTGACCATGCTGAAACGCTTCACTTCAAACACCAGTACAAACTCCCAGCCTGAGGCATTAAAATTCAATTACCAGGGACAGCTGGATTCGGGCAAGGGTCTGACATGGGGGACCCAGAGAAGGGAACAGTGCAAGCTGTCTGGAGCTGAGGCAATGGACTCGAGCCAAGGGTTATTTATATGCCTTTAGGTCTCACAGACTCTGCTCTGCCAGGCTTGGCCGGCCACACAACCAAAGCCAGGCTTGCAGGACATTCCCTGGGGACAGCCTGCTCCTCCATTCCAGGGACCTGCTTTGCCATCTCTGCGATGCTGGGAGGGAGCCTTGCCTGGCCATATGGGTGACCCACATTTCAGGGGTCACACGTGGCAGTGGGACAGGAGGACACGGGCACCTGAGCACATTCCTTGGCTGCCACTGCTGCTCCCCCCAGCATCGCTGCTGGAGCATCCTCCAGCCATGACCAGATAACAGCGAGCGTGCAGGTGACAGATTTTATGTTTTCTGTTGGCAATGAAATTCAATCTCACACAAATAATTGTGTTTGTTTTCCCCACGGGTTCCAATCAGGCATAACCAGCTATTGAAAAAGCCAAATGCTCATCAAATTTGCTTCTCCTCTCATTTCCAGTGCTGTCAGTTGCAAATTCCTTTCCTGGATGGGTGCTGCTAACTTAAAGACTTGGTGTGTGCCAGTTCTCAGTGAACCAGACCAAAACTAGGGGGAACAGGTATCAACATAGGAACAGTCATTTTAAAACAGCATTTCTGTTATAATAATAGACAGGAAAAACCAAGCAGTTCCAAAGCCGAGTTTGGAATACAGCTCAATCTTCTGCTTAACCCCCAGGGAATTGTTTTAAGGGCTGGTGGAGAGTTTATTTTGAAGCACACACGTTTCCCAGGCTAAAGGGACACTGGTGCCCTGTGACAGCAGGGGCACCCCAGGCTGGCAGGTCCCTGTGGCACCAGCAGCACACCAGAGCTGGCCTTGGGGCACCCAGGGCGCAGCTGGCACCCCAAAATCCGCGCTGGCAGGGGATGCGGGGCGGTGCAGGGAGCGACACCTCCGTGCGTGGGGCTCTGCCACCCTCTGGTGACCGCGACACGCAAGGACAGAGCGGAGCCAGCCCGGGGGACCTGGGGAAGGGGGAGAGAGGAGAGGAGAGGAGAGGAGAGGAGAGGAGAGGAGAGGAGAGGAGAGGAGAGGAGAGGAGAGGAGAGGAGAGGAGAGGAGAGGAGAGGAGAGGAGAGGAGAGGAGAGGAGAGGAGAGGAGAGGAGAGGAGAGGAGAGGAGAGGAGAGAAGAGAAGAGAAGAGAAGAGAAGAGAAGAGAAGAGAAGAGAAGAGAAGAGAAGAGAAGAGAAGAGAAGAGAAGAGAAGAGAAGAGAAGAGAAGAGAAGAGAAGAGAAGAGAAGAGAAGAGAAGAGAAGAGAAGAGAAGAGAAGAGAAGAGAAGAGAAGAGAAGAGAAGAGAAGATTTTTAAAAAGAGAAAATAAGAGGGGGTAAAAAAATGAGGCAGACAAAAAAACAAAATAAGAGGAACAAAGGAAAAAGTAAAGAGGGAAGGGGAAGGCAATGAGGAAGGGAAAGGGAACTCAGTGAAGAAAGATCAGTTAAAAGCAGCTCGATGCAAACTCCTCAGCAGGGACCACTCCGAGGCTGCCTTTGCACCTTCCCCACTGGGAGCACAGGCAGAGGCTGCTCGGAATCTGAAAATCCCCCCAGGTGATGCTCTGCTCCTCCGGGAATCCAGGGTGTCTGTGGAGGTTTGTAGCTGCAGAGGAAACGCCAGCAGCAGCCTTGAAGGGAAGTCACCACTGCTGCACATCCAAAGCAGGAGCTTTGTGCCACTCCTGAGCCAGCTAAAACAAAGGCAAGGCAGGAATGTTCCCACCGAGAGCAAAACCATCCTCTGAGAGAGGTAAACCCCACAGTTTTCCAGACAACAAAGGATTATGTTAATGATTTTTGGCCAGTCTAGCTTTTAACCAACATAAATCACACTGGAGATAGGACCATAGTGGAGGAAGGATTTACTCAGGGGAATCCTTGTCTAGGATGCAACCAGAAAAAAAGTATTTCACCTTCTACTGAGAATTATGCAAGGAATAAATATTAAAAACAAAGAAAAAAGCAAGCAAACAAACAAAAACCTAAACAAAACCACTATTCCAGCAGATTAATGAGGAATCCATCTAAATAGTCTCCAAATTCTCTAAGGAAAGGAAAAAGTTTCAAAGTTTTGAAAGAATTTAAAGAGAAATTGGAAGAGTCTCATTTTGTATGGTTTTTTTTTTTTTTGAAACTTCTGTTATATTTTGAGCTTTAGTTCTGATAAATACTGAAAGTTTAAACAAAAAAGCCCAAACAAACCAAAACACCAGCTTTTTGGTTGGATGTTTTTAACAAAAAAGCTGTATACTGATACTCATATCAGATGTTTGGAGATGTATTATTTGTTTCATTTGTTTTTTGGTTTGTTTGCTTGGGTTTTGCCATCTTGAGAGAGATGCTGAGAAACAAATATGGGTGGATTTGGTTAAAGTCATCTAGAAAAGAGCTCCCAGGCTTGGCATGGTCCTGCCATTCACAGCAAAGCCTCTCACATTAAGAGCAGATTTTTAGGGCAGGTACATTTCTGTGTGTGCGATTTTGTTTCTCACAAGCAAACTCAAAGCCATTTTAAAAAGCATTTTAGAGATAAGTGGAGCAGAGTAAGAGGAGAATTTTCCTGGATGCTTTTGCATTCCCTGAAATCCCTGGCATTTAGGAGTTTAGCTGCATTCACACACAGAATAAGGAGGGGAAGTCAAAGACCAAGCACAAAACTCTTTTGCAACTCAAGCAATAACCAGAGCCTCACCATCATCAGAGCCAAGGTTTCACATGATTTACATAATTTTTGTGGGATTAAAAGACCTCAATGAAATCCTCATGGCTCACAGCTCCTCTGATATCCCCTGCACCACACAGACGTGAGAGACACATGGAAAACTGGCAATTTTTCAGCTGGGTTTTGTATTTAGGGTTGCAGAGTCTTGTGAAATGACATTTATCTCCCTGTCCCCTTTTGCCTCTGACTTTTGGTTTAGGGGCAAGACTCCAAGACCCAGACCTTGTAATCTGATTCTTCTGCAAATACTTCACATTTAATTTGTCTTGAGGAATTTAGAGATGCTTGAAATGGGTAAGTTTTGGGATTGTTTTTCACAAATGGTAAAAACCATTGTACTGGGCTTGGGTACAGCCTTTGTACAGGGAAAATGTTGACATTTGGGCCATCTCCCAGCCCTAATTGCTTTGTTGATATCATTATCCTGTCATTAAATCTGTGATTTGAGAGTTTTAAACCTTCCATTGTGTTTGAAGCCACTTTTTTAAAGGGCAACCTAAAAGGGAGAGGTCTGCTTTATACTTCCACCATCTGCTTCAGCAAATCAAGAGGTTTTTCCTCTCTGGAAACACTGTCCTGCAGAAACCACTGAGGGTTTCACTGCAGGGGGCTCCCATGGTGAGAAATGTCACCTCTCCCTCCTTCCCCACCCTGCTGCAGGGTCCCAGAGCTCCTCCAGGTCAGTGACAGCAGCTCTGCAGAGCCCCTGGGAGAGCTTCCTCCGCACGGATCTGGTCCAGAACCATGAGAAATAGAGCTCATAGAATCCAATCCCAGAATCATAAAACCCCCTGAGCTGGAAGGGACCCCCAAGGATCCTCAGCTCCAACTCCTGGCCCTGCACAGGACAGCCCCAGGCATGGTGTTGCAAGGATTTGGTCATTCCCAGCCCAAGGGCTCTGGCTGGCAATAAGGAGATGCTCATGCTCCTTCATCCACACAAAACCTTAGGAATCAGCATTTTCCCATCCCTACTAACTCTCCCCCCACCTTCTCTGTTTACAGCAGTGTTTGTTTGCTTTATGTGTCGTCTGGTGGTGTCCTCTAGTGGTTCCTTCCTGCACAAGAAACACCACCTCTCCTGGCTAAAATTATGTCAGCTGCATTGTAAAAGGACTTGGGGGGAGGAAAACCACAAATTTTGACAGGACTAAAAAGAACAGCAAAATAGATGGCATTTTTCTCTTTCATTTATGTGTTTAAAAGTTACAGCAAAGTTCACTCTGTCCTAGTATTAAGGAAAAGTTATGAAAGGTAACTAAAAGCAGCATGACTCAATATTTTTGAAGTGATGGCTTTCTATAAATAAGGGGAAAAAAATCAGAAATGGCCAGTAGAACTATTAATTAAAATACGAAAGCAGATAAATAATGAATAGCAGTGTCATGTATTCATTAAGATTCTACAAATGAAAAATATCTCTCCCGGTTATTCCTTTGATGAATCTAGCCCAAATATACTTGAACTGCAACATGAAAAATTCAGGATGCTCGTATTTCATTCTGTATCAGCCAGCCTCAGATCCCCAAATCTCAAAGCCAAGAACTGCAAGTGTCTAATCCCAGCACTGATCCTGAGCTTTTCCTCTGGCCTTGGACAGGCTTTTAACCTGGTTTTAAGATTATCTCTAAGAGGATCATGGAATCACAGAACAGTTTGGATTGGAAGGGACCTTAAAGATCATCTCATTCCACCCCTGCCATGGCAGGGACACCTTCCACTGTCCCAGACTGCTCCAAGCTCTGTCCAGCCTGGCCTTGGACACTGCCAGGGATCCAGGGGCAGCCACAGCTGCTCTGGGCACCCTGTGCCAGGGCCTGCCCACCCTCCTAGGGAGGGATTTTTTCCTAATTACACCAATCTGTGCTCAGCACAGTCCCACCAGTGGATGGGATGTACTTTGGGGCTCTGTGAAGCAAAGGAAGGATGTAGAAGCAAGGATGGAGAAGCAAGTGAGAAGAGAGTTGTAGGATCGTGCCTCCCAGGTAAATCTCCATTTGTGCAAGGTAGATTAAAGAAAGAATGGGTCCACATGCTGTATTATACAAGCATATTTAAAATACATCTTCAGAAGTACAGATGTATAACACACCACTGTGGATTTTTTGTTAAAATGTTTTCTAAAAGCACCTAAGCCCATCCCAAAGAACCAGAACCCAAATGAAGTACTGAAATGTCATCTAAGGGCCCTAAGACACCTCAACACCAAAAAGAAAATCAAAACCCAAAACAACAATAACAAAAAGCCAAAAAAAAAACCAACCCAAAACAACCCCAAAAAAGACAAAACCACCCCAACCTCAAACCAATTACCACACCAATAATCTAAAATTCAAATATCTCCACTGCACAGTGACTTGCTCATCTCAGTACTGATTATTTTCATGTGCTGGTTCTCCCACCCCGCTGTGGGTTCAAGGCACTCCCAGGGGTGCAGGAGGAGGACAAAGGGTCACCAAATCCTCCTGCCACAGCCAGACCTGTCTGAGGCCAGCCACCCTTCCTGCTCACTCTGAGCAGTTTGCTCTAAGCATTGCAGTGTACAGCAGTTGTTAATAAAAGACACAACTGTCCCCTGGGCTTTGTCAGCTCTGCACTTCAAAGCTCATTTCACACGCAGGCCAACGCTGTATTTTATAATGCAATGTTAACATGAGCTCTTTAGTCAGTTGAATAAAAGTATCAGGAACTCCCCCTCTCCTTCCCTCTCCCATCAAATTAAAAATAAACAAAAAAAACCAAACAAACAAAAAAAAAACCCCCAGCAATCTCTTGGCAGCCTCTGATGGATTGGACAGGAACACACTCTTTGTAGGGTGGATAGAAATCCCAAGCTCTGTGCATGTGGGTTTTTTCCCACCGCAAAATTAAAAATGAGACCAACTACCACAGACCAAGGAATGAGGATTAATAACCAACATTCCCAAGGGATATTTGATGGCCTCAACTTTTTCTACTAAACACAGGTTGGTACTGATAGCAACGTGAGAATTGCCTCAGATAGGTGAGAATGCAGCCCAGGCAGGTGGTGCCCATTTCCTGGTGGGTTTTTATCCTCCACTTCTCCTTCAGATTGCTCTGCAGACACCCATGTTTCTCTTCTCCACCACCAAGCAAACAATTACTCTTGAAGCCATGAAATCAAAAGAAAACGAAAATAAAATATATATTACTACTAGTGATTTGGACAGTTAATTACGGTTAATTAAGCTTATATTTACTGTAATTACCGAATAACTTATATCACCATGGAGGCGACAGAAACTGTATAAAGAAATGAGAATGATTTAAAATTATTTTAAGTGCTTGGAATGTCTGAGAAGTATTTTGTAAGATACATTGAAAGATTCTAAATTTAATTATAACACTAAGTTACCTTAAGCTCTGTCTGGGCTAATATTTTTCCTAGCAATTAGACAGCAGTTGATGATGCAATTACACTTTCATGTATAACTTTTGTGCAAGCAATATAATTTTTTTATTAAAAAATAATCAGAAGACATAATATGTGTGAAGTAGTTATATTAATTTTTTTCTATAATTTTCCCCAGACACATTTTGCAGCTTCACTGCAGGTCTCTGCATAACAAAAAGGTAGTGTGAAGTAGGCAAAAAGGGAAGAAAAAGTCAAGACAAGCAATTAATGCATGGTAACTCTCCTCAGAAAGGATTATCCCAGTCTCTATCAGAGGAGTCTGTGGTTACAGGGAATTTTAAATGAAGAACAGTATCACCCATGAGAGTAAGAAGATTAAAAGTCAAAGAAACCACAATAAAAATTTTTAATGACTTTTTTTTTGTTGTTTTCCAAATCTCATGATTTAAAGATTAGGATTCAGTGGCTTGCAGGGAAGGTTAGTTTCCTTTTTTTTTTTTTTGTTTCTTACTTTATTTCCTGAGCTGGCAGCACTGCAACTTTGGAGCAGTAACCAAAACCCCTTTGGAAAAGACTCTTTGGACTTGGCCAGGGCCAGGTTTCCTCCCTCAAACATCCAAGAATCTGCCCTGGCTCCACCATGCATCCTGTGGGAATCAAACTGATCCAGCCAAGCCAGACTGGGGCCTGTGACAAGAAAGGCAGAGGTGGCATTTGAGGCAAGATCCAAGGGAAGCAACTCTCCAAGTGCCCCTGAAGCTGGAATATTCTTTCCAAGAGCTGGCAGGCTGTGCCAGCTCTGCCTCACACTCTTTTTGCTTTTGCTTTTCCACTTGGACCTGACTTCCAGCTGACCTGGTGGGCCAGACTGCACAGCCTGCCCAAATGCCAGTCAGCTCTGAAAAGGGTCATTTAGACAATTAACTGCAGCTAGAATGTGAATAGTTAAGATTTATCAGTGGATCAGGAAATAGCAGATAAAAAAAACCCAAGACCAGGCCATCACTCACCACTAATAAATGTTTCTCTCTAGAAAATGTAAATCTAGTGCAAAGAAGCATTCATTACCATCCATCATGGTACTCCAGCAGCACCTCTCCCTATTGTGCCCTGGGTCCCCGAGATGCAGCAGTCTATCACTTCATTTGAAATGAGAAAATTCTCCTTAAATCGTTATCCCACACTGCCTTCCCCTGCTCTTCTAGAGCAGCTGCATCTCCACTGAATTCCCTGACGTTACTGCTGTTGACTCCCACGACCAGGAGAGAGCTTCAGGACCACACAGCCAAAGGCTGGCATCTGCAGGGGACTCTCACAGTCTCAGGTCTATTTTACTGAAAGATGCAAAATATTATAAAATATTTAAGCAGCCATTTAACCACTGATGCTCAGGGGATGCAATCAACTTCAGTGGTGGAGTCTGGAAACCAACACCAGGCTCCTCTCCAGAACTGCCTTTAGGCTTGCAACCCCCTGGATGATTGCAGCATCCCCACACTGCAGCTGCAGGCTGCCCTTCCTTCAGGAGCCATCAGCTGGGGGCTGCAGACCCTCCCTGGCTGCTCTGGGCATGCAAACCCCACACCATGCCTGCACACACCATCAGAGCATCCCTTGGCAGCTCCAGTTTTCTAATTGAGCATTGCTCAGCCAGTGATTTTGGCAGATGTGGTGCTGGGCAGGTTCTCCACCTGCTGACACGAGTATCCCTGCTCTGCAATTCACATGGAATGGACAGCAGTGGGTACCAAATCTGGCCACTTCTGCCCACTGCAACTTACAGGTTTAAATATTTATTTGATTGAGGGTTTATTGTGATTCTAGAACAGCAGGAAAAAAAATATGTTGATTGACCAGAATAAAAAGAACCCTAGCATTTTAAATTCTAGCTATTAAACAGAATACCCAGATTTCCATGTCTTCTCACAATATACTCATAAATATACTCCAGTATACATGGAAATAGGCAGTTGTTTTTACCATGGTTAATGGCCAACACTCAGGTTGTTAAAGAGTAGTAGAGGAGCAGCCAAACACCCTGACCCCTGTGCTCTGCAGCAATTATTTCTTTCCCCTTCATGCCTAGAGATGTGACCAGCTAAAAAGTCAGGGAATCCATGTAGTGAGCAGATCCAGTGGGTAACTAGGATGGAAACATCGACAAAATGTTCAGAAATTGTGTTGGCAGAAGTGCCTGGAGGCATAGGGCAGGTATGGAGCAGCTGAGGTGAATTTACAAGGAAACACTGAATTGTGAGGGGAATGAGGCAGAGGACAGTGACCATGAACACGAGGCCAAGTGGAAGGGCAATGCAGGGCTTTGGGGGAATGGCCTGGGAGCAAAGAGAGGCAGAAAAGTGGAGAGAATCAGAAGGAAATGAAGCAAAGCAGAATGTCCAGAGCAAGGAGATGAAAGGAGCCCAGCTGTGCTCACCAGGTGAGCTGCAACAGCCAGCAGAGACCAGACTGAAAGCAGGGACCTGATGTGGGGGGCAAAGCCAGGATTTAACAGGGCACCAGCCCCTTTGGATACACACCTTCAACATTCCTCCCAGAAAGGGTGCTCAGGCACTGGGGCAGGCTGCCAGGGAGGTGGGGATCACCAGCCCTGGAGGTGTCCAAGGAAAAGCTGGCTGTGGCACCCAGTGCTCTGGTTTAGCTGACAACGTGGGGATCAGTCACAGGTTGGACTCGGTGATCCTGGAGATCTTTTCCAACCTAAATAACCCCGTGATTCTGTAACAGCAGTGCAGTAATACCCCCAGCTAAACCCCAGCAGCTTCACTTGCTGCCTCCATGGAAAACCTGAGTGCAAAGAGCAGTCAGAGCACACTCGGAGCCCAGACAGTGCCCTGTGCTCCATGGCAGCATCCCTGATGGGGATGGAGACTCCAGAGCCTGCTCGACTTGGAGATTCTGGCATTAAACCAGGACTGCCCTCCAGAAGTGACTGTGTTATTTACAGATGGAAAAATCAAAACCATGAGCACCATTTCCTTTATTTACCCACCCAGCAGCATTTGGGGTTAGCTGACACCTTCCTACAATCAGGCACTTGCTGACTTGTCCTCTGTTTCCTGGTGTGAGGTTTCCCTGTACCATTTTGTTATGGAAGCCAACCAAATACTTCTGATTTTTCAAATACAACAAAACCCCAGGGGCTGTAGAGAGAACGAGAGGTTCCAATGAACTCTTGAAATTAAGTGTGGGAATGACCTGAACAGCAGCTGCAAGCACTGGCAACAGAAAACATTTGCAGGCAAAGGAGTGATGAGACAGGCAGTTTAAATGATTCCAACCTTATCTGAATGAAGGGCTGAGGAAGAGTTAGGAGAACTTATTCTAACAAAATGGAACAGATTGCCAAGGGATGCAGTAGCTTTTCCATCATTTCCTATCTTTCAAAGAAGATTGAATTTTATACACACATACACACATTTTCATTCCAGGTCAACCAGAAGTTTTTGGGGTGGATACGTCAGTGACTGAAATCCTATGACTTGTGATAGTCAAGAAGTTAGCCTGGGTTATTACATTAATCTCCCTGCTTCTCTTAAAAACCTTTGGCTGAACTGATAAATTCATTTGGAATAGGAAAAAAAGCCTTCATTTAAATTTTAACAGCAATTCACCCTGTAAATGTACTGAAATCCATGACAAAATTATACATTAAATAAGAATATACAACCACTGAAGTTTAAATAGTATTTGCAACTATATTTTATTTGCAACTATAAATAAATTGTAGGATACTAAATCACCATTTTAAAAATCCACTATTTTTTATCTGTTAGAGAATATGAGCCAAACGATAATCTGAAATCCCCCAAATTCCACAGGCAACATATAGATTTTTTTTTTTTCAATGAATTCCTGTGAAAAAATCGTGCCTATTTTAATTAGAGAAAAAAGTTTCCTGACACAAAACCAGTTCTAGAGGCCGAAGGATTCCAAGAACACTTTTCATATTTGCCCACTTTGAACTTGTTACATGAGAATTTTCAAGTTTCCTGTTATTTTGCTGTAAGCTTTGGGAACTTTGGCTGGCTCTGGTGCACATCAGCTGGGGTAGCACAAGGGTCACCATGAATCCTGAACAGTTTCACAGAGCATAAAATTTAACAGACCCAAAGAATACGAGGGCAGGGGCCATAAATATAAAAATTAACAAGGGGAGCACTCTGTCATTGAACAGGGATCAAGGAACAAGCTCAAAAGCTGGCGTGGGATCAGGAAGCTGTCACAGTAATTGAGGTAATTAGTGAAGTGTGGTGATGAGTGTGCTGGCTCTGTGGACACCCTGTGCCTGAGCTCATGGGCCATGCTGCCTTTGGGCTGCACAGCCCTTCCCTGCCTCCTCTCAACATTTGTGCTTCTGCCAGTGCACAGCACCCAGGAGCTGCAGTTTTTGTCTACAGAAAAGCTCAGGCTGTCATCAAGATCCCACAGCAAATCCTATTTTATTAACAAACATCTACACACCTAAGCTTGCCCTGTGCTCCCCAATGAAAGCTTAGGGAAATCTGTAATTAGAGAGTTAATAGGTGAGGCATGTTCAAAAATCTGGAGGTTTTTTTGCTGCCTGACGAGTTCAAAATCTGAGTTATTTGGAAAATGCAGCCCTGTGTTTAGTGAGACAAAGTCTCAGATCTCCAGAATGAGCCCTCACCCCACAGCACTGAGGAGCTGCCAAACAAACAAAAAAAAAAAAAGCTCCATCACCTGTGGTACTCCAAATGGCACAGCCTGACCCAGCAAGGAGCTCACAAAGGGAAAGACACTTTGTCACTGGGAGACAAAGTACCAGAGTGGCTGACAGGACACAAAAACCTGCCTGAAAACACAGGCATGCCTAGGCTGGGAGCTGCAGGGCAGCAAACGGGGAAAACATGAGGCAACAATAGGCAAAGGGTACGAGGTGGTGGAAAGGAGATGGATTTTAGCCTCTGTTTGGATCGATGAAGGACCTTTAGACGAGATCCCAGCAGTCAGATCACATGAGGAAGAGAAAAGTGAGGAATATCACCCAGGAGAGCACAGTGGTTGCTCCACAAGTCTCCTTGTACCCTACTGAATTTCTCTTCTCCTGCCAGCATAACTAAATAGCCCTCTTCCAGAGTGAGGGAAAATAATCTATTTTATTTTCTTTTTCCAAATGGTACATCAGGATGTTTAATCAAAATATTCATTTGGCAGTCCAAATAAAGCTCTGAATATCTTTTCAGAGGAAATTAGGAGATCTCAGAAAGCTACAGCTGGCCCAAGAGACTCCTCTATCAAGAGCCAATTTCCCAGGCTCCTGTCAAGGAGATACCACTAAGACTTCTTAACTCCCAGACCATGTAAGAGCTGACAGCATCTGTTCCTCATTTACTGTGCTAAAAAGCAGCCCCTGAAGAAGACACTGTGCTCTCTTGATGCATTAGCTTTCATTTCTGGTATAACAATTTCCTGTGCCACGTTTAACACATGGCTTTGTTCTGCAGGACATCTCTTTAAGACATGTTAGTGGAATTTGGGACTCACCCCATGAAAAGCAAAATCCTATCAGTGGAAGGCAGATGCAAACGAAAGCAGAGGAGAAATGCTCACACTGCAATGAGTTTTATCAGTGTGAAGAGAGCAATAGCATCCCTAATAGTCTGAGGCACCTCTCAGCAACACCTGCCCGCTTCTCAGCACCAAGGTGAGCAGTGCTGTTACTGCACTCAAGGGCTGGAAGGAATTTTCCAAGCTCACCCAAAAATCCTGGAGAGGAACAGGAGAATCAACTCTACCTCTCCCTTTGGGGAAAGGCCCTCCCTTCCTCCTTGGCACTGCACGCTGCTGTCTCACACTAAAATTATTCTCTGTGCCACATGCTGCCTTCCCAATTTTAGAAGTATAAAACATTGTACATGCAATTCATCTTTGAAATGAATGTATTTATTTTTCATTCACAATACGTGTACATGCATTAGAACCACGTTTCCCTGAGGCTGTGAAAACTCTTGCTGTGGCCACTCAATATCCCAGATGTTTTCTCCACTTTTCCCTTAACACAGAGCCAAGGTTGGACTCCACCTTAGGATGAGACACCAAGGGCACTTCAGGGAAAGGAGTTTTATGTTTCAGTGGCAGCTTCTGAACAAATGCCAGCACCAAGCATTAACAGTGCAAGTCCACAGTGATGCTGCACCTGCCAGTGCTATAAACCTGCAGACAGGGTTTACTCTGAAATAAATAAAAAAAACAACCACAAAACAAAAACAACAGAAAAAAAAAAAAAAAAGAAAAAAAAAGAAAGAAAGCTGAATGTGTGGTGTATTTTACAACACTCGGGGAGAATGAGGAGAGATAATAAATCTGGGAGCTAGTAGCCACAGCAACAAATTGCATTTCTCCTCTGGATGGCTTTTCCCTTCCAATCAACAGCAATTACTGGGCACCTTAGGGTAATACAACAAAGTTTATGTTGCTTCTATGGTAAAGTTCTTTCCCCAAGTCTAATTTATTCCATGTCTGCAAGGTGCTGATTCATTGCAGCACATTACAGGGGGTCTGACCATGACAGCCATTGAAAACACACAGAGAAAAGCCCTGGACACAGCTCGTCCTGCTCTGCTGGCTGGGGCTTTTTCTGATACCAATTAAATCCCAGCACACTGAGCTTGGGAGAGTGATGTCGTTCCTGACTCCTAGAAACAGAGGAAAGGAAGCAAAGATAAAAGTGTTTGGGGGATGCACTTGGGGTGAAAGGAAATGTAGGTTCCTACCTGACAACATCAGTCTCAACAAAGGTTGAGAAACTAGGTGTGTGCTGCTTGAAAAAAATAATAGTGAAGGAATAGCTGTGCTGCTTTCTGCTCTTCAAAGGCTGCCTCCAAACCACTCCAAATTCTCTGCACCATTGCAGTGCCATCAGGCTTAAACACAGGCTAGGAATATGTTTCCATAGCTTTTATCCAAAGGAGCTTTGTGAAGAGCTGATGTTGATGTGCTTTCAAAACATCCAGGTGGATACATCACAATCACACAAATCCACATGCTGGAAGAGCAGCTCAGCACTGGACAAGGTGCAGCACAAATTTCTCTGTCCTAGGGCATGGCACAGCCCCTGGAACACCGTCCTCTCCCTTTGAAAGGGATTTAAAGCAGAAGCTAATGCAGGAGGACAGGGTGAGGACTAAACCACACATGGCAGGGCAGACCCTCCCCACTCCAGTGCGACCCAGCAGTTGGATTTTAACCACATTTGCCTTTGTTACCTTTTAGGCCTTCAAGACTTTCTGTTTTCCTGCAGGTGCCAAGCTCCCAGCTAGACCCAACAGCATGACAACATACTGCATGCAGCTGCATTCATCTGGCTGGTGGGAAAAGAAGTGGGAAATCCTGCTGCCTAAAAAAGGAGATTTATTGCCCCTGAAACAAAGTCCCTCTGAGCCAGCACAGCTTCCAGCACACTCTGAGCAGGCAGGGGCAGCCCTGCAGGCTGCCAGGAAGGCACTGCCTGTCCTAAGGAGAAGGCAGCAGTGGTGCAAAGAGCCATCTCCACACCGTGGTTCATGATGAAAGTTGACAGAAGAGATTTGTCTAGTTTTCTAAATATTTTGCAGGGAAGCTGAGAGTTCATCTCTGTGTGAACCAGGATGTGAATTTCAAGCAGGATGAAGAGCTTTGTGCTCACATTCAGCAGCAATCATGTCCTGTCAGTAACTACAGGGAGCAGGAGACAAGCAGTGGCTGGGTGAGACACAGCCACGCCAGCATCACCTGTGACAGCTTGACATGGGACTTTCTTTTCTATAAACACATTCTCATGACTACCTATGAATCCTGTGCAGAACCTCTCTCGTCCTCCCACGATCCCTAAACGTGTGGAGCTGACAGTGTCCCTGTCCAGGGAGGCCACTGGCTCCTCTAACTTTGTAGAACACAGCACCTGCAGGTGCCCTGTCTCCTTATTGGTGACACACACCAAACACAAACTTCACCTGGCTTTCAAAAATCCCTTTCTTTGGCCAGCACTGCCAGGATGGATCTCTCCTTTCTGCTGCCTTTTATTACAATGGCTTGTTTTCATGCTATATTTGCCAAACACTGTGGTCCCTCCAGGGGAAAATGTGACACTATCCTCAATCAGGGTCCTGGAAATACACCCAGCACACCCATACAAAGCATAAAGGTAAACACAGAAGCCTCTTCCCCATCTGAACAGGCTCTTCCAGCTACCTGCACACAAGTAATATTTTTCTGTCAAAGTTTGCTACATCTCTCTCTCCAAAAATTTTTATCCTGCTTTAATCTACTCCCAAAGCACCCCATCCTGCTGCTGCTGAAATTAATAGGTGTTTTTACCTTTATATTCAGTGTGATGAAAATTAAGCCCTGAAAAAGCCAGACAATCACACTGCAGTCCATGTGCATGTAGGGAATGCTGCAAGCAGGATTTAAAAGGACCTTCCATTTATCTTTGTGCTGCCTGGGCTCCATCTGCATATAATTGCTTATGTCTACAGATGCTGCAATGCTTATCAAAGGCTGAATTCTTAGCCACATAGTTTTCCCTTTCAACTAGCAGGAAATTCTCATTGCTTTACAATCCATACACAGCAATTTAGCATTTAATAATTCAAATTGTCACACAATATTTGATGGAAAATAGTCATTATGGATTTATAACACAATGCAGGTAGCTGAAGTACAGAGATTTCAGTGTTTCAGGAAATGGGTGCTATTTTCAAACAGATCTAATCCTATAACGAAAAAAAATATCCACAGTATTATCCATAATCTCTTATTGCTGCCTGCATCTATGGGGTTTGGTTGATTCCCTCCCCTTCTTTTTAATGCTCAAACAACTGAGTTATAGCAGAACATTCTTCTACACTATGAAGCTTATTTACATACTGTAAATAACTGTGAATGCAATAAAATTGTGGTACAAATAACATGAAATAATGCCTCAATTTGCAGTTGTTTTACATCAGCATAGTTTATGGCAGTGTTTACTGTAGACTTTGGAACAAACAAATAAATAAATAAATTTAAAAGGCAGAAAGAATAAAACTTCTCTATCCCCCACACCCTAGCATGGCCACTCACCAGCACTGAGGTCACTCATGGCTTAAATAATATTAAAAATTAGAGACATCAGGGCCTGGAGTGACAGAACCAGGGGAAATGGATTCAGACTGACAGAAAGCAGGTTTAGGTTGGATATTAGGAAAAAATCACTCCCTGTGAGGGTGGGGGGGGCCTGGAACAGGGTGCCCAGAGCAGCTGGGGCTGCCCCTGGATCCCTGGCAGTGTTCAAGGCCAGGTTGGACATTGGGGCTTGGAGCAGCCTGGGACAGTGGAGGGTGTCCCTGCCCATGGGATGAGATCTCTTTAAAGTCCCTTCCAACCCAGGAACTTCCTGGAGCAGATAGGTCAGGAGAAAGTTTTCTCTAAACTCTCTTTTCCTTCTGGCACTTCAGAGAGCCAGAACAGAGCCTTGAAACGATGAAGTGCAATTTTCTCCTCCCTTTAAGCACGCACAGAAATGTAAATAGTCGTTTCCAAGAGCTTTAAACCCCAGGGAAGCAGATAATAAGCAATTACTCTAACCAGATAGCACTGCTGTCTAAAAATTAATTTCTGTGCTAACATCCCACCCCTAAAGTTTTAAACTTCAAAGCAGAGCATCTTCTGAGAGAGGATGCACAGGTGCACAGTTATGGTTCCTAGACTTCTGTCTCTGTCTGCTCTGCTGGGACACTTAATCTGCCCCCTGGGAGCAGAGGCAGCCCACGAGAGCCCGTCCTACACATCCCCTGGGCACATGTACCTTCAGACAAGAGCTGCTGCTGCAGTCTCAGGCACCACTCTGATCGAAGCAAATTGATCTTGTCACTGCAGCATTCCTGACGTGCTTATTCCCACTACGGATTCCCTTCCTTGTCTCTGCCAGTGTTTGCAAATCAATTTATTTTTATTCAGAGGACCGTCCTCCTCAAGATCTGCTCAGGCACTGGGCTGTGTAGCATCCTCAGAAACCGCTGCAATGGGACAATGGAGCCATGGGAGTTGGAAGAGGCAGGAGCACAGCCACAGGAACCTGGCTCCTCCAAGCAGCTCCTCTGCTCCCAACACTGAGGCAGAAGAGCCAAAGCTGGCACGGATGGTGCAGGGCTGCTGGCCCACAAGGAGAGGCTTCACACCATGAAGAACATTCCTCCCCCTTCCTCTGAATTCAGAGATGCCTTCCATAAGAGTGGCATCAAGCCTTAATGGGGAATGTTATAGAACCACAGAAGGGTTTGGCTTGGAAAGGACCTTAAAGCTCAAAGTCCCACCCCTGCCATGGCAGGGACACCTTCCACTGTCCCAGGCTGCTCCAAGCCCTGTCCAACCTGGCCTTGGACACTGCCAGGGATCCAGGGGCAGCCACAGCTGCTCTGGGCAACTTCTCTCCACCAATATTCCTCAGGAAAAAGAAGAACAGTTATAGGGTTTCTCGTATTCTTTTTATTTCATCCTATTTAACTATGAAGGATAATCAAAATAATTGAAGACAAAGAAACCATTTTTAACAGCAGCACATTGGGTTTACAGAATTATTAGTTGAGTGTTATTTATGATAAATGATCCTATCCTGGTCAGTCCTTCTGACATCTGGGGTACTCTGAGACATCTACAAATGTACCTAAATAATCCTCCCAGGCACCCTAGAGACACCTATTATCATTTATTTGCTGACATTTTCTGACAGCAAAATGCCAAAAACAAATATTGGGTATTTACATACAGATTTAGCGTCTACCATAATAAATCCTTACATTTGGAAACTTATTCCACAATTACTGTGTATTCCTTAAAACAGAAAGATTGAAAGGTAGCTCATTTGTAGGCATTCAGTGAATACATTTTGAAAAACATCTACGAATTTGCAAGACACTCAAAAAAAACCTCCACACCAGATCCTCTCCCAAAGCCCACCCTGTTGCTCTATTCCCTGTTCCTTAACATTCACCACTGAGTGCTATCTGGAAACTGCATTAGCTGTAAATTTGAACCCTGAGATCTCATATTTTATGTCATTTGCCAAACATTCCCTTATATTTTTTTCCTGCAGCTCAGGATGTTTGCTGCTCTTTATTTCAATTAACGGTGTCATAGTCAGTATATTCTCCCAACAAACTCCTAAATTAACGACCACACTCTTCCTTCAATTTTTCATTCAAGGAAGGGAAGAAAAAAAAAAAGCCCAGCAATCTGATGCACTTAACTCTTTATGATTTCAAATAAAAGGCAGAAAAATGATTGTAATGTTTCACCAGTCCCACCGTTTAGCCAAAAAGTACACTGTACATCTTAGTTATGTCATGTTTTATTCCTCAGCCTATGAAGATGCTGCAGAGTGATGCATGCAGGATACAAGAAAAAAACATAAAAAATGAGCAACCAGCAGCAACTTGAAGCCAGGGATTTTTCTGCTGCTTAACGCCTCCACAAATAACTTTGTTCTTTTCCCTCCTTTTAAAAACAAAGGTGCAACACAGGGAAATAAAAAATGCCATCGGAAGCTTTTATTTCCAAGCCAGTGGGAGCAGTAGTTTTTCATCCCTGGCTCTCTCTGTTTAATCCCTGTCACGTCCTGTCCCTGCTGGTCGTGGGGCACTGACTGACAGGGCTCTGTCTGCATTCCCTCCACGTTGGAGAGCAGCTGAAACCTTGCCCCAGACAAGCAGGCTGCAGGCAATTTCCCCTCACCATCCTCCCTGTTCAATATTTACAGATATCTCTCTTTGTGACTGGACCACCAAGGGCAGAGAACTCTCCATCAAGTGATTCCAGCTTTCCACCACCTCTTTTCCAGCTACTTTTTCTCCCTCTTCTGAGCAGCAGTCACTACTTCTCCCTTTCCACCCCTTTTCCTGGTTCTCTATTTCCCTGGGCTTCCTGAAGTTGTCTCTCCACAATCTCCTGCATCAATTGTGCCATTCAGCACCAGCTTCTCCACCTCCCACTCTACCACATTTCATTCATTTATTTTAAGGGAAAATTTGGGTTTAAGTTAAAAAAACAACAACAGAAGGAATGCCAACAGTTACACACACTCCTTGGAAGAAGCAATGGTGAGGGGGTTGCTGTCACCACCAGATCTGCTGCAAATCTGCACCAGCACTTTGAGGGCATTGCTTGTTGATGGGGAGCTGAATTCTTTCACCCCACAGCTGAAGGCATCCTAAGGGAGGTCTCTGTTGCTTCTCTTCAGGACCCCCATGTCCAGGAAAGCCCAGAAGTTACATGGAAGCCAATCTGATGAGCTGAATCCAGCAGTTAAAGAAATTTCAGCTGCTAGCACCAGAGTTTGCTGACACCAGTTTTAACTGTAAGCCCTAAGGACTCCAAACAGAGATGAAGAAATAAGAATAGAGATGTTTAGAAGAGCCTGGTTTGACTTCCACAGTGTTGTGGGCAGGCAGCACTGAGGATCTGGCCACAACCACACTGCATGCTCCTGCTCTGACCTCTGCTCCACCTTGTCCAGGGAAATTCCCCACCCTCACCAGGCTCATTTCAATTACAAATCCTTTTCAACCTTTTCTTTTTAAGCAAAAGCACGGCTGAAATCTATCAGAGAGGCTTCATGGTCCCACCCCCATTATTCTCCTGCTTTTATGGCCATGACTCAGGAGCTGGGCTGTCCTGGGCACAATGAGGAATGGCAGGAAGGGCCATGGATCACTGCAGGCACCACTGCCTGTCCCAGGGACTGAGTGATGGGACAGGAGCACAGTCAGCTCTTCCCACAGACCACACTGAGCAATCTGCTGCTGCCTGGGAGCTGCCACCTCTTGGATCACCCACAAAGAAGGGACAGACAGGGCAGTGGGGAGCACATTCCTCCCAAGATCCCTCTGTAATTCCTGATGTCTCATGGCATCCAACCACCTCTCCACAAACACCATGAGAGGTGGCACTGCCAAAGGAGGCTGTCACAACAGCTTCCAGGGAACTGGAGCAAATGTTTTACCCAGAGCTGACAGATTCATTATGCATTAAAATATTTTTTAATTACACTCCTTTCACAGCCCCACCAGTGGCACACGAGCCTCTGTTGTCCTCTCGTGGATGGTTTGCCTGCAACAGGAGCAACTGGGATCAGAAAGACCTCTCAGGTCAATCTCTTATTGTAGACAAACACATTATATACACCCTTTAATAAATGTTATCACTCCTATCTGTAAAAACTCGTTAGGTTAATGTGGTGCTATTTTTAATAAAGCTCAGAGAGTTTGCATTTAACAGCAATTACACTGTATAAACATGAAACAACTCTAAAATTATAGAAGCCAGGGCTTGGTGTCAACTGAAATTCACAGCTCCAAGTCTGATCCACGGGATTCAGGCTGACTTTTTGTTTCTGCAGTAACACCCCCCACCCTTCTCAGCAGTGATTCCACACTCTCAGAGGGTTCAGATCTGCTCCTGGACTTCCATGTCACAGCTGGTTCTGCACAGACTCCACTAAAGCCTACAAAACTCAGATGGGAGGCATTCCCACCACATCCCCACTCCAGAACTCAAAATGAAACAACATTGTGCCCAGCAGGGTCAACTACTGAGGCACTTGACTCAAAAATAGTATAAAATGGGTAAAGCTTCCTCTTCAATAAGATTTATGGATAAGCTGCAAATAAGTTAATTTTAAGCTGTAAAGCTTAAACCTTTTGTGACAAGGTGTCTTGAGGGGCTGGATAACTTCTTGAACACACTCTGGGAATTTCACCTCTATCTAAACACCATAAATGGAGTCATCCAGATGGAGGTGAGTTCACAGCCTCAGCAAAGAGCTCTGAATGAAGAAAATGGAGATTTTAATTTTCCTTCTGTGAGTGCTTCTTTTCATAAACTGGTGAATATAAGTCAAACTGAAACTCAAGAGTTCAGATCTATCCTGGCTTCCAGCAGCAAAAAAAAAAAAAACAAACTAGAATAGCTGGAGGGTTAAGTGATCTTTAAAGGCTTTCTAATCCAGTGCTCCTAATTGTAATGAGCTGCAACATCTTCAACCAGATTTGGTTTTTCAGTGTCCCAATCTAGAAAGCAGAAGCCACCACCAGCCACTTCACAGAACACCTGATAGGAAACAAGCAGAACTAGCATTTATCTGAACTTTTTCAGCTTATTTTCAATAATAATTTCTATTTTCATCAGCATGGGCTTCTTGTAAGGCTGTTTCCATATTCTATTAACCTCTATGAAACCTTCCTGCTCAGCAACCTGGCAACTGTCACACACATTGCACAATCAAGAAAATAAAAGGCCATAGTTTAAGTACAGTTGATGCTGAGTCCTCATTAGCCAGGTGTTGGCAGGACTTTATTAATGGCAGTAATTAGTAGGAAGAAAAAAAAATTTCAGTGGTGGCAGTGGAAAATATTTCCATTTAAATATTCATGGTTATGGACTCCTCCAGCTTCCCAGTGCAAGTCATCCCACCAGCTCCCTTTGGGCCAGCCCCTGGGGCAGCTCTGTGAGCACTGGTGAAGGTGAAAGGCTGGAAATGTTAAATTTCTTTCAGAAGTCAGCAGAATTATGTGCTAAGACAAATGACCACCCTCAGAGCCCTGAGCATGGCCTCCAGCTCCCCTTGGGCATTAGGGCAATCTGAGCATGGCCAACATGTATTGCTCTTTTCTTTGACATTTTAGTTCACAAACAATAAAGCAATAAGGAAGGCCAAGAGAAAAAACACCAATTATGGTAACAGTGCCTAAAGAGAGAAAGAGGACAGGCCCATGAAGTGCTCTGCAATCACCTCATTAATTAATGTCATCAAACAAATCTGGAAAGTTTTGTAGCAAAAGCCCTTTAAGGAGAAAGTGGGAAAATGAAAAAATCCAGGGCAAAATTCTCTGTAAGCTCTGTCTCCATTCATGGGTGTTCAGCTCTGAAAGAGTTAGGTCTAGATTATCAGAGCAACCTGAATGCTCAAACCTGCTGAGGTCCAGGGGAAGTAGAGGCACAAGCCCAGAATCAAGAACTCTTGAGCTATTCTCCTGTGGAACTCAATTTACTTCTCAGCTGTAGGAGCCAGAGGCAGCTCAGAGGCTGTGGTTTGGTAAAATCAATCAGTCTAACTAAACTGGGGTGCAACAGCAGAAATTCCACCTGAAATCCTTTGCAGTCACTGAGTTGGCCTGATAGATGTCTTACATATTCTATCCACAACCTCCAGCATATTCAATATACAGGCACTCCAGACATGCATTGAAAGTGAAATATCTGCTCTTATTCCACAAACCTGTGGCCTTCTGACCTTCCTTTGAAGCTCACTTCCATCCAACAGCACACAACAAGCAGAAATAAAGACAAAATCCAGCAACTACTAAAACATGATGGTATTTATCTCCTCTGGGTTGTCTGATTATTTTTTTTAGCACCCAAATGTCTCAGCTGACACTAATTCTTCTATCAGCATGAAATCAGATGGATCCATGCCAAATTTCATCAGCCCTTAGGACCTTGGAATTAAATTCTATTGTCCCAAAGCATTTTTGAGATAAGATCTGTGATTTTCAAAAGTCAGTCAAGACTTCAGTGTTGTTTTTGTCTCCTACCTCTGAAGGTGGGATGGTGCTTTGCTGTGTCCTAGTGGTGCTGTATATCATAACACAATAGCTCTAAAGTGCTGCAAGACCTTTAGGCTGGAGGGGGAAAGCATAAACCCATAGTGTTTTATTGCTTAAAGTAAATGGTTGTCTTGGAGCAGCACTTGTAAAGAGAGGCTGAGCACATCTGACCTTTCCACAGCCCTGTAACTTTTACTAAGAGCACTCTCCCAAGCCCAGGCAAGAGGGAAGAGCAGCGAGGTGATTGATACACTGCTGCAGCAGAGAGTGGGCAGCTCAAGAAAGATGGCACTGATTTGAAAAGGCCAGTCCAGGGCTGAGTGTAAATAGCTGCAGAAATGCAGCTCTTATGGGAGATGCTGCTGTTTTAAAAAACCTTCATAAAAAAGAAGCCATTGGGTGAGGTCATTCCATTCCTGGCATTGACGCATTTCCACAGATTTAGCTGATTTCACACTTTACCCTTTAAAAGTCTCCATTATGTGAAAGGATTTAAGACAAAGCAACTCCATTTCCCATCCCATTAGATGTCCTGCAATACCTCTATATTTGGTGTTCTGTTTGCAAAAGATTTTCACTTCCATGGTGCATTATCTGTTCTCTTTGGTGCATCTTCTGTTCTCTCTGCCCTTGCCTCAGCAATAATATTTTGACTTTTTGCTGGAAAGTTGGTTTAAATGAAATGTAAAAATGGGAGAAGTTGGAAACCCACATGGTTCTATCAAATGGACACAAAAGAGTTTTCTCACTGTCACCTGGGCTGGAAAAGCACTGCTCCCTGCCTGGCATTAGGCATGCAGAGCACTGCCAGCCAGCAAAGCTCCCGAGACACCATCTGTGCACATAATAAAGAGCGGTGGGACTTTTGTAACATAAATGATTGAATTTGCTTTCTCCTTCCCTTGCAGTGGGATTATGCCAGCTATTAAGTGCCATAAGAACTTGCCAGACTACCTCTGAATGTAAAATTTATCTTCTCTGATTCATGCCCTCTCCCACCTCTGCAAGAAAAGCCAGTGCTGCTGTAGGAAATGTTCTCATTTTGCCTGAGCAAAAGTGACTTTACCTGCCTGTCACATCCACCTAAACCAGGAGTGCAGTTATGAACTACAGAAAGCCTGAGCTGCTTTTGGGACTTGCCTTATTCTTCCTTGACAGTGGCACAAACATAAAATGGCCATTGGGTTTGAACAACTCTAACAAACCTTTCAAATTTCAGCACCCAGTCAAAGGGCAGAGAGAAGGCAGCACCATTCATCTCTGTCATGTTATGAGCTTCTGAGCCTTGGTTCACTCCAGCACTTGTCTGTCACTTCTCAAAATAAGAAGAGAACTTCAGGTTTCTCCAGATTGCCTGTATTTTTCTTCTATAAATAAATAAATTGTATCTGCCAACCACATGTATCACCACCAGGACCAGAAGTATTCCCAGAAAATGACCCTTATCAGACCTGGTTAGGATTATAATGACAAATTTTCCACAAGGTTAGAATTTCATACCTGGAGTGCCTACACCAGGCTAAACAGGTTTGAAACAGCTCAGCCCAAATGAGAAATGCTTCAGAAAACAGGGCAAAACAAACAAAATGATTCCTATGTTGAAAGGAAAACCAAACTAGTGAGTGGTGCTTTTACTGGGAGTGTTAGAACACCTCATCTTCCTGGCAGGGACATGAAGTGCTGACAGGGAGCTTTTCACCATGGCCCTGCAAATAAAGATGGGCAGAACAGGTGTGTGCACAAGGCAAAAGTACAAACCTGTTTCATTCTGGCCTCTCCCTAATTCTGCTGTGCTTGACTTTTTGCTCTCCTGCTCTCTCTCTCCTGTGGTTATATAAACAAAACACAGCCCAATTACGCCCAGGCAAGTCTTTTAAATTTTATAGAGCCCTGGGATGTATGGAGTGGGAAAACTCAGCCTGTACAAATTCAACAACAAATAGAGGCATCAGGAGGAGCAGCAGCAAGTGCTGGGTAGAGGCAGCTCTTGGCAGGGCTGCACTGGGAGCACTGAGGTCTCACTGAGCCCTGGGGTGCAGCCTCAGGGATGTGAGGAAAAAACAATGTGTGAGTACACGAGGTCTTATGGTGAATGTAGGACTACAGAATCATAGAATTGTTTAGGTTGGAAAAGGCCTTTAAGATCAGTGAGTCCCAGTGTTAAAAATATAAAAATAAATACTAAAATTTTAAAATATGAAGATGTAAAAAGTATAAAAATACAAAAATACAAAGCGACAAAAATGCAAAATATATGAAGGATGGGAATATGTCCCAGATCCTCTGAGTGGACAAGCCATTTGAATTGTGCTTAAGCAGGTCCATGGGAAGGGGAGTGGAGATTTTCAAAAAGCTGCAGCATCACCTTTCCAGCAGCAAAGCAATGGCACCCATGCTCCTCCACCTCTAGGCCAGCATTTGCCCTCCAGGTAAAGATGAGGTGTCAGACTCTTCACTAGCTTGCTCTAAAGACACCTTGGAACACTTCAGGGTGACACTGTAGGAAAGGACAGGACAACTGGCCTGTCCCAAAGTTTAATGGCTTTATTCACTATAGGTCTGCACAGCTGGAATTTTCCAGGCTGATCATAGAGAGAGCACAGCCAAGGTGCCCAGGGCCACGTGAAAAAATTAGGGATAGAAAAACATCAGTGTCTGTCTGAAACGAGATCTCCAACTCACAGGAGGAGCAACATCTTGGGGAGGGAAGAGAGGACAAGGTGAGCTTGAAACCAACCCATTCAGGTGAGAAAACATTCACTCAGAGAACCTAGAGAGGGACACAGGAGACCAAAGCTTCATCTGAGACTTGAGGCAGTGGGACTCACCAAGCCCTGCCCCACTAAATCTTGGTGTTGTTTCAAAGATTGTCTCTCCAGCCAAGAAATGTCTTTTTTATGTGGCTGTCCCAAAAACTGCTGCATTATGGTCATAACTGATATCCACACTTCAACCTGTCTACTTGCAGGACTTGTGTTCATAAATCACCAGCTCTCCCCTTTCCCACAGCAATCCCAGTGCTTGGTAAATCCAGGTCTGCACAGGAGCCTGTAGGCAGGCCTGACAAATAAATATATATAAATAAATAAAGATTTAAATTCACGGTTAAAGATTTCTGAAGTGCAAACACGAAAAGGCTACTTCAGCTCCTGTTAAGCTTCTGACCTTGTTAAGCCCTGATGAAGAGAATTAGCACTCCCATACAAGGTGGCAATTGCACTTTCCTTGCAGTCCCTCTGCTTGTGTCCCTTCTACCCTTCTCCTGCCCACTGCCAGTCCTGACTGACACTTTTTGTGCTTGCTTCATTACTGTGTCCCCAGAGAAACAGGGAGAGGTGAGAGGAAAGGAGGAGTGAGAAAAGGGAAAAAATAATTACAATGGGATTTCATTGACAAGCAGAAAAAAAGGAAGAGTCCCTCTGGGTTAGATCAATAATGCAGCACTTGTTATCTTGATCTTCTTAATAAACCACAAGCAACCCAGATATATTTCTATCTGTGAATCAATGCTTCACAATGTTTCTATCACAATACAGCCAGTACATGCAACCACACAAAAATAAAATGAAATGGGCTGGTTTATTGATTGTCCGAACAAGAAACCTTGTCGTCTGCATAGATTATCAGCAGAGAAGTGCTGCCTGCTTTGCTCCTGTTTAATTACTTTTGCTTTGTTTCAGCCTTTCTCTGTCCCACTGGGGCCTTCTGCATTACCAGGCAATAGCAAAGGCTAAATCCTTCCACATTTTAACCCCAAAGACATTTGCTAAACCTGCATCCAGGTTTGCAAGCTGCCTTAGGATCGGTGTTCTCCAGCAGTGAAGCATTCTCCAGCTCTGCTTTTATTCCTCTGTAGTCAGAGGGGTTGGAGGTGTTGCTGCACTTCACAGGAGGCAGAACTGGCCTGGAGCTCCTTGCCCCGGATAAAGTTTAATTACACAGCTAATTATACGGCTGATTTCACCTCTTTCCACCCCGTTTTTGTTCCTGCCTGCAAAGGTCACCCTCCCTGACCCTCTGCTGTGCAGGTCACAACCACCCACCCCAAGCCTTGTCCTGCAGCAGGGATTGCTGGGCTGGGCTCAGGCTGCAGAGCCCTCCCAGGCTCCCTGAAGCTGTGCTGACCCTCCTGGCAGCTGACCCGTGAATAAAACGCCCAAAGGCATTTTGTGTCTGGGGAATTTTGGCTCCCTGATGGACCCTGTGGATCGTGGCGTGCCGGGTACAAGGGCAGGGATGCAGAGCAGCCTCTGGAGGAGCTGGACTCGAGAGAAGGGCAGAGAAGGGCTCCCCACACCCCACTGCTGAGTGACCTGCAGAGCTGCACCCCTTGGTTAACCCCACAACAGAGAGAAGGGCCCCCACCCCACCCAGATAGTGCCAGGTTGCCCACAGACATCATCTATGGCTAAACAAGGAATGCTTTGATCATCCCAGACTAAATTCCAGTCTCTTCTATTTTGCTTTTTTCAATTTTCAGTAATGCCTGGAGGCTTCTAAGGACGAAAATGTCTTTCTGCAAAAGAAATATCAGAATAAAGCCAGAAAAGCCTTCAAGATTTGACCAATGAAGAAATTACTCATTTTCAGACCATGTGATGAAAGCAACACACACAGAAGGAGCAAGGTAACGTCTCGTTGTCTAACAATTCAGGTTTTGGGCATGATAATATTTCCTGTGGGTCTGGTGAATCCATGCTGCAGCTTGCATTGATCAAATGAAGGTCCTGAAGTAATTCCCCAACTTTCTTAGGCATTTACCATAGATATTACCAAGGTTTGAAAAGACAGCCCCTGAATGTATGCATATCAGCCCCCTTCCCACTGAGACAGCATAAAATCCTTCAAGAAAAAATGTAATTAAGTTAGACTTGTGAATGATAATGAGTTTCTATTGCACCCCGCTGTGAGTAGCGGCAACATCTGAAAATTATTTTTCGCTGTCTACAACCAAGCAATAGCTCTTTTATTAGAAGCAGGGGTGGAGCTGAGAGCCTGGACTGCTGCAGCTCCAAACTGCCTGTGAGGCCAAACCCTTGTGGAAGATATTGCTGTGGATTAAAGCTCTGGATCTGCACGTGCTCAGGAGATGCAGTGAACCTCTCTTCCCAATCCCAGCCACTCCTGGTTTTCTCAAGCCATGCCTCACCTTCCCCTCCAGATTTTCTTTTCCAGGTTGGACTCCTTGGCCCTTTTGCTGTTGGTCCCGAGGGAAAAGCTGCTCTGTGTCCCTTGTCCAGGACATTCTGCACCAGGGAGCCAGGCTCGGACATCAGCAGTGTGTGCACAGTGCTGCCACAAGAGCTGGTTGTTCCCTGTTTATTTCTTGCTAAATCCTCATGCATGAATGACCTCTTTGATTCAGCAAGCTCACACTTTCTCAGGGACTCTCTGGTTTTAGTCCAACATCTCGTTCCTCAGGTCTCTGCTGAGGCCAAGGACCATCAGAGTGTAAGTGCACACATAAATGGGTAAGCACATTTATATGTATGTGTAACATGGTGGTTTCTTCCCCCCATGTGCACAGTTTATATTCAGCTGTATCCCACCTCATCAGGTGCTGTGTTACCACCCACTAGAATGAGGTCTTTACACTCAGCCCTTGTTCAATCTGGGAGCTGGGAGGGTTTTTAAAAATGAAGGAAAGCAAACACAAACAACGGTTGGTCCTTGCAATGCATGAGAGGGCAGTTTTTTATCTACCTAGAAATAACAGTTTTATCTAGGACCCCAAACACACCGGGATGAAAACCACTTGAGAATTTTATCCAGGAGAGTTCATTGCCTTAATCCTAGATAATCCATATCTAATCCTTTTTATAATCTTACTCATCTACTTGCCTCAATAGTTTTCCACAGCAGGGAGTTTACATTTCATAAAAGGAATATTTTCCTCTTCCTTTTTCGCAATTACTTTTACTATCATAGAGGTTCCCATTTGCAAGTGTTCTTCAGCCAAACCAAAAATACATTTTATCTTTTTGATGCCATGCTTTGTAAATGACCAGAGAGCTGTTTTGTTTCCCTACAGGATTTGTAATCCACGTGGCTGGTACCAGGTATATTTTGGATTTAGGAACAGTCACAGACCCCTGAAACTCATGAGTGTCAAACACATACCAAATAGAGGTGGTAGATGTTCATTTTTGAACAGAATGTATTTTATCAGAAGAAAAGCAGTCTTCAGTATCTTACAATGATATCCAGTATATTTTAGGGCTGGCCATGAAAGAGACATTAAGAGAGACATTAAATCTTGCCCTCTAGATGGAGTCATATGGGACAAGGACCTCTTCCAGCTGCCTTTTCCAAGCTCTGGTACACAACAAGCATCCTGAAGAAGTTCTCCAAGACTCAGAGACTCCCCCTCTCTCTGCCAGGCAATCTGGACTGCCTGGCCAGTCTGTCAGGGAGCTCTTCTGCCAGTCAGGACCTTCATCAGAGAGGGTGGCAGACAGCAGGAAAAGGCAGAGCACTGCCCTCCTGCTCGCTTGCTGTGTGGGTCAGGGGCAGAAACCAGGAGAAATCACATCCATGGAACCCGAGAGATTCAGTTTTCCTGCAGTTTTCTGGTCACAGCACTCACTGGTGTAACAGATGTGTTGATTTCTGGTTTAAGAATCTGCTTGAATTCTCTCTATTGTTCTTAAGGAAACAAGACAGATGTGCGTTTTCCTTTTGTGTGCGTGTGAATGATTTTAAAAGGGCTACACAGAAAATGGAGCTGCCACGTATCACTACTTTCTCATCCTGACAGAAACAAATCAGCAAGCCTTCAAACTTTTGTTAACCACTCAGGGTGAAGGGGATGTAGCATCTCCTGTGAAGTTAATAACATGACTCTGGGTCCAGGCGAGTGTAACAACAACCACAGTGTTAAACTGGATAATCTACTAGCAATCAAAGATCTGGTACCAAATCTACACTCTACAAATAACATGCCAAAAATGAACTGCAAACCTTGCACCAAGACAGAGAATAACTAGGAGAAATAGGCAGATTTGTCCCCAGGATGCAAGTGGAACAGCTACATTTTTTGCTCAAGGAACCTACAAAACAAATTGTAGCCCTTAGTAATCACCAAAGAAATCCTACTTATTCCTTCCATTAAGGAGAGCATCCTCACTTGAAATTCAAATCTCTGTGCTCAGCTACCCAGGTCCTCATTTCATAAAGAATTTCAGAAAGAGCTCCTTTGACCCTTAACCCTCCATGCAATTTCCAAACCCCTGGCTAATCACACACAGCTAATGAACATGGCTGGCCCCACACTGTAAAGGGATGCTGGCCGGTGCTAATGAAGACTCTGCTCCTCACTGTGGGTACTGGGGAGCCCGAAGATGAGCTCCCCCTTCTCACCCACCATCAACAGCATCTCTCTAAAAATCCCTGATGTTTTTTTGAGCTGCTGGTAATAAAAACAATTTTGTAGGGCTAGATCTTAAATACGAGCAGATCACTTCCAGCTGCTCCTTATCTAATTTCTGTTGTCATCTGACACTGTTCATTTACAGTACATCAATCTAGCCTGGGAATATTTGAAATATTAATTAGGCAACGGCCTCAGCTCATTACCAGGGATGCATGTAGCAGGATGCACGCCTGCTTACAGGTATCCAAACTGCTGTGCAGCACAAATAATCACTGCTTCCTTCCTTAGGGAATGGCTGAGCAGAGCTGCTCTAACTGGCTGTAATTGAGCCAGCTCGGGTGCTGCACTGGTTCTGTTATTTCAGCCACAATAATGAGCTTTGGGGAGGCATAAAATATATTGGGAGCTTGTACAGCCCCACTTGGAGCTGTGCTGGCACAACCAGGCTGAATCACAGTGCAGTTTCCCTTGGTTTTATTCCCAGAATCATGGAATTATTTTGGCAGGAAAAGCCCTGTGAGATCATGGACTCCAACCAGTAACCCAGCAACACTGTGTTCACCACTAAACCATGTCCCCAAGTTTTCTGAACGCTTCCAGGGATGGTGAATCCATCACCTCTCTGGGCAGCTGTTCTAGTACCAAACCACCCTTCCAGGGAAGAAATTTTTTCCTCGTATCTAAGGCAGTTTGAGTCCATCTGTATCCCTTGTGATCAGCCCCCATATGGGCAAGATCAGAGGTGTTTTTAATATCCCCATGAACCTGCTATGGGGCAGAGGAGCATCTCCCCCCTGCCCCACCCCACTGGTGGGGTGCAGGAGGGTGCCAGGTCAGGGTGGGCTGCCTGCTGCCTTCTTCCCAGATTTCCAGCAGGTTTTCCAGCCAGCGCTGAGCTGCTCTGGCAGCACATTAAATCCTTGCCACCCACCCACAGTCCCTAATGGTGACCTTACCTTCTCTTTTGTCTCACTCTTTTTTGGCTCGGCTGGACCATATAAGATGGAGGAGAAGAAGAACACAAAGTGCTGTTCTCCACCTAAAAAGGGTGGGGCAACAAGAACTGGGCCTTTCTGGGAGCCCTCAAACACCTGAGCACACTTTACCCCAATGCCATTTCTTGCTGGAGGAGGGGGAATTACCAACAGCCACGGGCTGTTATCGATAATAATTATCAATATTATCATTGAAATGGGAAAACAAGGGCTTGGCTTCTACAGGTACAGCTCACATGGCTGTGCACAGAGCTACAGCTCTCTCACACCCTGCAGGGGCATTCCTTGGTTTGCATTTTTGGGGAGGGGTGTCATTTTGGGGGGAGAAGAGGAGCCAGAGAGACCAGTCCCACTCTGCTGCATCCCAGCTCTGCCCAAAAGCACCACAAAACACCAGTGTGGTGAAACACAGGATTCAGCCCCTCCTGCACCTTCCCTGGTGAGGCAGAATTGAGGAGCCAGTCAATGAACACACACACAAAGCACTAAAACTGTCACTGCAATGCCTGGAAAACAGCCTAATTTCTGCATACTCTGGCTGTCTGTTGCTGAGACATGGAAGGAAGATGGGCCAGTGATTGACAAAGTGAGACATTAACTCCATCAAGCAGATGGAGAATGGCATAATTATGAAAATAATAACAGTGATTGGCCAAGTTATGATTAAAAAAAACGCATGTTGTAGGAATTATTTACATTTAGAGTTGTTGAAGCCTAATTTATTCTAGTGTTGGATAGCAAGAGGAAATGTGGAAATTGCAACCCCTGAAATGCTCATAACAGGTGGTATAGCCCAGAAAAAGGGCTCCCAGCTAAAGGGGTTTAATTGCATCTCCTGATGAATTAAATTAACCTTTATTTGGGGCTGATGTTGGGCACATATCACCCAACAGCATTTCTCAAAAGGCTCATGTTTCTGCCATCACAGTTAATGGTTTAAATGAGTTCACTGTGGTCTGGAGCAGCAGAGCTTGGAGCCACCAGGGTGTCAGATAAGAGGAATTAAGCTGTACCCACAGGAGCAGCTCTGGAGCAATTAAAGTCCCTCATCAACAAACAATTTGCAGGGAGATGGGGAAAAACTGATAAAGGAGTTGGTTTTGAATAAAAAGAAAACACATGCTGCAATTCCGTTTATGCTTCTGTGTTTCAAGAGGGGCAAACCTGGCCATGTGTCCGTGGTGGCCAGCCAGGAAACCTCTGACCTTCCTAAATAAAACATTCTCATCTAGGATATTGAAACATGACTGAAGATTGTCGTGCTGCCAGGAACACTTACATTTTTCATACTTAACCCTAACACTTCTCACCTCTCTGAAGTTTTTCATCAATTTCCCTGCCATATTTGCTATTTGTCAAAGGCAGTTGGCCCCAGCTCACCCATCACATTCCTGGGGGCATTCCCTGGGCTGGTGGGATGTGCAGACCTGCCCTCTCCACTCTTCCTGCCAGGGAGGAGGCACTTCCTCCTGTCCCTCTGGATGAAGGGTATTTTGGGATTTAGCCACACTTTTTCAACCACAGGCTCCCTGCCTCTTTGGCAGCTCAGACACTGCTTGGGGAACAAGAGAGTTATTGAGTGCTTAAATTCATTCTTATTCTATGGGGAGCCTCTGCCTTATTTACTGCACCCCTCCAGCCCTCGTGCTGGATTATTCCTCACCTTTCCAGGGGTGTTCATCATTCTGCCTCAAGCATTAACCACTTGCTCTCTGCAGAAAACTGTGGGTGGTGTCATGGGAAGGAACAGGGACTACAGGACAAAATGGACAGTCTAAAATGGAGCATTTCTGGGTTTCCTGTGTTTGCCTCCTCCCAGCCTCAGCTGCTCCCACTCCTCAGCCAAGACAGGCTTCATTTCCCCCTAGGAACCAAAGCCCTGTACCAGAAAGGAACATGAAATCTGAGATTGAGTTACCCACATGCTCCCAGCACCCCCACATCTTCCTGCTCTCAGCACCTCTCAAATAATTTTCCCAGCCCCATCCTGCACCCCAAACACTGAGCCCTGTTCCTCCCCCTGCCTCCAGCCCCCATCCCTCCCAGCCATGGGACAGAGGGGCTGTTCTCCTCCAAGCTGAATGCAGGCACCAGAAGACATCTGAAATTCAGTATTTTGGGTCTTTGTGATTATTCAGATTTAGCCATGGTTGCAAAACTTTGTGAAGCTGAGCAGATCCTGCCGTGAGCTGCCAGGGCAAGGGAAGCAGCAGCCCTGCCCAGCAGAGTGCAGCTCACACAGCCACAGGCTGGGGAAAGGGGAGAAGGGCAGGAAAAGTTAATAGAAAAGTGGGAAACGCTGCTATGAGATCGCTTTTACAAGAACATTGATAAACTGCCTTGATAAAGATCCACTGGAGCCTTGCTGCAGAACAAACCTGCAGCACCTGACACAGAACCTGGCCCAGGCTGCTGCACCTGAGCAGAACTGAGCAGTGACCACAGGATTTAGGCTCCAGTTTAAGTCACACACAGTCACTTTATGTAGCAGCACTGGGGTTTTTTTTCAAACATCAGATTCTGCCACCCAAAGGTTTTTGAGTCTAAGAGGTGAGAAACTCCTGCAAAATTCCTCCTTAGGGACACCTCACAGTGCCTGGAAAAAATACAGAGCCTCTATTAGTGCTGTACCTGCTCTGTGAAGGAGGAGAGGGCTGCAGCCATCCCTGGCTGTCCTTCCAGAAACACAGAATTCACTCAATATACAAAGAGGAAACATCCATTTTTTACTGAATTTTTCCTCAGTTAGGTTGTTGTGTTTTGTTCCGTTTTATTTAGGACAGAAAAAAAAATATTAATTACATGCTGCCAGGATCTTTGGAGAAAAATTCAATATTATCTTTTACTGCAAAGAAGAAATTAATCAAGGCTCCATTCCAAATCTAGCAGCAGTCCTGACTTTGACGTGCCGAGGAAAATAATAACTTTCAGCACATACTAATTGTCTTGTTAACATGGATTATGCAGCCAGCCAAATAAATGTCATTCACACTTTCATGTGGAAGAACATAAATCTAAAAATCAGAAATGCATAATATTTTTTAATCTTCTCCTTTCTTCCCATTCTGTGTTCATAGCCTAAATATATTTACAGTTTTAATCCATGCAAACAAAGCAAGAGTCTCTGCTGGAGACTTTTGAAACCTCCCAGGGGGTCCCAAGCTCAAGGTGGTCAGATTTGTAAAACAACAAGCTTGGTTCTCATGTAGCCTTAAAACCAGTTTATACTTTCTTGGCATTGCAAAGCGGTTTTGAAATGAGGATAATTTACACTCAATTTAATTTACACTAACTCTCCTTCTCGTACCAGCACAGCACAAACATGGCTGGAGCTGCCCTTTGTCGGGGAGTGAGTGTGCTGAATGCTCATTTTGTTCCCTTGAGGGGAGGATTGGCTGCAAAAACAGGGAGCAAGCCAAGCCTCCTGAGGTGGTTTCCCCAGGGGAGATAATTCCTCATCCCACCAAGCTGGTTCCCCCTTGGCTTCACCCATCTCCCTCCCAGCAGTGCAGGAGCCACCCACACCCTCGATGGTGGATTTTCTCTGTCAAAGCCCTCCTCATGCCATCACCTCACCTGGTGCCAGGAGCAGGGCAGAGGCAGAGGTGATGACACCCTGCTCAGCATGCCAGCAGCCAGGCCCTCCCCAAAGGCAAAATAATTGTTTGGCTGGAAGAGGAAATGGCCAAACAAGGAGATTTAGGCTGGCACAGAACACGGATAAACTTCACTCATTCACTTTGCCTCTGCAGTTATTAAATTTCAGCATTCATCTCAGCCCTGGGACAGCAGCACCCATCAAGAGAGCCCAGCACTGCTGGGTTCTGACCTCCCCAGCACAAAGGCACAGCAGAAACTGCTCTGTGGGCTTCCCCTGATTTCACAGCAGCCTGGCAAACAGCACAGCTCTGGCACAAGGCTGGGTTAAGCCTGGGCTGCTGAGCCCTGGCTCCCTCCCAGCACCCTGTCCCTGTGCAGGATTATCCCTCCCCACACCCAGCATTGTCACAGCTGTCCCTGGGCTCGCCACACTCTGATCCAGCTGCTGGCTCGGGAATCTCGTCTGGCGCTGCTCCTCATCACCCCTCTCTGCTGAGGCCGCTTTATTAATCAGGAATATCCCATTTTCCTGGTCTCCCGTGCTCGGGCTGGCAGGTGTCAGCAGTGACAGCAGTTACTGGGAGCCTTGGAGCTGTCACCACACCACACCCTTCTCCATGGTGGCAGTTCTCCCACTCCAAGCACACACCACTGCCGTGAGCCGAGTCCAGAGCTGCCCCACAGCCCCCTGAGCCTGCCCCCAGACTGGCTCTGAGCTGGCATCTGGCTGCTGCAGCCGTGCTGTGTCTCTGTATTCTCCTGACTTTGCATTGCATGTCTGCATTTGTGATTTTCACCGTCCTTTGGTGCTGAAATTCCACCTCTGCACTCAGGGATGAATGCCCAGCAAGGCTCCAAGCCTGGATTAGTGACACCAAAACCAGTGCATCTCCTTCCCTCCCCACCCCTGCCGTGGATAGGAGCACCTTCCACTGGGCCAAGTGGCTCAGAGCCCCATCCAGCCTGGATTGAACACTCCCAGGGATGGATCCCTGCCTCTCTGCAGGAAAGAGGCTGAGGGGCTATGCAGCTCTGAATCCTGCTGCCCCTTCCCAGCAGTAAATCCAAGCCTGTTGAGAAAGGCACCGATGCTGTGGCTGAGGAGCAGGGCTGGCAGAGGGGAAGCAGCCCTGACAGAGCAATTCCAGCAGAGGCTTATGGACAGACACAATTAAAACAAGCACTATGGTTTCAATTAACTGTTCTCCCCAGCAGCACAGGCTTGGAAGTGACTTTTAATAGATCTCTTCCACCGCAGTGCACAAACTCTATTGCCATTGCTTCACCGATTATTGAAAGTTAGCAGAGTGCAGCAGCTCCCTCACACCAGCTTCAATAGCGATTTGAGGAGCTGTCTGTTATGAGCCAGCCCTGCTGTGGATGGGGAGGCTGAGCAGGGAATGGAGTGTGACCATTTTTCAGGTAGTTTATCTACCCAGGCCCAGCTCTGCTGCCTTCGGGGGACGTGCTGGCCCTGCTGCTGCTGCCACTGCACTGGAGCAGCATCCCAGCCTCATCCCAGCCTCTATTCCAGCCTCCATCCCAGCCTCTATTCAAGCCTCCATCCCAGCTTCATCCCAGCCTCCATCCCAGCCTCCATCCCAGCCTCATCCCAGCTTCATCCCAGCCTCATCTCAGCCTCTATTCCAGCCTCCATCCCAGCCTCCATCCCAGCTTCATCCCAGCCTCATCCCAGCCTCTATTCCAGCCTCCATCCCAGCCTCCATCCCAGCCTCTATCCCACCCTCCAAGGAATGCCTGGACCACGCTGTGTCTTGATTAAACCACAGGAGCACACAATTCTCCCAGCACTTTGGGCTGATTGGGAGCGAGGCTCGGCATAATCTCTTTGTGATAGATTTTCTTCCCCACTCAGAGAGACATCCTGATGAGTTTAAACTTTCTTTTTTAGCTTGCAAAACACTCCCCCAGGAGGGCAGGCTGCTGCCAGCCCCACCATGTGGTTTCTGCACGTGGTCTCCTGGCAGTGCAGGGAGTGCAGAGCAGATTTATTTGGCCAGGTGTACAGGTCAGCCACCTGCCTGCCTGGATATTTGGGAACAACATTAAATATATATGTCATATATATTATATATGTGTCAGCATGCACAGGCCCTGGAAGAAATTCTGGCTGTACCAGCCAGCAAACCAAAGAGCACCAAGGAAAGCAGAGCTGTGCTTTCATTCCTCACCTTGAAATTCTCTGTAAGAAGCAAAAGTTGTTTTTAATAGAAATTATTAACCTTTAGAACAACTGACTTACAGATGTCAGAGATTCTCTAATTCGACAGTTTCAAAATCAATCCTGCCAGACTTTCTAAAAATCCAATTATAAAAATAGACAATACCACTCAAGTTTTCCATTACAAATGGCAGCTACGAGCAGGTTTTCATTTCCTTACCCCATGGCTACTCCTTGACTACAAGAAAATAAAGTGACAGAGGCTGAGATGTGAACCAGGAGGCTCAGAGACCACAGACTTCTCATGCTCTTGTGTCTCTATTTCTGAACTTGTAAAAAAAGAGGTAGAGATACCCACCAGCTTTCTACAAAGGTACCACAGTGCCCTTGAATTACAGAACTGTGAGTAGTTGATTTTCTCCTAGAACTGGTTGCTCCCATTATTTCCTTCAACATGGTCTTGTTCCTCCTTGACTCTTCTTCCTACAAATGTCCACTTTAATTTAGATTACCTCCAATGGTCCCCAAGGCCTCAAAGATGGGGCACCATGGGCATCAAACCCTGCAGCTCCCCTCCTTTCTTTTACTTGAAAAACAGAGGTTCACATACCTAAATTCCTGTGTAGCCAGGAGAATTACCAGGTCCTACTTTCTAATGGAAAACACGTGAGCAGATATTTTTACATCCCCAAGATGCAAGTTCATGCTGTAATTTTCCCTCAACTAAGCCCATGGAAGAATCTCTCTTTTACCTGGCCAGCTATTTTTACAGAGCTTTTCAGAAACCTATTACCTTTTAAAGCTCTTGTCTGTTAAATTGCATTGAAATTGGCCAATTCTTCAAACTTTACCCAGAGCAATCTGACAGGTGGGCTCCAGGCATTTGATATTCCCACAGTCCTTGTTCTCTCCCGACAAGAAGCTCCCAAAACCCAACAAACCAACCTCCCTCCTGCCAGCCAGCCTGACAAGGATGGTGCCTGTGGGATTAACAGACCCCAAGCCAGGATGCCCTGGACTATGGGGAAAGGTCAGGGTTAGGGTTAAGGTTAGAGAAGTTTTTCTTTAGATAAAGGAAGGTGACATTAAGGGCAATTAAATGTTGTTAAATCATATCTCCTTTCTCTTAAAACATGCCAGTGTGGATTCACAAACTCACTGAGATGTTTTTGATGAATTTTGATTCCTTCTCTCCAAAATCTCCATCTGTGGTCAGGGGAAATTCCTACACAAATCCCACTTTGCACTGCATAATTCAAGATTCCTTTTCTGAATAGGGTCAGCATCTCCCCAGGCTGTCTGCACCCCTCAATTCCCCACCGACACCCTGCTTCTTTCTTATCTTAAAAATGATAATGAGTTTTCTCCCCATCTTGGTCTGGATCAATCTCTCTCATTTTTCTCCAAGGGTTTTCAAATCTTGGACAACACAAGACAAAAATTTTGTCTTCCTTTTTTTTTTTCTAGCTTGAAAGAAATAATTTCACCTCGATGGAAGCAGTGAACACACTGCAATAACAAGAAGCTTTTCTAGAAGGGCAAATTAGTGGTGGTACCAACTGGGAGTGATGCTGGTTTATAAGATCAGATGTAATCTCTCAGCAACAGGAGGAAAAACGCCTGCAGAAAAATGCTGTTTGTCATTGGCCACTATGGTGGTGCATCCAATTACACTGCTTTCATTTCAGATCCAGGGGACACAGCTCAGGGAAGTCCCACAGCTGCAATAAACACCTGTGAGGCAGGGACCTTAGAATTAGAGTTTGTCTGTGCCCTATTCCATAGGACAGGGCACAAAGTCTGGCCTGTTTGCCTCAGATCCTTTTGGGCTCCTTGGAGAAATCTCGAGGCTTTTGATGGTCTGGGGAGATGCACACAGAGCAGGCAGGTCAAAGGGAGGGACAAGCATCATTTGTTCAGAAAACTGAGTCAGCACATCAAATCCCATCCAGAGCCAAAGGAAGTCTGACCTAAAGACTCTAAGTCTGCTCTGAATCCTACTGGCCACTGCTCTATGAAAACTTTTTTTTTTTTGTTATGTTAAACTCAGTCAGGGCCTGTCTGGCAAGGAGCTGGTGCAGCACAGAGGCTGGGCATGCACTGGGCACCCTCAGGAGACCCAGTGCCTCCATCCTGAACTCCCTCAGTGATTATTCCTCCTCTTCCTACCCCATTGCTCTCCCACCTGCCAATATTATCAATTATCTTTTCTAAGTGTCATTCCCATTGATTTTGCCAGGCTTCTCCCTCTGTCCCAGCCTTGCTGTCAGCAAGAGTTGAGTTTGCCAGGGGCAAGTTTCCCTTGCATGTCCACAGAGCCCCTGCTGTTGGTCACAGCGAGGTGGCCACAAAGGACCAGCCAGTGCCAGGACTGGCACAGGACACCCCGTGCACACAGGTGACATCACCCTGGTTCTTTCATCAGCACCTGTCCCCCATCAGCACACTTCCCTTCCTCACTGAGCTCCTGGGAAGACCAAGATGGGGATTTTGATGTTGAATCCAATTCTGCTTTAGGGAGCCCTTGCTACTGTAGGCACAAAATTGAGTGATTTGTGGGTTGCATAATATTAATTTCTTTCTTTTCTGCCAATTACTGCAATACATTTGCAAAAACGTTTTTCCAATATTCAGCCAGCTGTACAGGTGAATGAAAATGTTCACCAACAATCATTTGCAATATTTTCCTGTCAGTCATCAGCTAATGTATTCAGAGATGAATTCCCTTTTTCCTAGGCCAGCTTTAAGTCAGATTTAGTAACTGAAAACAACATTAGCCTTGTTGACTTCTTTTATCAGAATCTCTGTTGCTGGTGGGGAGACACATACCAGACTTTCCTGAATACTGAGACTGATTACACTTTAAAATCACAAGAATCGAGGGAAGAGCAGGGCAGGGGCAGTGGCAGCAATTTCTATCACTAGATTGGGCAGCAGTAAGGTCCAAGCCCTTTCCCCTGCTCCTGAGTTTTAGTTTGAATTTGAAATTCACCACTAATAGAGAGAAGGCAGGTTCTGATAACAACTCTCCCACCACAGCCTCCAACTACCCCATTGTGCCTTCAGAGCATGAAAGAAATCCCAGTTAAAATCCTTTTCTTGGTTACTGCACACTGTTTTCCTGATTCTTGATTTTGCAGGGCTTGCCCTGCATTTAAATTCGTAACAATCCTTTTAAAAGCCCACAGACCCCAGGAATTTGCACTCCCAGACTGTCCCCAGCACCAGTGACTGACTGACTCCTTCCCAGAGGGTGCAGCCACCCCATAAACACATTCAGGGCCAAGATGAGAACTCACTTGTCCTCATTCATGACCACCAGCCCTAGCACCCTCCTATTTTTCTCCTTGATAAGCGAGACCACCTGGCTCTGCTTTCTGAAGGCAATACTTGCCTGCCCAGCAGTCAGAGCTGAGGTTCTGCTCATAACTCACAGCCACATCACATTTTTGTGCCTCCAGCAAGTGCCAGCTTCTGTTTCCTGTGCACTGCACCCTTCCTGGGCAATACGGATGCAAATCAACACATATCCAGCTCTGAAGAGAACCAAATTTACATTTGGCTCCTAACCAGCAGCTTATCCATTTAATTTCCCAGCTCTTTGTAATCACCCTCTACACCATTTCAATCCCATCACATCCATCAATCTGCCCAGCCCAAAGCATGACAGTGACACTCTGCTGTGTGTTCCCAAATGTGGTCTGTAATTGTAAATTGCAGCAGGCATCCCTCACCTGACCTGTGCTCCCTCTTCCCTGATAATCTCCTCATCCAGACGTGGCTTGCTGTGTGAATTTACCTCTGGGAGAAGCTCTCCTCTGGCAGGTAAAGCTGTCACACGAATCCTCATATGAAGGTAAACTGTAAACGGAGAGAATTCCCTGCTGTTAAATACAGGGAGCTGCCAAGAGGAGAAGTCTTACCTCCAGTTGCACCCCTGAATCCCCAGTGCATCCCTGGTGCTGCCTCTTCACTCCTGAACCACAAACATTTTGGTAGAACCAGGTTTTGACGGGCAAGGTAGCAGATCCACATCCCTGTGAAGACCAAGGCAGGTCACTTTTACCCCAGCCTGCTTCAGATAGTCCCAGATGCCAACTAGGGGTTAGGAAAACCTCTGCTTTGTCTTCTCCAAGACCCTGCAGTGCCTCAGCTATCTCAGGTCTTCTGTTTTGACCCAAATACAAACTCTGTGCAGCAGATGCACAGCCTGTGATCTCTCCAAGGAAGTACTTGGTGCTCTCAATGCTTGTTCAATGTTTAAGACAGTAAAGAAAAATTATCAGTGTTGTTGAGTCAGACCAGAAGTATCATCTTGGACAATTCCCTGGGAGAAACAGGAGATCCAGAGGGTCTGATTCATATCTAAGTCTCAACTTCATGGAAACCACCTTCAGCCAGCAGATGCCTGGGCATACATGTGCCCACCACACTGGGCTCCTGAGGGTAGATTTAGTTGGATATTAAGAATAAATTCCTCTCTGTGAGGGTGGGCAGGCCCTGGCACAGGGTGTCCAGAGCAGCTGTGGCTGCCCCTGGATCCCTGGCAGTGTCCAAGGCCAGGTTGGATGGGGCTTGGAGCAGCCTGGGACAGTGGAAATGTCCCTGCCCATGGCAGGGGGATGGAATGAGACGAGCTTTAATGTCCCTCCCAACCCAAAGCCAGCTGGGGTTCTGTGATTGCTGAGGGATGCCTTTCCTTGGCTCTGTGCTGAACCTCCTGCCATGGTTTTGCCCCTCTGAGAAACACCTGCCACACCTGTTGGGGCAGGAGAGTTTTCTCTCCCTGCACTTCTAAAGCATTAGGAGAGAAATCAGCTCACTCAACAACTTCAATGCCCTGAGGCCTTGCCTGTGCCTGGACAGTCCCTCCTGTCCCTCCTGCCACCAGTGTGTTCACCAGTGACACAGAGCAGATTTGGCTCTGCAGAGCACAGCAGCCTGCTGCCAGCAACAGGGTGTTGTGCTGCACACAGTAATGAGAAAACTGGGAATAGTGTGGAAGAGAAGAGATTATTAGATAATAAATTATCAATGCACCAAAAACCGCTCTGTACATATTTTTCCCCCCTTACAGCTTCTCTAATATCCTGAGAAAGTGACAATTACACAATTTAAGGAGGTTAACTTTATTAAATCCGTTTTTTATTGCTTTGCTTTTAATAGATGGTTGAGATAAAGCATCTGATTAGAGGAAGGTCACAAAATAAAATATTTAATACCCATGGAAAGAACAATTCATCCTCCCCTCTGCATGCAGCAGCAGAGGCAGAGGGTCCTGGTGGCAGCTCTGCAGAGGCTGTTCTGCAGAGGCCACAAGTGAGAGACTAGAAAAGGCCAAAGATTTTCAAACTGATGTAGGAATGAGGGAGTAAGCCTCACTTTTGCCAATATCAAATAATGGAGACCAAGACATGCATTTTCCACAGGTTACACTCACTCCTGGGCTCTGTCTTAAATATTACAGGCTGGAAAACACCCTTCTGCTCCTCAGGAAAATCACATCCCCTCTGCTGGACCCGTGCTCCAGTCTGTGCCATTCCAGCCACAAGCACCACTCCAATTCTGCAGGGAGCACCAAGACAGCAAAACTGGAGCAGCCCCTCAGCCTCTGCAGCCCCCAGTCTCTGCTGCATATGTAAAGCCCTGCCTAAAGTCTGATTTTCCATGAAGAAACTATTCCAAACTTAGCTCATTGCTCACCTCTTTTAATCCCTGATGGCAAACGAGGCACTGAGGAGCTGAGCTGAGCTGTGGTGCTCAGGGCAGGAGCCCGGAGGTCACTTGCAGTGACACACATCCTTGCTCACACATCAGCTGGAGCTTTGCTACAAATCCCTCTGTGGAATGAATTCTCCATGCACCTTGGCACACACACTGAGTCCCTTGGCTCTTCCAAGCCAGGGTTTCCTTGGACTGAGCAAACCCAAGAATTTCAGAGTGAAGATGGATGGTGAGTAATGTGTGCTTTTATGAGACAGAGTGTTCCTGCATGTCCAGAGGCCAGTGCCCCTACACAGTGTCACTGTAGAGCCACGAGGATTAATAATAATGGTTTCCAAATGCTCCTGTGTGGCAGAGAGAAACTCTTTTCCATATACAACTTGCAGTGTGCTGTGAAGCAAGGAAAACAAAGTATATGGATTGCTAACTACACTGCAGGTGAGAAATAATAGCTGCCAGCTCTCAGAGCCACTGTCTAATTACTCCTTATTAACAGTCCTACGAGCCCAGCACGGACTTTTATTGCCCAAAGCCAAAAAATGAAAATAAATTTAAAAATCTGCATGCCAGGGTTCATTAGAAGTTAGGTCAAGGCTTGGCCTGAAATCCAGGTAGGCACTTACCTTTCTCATTGCAACATCCAGCCCCTTCATCCACAGTGCATTCCTGGATGGCCAAAAGCACAGCCAGCATTCCCAGCTGGGTGAGTGATGCACACAGTGATTTTCTGAGGGTTTGAACTCAATGTTTTCAAACCTTGCAGTGCTGTTTTCTGTTCCTAAGGAAAGGACTGTGGCTGTCCCTGTGTGTGTTACTGGGAACACTGGGTGATCAACCAGTTTGAGCCAAAAGTGCTGCTGATTCACACAGCAAATGGCTGAGAGGAAATAAAGTTTCTTTTTTAGCAATGGAACCCTGCATGGCTCAGCTTGGTAAAATCAGCAGGCTGGAGATGGATGATGCTGGGAATCACTTCTGAGCTACAAATGTACCACAATGACAGAAATTAATAGAGTCCTCAGACTCGAAACACCAGGGCATGTGTTTTAATTTAGAAGGACTTCAAGTAAAAAATCATCTCACTGTCACATCTCCAGGTCAGCATTTGACTTATTAACTTCAGCTTTGGGCACAGGTAAAGGAGCTAAGCCCTGCTCCATGCAGGGGCTCTTTGGTCTTTAACATGTTCATTACAGCACCATTGCTCGTGTGTCTGGAAGGGCCATCAAAAAAATCTAACTTCACTTAATAATCATGCTTAATCTCTTTAAGTTTTGTTGAAGTCACTTTCCCGGGGCCTTAGGCAAAAATCAGTCTTAAAAGCACTGAGAAGCTGTACTGTGGTAGTTAGATAATTTATTATTCCATAACTCTAGGTCCTAATCTAATTAGAGATTGTATCTAGGATTTGCTTCAACGTCTATTTATTTTTCTATTTTTACTTGAAAACACTCACAAAGAAATTAGGTTGTAAGTGGGGAGATGGGGCATATCCTGCATCATTCCTGCTGTGTTCCCAGATTTAAGCTGAACTCCACAATTCATGACCAAGAAACAACAGAAACAAGACCCAGATTAACAAATCACTAGAAGAACTTTGGAAATTTTAGAAAAGAACTTCCCACCTAGAGGGAAAACCCAGAGAAAATGTATCCAAACCCAAATTTGTCCTTCCCAGCCTACTCCAGCATCCCAGTCTTCCCTTCTCCTACCCAGCAGGTGAGTGCATCACGTCTGACAGGTCATTTGCCCTGGCTCATGGCATGGGGACCGTGCTGTCCCCCAGGGCTGCAGGAATCCATCACTGCAGCATTTGGAAATGGAGCCTTGCTTGCTCCTCACCCTGGGGTGATCCTACAGACAAGACATGATTTATTTGTTTAAAATAACTAGAGGTTTCTCTCAGAGCCTGTCAGGGACCTGAAATAAATACCTGAAGTGCAATAAAGTGCAAATAGAAAGAGGAAAAAAAAAAAAAAAAGGAATCTCATGGCATATATTAACATAGAATTGTTAGGGCAGCATGGGTATAAACCAAGCCCCTTCATTTGCTCCATAGGGAGCCCATAAACATTTATATTCTTTGTCTGCAAGCAGAAATAATGGCTTGTTTTGGAAAGATTTTGCACAATTTTTTTTGAGCATCAGCCTTTTCTATAAGAATGTCTAAGAGATTGAGTTGGAAGTTCTGAAAAATAATAATTCCAGCTTCTTCTGCCTTATATTTTCCAGAAGAGAAGTTCCTATGCAAAAATGCAAAAATACTCAATGACTTCAGCATCAGCACATGTGAAGGAAAGCCAGACTTCTTTTGTGGCCATGCAGTCCTGAAAGCCTTTCTACTCAAAGCATTGCCACATTTTAAAGAAAAATAAGTTTAAAAAAAGACACTTACAGAAGGACAGCTGCTTCACTGACCACCAGATCCCTCAGTGCATTCATTCATTGCTTTCCCCTCTTGGAAAGGAATTGTATCATTAGCAAGCCTCAAGAAAAGCAGAAAAGCAGTGCATTTCTGCTGCAGGCCTTGGCAGGAGTTTTTGGGCTCCTAAGAGAGGGAGACAATAAACCTTTTCCTTCACCCACTTTCCTCTTCTCTCCCCACTCTGTCGGGAAGGTCATTGAGGGTGCCAAAAATCTTCTGGCTTTTACAGGGAGTCCAGAGGAGGCAGCAGGATGAGCAGAGGGATGGAGCAGCTCTGCTGGGAGGAAAGGCTGGCACAGCTGGGATTGTTCACCTGCAGAGGAGAAACTTTGGGATGAGCTCAGAGTGGCTTTGCAGGGCCTGAAGGAGCTGCAGGAAATATGGAGAGAGACAGTTCCCAAGGGATGGAGTGACAGGACAAGGGAGAATGGCTTCAAATTGACAGAGGAGAGGGTTAGATTGGATATCAGGAAGGAATTCTTCCTAATGTGAGGTGGGGGAGCCCCTGGCACAGGGTGCCCAGAGCAGCTGTGGCTGCCCCTGGATCCCTGGAAGTGTCCAAGGCCAGGTTGGATGGGGCTTGGAGCAGCCTGGGATAGTGGAAGGTGTCCCTGCCCATGGAATGAGACGAGCTTTAAAGTCCCTTCCAACCCAAACTATTTGTGATTTTATGGTGCTAATTCCACAGCATGCTTGCTCCTTATGGGACACGGGGAGCATGATGATCATACCTGAACCCCTGAACCCCCAGGTTTGCTCTCCCACAGCATCCTGAGCAAGGCAGAATCAGGCTCTGGAAGGAGGTGGTGGCAGTGCTTTCCAAAAAGGAGCAGGTAACCTGCACGTCCTTGGATAGCCATTGCAAATTCTCCCTCGTGCCTTTGTTCCTCCTGCAGAGCACAGCCACAGGAAGATCTGCTGCCTCCCAGAGTCTGCCTCTCTGTCCATGGACTCCCCTGTCCCCAGTCTCCATGGAGAAGGACACATCCCATTTGCTCTATTAGCTGTCAGCACAGTGCTGCCTACCTGAGTAACCACGAAAAATGAAGCAGGAATTCATCTGATGTGTGCGAGGGCCTTGCTCTCTCTGCTGAATTTCAGCCTGCTGGGACCTGCTGGAGCACCTGTGCTGGGATTGTGAGAGGTCATCAAAACTATAACCACAGTATTTACAAGCTGGCATAAATCAGAAATTGAGAGCAGAAATCTTTAAGAAAGGTCCCTGGTTCTGTTTTCCACCATTTCTGACCACGTGCCCTATTTACCTCTTGCTGGGCACTGCTATGAATGCACTCCTAGCACCTTACACGTTTATTTTTAAAGGAATAGCTAAATCTGCACTTTCACAGGTCAGAAGTGTCATTTCCCATGAGCACATTTAGGTGTCTATTCAGAACTATTGATACACAATTGTGCATTTAAATTAACCATGGCTTTAACTGGGACTTTGCAGCCAGAGTTCTTCAGCAAAGCTTCATGCTATAGATAGGACAGGCCCAGGCAAGAGCAGCAGCTTGTGTTGTTAACAGGACTGAAACAATGAGAAATTCTCTGAAAACCTGCTGTGAGAGTTCAGCTGACTTATAACTAATCACTGCTTTTCACTTTGCCATGGGAGCCACATTAATTATCACAAAATCAAAAGGGGCTTCATCCACCTCTCCTCTGAGTCACCAGAAAAAAATATTAAAATTTATTATCTTCTATATTCTTCACTGGCTCTCTTCAAAATCTCATAACAGCCAGTAATCCAGATCCAAAAATATGACACTTTCCAATTTCCCTTGATTTAATTTCCTCAAGCTGACTAATTTAATTGCAATATTTGCCTGGTACCTTGAGTTCTGCTTTCTCACTCTCTTCCCATTGCTGAAACCTGTTCCCCAGTCCTGCTCCCTAAGCTTAAATCTACACAGATGTTTCCAAATTTCTATTTGTTAGAGATTAATTACCACCATTCCCCAGTGGATCACTCCATAAGGATCAGATATGCTGTTTGCCATCAGAGATGGAAAACACACACACACATCATGTGGTTATCTCAGAGAGCCTGTGCAATCAGGTATCTCAGAAAGGATAAATTGTTTAAAGTGAAACAGATTAAAAGTGAAGTCTGGATTATTTTTTTTTAAGCTTCCATGTGATATGAGCCTGGAAGATCGAGTTAGCAAGCAAAGCTACTGGAGCATAATTAGAATTCAGCTTCAACACCAAGAACACAAACAACATCAAGGTGAGGCAGTATTTTAAATGCCCACAGATTAAGAAGCTTTGAATGGATTTCAGGCATTAACTTTTGCCTTTTTTATACTTTTGGGCTTAGAAATAATTTTTTAAAATAGTTGCAGCAGTGAAGCCATAACTCCAAATTAAGTCAAAATAGTCAAGGGACATATTTTGGTTTTTTTGGTTATCCATTCCTCTCTCTCTGCTGTGGATTGAATTCCTTTCACCAAGCCAAAGGCCTTGGGCTGGGAGCTGCCCTGGATTCTCAGCAGCACATCACCCCCTGCCCTGCTGCAGCCTCCCCATCCCTCCACCTCCCAGCACAGGCAGCCCCAGCAAAGCCTTTTCCTTCCCTGAGCTTTATTTATAGCAAGGTTTTTAGGATGAATGTTGCAGATCTTAGTAATTTTCAAGCTGGAGGTGAGTTCTCCTGTGTGCCAAGCTCTCTGTATATGCATGTATTTTATATTCCAAGACTTTACAGTAGACTTTCAAAGCTAAGAGTCATGGATCTTAAATATCTTTGGAGATTTATAGCAAAAAAAATCCCCTTTAGATACAGGATGCTCTCCTGACAAGTAGCAGTCACCAAAGATCCTGCAGTAATTTTCTCAAGGCCAAAACGATTTAATGTCTTTACGTGCAATGGAGAAAGAAAGGTATAAAGTGCAAATCTGCCTCCCAGCATTTCAGTATCCCCCAGTCACATCTCAAACATGCCCAAGCACGGTTTGTTCAGCAAATTGCAGCCCTGCAGCTCCCACTTCAGGCACTGGTGAGCCCTGACCTCCTGCTGCTGCTGCAGGGCACTCAGGGCTTCTCCTCTGCCCTGCCACAGGAGACACTTCTGCTGTCTAAACACACCTGGAAATTCTAATGGTGCTGCCACACAGGGCCCAGCTGAGCCCCTGTACCCTCTGATGCCAGGATTTGTCCTGGGTTTGCTCCTAAACCAAACCTCACCTCATCACTACCCTCTATTCCACAGCACAGTGCACTGGGGCACTGTATTGGCATTTTCTTGTGGCTGAAGGGACACTCAGCCAGGGTGAGGGTGACATGGCTGAGGGTGACATCTCTCAGTACGTGCTGACAGGGGAAGCCTCGTGCCACCAAGTTCATCAGTATTAATAGGAGGGATCTGTCCATCAAAGGTGAGAGCAGATAGGGGAGGAAATATTTCAAGGGGCAAATGAAAGGAGAATTCTATGCTATTCACCCAGTGCCAGACAGGACTGCCTTGTGCCAAGGAAATTAGGATTCTTTAGTTATTCCAATTGGCTTCTGAGTATGGGCAAGTTGGAAATTACATATAATTACATTCATTATTATTTTGTTTACAGAGCCAGTCCATCTGCCAACTTAGACTGGGCCCTGCAGAGACTTAGCAGTGCTTAGACCCAACCTTTCAAATCCTGCATGGCTTGAGCTGGGCACACATCTGGCAGCCTGATGCTGGCTTTAGCAGTGGCTCAGGATACAGGAGCCCTTGTACACAGTCCTCACTGTGTGTCTGTGTTCTCAGCAGCCCCTCCACAGTTCCCCACGTGCCCAGCTTTAAAAGCTGCAGGTTTTGGCCCTGGTTGTGCCCCCAGGAGCAGCACAGCAGCCCTGGCAGGATGCAGACCCAGGGTGGACCTCAGCTGTGCTGGGGGCTGACTCTGCTATGAGGACTTTTCAGAATAAAGATTCCCCATGATGGAATCCAGGCTGGATGGAACAGGGAGGGATGGAAGGTTTTATGCTGCAGAAATGAGCCTTTTCTTCCCAGCTGCAGCTCTTTCACTCTTGGTAAAGGACTGGCCACACAGTCTTGACCTTTTCTTTGCCCTGAATGGAAATGTAAAATTTTTTATTACTATTTTATTTCTTTGTTGAATTATTAAATGTCTTTCCAAAGAGAAGAAAAATAATCTCGTAAACTGCTGTTTATCTCCAGTTTTGGCTTCTGATTTCTCCTCTCTCTGCCTTTTCTGTATTTTGAATTAAAATATTATTTCAAACTAAAAATATCAAAACCTGTCATTGGAATCCCATCAATTTCCAAAATGTTGCCTTTTTTTTTTCCCCCTGAAAACTTAAACTGTCAAATCAATACCAGTTCCACACGCTGCACCTGCAAAAAGACAATATCTTCAAATAACCATTTTCCAATGTAAATCTTTTGGAAAGAAACACTCAGATGAGATCCAGAGACAGGGGCCAGGCTGAGGCAGGGACAAGATGGGGTCCATGGGTTTCTACAATGGAAAAGTGCTGCAAATGATGTAAAGAATTGGTTTGTGCTCCTTCTCTTTTTAGCCAGTCTTGTAGTAATACACTGATATGCTACTAATTGGTTATTTGATCATCATCCTTGGTCATGGAATGGTTTGGGTAGGGAAGAAACCCTAAAATTCATCCAGTTCCAGCTCCCTGCCATGGGCAGGGACATCTCCCACTAAATCAGGTTACTCAGAGTACCAGAAAGGCTCCTGCACCAGGAAAAGGCCCTTCCTGCAAGAAGAAGGAATGATTAATGGGGAGATATATTTTCCAACATGATCCAATGTTTACACCCACATAGGGGTCACTTATGGATCTCAGAGTGGGGACAAGAACCTCTTGTTTGGTTGGTTTTTGTTTCCAAATGTCCTTCGGTTCAAACAATTCAGTTTCTTTGAAACTGAAGTTACTTGAAAAATGCTCCTTTCTGTCAATCACCAGTAAGAAATTATGAAATGACATGCTCTTCTCTCAAACTTTCCATTAAAGATTTATTTTCAGAATTGAGAAATTTTAGTTTCAGTTCTGTTGTTAATCTTTGGTGGATTTTTTTTCCCAGTTTATGACAATTCTATTGTAACTTATAACACATTACTGTGACTGACAAGTTCTACCGTGATGGAATGCATGAATCAAAACACTCCTGACTTTTTATTTTAAAAGTATCAGGGACAACAGACACCAAATACTTGTTCTGTAGAACAAAACATCTCCTGTTTGTTCCGATGAAGTGAGTTAAAGCAAGCTGACACGCAGATCAAAGTGTTGCCTACTTGAAAACTGTCAAACCATTTCATTGTAAACTAGATGGGAATTACTTTGAAACATAGGGAAAAAAACTGGTGTTTCATTCAGCAAGCCAAATCCCAGCCATCCCTAATGCAGGGAAGAAAAACATCAGTGTGATTTGCTTAGCAGGTTGTCATAGTACACCATTATCAGTTAAATCTGTTCATCCCTATTAACAGTGTCACAAAAAGATGGTAAAACAAGACAAAGACAAAAGTCAATTTAAAGCGTCATCATTCCAAAGTGAAAATTCTCCTGGCCTATTTTAAAGGCAAGGAAAGTTAAGATAATTGGGGACAACAACATTTGCTGCCCTGGCTCTGTCCCCCAGGCATTGTGGATGGTGGGATAACCCAGGATACCCATGCCAGGTGCTGGAGGTGGCAGGGCACAGCAGAGGATCAGGGAATTTCTGCCCACTCCAGCATACCTTCAGAACTACCTGACTTTGAATACTCAAAAAAAATTCCTTATATATTTCCAGATACTAAATAAGAAAATATATTTCCAGATACTAAATAAGAAAGTATATTTCCATATACTAAATAAACTATGGAAAACCATCTAGTGATGCTGGCCCACAGACAGGTCAATTGTAGAAACTGATTCAAAAGGCTAAGGACTGTGTAAATGAGTAGGAAATACACCTGGGAAATAAAATTAAAAATAGATTAGGTTGTATATTGCTGTAGAGCTTGTAAGGAACCAAAATTATAACATTGAAACCCAAAACCTTAAGTCAAATTAATAATAATTTTATGACCAGGAGAAGAGCTCCTCCATCATTCAGGAGAGCTGTTCCCAGCTGTCACTGCAGAGGGTAATGCTTCCCAATAAAAATGATGGATTCATTTATAGAGATATTTCAATGGTTACTTGTTACAAAAAGGTAAGAATTCAGACTACAAGGAGAAGGCAATAGTCTAGAAGCTATTTATATAAATTACATATTTTTAAATCATCTGGGGTTGCTGAAATTCACTGCCAGGTACTTGGAAGTGGTGAAGACAATCTGAGGGCTGTTAGCACTTATTTTTGAAAACTCGGGGACTGTGATGAGTCCCAGAAGGGCTGAGAACAGCAAACATAGCAGGGAATTACAGGTCAGGCAGCTTAACTTCAATTCCCAGAAAAAATATTGCAACAAATCATCAAACAAACACTTTCTAAGCATCAAAAAGATAACAAGGCAGTGAGGGACAGCCAACACGGATTTGTCAAGAGCAAATATCAAGCCAATCTCATATTTTTCCATGATAGGGCAGCAGGACTCAGGGAGAGGCAGTCACTGTTGTATACAAGGGCCACAGCAAGGCTTTGGCATGATTTTACATGACACTGCTTTAAGCTAGGCACAGAATTGTGATTAGGTGACATTGTCAAGGTGCACGAGGTGGCAAACAGGCTCGGAGAGGAGCTCTCACTGGTGTATGGTCACACTGCAGGAACACATCTGTATGCACTGTGTGACATTCATCCTGGGCCACTGGGAGCACCATCTGACCTGGGCAAAATGCTGGGAAAAATAAGGATGGGCTGGGGAACTGTGAGGGAAGACAAAGGAGCTGCGATTCTGTTTAAAGAAGAGAAGTTGTAGAGGTAAATCAGGGTAAATCCTCATGTTGGGAGCTCTGCAGCCTCAGACAGGGAGATGGACAGATCTTCCTCCCCTCCTGCTAAGGGTAAAGTGAGGATGAAGATGTTTGAATTGCAGCAATGCACACTGAGAGCCAGAGCCAAGAGAAACTGTTGGATATGAGGGGTAGCAGAGCACACAAGTGGCTGCCCAGAAAGCACAACAAACATCCATCACTGAGCTGCTGGGGAAAGGTCAGGCAGTGGGGGTGATACCAGGCAAAACATTCCCTCACCAGGGCAGGCAGAGGGGCAGGCACTGATCTCTGCACTCTGGTTACCAGTGACAGGACCCCAGGAAGGGCAGGAAGCTGTGTCAGAGGGGTTTATATATCAGGAAAGGTTCTTCCCTCCCCCAGAGGGTGCTGGCACTGCCCAGGCTCCCCAGGGAATGGTGACATTCCCGAGGCTGCCAGAGCTCCAGGAGCGTTTGGACAGCGCTGCCAGGGATGCTCAGGGTGGGGATGTTGGGACAGGAGCTGGTCTGGGTCATCCTGTGGGTCCCTTCCAGCTCAGGATGATTTATGATCCTATGAAAATGCCTCCCATCCTGAATTTGTCTCCCCTGCACCCAGCACTGCCTGCCCAGAAAGATGTTCCACATACACTGCATGTCAGGAGAATGCTCTTTGTCCTGTTTTTCTATTATTCTTTATCAGTTTTTATTATTCTTCATGGAAAAAGAACTATCTTGTAGAGAAGTCCCACACTCATCACTATTAGTGACCCTGTGAACAGGATGATAAATTCCTTGTTATGTGCTCTGCTGTGTAGAGAGATCCATCCTGGTGTATAATGAAGATGGTACTAAACAGAAAGTAAAACACACTCCCAAAGCAGCCACAACAATGGGTCCATTTACAAAGAAAAACAGCACACTGGTGTTTTCCAACAACATCCTCCCCCCCCCAAAAAAAATCTTTGGGCCAATAACGAGGCATTTGTCATTTCATGCAGAGTCAAAGCTGCCAGTTTTCCCTTCACATTGATTTCTCTAAAATATCACCTGCAGCTCTTGCCTTCAGAGGAATAGAAGGGGTATTGATAGAGCATAGGAGCCAGGAGCACTCCCACAGCTGGGTTAGACAGGGGACCAGGGCAGAGTCAGCCCTCGGTAGAAAACTAAAAGAGCAAAGAAAGGGAAGGGAATTGGGATCCCCTATTCCTCTGAACAGCAGCAGCATCAATCCAGACCCAAACACACAAAATTCTGCAGTTTCCTTAATGGCAAGTGCTGTAAATCTCAGGATCAAAGACATGAACTCATCACCTACTTGTGCCAGGCCAGGAATAAATTCAGCCCCTGAGAAAACATTAATCAGCTGGCCAGGTACACTGAGTGCTGTACTGAGACACAGCCTCCAAAAACAGCATGTCCAGGAACAGCACACCGAAATGAAGTGAATTAATGCTCTTTCTTTATTTTCCCTCCACTGCTCAATCTGTTCACGTTTACAAACAAAGTGCAATTCCCAGCATGGAACATCTTTCTGCGTTCTGGGACTTCATGATGCATCTCTTCCTCACGCCACACCCCACATCAACTCCATTTACTTAAAATAAGCTTTTACCTCAGCCAGGACTCCTAGAGAGATGCTGGTAAGGAAGAGAAAATGCTACCTATTCATTTCACTCCTTTTGTCCCAAAACAAAGGCACAACCACAGCAGTAGGGCAGGGTCTGGAGCAAACACAAAAAAATGGATCTATTTATTTCAGCCCCGTGTATGGGTGTGAAAAATATTGGGGCTTTGTCCAGCCTTTACCTTCTGCTGCTATCCCCCAGGGAGCTGCATTCCCTGAGAAACGTGGGCCATGCCTTTATATCATACTGCCCAAGGACCCCAAATTTCTGATCTATATCAGCAGAACTCCCTTCATTCGTGACCTTGGGACAGATATTACCCTGAAAACAAAATTTTAGCTGAGCAACTGCTAATACAGAGTAAGAACTTGGGGTGGCTCCAGATTTCCACCAGCAGAGTGCTCTGTATGACCCAAGATCTGATGCAGGTCCATGGTTTTGGCCCTTATCTCTACTTTCTCCTATTTATTTTACACTTCTCTCCCAACCTGTCCATCCATCAGAGCTCCCCCCAGCTTTGCACTCAGTGAATCACCAATTCCAGGCACCTGCAGGTTGATTTTCTCCTCCCATGCTAAAACCACTCTGGTTTCTGCTCTGGGCCACCCTGTCAGCAACCCCAAACCCCTGCCCTGAGCTCCCTGCCCAGGATCTCACTGCAGAGACAAGGCTGCAGTCTGCCTCTGGAAAGGCAAACCAGGTCTAAAATGCAGCCTGGAGGGCAAGGCAGAGAGGAATTGAGATTGGCACAGGCATGCAGAGGGGACCCGAGCCCAGAGGAAGGGATTTCACCCCTGCTGGGGTTTATTTCCACTCCCCCACAGCTCACAGCTCCTCTTAGAGTGATGGCCTAGAGCTTATGCTGGGAAGAATTTATGCTGTTGGTTGCATTGCATATTAATAATTTAAATAGATGGGACAGTATATCAGATATATTGAAAAATCTTGCCATATTTTTTACGGTATTTTAAAATTGATGGCCTCTGGTTTAAATGCAAGGACTCTGAAATAGAGTTAATACCTACAATACTTTGCCATTACATCCATTTTTAATTATCAAGAATGCCAGGCAAAGTTTACGATATATTTAACAGAGTTTTATGCTTTGTCACAAGTACCTAAATAATTGATGTGCCACACATTTTATTAAGCATAGCATTTTGTGAGAACAATAGTTTAGGGCTATAATTCTAGAGTTAAATTGTTAAGGCAGAGGGTGGAGCCTCCAGAAACAATTCCTGAAGAGAGAGGGAGGGAAGAGGGTGAAAGCAAGATCAGTTCTGCACTTCTCTTGGTGTTTTGGGGAGTGAAGACCAAAATATCCCAGCTCCTTTTCTGTGGGAAGGAAAGGAGATGGGAAGGCAGACATCATCCTGGTTTTTACCTTGCTGCTGAAGAGATGCCTCCAAAAGGGCTGTCAGTGCTTCCTCTAATTGAGAAAGGGACTGAGGGAGGGATTTCCCAATTTAAGAGCTCTGTGCCTACACCTGGAGCATTGCATGTCCCCTCTCACCCTTTGGCCACCCAGCCCTCCAGCAGGACTGGTCACTGCTACACCGAATTTAGACATGGGAAGCCTCAGATGATGCAAAGAGCCAGAAACAGCAGAAGAATCAGTGAGACTACCCCGAAGGAGCCACACTCAGGCTGCTAGACCAGCTCCCAGCTCCTTCCTCCCTCCACTTCCACCTATGGAGAATCTTCTGGCCAAACATCACCTGAAGGTCATAGATAGGAAGGACACAAGGAAGGAGAAAAACCAAAGCCAGGCAGAGTCAAAGAGGCTCAAACCCAGCTGGAGATTCCTGTCTCAGTGACTCGGGGTCACTTTGGCACAACATCCTTGACAAAAGCCACAAGAGGCACCAAGGCCACTCTTCCACACTGGCTTTTCCCTGTTGTTCTTTTTTATTACTGAATAGACTGGCTCTGCTGGCCACAGTTATTTTTCCTCCACAACTAAAGTTTGATGAAGCTGCCCTGGGGAGTGATTTTGGAAGCAGCTGCAATGTTTATTATCAGTGTGGGCAGGGTTTTATTCCTTTAACGGCCATCTATCACACCTCATTTGATTAGTTGCTGTTTCTCACTGTTTGTCCTCAGAAAGGCTGGAAACTTTTCTGTCCTGGAATGGGAGAAAAGGTGGCAGTTCCAGCTTAGGATACCAGGGACCACAGCAGCTCCATCCTGCACCAGGACTGCTGCAGTCAATGGTTTGTACCAATATTGGGGAAATCTTTTCATTCCCTCCCTATCAGGGTTGGGTTGATTTACATAGAAGTGTTTCAAATCAGCAAAAATCACTGGTCTCAATCCCATTTCTGTTTGTTCTTTTGAGTGACTGGAGCAGAAAGTTTTATTCTTATCAGTGGGAATCCATTAAAACATGAACTGCAATTAAATTTAGCTTTTACTTTCAATCCATTACCTCATCTGTATGCAGATACAGATATAGGCAAATACAGATACCTGCATTCATTCACAATCTAGTTTTTCCAATTTTTTGCCATGTTAAACAATGTTAAGTGACCCCTTTACTATTGACTAAATGATAGTTTATTTTCCACTTGTGTCAAACTGTACTTGGACAATGGGAACTGAATAAAAATGCACAAATCAGCATTTCAAACAGCTTTCTACAAATTACAAGTCCTTCATGTGTGCTAGGCAACAAAAATATCTTTATTAAAACGTGCTTTGCATTTCAATCTGATTTACAATACAAAAGAAGAACTACATGTGATCAATAAAATTGAATTGTTTGTTTTCAGTGACTGGGGCCAAAACCTTGGAGATTTTAGAGCTAATTGAATGAAAATCAGGTGCAAGAAGATAACATCTGAGTCAGCAGAAAGAAAACCATTTTTCTGAACTGCTTTTGGGTTTTGTTCTCACCAAATTTGAAATAATTATTTTTTGAGCTTTATCACTAGATGAAACTGCTTTAAACAAAGTATTCTTTCTCCAATTTCTGAAAACACCAGCTTTTAAAGTAGAGGCAGCCCTTCAGCAAGGTAATGCAAATGTTTAGGCAGGTTTTATCCATCCTTTCAGTGGGTTGAAAAATCAGAAAACTTCAGCAATAAATGTCTTGCTTTAGCATTTTCCTTTATTATAAGTCTTTTAAACACATCAAATTAAGATTTTAATATAGATGGTGAGAATTTCACACTTAATTTTCTAGTTTAAAATATCTGATTACTTTCAAGTCATCCATTTTTATTGGCCACACCTCCAATAAAGAGTTTTTTGCAGGCAGAACATAAATCAGCTCCTAGAACAGGAAAATTAATACCCACAGGTGGGCACAGGGAGTGTTCATCCACCACATCAGCCAGGGCAGCCACACCTGAGCCAAAGGAGGGCACACAGGTACAAATGCTCCTGAAAATCTAATATATGAGAACTAAAGATTCAACACTGCCCTGATCTCTGCACACCTTGGTTCTTCTGCATCCCACAGGATGAGAGGATTGTGGCTGCCCTTGGATCCCTGGCAGCATCCAAGGCCAGGCTGGATGGGGCTTGGAGCAACCTGGGATAGTGGAAGTGTCCCTGCCCCTGGCAGGGGTGGAACTGGATGAGCTTTAAGGTTCCTTTCCACCCAAACCATTCTGATTGCATGGAGCTGATGGACACTGAGCACCAGGCAGCCCCTTTCCCCCATCCAGCAGCCAGCTTGAATGGTGATCCAGCTTTTTACACTTCAAAGGTGACAAAAACTCTCATCTCCTTCCAAGCTGTGGGTGGAGATTGAAGAAGCTTCAGTGTGTTGTTACTTTAAGCAAAAGTGTTGAATTCATATTGCCTTTTTACCAGATCACCGTGATCTACCAGAAAAATAATTTTTCACCCACAAAAAGGTATTTGGACTGCTACAAAAATTAGGAAACAAGTTCCACTGAAGGCAGAGCCTTCCTTCAGACTGTGTTCCAGAAGTCACTGCACACTGGACATGTGAAGGGTGACTTCAAGAATCAATGCTGATATTGGCTCCAAAGAGAAAATGAAGCCGACAGGGCAGCAAATTGATTTGGACATGAGTAATTACTTTAGTTATTAGTGTCCTTGTCTGTACCACCACCTAAAGCAAAGATGACAGGGAGCTCAGGAGGAGCCTGCAAGCTGGACAGCCAGAGCATGCACATCCTGGCACCACTCGACTGCCAAAGGACCCTTCCAACCTAAATTTTGTGATGCTCCTGTTTGTGCACATCCCTCCTTGCAAGTGAACCCCGTACCTGAGTTGCGAGGAGGGGCAATTCCTTGCAAAGGGAAAGCAGGATATGGTGGGAAAAACATGAATTATGTGGGATGCAGAATGGAGGGGACAGACTTTGAGAGTCACAGTAGGAGCAGGAAGACCAAGGCAGTAGGTACCAAATAGATGAAGGCAATAGGTACAAAAGGCACAGGTGCAGAGGAGCAGCCTCCCAGCCAGGGCTTGCTCTTTTTGTATGATTATTTTTATAGAAAGCCCACACACACTGAAGCCCCACTGCTTTGCAGTTTGGGTAGTTCCCTGTGGGGCTGTGCCACTGCTAATGCCACAGAGCTTGGGAACCAGTGTTCCTTGACATAGAAATTAATTGATGATGTGTTTAGTGTCCCCTCCCCACGTTTATCCAGCTCCTGTGCCAGCAAGAGGAATCCTTTGGGCTTTGTGCCCAAAGCTCCACCAGCACAGCCTGCATGTTGTGCTCTCACCAGAGCTCAGGAGGGCTGAACTCCCTCCTGCAGAGTGGGTTCCACTGAATTTGGGGACACTGAGGTGCTGCTGAGGTGGCCACATTCCAAACACATCACTGACAGCACACAGCATCCATTCCCAGCTCCACCTCACAGGAATATTACACGGTGCAGGGAGAATGAGATCATCCAAATGCACCCATGCAGACAGAAGAGAAACAACAGCAAAACAACTCAAAACACAGGGTATATCTTCAAAACATTGGCCAGGAGGCATTTGGTGGGAAATGTAGGCCAGCTCCCACATGAGGGGCATGCATTTTTCATGACCATCCCCATCCTTGATTTTTCTAACCTTCAAACATAAGTAAAGAGGGGTTTCCCCTCCTCTCCTCCCACCAGCTGCAACTTGGCCCTGCTGTAGACAGGAGCAGCTCACAGTGGGTGGAGAAGGAAAGGAGTCACCAAGGAGTTCCTCACTCTTTTAAAAGCCCAGCTTGATCCTAGAAAAAAAGCAGGAAGAATCCTTGAAGTGGAAAAACAGAAATAATACATCCCATGAAGTAATAAAATACTGTTTAGAAATGAAAAGTGAGCAACAAGATCAAAAATTTATCTTAAAACATGCTTTCTTATTTGAATCCATCAAAAAGGAAACTCACCTCCTGCCCTGGCCTCAGATCCCACCTGTCTTGGGCAGACAATGCAGGAAACATCAATAAGTGGGTGTTTCTGGCTGCTTGTGTTTCATCTCTATATTCACCACCCCCTTCTGTGCAGATGAGAAGGGAGATGTAGGAAGCCTCGGGATAAAGAAATGCAAAAAGGAACCCCCCAGTCCTGGTGGAAACCAGCCAAGTTTATTTTTTATGAGGATTACACCCGAGGAGGAAGCCAACTAACAACAGCCTGTGAGCTAATCAGGGGAAGAGTCATGTCAGACACACTCTTATCTCTGCTCGCTGTGTTTCACAGCTGCTGACACCTGGCAGAGCTGCTGTTTCACACTCACATCACTTGCTCAGTCCCAGAGAGCACTGCTGGAACAGCTGCAGTCCCCTCCTGCAGCTGGAAGCCAGCGATGCCCATGGTCACCCCTGGCTGGTGCTGCTGGCTGCCCAGCCCAGGGCACAGCTCCAGGTCACCTGCTCCTCCCCAGAGCCAGGTGAGTGGCTGGGAACAGAGTACAGCCCAAGGGGCTTTCACCAGGGAGCTCACTCAGGTGAGCTTCAAAGCAAAAGAGCAGCTCATAAAAAGCACATAAGCACATGGGGTTTCTTCTCCCCTCCAAAGACTAAATAATGGATGGTGAAGCACTTTCTGTCTTCTGAACTTATCCACATCCACTGCCTTCAGGACAAGGGCAGCATCTCCAAGTGTCCCACTCCAGCAGCAAAGCCTGTGACCCCTCAGAGGATGAGCTGCACCAGAGATTGCACCACAGCAACACCCACACCCTGTCCTGTGCCAGGCCAACACCCACAGCCACAGCCTGCCCTGAACACCAACACCCACAGCCACAGCCTGCCCTGAGCCACACCAACACCAACACCAACACCCACAGCCTGCCCTGGACCACACCAATACCCACACCCACAGCCTGCCCTGAGCCACACCAACACCCACAGCCTGCCCTGAGCCACACCAACACCCACAGCCTGCCCTGAACACCAACACCCACAGCCTGCCCTGAGCCACACCAACATCAACACCCACAGCCTGCTCCCACCACAGAAACACTCAATAATTCCAGCACGAGCCCCATCAAGGAAAATCTGACACTGATAGCTCACTGACACTGAGTCTGTCTCACACAAGTTGTACCAAACCATGATTTGTGGGCTCTTCTGGACCAAAGGGTTCATTCTGGGGATGTGAAATTAGGAGCTCCCCTTCAACTGAGGGCAATTTGAGTGCAAAAGAAAAATTTCTTTAAGGAAGCACTGATCTTTCTGAAGTTTGCAGGGTAACTTATCCCCACTTCTGGGCAGGACAGGAAGATCTCCTCTGAGTGCCAAATAAAGGCTGTGATCACTGCCCTCTAAAGGGACAGCTCTCATTAACAAACCTTAATTTAACTGCCTTTGAATTCCAGTACAGCAGCCCCCAGGCACCTGAACACAAGGTTCTCCATGCAGAATAATTTCAGCATTTCTTCCCAGAGCTCCAACTCACAGATCTATTTCCCCACTCCCACACACACCCCTGATGATGTGCACGAGCAGCACGTAACTCCTTTGGCACAAACAGGTATTTATGTTTGCCTCCTCCGTCTGGGCCACGTGCAAACACCCTGCACATGCCCAGGAAAGATGCAGGAGTGTTTTGTTCTCTGCTCCTGGCTCTACTCATGCAGCAATGGGAATCACAGTGTAAGGCAGCTCTTCTGGGGCCTCTTAAGCACACAGAGGAAGAAATTTCCCTCATAGCAGCTTGATATCAAAGACCAAAGGATAGTGCTGCCATGCCTGGCTGCCAGCTGGGGGTTAAAGCCCCAGATTTGATGCTGAAGATCCTTTTGTGTGAAGATCTGGGCTAACACTAAGTTCTGACTTCATCATAATGAAGTTGGGGACAGCCCAGGCACAATTTATCCCAATCCCCTCCTACTTCCCAGGCCAGGCACAGCTCCCCCCTCCCTCAGGGCTGGACACCAGCAAAAGCTGTCAGGCAGGTGGGATTTCTGTTCTTTTGCAGGCGATTTTCTTTTGTGAACCACAAGAACCAAGTGAGTGACAAGGAGTAGGTGATACAGAAAAGCTGAAATCAGTAATGCCAACAAATGCTTCATATCAGCCAATACGCTGAGTGACAGCAGCACTTTCACGGATCCTGATGTCTTAATTGCAGCTGCTCTGTGCCAGCAGCATTCAAACTTGCTCTCAGCCATGCCCAGGAGCCAGCATTGAAGCACCAAAGGAGATTTGCTGTGAAAAATCTACAAGAAACCACACCAGGGTCACCACAGGCACAGGAATTGCAGCCGTGGAAGACACAGAGCCAGAATTCCAAGTCCCTGAGCACCCCAGTGAAGCCTTCCCCAGACCACAGGGCATTATTCAGGAAAAGTGACTCTTATTTGCTATAAAGAGACTGCAGTTGTGTTCATTACCTGGGCTTGCATCTCTGTTCAGCCATGGCACATTAAATGCCAATAAAGAGAAGTAGTTAAGTTGCATTTAGCCACACATTGTAGGAAGCTTGTGCTGCTGAGGGGCTCACAGAGGCACTTCCCAGGAAGGGAGCCAGAGCTCCCTGACAGCCCTCCGTGCAAATTGCTAAGTGCTTCTGCAAGGCTCACAAGGCTTTTCCTCCCTTCCCTTTGTTTTCGGAGCTATGAACAAAAGGCATGTGAATAACTATTTCCCACATTAGCAAACACACCACAGAGCCAGTGCTGTCCACTGTTGTTTATGTTTTCTTATTTACAGCTGAAAAATTAAACAAGACTATTAGCTATTAGTGGTAGCCCTTTACAACATGCTGAACAAAGCTATTTTATATTTCCAGCAGCAGAGGAACATGAGATTTTAAGAACTACCTGAAAGGCAGTAAAGTAATGCCCAGAGGTGGGAGCTGTGGTGCAGCAGACCTGGAGGAAGAGGGTCTGAGATATGGATGAATCTCTGCCACAATGGCAAAAATATTTATAAAGTGGTGTTGGGGCATCCATAGCAAGTGACTGTGAACCCAGTGGTCCTCAGCACCTCTAACAGCAAGGCAAAAACTCTGGGTGGTCTGAGGCACTTCCAGCCTTTGCTGCTTTCCATCCCAGGTCTTATTAATATTAGGGAGCATTTTGGGCTGATAATGATGGAGGTAGAAGCTGCACACGAAAGGTGTTCCTAATGTGACAGCTATAGAGTGTTGCTACTCGTTCAGGAGGACATCCTGCATTAATGGCTCCAAACTGACAGAGAGAGGGTGAGACTGGATATTGGGAAGAAATTGATCCCTGTGAGGGTGGGGAAGTCTGGCACAGGGTGCCCAGAGAAGCCGTGGCTGCCCCTGGATCCCTGCAAGTGTCCCAGGCCAAGGTGTCCAGCAGGACTTGAAAACAGAACAGAAAGATTTCCAAGAGCTTCTGCATCTTTCCTCTGTAGCTTTGTGCTCGTTCTATCCTGCAGTTATTTTTAATTATAATTCAGTCCAAAAATAAATTCCAAGACACTTCTCTGCTGCCCACTGCCACCATTCCCCAGGCTGTGCCTTGCTGGGGAGCAGCAGCAGCTGGTCCTGGAGCAGCCCTGCCTGGCTCTCTGCAGGGCCACACACCCACCACCCCCGTGCTGGCTGGGCTTCTTTCAAACACAATTATCCAAAGGAAACTTTGGCTTTGCAGCAAACCTCGCTGAGGCAGTGAGAGGATCCAGCAGCAAAGGGTGCACGTTATTCCTCCTTCTTTCATTTGTGCTTCAAGGATCTGCATATTTGTCAGAAGCCTTTTCCTCTGCCCTCTTCTCCTGCCAAACTCTTTGATGAGCAGCCCATAACCCCTGGTGCTGATGCAGAGCTGATCCGAGCTGGCATCTCCAAGGCCAGCAGGGCTGGAGCAGTGGGGTGGTTCAAAGCCTGGCACATGGCACCTCCCCAGGCTCCAGAGGAGAGCCACCACATCCCCATGCAGCAGGAAAGGAAAACCTCCCATGGTCTGCTGGGCACCCAGCCCAGGAACAAACCTGCCCTGCCACAGGCACAGGGACAGGGGGGCCAAGGCTCCTGCTTGCCTCTCAAGGGCTCTGCTGAGACCAAAGAGAGAATTCCAATTAAAATGTTAAATATCCAGACTTTTAGGTTCAGTAGCACCCTCCACTATTAGATTTAGGCTTCTCAGCTCTGAGAAAATAAGAATACTGTGGTACTCCATAATTTTTTTAATATTAATTTCCCAGATTACTATGGGATCAAGAAGATTTGCTTTCAAATGCTAATTTTTTTCTCTTTATTTTTTCTGAAAGCACAATCCTCTGAGCTGGCTGGCTCTGACTGTTCGAAGGCTTTGTTTTAAAATTAAACCTCCCTTCATAGAAATTTCAATACCTACAATATTTCCATGGCTTAGGTGAGCCAAGAGCAAAGACAACCTCAAAGACCTGCAGCAACCCAGCTAAGCTGAGCTTTGCTTTGTGCACCCAAAGAGGCAAGAAATAGCCTGGAACTAAACTCAGGGAATGGAAAGCAGGATGGTTGTGTCTGGCAGTGCTAAAAAATGCAAAGGCACCAGGAGGGCACCTCCTGCATAACTCATCTGCCTTTGAGCAGCAGCTCAGCAAGAGGAGCCACACAGAGCTGGGACCAGAAGTGAAGCCAGCTCACTGAAGCAGCCAAAAAAAAAAAAAAAAAGACAAGTTGGGCAAAAAAAAGAAAGTATTTGAGTAGACTCAAGTATCCCAACATATTTTCCATTTCCCCTAATAACAAAGGGATAATTTGGAAGGGTGACCAAGGTCCTTTCTACATGGCAGCTCTCCCAGCACACAATTCACACATCCAGCAATATTCTCAGATTTAATTTTCCCTCAGGCTGTTCAATCCCTTACAGAGGCACCTGTAGGTTCTAGGGTAGCATCTGCTCTACCCAAAGGAAGATGGTGGAAAACTAAAATTGCACCAACTGCTCTAGAGGGAGGGTGGTCCATGAGTGAGATCTGAGTCCCAGCTGTGGGGAACTGGGCTCAGCTTTGCTGAGCTGTGTGTGTGCAGCCTTCACCAAATCGTTTCATTTTTCTTTATCCCATCCACTATATGTAAAGGGTAGATAATCACATTTACCTACCATGGTTTTTCTGAGCCTGAAGACACAAAAGCAGTGAGGAAATCATGTTCAGGCATTCAGAGATACCTTAGGACCACAGATTCTGCTAAAGAGCTTTTACAAAGCCGAGCTGTGCTGAGACCTCTCATCAGCAAAAAGACTGGGCTCAGCAGTGAGCAACCCCAGCTCCCAGACAAACACACAGGGACACTGATTTTTGTTTAAGAAATGCTGAGAGTATTTGTCAGCGAGCTTCCAAAAAACCCCTGAGTGTTTGGAGTTATTTTAGTGCTGCTTACTCAAAGACACACAACTTAAAGAACAAGCTGTACAAGCCCCACTCCTGCCCTTTTCTTGCTACTCTCACAAAATTAACTCAAAAAGCCTCATCTCTGCTTGCCCTTGGCACAGTCCCTCCAGATCTATTTTACTGCCCAGTAAAGTGCAGCAAGTCCCTTTTTTACTGGGTTTGCAGTTAGTGGACACCCAGAATAAACAAGCACCATTTTATTTATGTTTTTAATACTGGCCAGTAACTCCAAGGAGCTGGGTGGTACTGCAGGGAAATCCCACAGAACATCTATTTTTACTCCAGGGACTGATGGAGCCTTTTCCTCTCAAGGCCCCCCTGCAACCCTGACACAGAGCAGGCTGCAGCATGAGCCTGGCCCAGCAGCAGTGTCAATACATTGGTGATTTCTGGCCCCATTTCCAATAAGATGAGCACCAGAGGGGGATCTGGGGGTTCCCATACCTTGTGCACCCCCTCCTGCTGCCAGGCATTGATTAGCTGTGTATGTCACACAGATAATAAATAAGCAAATAATAAATAAGCAAATGTGGATCCTAGCACTGACAACTTGGCAGCTTACACCAGCACATAGTGCCTGGCATGGGAAAGAAGAAATAATTTCTATTTAAAAAGAAATAAGTTCTCTGCTGCTGTCAGTTCAGTAGAAATACATTGTACAGAACCCATAATTACAAGTATGGGGCCATCATCAGTCAATTTATTTCCTTTTTTCCTCCTTCCCAGTGGAGCTTTAAAGGAGGGCATATTTCTCTAAAGAACCCAGTGCATTTCCGTGACACTTGCCCCATTACATGAAATAAAGCACAGCCCCTCGCTTCCTACAGCTCTGCATGGAGCCCAAAGGCTGCACTACAGTCAATTCACAGATCAGGGATCACTCCTAATGGAGACAGCATGACAAAATTCATTTAATATTCTCCTTGGATTCGAAATAATAATATTGTCAACTAAATAAAAGTCAAGCATTCATTTGTATGTAAAACAGTTGGTTATATCAGGCCTATTTATGTCTGCTCTGCCTTCCAGCTACAAAGATTTATGACTGAACACCCAAGGGACCTTTATATATCTATCCAAATTCATGCATTTTTTTCATTAACCTGTGTACTGGCATCTTGTACAACTTGGCATGAAACAATAATATAGATTTTTTTTTTCCTTTATATTTAGGCACAGGAAGAAAAGGTCTTGCCAATAACAGCAATAATGAATAAACTCTCTCTGGGCTGGTTTGTCACACGTAAATGCAGGTATGTATTTAAATTTACACAGGCATTATGGACACAAGTGTCTGTACACACACAGAGGGGGGGTTCTGCTCCCCCCTTTGCCTGTTCTTTTCCATCTCCCATTTCAATTCTACCCCAGCCTTCCCACCTCCTTGCAATGCCAGACTTGTTCTTTCAATATCTCCCTGGTGACAGGACAGAAACAGCTGCAATAAATTACTCAGTGTGATCTTTTTTTTTTTTTCCATTAAATATATTTTTAAAAGTGAAAGTTTGAAAGACAGGAGTTTGTTTGTATAGAGGTAGAACAACCACCTTTATAACCGCTGGAAAATTATTGCTGGATGAAGGAGGTGAAAATCAGGAGGATACAGAACAAAACCCAGCTGATGTTCAGACTAATGATACCAAAGTTTCTTAGCTTGACCATTTGGGGTTTTTTCCTGTTTTTTTTTTTTTTGGTCAGGCTGACTACAGAATTTAAGTTTTTAGCCCACCAAAAAGAGACTTCACTTCTCACATCCCTGGCAGCTTCCTGAGCCCTGAGGAAGAGAACCAAACCTATGTTGTATTTTGGTGAAGGGGAAGGCAAGACTCAGGTGAGCTGGCTGCTGCAGGGACAGGACAGGGACAGGAACCTCTGCAAGGGAGTAGGATGGGGACAGAATTAATCCTCTGCTCCCAACACCATCAGGTCACTGTTAGAAACCTCTAGAAAATGCCACTCTTCTGGCAAAGCTTCTTTTTGAGGTGCCAGCAGAGCAGCCAGGATCACTCCAGCAGGGAATTCCTCTGGCAGCCCCATGACTTCCCTGCTTCATCCTAAATCTGCCCATCACAACAGCCACTGCCATTTGCCCCTCTCCTTGCTGGCACCTCTCAGACACAACTGAGCTGCTGCAGGGATATTTCCACTCCATGTGGGATTTTTTGTGATGGAAACTGAGCGTTCTGCCTTCCCTTGTAGGAGGCTGGGAGAACACTCAGCAATTTGAAGGCAGAGAGAAAGATACAGAATCCAGAGACATCTGTAACTCCAATCCTCGTGTAGAATTCTGGAAAAGTTCAACTTTTCTACTTAAAAAACCCAAACACAAACAAAACAACAAAGAGACCCATCCCAAATCCCCCTCAGGAGAGTCTTATTCTTCTTTCTTTTCCATTAAGAACTGCCAATGTTCGTTCTTGGAGGCTTGGCAGGGAGGTAGGCAGGAGAGGTTGAGGATTTCTGGAATAGCAGCACATCCAAGGAGCTTTTGTATCCCAGCCATCCTCAGAGCTGGACTTCCACCTACCACAAATGCACAGAGAGGGCTGCAGCTGAGGCAGCATTACCCAATTACTGTCACCCAAAGCAGTCCCTCCCCTTGCCAGCAGCAGCCAGGAGGCATTACACCTGCCCAAAGCACTTGGCATTGAGGTGACAGGCTGCTTCCCCACCCTCTGCCTCCTCCAAGGCATCATTGAGCCCCTTAAGTGAGCAGTACAACAAATACAGGAGCTGGGTGGAAAAGCTGAAGTGTAAATCTTCGGGGTTTTATACTCGAGTACTGTATTTTTTATGTTTAATAACACAGGCTGAGGCAGAGCAATCCATCTCAAGACCAGCCTTCCCAGGCCTAGCTGTGGCTACATAGTACTTGCTCTCAGGCCTGAAAATTTCAGAGTATCTTCAATTTTTTTCTAGAAGTGGCTCTTTATGTACAATTTTCACGTGGGCTTCATCCCATGCTCCTGCTCCATGGCTGCAGCCTATCTACAACCTGCTGCTTCCTGCAGGGGAATGAAGATGGGAACCAGCATCTGGATTTGAGGGCACAGCAGGGTGAGAATTAGGATGGGCCACTCAGTTGTCCAGGAAAAGTCATCCCACCCCCAGGACTCTTGATCCTACAGGATCCAGGCCCTGATCTGTGCCTTTGGGAACTGTTCCTAGGAGCCACAGCAGGGCTCACTGTGCTGGATGTGTTAATGGATCCAAGCAGCCACAGAGGCTGTCCCAGGGTAAAGTGCAGCACAGAGGAACCTCACATTTATTCTGCCATCAGCCCAACTCTCCTCTTCCTGTAGGGAAGGTTTTGGTCCAGACCCCATCCAATAAACACTTCAGCAATCAGCAGGGCATGGCACTGCTCTTTGAGAGCTGCCTGTGTATCCTCTGGTAACGAGCCTATTGCCCAGAAGGTCTGGGAACCCATTTCAGTCCTGAAAATTATATATTACTTCTTTCCTTGATAGAATTCCCTGCTCTGCAGGCTGTCATGGCTCTATACCCCATCCATCATGGAATATGATATTTTGTACACTAATTCTCAGAGACAAAATTTGGACCTCCGGGGGAAACTTCATTCTCAAATTTAAATACTCATTACACAGCAAACCTGCACCTCTGCTGCCCTGGGCTAGGCTGGGACTGTGGCTGACTCTCAGATTTCCTGCTCTGTGAGGAGAACCCCTACCTTGTCACTAGGACAGCTGTGAAAAAGCCAACGCTGGAGTGCCTCCAGCAGCCAGCACAGGGTGCCCATGTGTGCAGCAGCAGAGGATGGAACATTCCAGCCCTGGAGGGAGCTTGGCTGTCCATCCCAGGATGGCTCCTGACTTGATGGATCCCTCTCTCCCTCCAAGGACAAGACAGGGCTGCAACTGGGGAGCCTCTGCTTTTGTTCCTGACTCTGCTCCAGACACTACAGGCAAAAAAAAAAACAAACTCAAGATCCTTGTTTCCTGCACTTTGTCCAATCACTCACTCACATTCTGAGCCATCAGGATGAGAGGTGTCTCCTTTCCTTTCAGGCTGCCTGACACGAGGGACCCATTTTTTTCGTTTTCAGCTCAGGGCAGGCTCTGCTGAGCTCTGCTGTGACAGGCAGAGGAGTGTCCCAGGAGGACACACCAAGTCCTGGGCACAGGGAGTGCTCAGTCCCATGAGATGTGATGGGCTGAGAATGCAGTCAGCAGCCACTGCTCTGCAGCCTTTCCTCACAGGGGCTGCACAATTCCTACAGCTCAGGAGAAGCCAGTCCTGCTGCCCCAGAGGCTCTCTGGGCAAGGGCCCAGCACTGGAGGCACACAAAGTGTCCTCATCCCGGAAAACACAGGGTTAACATTCCACAGGTCACCTCTGCAGCCTTCCTGCTCTCTCCTCATGTACAAAACCCCTCTGAGGCTTGATAACAAATGTGCCACACTCTTCTCTGGTGCAGATTTTTCTTCAGGTACACTGAAAACAGTGTTCTCATGACTAAATGGATGGAAGAGTTGCAGAACATGATGTCAGCTTGCTAAGAACCTCATCCCAGAGTTACACACACAATTATTGTCTCTACAAAAAAACCAAAGGTGATTCATCAATTACTGTCTTTTTACTCTACCTACTTTTCTATTATTTTGTACTTTTAAAGTGTTATATGTATTAACTAGACAGAATTTACAGCACACACATTGATTTTTCATTAATCTTGCTTTAGCTGAGTCTGAAAAAAGTCAAACTATTTTTTTTCCGCCACAAGCCAAGCATATGCAATCATTTGCAGCACAACTGAGCTCTTTGTAGCACACTTGCTGGCCACCAGTGGCTCACAAACCTATAGCAAAAGAGGTTTTTAATATTTGATATTAAAACAAAGCCAGGTTGGATAGGGCCCTGAGCAATCTGGTCTGGTGAATGGATTCCTGCTCATGGCAAAGGGGTTGGAACAAGATGATATTTAAGGTCCCTTCAAACACAAACCATTCTATATGTGGCTGCATCCTTAGAAAACACAGGAAATGCACATTACAAACCAGATTTCTCAAATGCAGACACATAAGCACTGTCATCTCTGTGCACCCTTTCAAGGGAGGAGAATATTTTGGGTATTCAAAGTACTCAAAGGCAGGGATGCCAAGGAGGGGCCTGGCTTTCCCTTGGGCAGTTCTTGCAATGCAGAGCCAGGTTGTTACACAGAGGGGAAAATGGGTTTGTGCAGCCCCATGGCAAGAGGCCATGGCCACCCCTGGGGTGGGGACAGGCACCCACAGTGATGCTCTGCACCTCCCATAGTATCACCACAAACCATCTCCTCCCTTCATCAACCACTTGGAGGCTCACAGATAAAAAGCCATTAATGAAGGTTAATGCATAATTAAACTCATTATTTGCACACATCAGCAGCTCAGCATATCTGACACTAATACCTAAGTATTTTTAAATGGCCAGAGACAAATGTGACAGAGACAATACAAAAACCTGCTGCTCTTGAAGCTTCCCAAAGTTCCCTGGTTCATCCCCAGTGCCATGGGACAGCCTGGGACTCAGCTGTGCCACTCCAGACAGGAGATGCCATGCCTTGGGGACACAGTGCAGCACCAGAGGCTGGGGTCAGACTGAACAGGCTCTCAGTGACATTCGAGCACTGCATGTGCAGCCAGGCACTGGGCTGGCCTTGGTGTTTCAGTCACTGCTGAGCAGGACTTGTGCAGACAAAGCCTTTGTGCCCCTCGTCCCACCCCACCAGTGAGGAGGATCAGGGTGCAGAAGAAGTTGGAAGGGGATCCCTTGGGAGCAAAAGGACATCCCTTACCATATGGCATCCTGCTCAGCATGTAAAGCTGGGGAGAAGGAAAGGGGAACACTGGGAATTATATTTGTCTTGCCAAGCCAACACTAAACGTGGCAGAGCTGTGCTGCCCTGAGAGTGGCTGAACACCTGCATGTTCATGGAGAGGGGGGTGGGGAATGGGAATTCATTCTGTGTTGACTTTGTTTGTGTGCACAGCTTTTGCCTTCCCTGTTATGCTGCCTTATCTCAGCCCACGAGGTTTTTTTCACTTTTGCCCTCCCAATTCTTCTCTCCTTCATCCCACCAGAAGGAAGTGGGAAAAGAGCTGAGGGAGAGCTGAGCTTCTGACTGGGGTTTGATCACAACAGTGATTTAATAGTGAGTGAGGCTGAAAAAGAATTGCATCAGCCACCAAACACTTTTCCTTTTCTTTTTTAAGTTACAATTTTTCTGCCCGTTGGTTTTGTGGTGTGCAATGTGCTTTCCCTGGTGAAGCCTGCATTGAGCCCTGTAATGGTTCCTCACCCAGTCCCACCTGAGCAAGCCCAGCAGGGAGGGGACTGAGGGGGCACCTGAGCTCCCTCACTGCCCCAGCAGTGACATTCCAGCCTGAGGAAATCAGGGAGGCTGCAGGTGCCAACCATCCCTGCCACACTGACAGTCCCACAGCAGTCAGCCCAGTGATTATCCTGCCCTGCAGAGAGCTGCAGCCTTGCCTTCAGAATGGCACAGGTGGATATTAAATGCTCTGTCTTGCACTCCTACTGTTCCACACCATCATTAGGACGAATGGGGGACTGGGAGAAAGTCAGGGAAGGTTGTGTCTTTTCGCTCCCCTGTGTGCTGAAGATTAATTTAGAACACATTAATTACATTTGGATGTGCCTGAAAGCCAGCAGAGTAGCGAGCAAGAGTCCTGGAGGTAATTGAGTACTGCAACAAGAAAGTTATTTTGGCAGGATTTTCTTTGCAGAGTGGGGCAAAGCAGGAGATGGGGAAAGGGGCAGAGCACAGAGCATCCCTCCTGCACACTGCAGCACTGGCACTCATCACTGGGATTCAGCTGCTGCAGCAAGGGACCCACCCAGCCCAGGGCAGGGCAGTGACTTGCATCCTGAGGGGCTGGCAGGAGTGACCTGAGGATGGGCAAGGATAGTTCAAGTATAGGAATGTCCTTCGTGGTGCTCAGATCTCTATCCAAACACACATCCCTCATACAACTGCTCTCCTTCAAAGGATTCTGACATCAAGAAATATTGGTGGAAAACTTTCTCAAAGGCAGAAGAGGCTAAAACTGGGACTAGGTCAAGTCTGTGTCCCATTTCAAAGCACTTCACCTACCCACAGCTTTATCCATGTCCCCCATGCACCCAGCCCTCAATCACTTGTGTTGGAGCAGAGACATTTGACAGGAGAACAAATTAGATTTTGTATCTGTATCACCGAGGTGCTCCCCATACCCCTTCCCCCCCATCTCCAGCAGTCATCTCAAAGGCCTGGTGCATTAAAAAAAAAATAAAATTCTGCTCTCACCACATCCAGAGCACCAACAAAACTGGAGTTTTAAACCTGAGGAAATGCCCTTTGCACCAGTGCACCAGCTCCAGAAGTGGGGTGGAAACTTGGGGTTGAGGTATTTTGTGTAAGTGTTCCAAAGCAGGGAATATTTTGGAGGAAATAATTTCCTTCTCCCTACCCACCATGTAAGCAATTTGCTCTTCAGGCAGAAACATTTTGTGCTCAGCACCTACTTAGTTCCCTTCCTGAGCCGCTCCAGTTTTCCCAAAATTCTCTTAAATTTCATACAAAAGAAAAAGTGCAAACTCTCTCCCCCATTTTTTGACCTACATTCATTTATCAAATTGTGGCTAAAAATAGTGCAAACTATGCAGAAATGTTTTAAACTTTTTTTTTTTTTTCCACTTTCTCTCTGTTACCATCTATTTTAAGGCTGCTGTAGCACTTTTCAAAATACAACAAATGAGGGGGATGTGGTGGGTGGAAGGGAACATTGGCATCCTGTCAGTGAGGCCACAGATGCTCCTCCAGCTCAGAGACAGAACCCAGAAAGAATTGGATCAACAGAACTTCTGCTCATACCCCTGAGCTGGTTCGTGGTGAACACCTGTGGTTAGGAAGGATTTTGGTTTAGGAGGTGGCCCTGCTCCACTCCAGGCTCAGCTTGGGCAGAATCAACCCTCCAGCCCCACCCCAGGGGCAGAACGAGCCCGTGGCCACCTTGGAGCTCACTCATGGAGATCCTGGGCAAGCAGCAGTTCTGTCCTGCTGCCTTAGAGCAGAGATCCTGTGGCCAGTGATGGGAGGCAGGAATGCCTCAGGTCACAGTGCAAAGCTGCCCTCAGCCCCAAAAAACATCATAACACCTCCACAGCCTGCCCACCTCCCGAGCTCTCCATGGTAAAACAGCTTTCCCAGCATGGAAAGGGATGAAATCAGCTTTTCCCCCACGCTTAGTGAACTTAAGGACGTGAGCATTTGTGTGGATTGTAGGTGAAGGAGGAACCTTTTCTGGTGGCTGCCCAGCTGCTGGAGGACAGCCCACAGCATGTTTGCAACCTGGGAATGGCACAGCCTGCCAACCATCTTCTGACTGCAGAAACCCCTGTTATTTCCACACAGGAAATTAGCGTTCTAGGAAAAGCAGAAGCAGGAGGAATGCCACCTGCCCTTGCTCAGGGAAGCAAAGCCAGTGAGTATTCAGCCAAAAGCTAGAGAGAAATCCTTGAAAGAGTGGGTTAAAAAGAAGTACTTTGCATGGAAATAATTACAGACAGATGCACTTGTGAGTGAAGCAGCTGCTGAGCTGAGGCAGAGGAGCTCTGGTTAGTTCATTACTGGTCTCCCAGCTCCTCTCACTCCTTTCTTGTGCAGTTGTTTTTGCAGTTGGTGGCAGGGCACAGGAGGAGGATATCACCTGCAACAGGGCCTGGAGGAGCAACGAAGGCTGGAATGATCTCACCGTGTAGTGCAGCAAAGTGCTGAGTGTTCTGTTATCTCAGCTCTGCAGAGGGGACTTTTAACCCTTTCCTTTTGTTTCAGTCTCCTGGCCACCATCCCAGCTCTGCGTCTTCCTCAAGAGCTGTGGGCTGGTGCAGAGGCACAGAGGGAACCTGCCAGCCTGTGGGAAGGAAGGAAGGAACTTGCCCTGGCATTAAGCACAGCTCTCCAGGCAGCCTCAAAGTTGGTTACAAGCACTGGGCAGCACCTTGATACAGCCATAAAAACCCCACAGCAGTTTCACCTCAAAGCAGCCCAGCATCCCAGAGAGGAGCACCAGCATCTCCCCTGAAGTCCCAAACCCACATTAGAGTGGTTTTAGTCTTGCTGCACACTGACTTTGATCACCACAGCTCAGTCCTGCCCATCAAATCTTCATTTCCCTCCTCTTCTCCAAGCCCAGACGTTCTCCAGGCTGGCCAGAGCAGCCTCCCAGGTCAGTCAGGGCAGGAAGCCACAGTGGCCACAGATTTGGTAACTGATCATCAGGCCAGCACAGGAGAGGGGAAATTAAAGTGGATTTCAGTGTCAGCTTTAAACTGATAACAGCAGCTGAGGGTACCCTTCAGAGCAGCCAGGGACTGAGACTGGGGGAGAACCATGCCTGGGAGGAGAGAGGGGCTGAGCTGCAGCAGCCCAGATGCCTGCCCATGGACCATTCCCAGCCCTTCCTTCCCACTCAGCCTAAGATCTGTCCAAGCAGCCTGCCTGAACCCCCTCCTTCAGCCCCAGCCCACCTCCCCAAGAGCAGGCACACCCAGAGCCATTCCCCTGCAGCCTGAGCCTCTTGCACTCACCCTGGAGTTCAAATAAAGTGCTGTCAGGTGCTGGGGAGAACTGGGGGGGACTGGAGCACCATGCCAGAGCAGTCCCCTGCATACTATTATAATATTTATTTAAGGAAACCAACCCTTTCACTTCCCAGCAGGCAGCATCTCATTAAATGTGTTGGCTTACTGGCAACACCAAGCAGCTGCTGAAGTGTTGGAGCTTCTTGTCACCTTATTACAATCCACTGCCAGCTGCTTCCAGCACTCCTGCCCTCCCCTCCATTCAGCCTTATTTTTGCACTCCATGCTTCCTCAGTTCTTGTCCCCCTCCTTCCATGCCCCAGCAGTAGCTGTGCTGCAGAACATACCACAGGCAGCCTCTCCTGCTTTAAAACCCTGCCAGCAGCTGGGAGCAGAGGGGGATGTCATTCTGAGACCTGAAAATCAGCTCCTGAATCTTGCAGCAGCCTGGCACAACCAACCCCTCATCCTTCAGGGGCCGCAAACAGCAGAAAGAAGATATATTGGGATAGGGGGAACTGAGTAGAAACATTTGAGCAAGTTCTGCTCACCTGGAAATGGTCCTGAGGGCATTGGGAACTTCCAGAGTTGTGCCATTAACACACGGACCTTGCAACAACCCCTTCTCCTTGCATAAACCCCCAACACACTCTCCCTCCTCAAGTTCTGCACCAAAAATTCATCTGTCCATGCTGCACATAAGACAATTTCATGGAGAAACGAGAACAGCCCTTCCATTAATGAAAAACATTAAACACAACTAAAATTATACAAAAGCTGACCTCCCTGCAGATAAAGTGTCAAGAATCATCAAGAAGAAGCTGCTCTGCCAAGGAAGATGAGCCAGGAGCTCAGTCCCAGAGCAAGGAGAGCCAATTTTAGGGGCAGTCCTAAAGTCAGAACCAAGAGCAAGACCAGGTAAGGCACCCACACAGCCCAACCAAGAGAAAGGAGAAAACTGAGCTTAAATACACCACCTGAATGAGGGATGAAGGTGGGTGGCTCACCTGGTCCCAGGTGAGGCTGGTCAGGGTGTTAGAGCTTGGAAAGGTGTGCAGACCTCTAGGAAAGTTCTCTTTCACAGTCCATGCCAGGGTGCCAGAGCCACCACCACGGGTGGCTCCAGGACAACATGAAGCTCCTCTTAAACGTTGAGATTTCCTGTGCTTGATCTCTGTGGTTAATTGCACCCTACTCTCACTAATTACACCACAAAACCCCAGACTGAGTAATTATCAGTGCATTCCCTGAATGAGCTGTCCCCAGAATCCTGCCTGGATAGGAGCACATTACTCTGCTGCTCCTCAGCCACTGCTGCCAGCCCAGAGCCACCAGTGTGTCCCAGTGTGACCAGTGCTGCTGGTCCAGCATGGGGAGCAGAATGAAGAGCCACCCTTCAACATGGCCATAAATCCTGATTGAAACCTCTCTTTCAACTGAAACCACACATTGCTGAACCTCCCTCCTCTGGTCCCATCTCCTCCAGCAGGTTTGTCCTCGTGCTGATCATTTCCACTTGTACCAAATTTCATTCCTTTCTATTTCTTCTCTCCTTCACTTTCTGGGTCCCATGAAGCTAATCCATAATAAGCAGCTGATGTTTTTCAGGCTGTACATTTGTAACAAAAATGATTCGAACTCTTCCTCTAACTGAAAATGAATAAATAAAAGTAAAAAAATAAAATCCTCCCAGAACAAAACAGAAATGGGAATGGCAGGTTTCAGGCAGAGCCAGATAAACCACCCCAGTTTCTCTAGGCTGGGAAATGGGTCAGAAGGGGGATAGGGCTGGGGTTCCCATACTTACACCAACCACCCTCACAATGATTCTGCAGCTCTTAAGGACAGTGTGAGAATGTGAGGATTTGTGCTTGGAGAATTGGTTCAGTTAAAACCCTTCGGGTGCTTTTAAGGGCTCTAATTCATTAACCTTTCTTTGGCTGAGACCAGCTAATGGATATCCAGAAATGCAAAAAGCAATTAGACAAATTCATGGGGAAAAAAGTCTATCAACATTATTAACCACAGCCCCTCAAGAAAGTGCCTGAGCTGCAGGCAGGGAGAGCTGCTGTGGGCTGGGGAGGTGCAGCTGCTCTTTTCCCTGAATTTTACCCATTCCCTTGGCTGCTTTTGGAGATGAAGGTGCTGGGGCAGACAGACCTTTGTTCTGACAGGTAATCACTGTCCCCAAATTAAGCTTTATTGATGGCAAAGCCCAAGGATGGCCAACCTTTTAGAGCCCTCACTCTGTACAGAAAATATTCAAGTTTTCATTTGGCCACAAGACAGCTCCTGTGGAGAGTAAGACTTGCCAGAGAAGGTCACTTTTGGGGTGGCTGGTGCAGCTCCTGCAGCAGCTCAGCAAAGCACAGCCTCACATGGGCATCACGTATGCTCACAACTGGGACAGACACCTTCACACTGGGGCCTCCTCCTTGACCCCAAAGAAATTCACATCCACAAGGACACAGCACCATGGCAGTGGGGTGAGCTGGAAGCTCTGGGATGGTGCAGGTAATGGTGACAGCACTAATCCTGTCTGACTGAGCCTTCTCTAAGGCACAGCACCTCTCAGAAAAGCAGTTCATTCATGGAAATGGGAACAAATGAGAGATGATGAATGTGAACATGAGCCCTCAGCCCTGACCCAGGGAATGAGACAGGATGAAGTCTGGATGAATCCTCTGTTTTTCTAGGAAAGAAGGAACCACTTGCAAGTGGTTTCTAGGAAAGAAGGAACAAAAGCCCGTTCTACCTGGGACCTGGGGTATGCCAAGATGGAAAATTAGGAGGATTTCTAAGCTCCTTGATGAGCCTTTTCTGAAGCTTGTCTGCATGTGATGATCTCCAGGAAGGCCAAGTTATTATTAGACCAGAGTGTGCCTCCCTTCTTTCAGGATGCCCACCCTGGTTCCAGCTGGTTTTGTAGTGCTGCATGGATGTGGGTGCCACCACACACCCAGCAGGGAAGCAGGTCCCTGAGTCCCCAGTCCCCCCAGTTCCCAGACAGGGAAAAATAGAGAAAACATAAAAGGAGACACAAACTAGAAGTAGTGGCTATCAGCAACCTTTAACTAATAAATTGGGGCTGCAGAGGGTTGTGTTTCCTGGAGTTACTGTGCTGTGTACACAGTGTGCTGTGAGCCTTCTCCTCTGGCAGTCAGTGCAGTGTTGAGGGCATGGCAAACACAAAAATGGGAGCTGTGGAAGCTCCACCTTTAGCCAGTGGGAGATGGAGAGCCCAGTTAAAGGTTCTGGCTGGCACCTACCAAATTTGTCAACTCCCTTACACAATGGGGACAGATTCCTGCCAGCCAGGGCTACCTGACCCAGCTTCCCCGAGGAGCTGGATCCTTCCTGAGACCTCCTGCAATCCATGCTTCTATACATTTCCTAGCAGTTTTCAGGTGGCAATAGCAGATCTTCAGCTGTTTGATCCAGACCTTCACCCAAAGGTGAACAGACTAGCAGACACTTCTGGATGTGGGAGAGAAACCTCTGGCTACCCCAGAGGCCAACCTGCAGATTGCTGAAAGTTTATCCAGAGATGTGGAACTCTCCTAAAGAGTTTCTGGGGCAACCACGGTGATTTCCAACTGGGAAAGAATTGACCAAGTCCTTCAGAGAGTTACATCCCTGCAATGCCCTGCAATTACCTGTGCAAGCTACCAGGGAGGCTGAAGGCCACCAAGGCTGGGGCTGCAGGAGGTGTCTTCTGGCTGTGTGTGACAGGGACGAGAACTGAGAAGTACAGGAGGTCTGTGGGGTCATGGAGGGAAGGCTGTAAGGAAGGAGCTGCCCCTGGCAATGCTTTGGTAGAGAAGAGGGTCTGGGGGAGGATGCTGAGCTGCAGCAGCTCCATGGAGCCCGTGGCAGATGTGTCCCAGGAGTCACAGCTGGAGGGAGGCTTTCACTCAGCAGCTCTGCCCCAGCTGCCTGGATTTGCTGGAGCACAAGGAGGGAGATATTCACTTTCTCCTCCTGGCTGCTGCCTGGGCAGGGTTTGCAGGGACCAAAGGTCTTGAAGAGGAAGAGGAGGAGGGCTGATTACAGTCCAAAAAAAAATTAGAGTGCACTGGAGGGCATTTTCTGAAAGTGCTCTTGTCATTATTTAGCAGATGCAGAAGAAATGAAATCAAAGAGACTGAAAGTTCAAATTAAAACAGACTTTGATGTTGAAATGGATTTTTTACAGTTGTAACAACAAAGCTCTTGGGAAAGGGCTACATGGCAGTGTCAGGCTCTGCTGGCCCTTCCCTGGTCAGTCCTGCCCAGCTCAGGAAGGCAGGGGACAGGGTCACAGTGCTGCTGCAAAGGGCTCCAGCTTTGCTCAGAGCTCATTGTCAAAACTCTTCACACGGTGACTCAGCTCTGCTGCATCTTCATTTTCCCCACTTCCTTCCCCTTTCCCCACCTTACATCTCCCCACATCATATCTCATACCAATCATATTATATCATTCTTTTTCCTGTTTCTTATAAAAATGCAAGAGTCTGATTTCCCTCAGATGCCCTCTTTGTATCACTTCAACCTTTCTTGTCAGGCATTCAGCATCATGGGTGCCTCAGGTCTGCTCTGGAGCTGACCTCCCTTGGCATTCCCAGCAGCTGCTCTGTCCAGATTCCTGTTTCCAAGTCAAGGCACTCGTGGGGCAGGCTGGTGTTCTGGCTGTTGTGTTGTTGGGTTTTTTTTAATCACAGTTTATGAAACATCTGCTGTTTATAAATTATTTCTTTTGAATGTCATAATCTTTTCAGTTGTGTGAGCCAGCAGGCACCTCTGAGCAGCAGAACAGTGCTGCCAGAATGGAATTGGCACATATTCCAAAGCTGTGCTGGGATGAGGTGTGCAGAGCCCTGTCCCTGAGCACACACACGTGTGCACACACATGTACAGGGCCCAGAGACCTTGGTACAGGGTGAGAAGCTGTGGATGCCCCATCCCTGGAAATGCTCGAGGCCAGGGTGGACAGGGCTTGGAGCAGCCTGGGATAGTGGTGGCATCCCTGCTTATGGCAGAGGGTACAATGAGATTCATTTTGAAGTCCCTTCCAACCCAAACCATTCTCTGATTTTTTGTGCCCACACAGCCTTTCTCTGTGCCACAGAGAACTCTTCAGAGTCACCTCCAGGCCACAGAAAGCCTCAGGCACAATCACAACATGGGCACAAACTCAGCCTCCACCAGCCCTGACACCCAAGCCAAGCAGACACACACTCATGCACTTTGGGAATTCCTCAAAACACAGATAAGACCTTATCAGACAGACTTTTCCCAGAGGAATGATCCCCAAGAGCCTCTGACACAACACCCAGACAAGAAACAAACCCACCCAGCTGCCCAGCCCAGCTCATGCTCCTCTGTGCAGGGCTGAAATGCTGATGGACTGTGGAGGAGCAATGCCTGGTACTGAAAATCTGCTTATGAAAAGTTAAGAAAGTACAGGAAAATTCTGACTAAAACAACCAAACCATGTAAGTGATGCATTTGAACATCAAAGTGCTCTCAGCCGGCTCTACTACATTATTTATGGTTTACTCATGGGTTTAATTTTTCTGCTTTGTTTTTTTGTTCATTTGTTGTTATTTCCTCGAGGGAACATGAGAACACTCTGGGGGATCAGATGATTTTCTCATTCTGCTCAGTGAAAATTCTCTAATGATTGTAAAAACAAGGCAAAAATCAATAGAGGATTATTATCTGCAGGGATTCAGCTGCTTTCTGCCTGAGTGACAGCAGAGCTTTGCCAGACTGTCCCCCTGATACTGGCTCCTGCTCTGGTACCAAAGTGGAAAGGAAAGAGCAAGCACTCCTTTTTCACCAAGGAAGGCATATTTTAACTTATTTTTACTTAGCACAGATTCAAGGGTGTTTCAGCCCCAATCCAAACTTTAGACCAGCTCCCTGCATATCTCTGCAGGATGGAAAAACCAAGTGGAGTTTGCATCAGCTGCTAAGATCTAACTGGAGCTGACTGGGTGAAGCTTACACCACTGGGAAGCCTCAGCAGAAGACTCAGCAATTTGTCCCCTTCTTTAAAAGATTATCTAAGTCCTTCTGCAAAGGTAGATGGAAAAGGGGAAGGAGAATCCATTTCTGCATTTGCAAACTTCACAAAAAGCCAAAAAATCTTGCTCTAGGGATGATTTCTTTTTGGTTTAGGGATTTTGTGGGGGTGACAAGTGTGTGCCCTGTGAACAAAGACCAAGGTGTTGACACAACCACTTCCCAGGTCAGGTGCAGGTGGTTTTTTAGAGGTCGGGACAAACTCAAACAGCTAAATACCCATTGATGGAGAAAATCACACTTATGCCCAAACTCTAAAATTCCTCTCAAGGAGTTCTCTCATCAAGCAGCTTCTCTAGAGTCACATCCTTTCTGTGGTGTGACATTGTCTCAGAAGTCAGGCAAGGTGATCACAGGGACAAAATTGGATTAGAGGTCTTTCATACAGGCACAGGGGCAGTGACCCACCAGAAGTGCCAAACCTCCCAGTTCTTTCTGTCAGGAAAGGTTTGGATCAGGGAGGACTTTTCAGAAAAGAAATACATTAAAAAAATAAAACCACAAAGTAAACCTCTTGAATGCCTTCAAATAAGAGGCTAATGATATTTTACAAATAAAACAACCAAACAATGAACGAGGAGCTGGAGGAGAGACAATATAATGAATAATTAGACAATTAGGTTAATCCTCAGGAAATGAGCTAATTCCCAGGTAGATAACAGCCTGATTAATTGTTATGCCCCAGGAGGTACCAGGCAGGGAACACGTCCTGCTTTGGATCTGCAGCAAAAAGCAATGAGCAGGCAGAAATTCATCCTGGGGGCTTCTCCTCTCCCTTCTGGGACCGGGATCCTGCTCAGCCCTCCCACCGCAGGGATGAAGGAGGGGACAGTGCTGCAGGAGGTCACCACACACCTCCAGAGCCAACAGGAGCAGGGACACCGAGCAGGATAGTAGCAGGAACTTGGATTAAAATGAATGCACCAAGCAGCTGGGCTGAACTGAGCTTTGCCTGGGTGCAGTGGAACTTATAGGGCCAGCAGGGATGAGGCAGTGCTTCCCATGGACTGAGAGCCAGGAGAAACAGCAAGAGCACCGTTGTGCCTACAGGTATTATTTTTATGTCCTCAAGATTAAGATGAAATTTTATAATCATATTTATCTTGCTTCAATGGAGATATATTAGGGACATAAGAAAAGTGGAGTCTGACATTCAGATCATGTCATACATGGAATTCACCACATCAGATCTCTGTTACGTTATCCTTTATCAGCTTCTGGTATGACACGATTAAATAACACTATTTTAGTCTTTTACCCTTATTTTAGTCTTTTACCCTGAGCATCCTTGCTGGCATGGATTCTTTGAGCTCTGGTGAATTTTTTTCAGCCAGTTTCTGAGGGTAAACCAAGGCACACAAAATGTGTGATGCACCAGGGAGAGGTTTTCTGTCCCTTCAGGCAACCATCAGCTGCCAGTTAATGTGGTTCCTCATTAAATCACTCATTAACACACCAGATCTGGGCACTGCTCACACTGGGGCCGTGGCAGCCCCTGGTCCTGCCCAAGTGAGACCACCCAGCTCTGCACACCTGGACAGCAATTTTAAACCTTTTTTAGCTTGCCCATCAACACTTTTCCCAGCAGATGGAGTTGCAAATGGAAGCTCCTGCCAGTGGTTCTATTTTGCTGTAGCTCTCAGCACACTTGGGTCAGAGGAGCTCTAAACCAGAGCCATGGGGATGGTTTGTTGTGATGCTGGATGTCCCCATAAAACCCCACCAGCACACACAGCCAAAAGCTTGGCCCAGGCTGGCCAGGCAGCTGCAAACAAACCTCAGAGTGGTGAGACATCCTCATTGCAAACCCATCCTCTGCAGCAGCTGCCAACAGCTCAGCCCCTTGTGGATGCACAGGAGAAGGGATTATATTTCTTTGCCCCACTGCAAGGATGAGGATTAATCCTAACACTGATATTAAAAAAATGCAAATTGGCATTTGGAGGACAGGAAGAGGTAAAGCCAAGGATAGATTTTCTCACTGCACCTGCTTTGGGTGTCTGGCCATGGGCACAAGCACCCCAGAGCGAGCTCTTGTGTTTGATCCACTGGTAATGGTTTGTGAGGTAATGAACACATCTCTGCCAGGACACGAGCTCCTACATATTTGATAGTGATGCTTCAACAGTGCTTATTCTCCATTTTTCCCTCTTTCCCATCTCAGTAGCTTTGCCTTGCACAGCTGCAGAAAGAAACCCTGGAAATTTTTTGTGCCTTGGAAATCTCCAGCCGTTGTATGTCAAGAGGCAGGATAGAAATGTGTTTGAGCTCACACCCAGCAAAGACACCAGCACCAGCATTATGTCAACGGGGTGGCTCCTGTATTTATGAGCATGGAGGAGTGTTGTAGTTACCCCACAAACACAGCAGCAGCCAGCTGGAAACCCCCAAAATCCAGGTATTGCACTGGGGATGGGCTGGGAGGGGCATGAGCAAGGCCAAAACACCACTGCAGGGTCACACATCATGAAACCATCTCTGGTGGCTGCCAAGGGTGCAGAGCTGAGGCAGGGAGGGTTTTCCCAGACTCAGGCAGCTTTGTGAAGGAGCCAGGGTGGAGAGATGCTGGGAGAAGGGTCTGGAATTCTGACATGATCGCTGGTGGCACTTTCACTGCAGGCAGGTCTTCTACTTTGCATTCAAGCCCAGAAACAGTCTTTGCTGAGTCTTTTCTGCCTCAAATCAAACGACATCCAGGCTCACAACACAAACAAGGCCCTCCCCAGCCCTTCACCTGGACCCAGAGACCCCCCAAACTCACCTGTGTATGGTCTCAGTTTGACAGGAGCCAACACAGCTCTAGGAGGGGAACATCAGCTCGTTCTTCAGATGTGCAAAGACAGCAGCACACGCTTTCCAGCAGCACCAGCTGTACTACTCGGGGCCATTACAGATAATGGTTTGATTAAGAATTTATACATGTGTTTTACCTTGTCTCTATTGCTGCTGGCAGCAGCAGCCCTCAGCTGACAGCTAAAACCTCACAGCGGAGAGAATGCAGGGTTTAGCTAAAGGTAAACTCACTTTTCTTGGAAATGCCTCTGGGACAAAGTTTCTGGATTTCCAAGGGGAAGTGAGACCCTTGGTGTAGGCTATGGGAACACCTTTGTCTCCTACATTCCTGTGGGGACAACAAAGCCACTCCCTGGGAACTTGTCTGGGTGTCCCAGGTGAGCAGCAGAGATGGAATGACAGTCTCCAAAGGTTATTGGGGATCCCAGAGGCCAAAGCCTCCCTGTCTCATTCCTCAGACACAGGAAAACCCAGCCCTAACCTCTGCCTGGATACAACAAGGATGCAACTGGAAAATCAAGAAGTCAAACGGGAGGTTTGACAGTGTACTCTGTCTTGCCAAAATGAAAAGCAAAAAATTCCCAACAAACCCAGACACATAAAATAAGAAAATTCGATTTTTTTTTTTTTTTCCTTAATGAATGCCGGTGGGGTTGCTCTTTTTTGGTACTTTGGGCATTTACATATAAATTGCTCTGTAATGGCTCTGCCCTCCTTCTCTTCAGTGTGTTGTCAATGAGCTGTACAGAAGGTCAGGGGCTGAGCGAATGCTGCTGCGGGCACTGGTGTGATCCTGTCCTCCTTTCCCTGCCACACTCCCCGCTGCCCACCCAGGGTACCAGGCACCCAAAAAAGCAATCAGTCACCTCAACGATGCCGGAGGAGTCCTGTCCCAGTAGCAAGGAATTTTGCATCCCATTCCCAGTGAGGTTTTGTCCATCACGGAGATGTGTTACAGTGGCACAGCTGGCAAAGGTGCTTGGGCTCTGCTGGCATCAGTGCCAGGAGAATTAATTGCATTTCCCACAAGCCTCCTCCAGCCCAGCATGCCCATGGCTGCCAGCCTGATGAGCCCCACGCTGACAGTGCTGCAGAGCCCAGCATCACCCTGAACGAGGACATCTGTCCTGAGACACCTTGGGGCACCCTGAGACAAAAAAGGGACAAGGCTTCCAGCCAGGTTCATGCAGGGTGCAGGGACAGCAAGGGGAGGGTGGTGAGTTGGGGACAAGCTGCTGACCTGGCAGGAGGGCTGGGGAACTCCAGGTGCCTCCAAGCACAGCCCCTGGTCCCCAAAGGCAGGAGGAGGGTGGCCAGAGCCCCCAGAGCAGGGCAGGTGGGAGGCAGAGCTGCCCCCATTCCTGCATCCCCCAGGATGGATAAGGCTCCCTTTGATCAGAGCTGTGCTCCTGTCAGCTTTTGTCCAACTGAAGGGCAGGTTCAGGAGGGAAGGGCCCACACAGAGTTGGGAGAGCCAGGCTGGACAGAAATGACATTGTGGGCAACACACTTGTAAGTGACAGAGCCACAAAGCCCATGACATTGCTCAAATTGCCTCCAGTAACAGAGGAAAGGGAAAGGGAAAGGGAAAGGGAAAGGGGTTCATCCTGGCATCTAAGCAGGGGAGTGGCTGCATCTGCAGGAGCAGGACCCTCCTGTTCACCATAACATCTAATGGAAGATGAGCCAGTGCCTACAGCACATGGAGAGTGTCACAGGTACACAGCTTTTCAATCCCTCCAGGGATGGTCACTCCACCCCTTCCCTGGGCAGCCTGCTCCTGACAACCCTTTTGGTGAAGGGATTTTAACTAATCTCGAGTCTAAATCACACCTGGCACAGCTTGAGGCTGTTTCCTCTCCTCCTACTGCTGGTTACCTGAGAGGAGAGACTGAGACTCACCCTGACCTGGTTCCACCCTCCTGGCAGGGAGTTGAAGAGAGCAGTGAGGCTCCTCTGAGCCTCCTTTTCTCCAGGCTGAGCACCCCCAGTTCCCTAAGTCACTCCTCATATGAGAAGCGCTCTAGAATCTTCTCCAGCTCTGTTACTTTTCACTGAACAAAATTTTAGTTATCTTTAACCTTTTTTTACCTTTACCCAACACATCCATGAAATAAGTCAACCAGAGGAATGGTTTGAAAGTCTGAAAGAAATCATTGCTGCAGCATTTAAGCCGAGTGACACCTGGATGATCTCAGACACAAAGCTCCTCATGCTGTGCTTTGGTAACTCCATCATGGGCAGCTTATGAGTTTAGAAAAACAGAACAAGCAGGTAACAAAAAGCTAACCTGGGAGAGACACCTGCTCCTTCCTCCTTGCAAATAAACTGGAGATGCCAGAAGCAGAAGCTCTCCCAGGGATCTAAAGGCACCAGAGAGCAGCAAAGGGACAGTGGAGATCAGGTCCCAAGAGCCACCTCAGGGTACAGAGTTATGACTCTGGGGTTACCCTTGTCCCTCCAGGACTGCTGAGGCACAGAGCTGAGCATCCCCAAAAGCAATGTCTGTAAAGAGCAAATTGCTATTGCGTGAAGCAAAAAAAACAAAAGAAAAAAAAAACCAAAAACCAAAAAGCTGCATAAATTACCACCAATTTAGTATAATTTAAAGGACAGCCTTGTCCAAGGAGACTATTAAGCATTTCTCAGAACAAAAAGGGAGGTAAACAGGCTGAACAATACATTTCTAAAGCTGGAGAAAGAGAGTGTGAAATCCCTCTTTATTAGTATTATCATAGTACTGCAATTAAAATTGTTGCCTGGAGGAAGGAAAGGGAAGCTTTAACCCAGCCTGCTGGATGATCCCACCTCAGCTCTGGCAGGACATGGTTCCACTGCTAATACAGACACTCAAAAAGCCACTGAGGAACACAAGTGGTGGTGATTTCCACAATGATTACAGGCACCCGGGCCAGGGTGGGCACAGCAAAGCCCAGGAAAAGCAGCCTGTGACAGCCATGGGCACCTGCAGCCTTCAGGGAGCAGGAATATGAAACAGCATGAGCAAAGGGGTGCTCTGGATTCCTGAGGACCTGCTAGCTACAAGGCTGGTGAGATAAGCTTATGTCCCACTCATCACCATTCCCTGGAGCCCTCCCATCTGAGATGATGAGCACAAAGCTCGTTTAGATGATCAGGGCTTCTCCCTCCCTCACCTTCCTCCTGTCACCCTCCCAGGAAGCAAACCCTGTTTGCCATAATTGATGGACACAATTCCCTGCAATTAGTATTTCAGCAGCAGGTAGTTAACCCTCGGGGCAGAGCTGGATGTCTCTGTTTGGCTTGCTCTGCCTGGCCATGAATTCAGAGAAGCTCTTCAGATTCCTGTTTGTTTGCTGACCCATCAGAGCAGGCAGCCCTCTGCTCCTCCATCCAAAAAAAGCTCAGTGCTCAGAGCAGCAGTGTGCTCCCTCACTGTCCCTTGGATGCAGAACCCATCCCAAAAAAACCCCTGGGTCGTGACAGATTCCTGCTCTAGTAACAAGGCTGAGGCTCTTCCCCTGCCAGAGTGAATGCAGACACTAATGCAAAACACCCTAATGACCCCAGAACCCAGGCTGATATTTAGACGAAAAGAGATTTGTTTATCCTCTAACTTCCCAATAATCTGCATTTATTTTAATTGGCACTCATGGCAAGAGCATTTACAGGCAGCAGCTGGGAAGGTGTAATTATGTTACTGTCTGAGGCACATGCACAGCCTACGGGGATTCTGCTCACAGAATAAAAAGGCAAAAAAACCCCCAAAATCAAAGAAAAGGGACAGCCATGAAGCCATGGAACAGGCTGTCCAGAGAGGCTGTGGACTCCTCACCCTTGGAAGTGTTCAATGCCAGGCCCTGAGCAACTTGATCTGGTGGAAGGTGTCCCTGCCCACAGCAAGGGGCTGGAATGAGATTGTTTCCAGAATTTAAACTCTTTGAACCCAAACCATTCCATAATTCTGTGACTTCTCATGATCTGGACCAGGCCCAGGCCAGCATGGAAGGCTTTGAACATCACACAGACAGGCAGGTAGTGCTGGACAGAGGCTGGTGTCTGCTGGGATTTCAAGGGCAGTGCCATCCACAGAGCTCTGCAAGGGAGGAGAAATGTGGCACAGAACCTTGCAGGGGTTATGAAATGCAAGAGTTTCCCTGGAGACATAAAATATCTTATAATCATAAAATAGCATGTGTTGGAAGGGACCTTAAAGACCACTTTGTCCCCACCCCCTGCCATGGGCAGGGACACCTTCCACTGTCCCAGGCTGCTCCAAGCCCTGCCCAGCCTGGCCTGGGACACTGCCAGGGATCCAGGGGCAGCCACAGCTGCTCTGGGCACCCTGTGCCAGGGCCTCAGCACCATCACAGGGAATAATTTCTTCCTAACATCTCATCTAAACCTATTCTCTGACAAATCTTCAATCTTTCCAACTCATATTTGCTAGACCTCCTGCACTGGGTGATGCCTGGAGGCATGGAAACACATTATGGCATTTCAGTGAGCCACTCTTCATCAGCTGAGCTCTCTTGCTCCAAATAAAAGGTGAAATGTTTTGACTTTACACTTAAAGGCAATTTAAGCCAAGACCTTGGCTTTGCAGTTGGGTTGATCCAGTAGCACACACAGAGGCCATGGCAGCTCAACATCACCACTGGCAGCTCATGGAGATGCTCTTCCCCAAATTACAGCTAATTGTGTTCATACCTCCCATTCTAATTCAAGCTTGGCTTTCTTTTTCCTCTTCATGAAATAAATGGCTAGTCTTTACCAGCTGAACTCTGTCCTAGAAAACTTTTTTTGCTTGTGAATAGTAATTTCTTTTCAGATCATTTTTAACAATATCACAGCATGCCTCAACTTCTGTCTTAAATCCTCCCTGTCCTGGATATATTAACAAAACAACTGAGACCCAACCTGGTTAGAATATTTAAAACTCAAATGGAAAAAACCACCCGGGTTAACCACTAGTAAAAAAAAAAAAAGCAATATACCACCACTAAATAAACAAGAAGGAAATGGGGGACTTTCCTCAGCCCCAGAATAACAGTGCAGATTTCCCTGAGGTTTGGGGCTGTCACGGGGCTGCACCAAAAAAGAGAGGGTCAGAGACAATGCCCCCAATCCCAGGCTTTCCCCCTCCCCAGCACCTCTGTGTCACCATCACATTGTCAGCCAGACTCAGAGGAGCCAACTCCTAAAGTGTCATTTGTTACTCTGTTACGGTCATTTTCTACATTAATTTTATGCGGCATCAAAAGCCCTTTCATATGTTAAAATCTAATTCATATGCTAATACCCAATTTATGGCAAGTTAATTATTTTTTGTCCAATTTAATTCTCGGTGGTCGTTGAGGAAGGGAGAGGTGGCGGCGGGTGAGTTTTGGCACCCGGCCGTGCGGGTGGGCAGGGCTGAGCCGGGTCTGTTCCACCTCCCGGCTGTGATCCATGGGGCACATCCCTGAAACCTCCTCTGGGCTGGACCAGCCATCCCAGTCCCTTCCCTGCTGGTGGCATCTCTGGCAGAGAGGCTGGGAAATTCTCCCCCCAAGCTTTGAGCAGCACCTCTCCAATCACCAGAGCTGCTCCACTGGGTTTGTTCCAGTGCTCCAGAGATGTGCCAGGAAAGCAGGGATAGGGAAAAAAAAAAAAAAAAAAAAAAAGGGAATTTTCAAATGAGTAATGGAACAGGCACCAACCTCTGCTCACAGCAGCCACATTCTATCATCCCATTCCATGGGTTTTGCCCTGTCCTGCTCTGTACAATGAATGTGGAGAAGTGGCTGCAGTTCCCCACAGACAGGCTCTGGGCTGCTCAGGACAGGCAGGAGGGCATGGGAACAGTCCCCAGCCTGAGTGCACAGCCCACATGCAGCACATTGTTCCACCCTCCCTCCATCCCAGGAAGAGTTTTGCACATCAGGAAGAGCACCCACACATCTGCCACAAGCATATGATGAGAGCTGTGATCAGTGGGACACACAGGAGCTCAGAGCAGTCCCTTGGCCCCAGGTCCCCATTCCCCAGCCTGCCACCACCATGGCCTGCATGGGTGGAACTGATCACCCAGCACAGCAGAGACAAGCAGAAAATCACACAGAGCAAGGATAGAGAGCATATGCTAAACATAAAAAAAACACCATAGCAGTTTAGCCTTCACCATTTTTTTTTTTAACAGTCTATTTTCTGCTTGAGGAAGCAGGTGTATTTGCCATCCTCACAGCATCAGCAGCCGACAGGCTGTCAGAGGTGTGATGGCTCCAGGACAGTTGCACTGCCTGGGATTTCACATTCCTGACACATCCGATAATTATGCCAAATGAGCTCACCTCATCTTCAGCCTTGTGAGCTGCACAGATTAAATTAAGTGAAAGCTGTTAGTGTCACAGAAGAGGAAAGCGGGAGGGGAGAGGCACCAAAGCCCTGCTGTGCAGTGGGATGGGGCTCACGGGTGAGCAGAGGATCCACCTGGAAGAGCCAGGGTCAGCCCTCTGCCTCCTGCCAGCTCCCAGCACTACCCTGGCACAGGCACACAACACCTCTCTCCCCTTCCCCAGAGCCAGGCATTGCTTCTCCTGTCTCCCCAGCTCTCTTTTCAATTAACCCTTTTTCTCAAATCCCACACAAAACATCCCAGCCCATCCAGGGGATTTTGAGCATATATGTATTTTTTGATTCTCTGTCTTACATTTTTAGCATGGAAACCTCTACGATTTATTCCAACCATATGAAGGAGCTTCCACTAGGCAAAATGAAGCTGTAACTCCCTCAAGCTAAACTCCAAATTCATTTCATAATCCTTAGATAAAAGCTTAGAAGCCAGAATATTCATTACCAACCAGGCCTCCACGAGCATCTGGGGTAGTAATGGAATGGAGCAGATTTGACACAGGGGATGTTACTACAGAAATTAGCCTGTCATAAGATTACAGGGACTAAGTGTTATTGGGTGATAAGGTGTGATGTGTTAATATTAAATTATCTCACCAGTTAAAAAAAAAATTAAAAAAAAGGAGGCACTGATGAAACTCACATTTATTAAGAGCCCTGAGTATGATATTAAAAGATCTAAGATAAACCAGTTTATTTCTGGGCTGGAGACCAAATTGAAAGAATTCTCCAGGAGGGATTCCTTTGAATGGAGTATTACAACAATAAAACAACAAGGAAAAAAGAGCCTTTAATAAATGTTTGGACTAAAGAAGCCTTAAATATTCTAGACTAATCTCTCTTGGGAGAGTTCATTAACCCTTCATTCCCTTCCTTGTTGCATCAAAACAGGGATTAACTAGAGAGTGTTTCCATAAAGCTCTATACATCCCAAATTCTCTGTCTATAGCAAAAGAACAACAATCACACTGTGCTTCATGTGACACAAGGCTGGGACAGGACGCTAAGAAAGGTTTCTGGAAAAAAAAATTAATAATAAACCAAACCACAAGGCTTAAGTGATTTGTCCAAGTCACTAGGACCAGCAAGATAACAGCAGGGCCATTGAGTATCTGGAGTTTGCCTAAAATTTTGATTTGTTGCCATCAGACAGCAATAACAGTGGAAACTGATGTGCAATTGTTGTGAGCCGTGTGGTCACATCCATCACACCCGCTCCCTGCCCATCCACTCGCCAGTTTAAATCAGAACAGAGAAGCCCAGCGTGAATTCATGGCAGAATTTGTGAGACACTGGGACAGGGAGGGATTGTTGAGGCAGGTATGGAGCACCCAGGCCACAGCACAGGGATGGAGGCTCCAGGGAGCACAGCCTTGACCCACATAACCCCTACAGCCCCCGGCAGTGAGAGCTGGGGGGCTCTGTGGGGTGACCCTGCCCTGCAGATCATGCACAGAGCTCCCATGGGTTCCGTGGGGCTCCAGCTTTACATTGCCTGGGGGATTCACCTGGAGTTACACCTAAGTCAGAAATTAGAAGAGGTTCTCTAATCTCTTGGAGCAGTAGAGCAAGAAATATAATTAGCTTTAAAAGGCTGGTAAGTTCATTAAAAGTAAAACACGAGTCACTACCTTCAAGTACGACAGACAGGATCCACCAGCCCACACTCCCCACAGGCATTTCCCTGTCTCTCTCACCCACAATCAAATGTCACCCCCAGGACACTGAAAGATCTGTGGCAGGGGTCTGTAAACGAGATCTACAGTCCTAAGCCCCCTAGATCCCTAAAGGAACCTCTAGGAACTGATCTATGAACTCCTAAAAAAAAATACTTATGGTGTTTTTCTCAAATCCCAGCTGTTTCTTCCTTTTCCCCTTGAAAAAGCGCGGTGCTGTTTCCCAGCTGGCTGAGGAGGAAGGTGCCCAGCAGAGTGAGGTGGCCCTGTGAGCTGTGAGGGGTGCAGGGAGCAGCACCTTGCCCGGGGAGGGCACAGGTGGGCAGGGCAGTGCAGACCCTCCCTGCACACCCACAGCCGCTTTTCAGAGGGTCCCAATTATTGCACACCCTGCAACTCCTGAACCTGTTTTGTCCTGCTGCCCCACCACCTCTCTCTCCATCCCATCATGTTTGCTGGTTTAATTCCTTGCTGTTGCACAAGGTCAAGGCAGAGCCCCCTCTCTGCTAAGAGATAAAACCACCTCTCTGGAGCTGCACGAACACTTCGTCCATGCCAGACCCAAGGGAGCAGCGCTGGAGAACCAGGAGTGACCCATCCCCAGGGCTGAACCTGATTGGCCAATTCAAACCCAAACAGGGTACCCCAGCCAATCGCTGTGCGCCAGCAACGCCCCCGTGCCATTGGCCAGTGAGCTGGGCGGGGCTAAGGCTCGACCAATGGCATGCGAGAGCAGGAAATTCAAAGCTCTGTGTGAGAGAGCGAAGGGATGAGCTCGGCCTGTCCCCACCCCTGTCCCCATCCCTGTCCCCACCAGCAGCCACACTCCCCCTGCCCACACACCCTGCAGGCCGGCAGGGACCACCACGCAGCTCCGGGAAAGCCAAGGAGCCTCCCCACCCTCTGCCCTGGGGTGAATGGCAGCTCTCAGGCTCTAGAGATGCCACAAGTGGCGTGTTCTGCCCGTGACCCAGCCGACTGAATAATTCCAGTCTTTTCAAATCTGGCTGCGTTGCCTCTCACTTCTCTTTGCTCTGGTGCTCTTGGCACAGCTCCAGCTTCACGTGAAGCAGAGGAGCTGCAGCGATGAACCTGCAGCCCCACACCGACTTCTGACCTGCAGATTATTCCATCCTGAGCTGCCTGAGAGCTGCCCTGAAATCAAACCATGAGGAAAAAGAAGATAAATTTTTCTCCCCAGTTACAGCAAATTCCAGCAAATGGCTGGATGCTTCTGTTCTCTCCGCACAAAGGATTACATTTTTTAAAATATTCTGTCTTTGAAATCTTTTGTGACCCTTGAGCAGAATAAAAATGCAACCCAGGGATGCCATGCAAGGCTGGAGATCCACTGGGGGGACTCAGAAGCAAGCACAGTGCCGGCACTTAACAAATAATAAATAACCAGCATTAATTATTGATCACAACCCAGCTAATCAAGTTTCATCCCTGTGGTTAGCACGCTCTCAAAGCCCCCTTTGATAGAGCCCATGAACGGCCTTGCTGCGCGTGCCCGCCCGGCTCCCCGGGCGGATGCTGAGCGGGGATTTGGGAAGATGACACCCCCACACACACACAGCCTGCCGGCCTCCAGGCTCCCCGAGGATGTCTGCACATCCAGAGCGTGCCAGGTTTCCAGGGAAGCAGGGCTGTGATGGCATCCCAGGGCACGGGTGGGCTGGGATGGGGTGGCACCGTCTGGAATTACGGCCGAGCAAAGCACGGAGCTCTGGCTTTGGCTGCACGAGGGCTTTTCAGATGTACAGCCTGGGAGTGGCTCCAACAGAATGCCCAGGAGAGCATCCCCATGCAAGGATGCACAACCCAGACCCAGCCAGGTTCTGCCTCTTGGGCAGACCCTTCCAGGGAGCCCCAGCCCCACAGGCCAACATCTGTTTGTGTGTCAGGGCAATCCCCCACAGGGATTGGGCCCCCCAAAGCCCACCACAGCCACCTCTTGCCATCCCCCACCCATGGCAGTGGTTTCTGCTCTGGCCAGGAAGAGGGAAGAGATAACACCTCCTTCTGCCACTGCCTGCCCCAATTTCACAAATGATTTGTGAAAGTGTAATACAAGGGAGCTGTGTCTCGTGGTCCTGACAGGAGCTGCCTGCCTGTTCCCTTTACAGGGATGTTAAATCCTGTTATTAAATGCAGGCCATTATTGGGATGTCGCTGTTTGCTTCCTGATGAAGCTCTACGCCTGTGCAGACAGCCAGCCCCCATTAGTTTATTTACTATTCATTATGAATGCTCCACATTGATTTGTCTCATCCTAATCTCTCTGTGGCTCGAGGATTTCTCTGTGTTAGTTAAGGGCACCAGACCTCACACCCTCCTTCCCAGAGATGTGTAGGAATCCCCATTGCCATCTTGTCCCAAAACCTGCACAATCTGAGGGGAAGAAAAAAAGAAAACAGGAGGGTTTTTCCCATCATATCCATGAGTTTTTCTTCAGGGAGGAGAAAAATCAGAACTGGAAGTCAGGAGAGCAAACAGGATCTTACCAGGACCAGAAGAGTGATTTAAGTTCCATGTTCTTTGCAACAGGAGATGCATCAAGCCCACCCCTTCCCTCTGAGCTTCCCAAACAAGCCAACAGCTTAGCAAATAAGAATAAAATCCAAAACAATTTGCTGAAGGGAGAGTTAAATACACACTGTGAGTCCTAAAAGCAACATTTCTAGAAGCTTTGATAACTCTGCAAACAGAAGATTGTGCAAATGTTTTACCCACATTCATATTTCCCAGTAGATGCATCCTTCTCTCAGACAATTTATGAGCCTTCATCCAAACCAAACATCCATCTTTCTTTCAAAGGCATTATGACCCTTTCCAAAATCTCCTTGAAAATGTCCATTTCAGTGATTCTTTCTTGCTGGAAGCAATAATTCCAGTTCCAAGATTTAAAAAAAGATCAGACCTTCTCAAAGTGCATGAGATGAGGTTAAAAATCAGGAGGCATTCACGTAACTTGCAGAGGTCTTTTGCTTCAGGACGCCATGGGATTGGCAGAAACCCATTCCCAAAAGAGGATTTGCTTTCCAGGGCAGTTCTGGCTGCAGATACCCACCAGAGAGAAGGGAATGTGCTGGTCCCCATCATTCCCTCCTACAGGAAAGGGCAAAGGCATCTCTCAAGCCATGAGTAGTTTTTAACCCTACTCTACCGACATTTAAGCACCCACCACTGCTTCTCACTGGGGAGTCCTCCCCACACAACCCCAACCATGAGCATGGCAAAAAGGTTGAATTTGCTTTTTGCCAGGTGTGTTGGGAAAGCTGCTGCAAGGACACATCCCAGCCAGGGACCAGGCACAGTGACACAGACATCTCTGAGAAATCAGGGCAGTGAGTGCTGCACTCCCTGGGAGAAGAGCTCTGCCTCCTGCCTTAGACAAATTTCCTGATCACATTGTATTCCCTCCTGCTCAGGCAATATGCATTTGCTAATTTGTGCTGGAAAGGAGGGAATTCAGTATTCCCCTCCCTCGCTGCATGGGGAATAGCCCAAATTTTCCAGAAATCTCCTCTGACTTGTCCTTTAAATAAAGCTTAAATAATGCCATACTGTCCTTTAGGCAGCTTATGTCAGCTATATTAAGAAATACAAATATATATTCATATACAGAGAAATAAATACACAATACCCTCTTTCAAGCTGCCCAGCAAGTACAGCAGGAAAACACACCAATTTTCAAATATCTACAGATGAATACTGTGGGTCAGGCCATTAACCCTTCCTTATCCCCTGAAAGACACTTTGGAGAGCTGCTCCATTGCAAGGCACTGGCCCTGAGCAGCCCCATCCCTGCTCTCCCTCTCTCATTATTACCCAAGGGGTCAGGCAAAGCACGATGGAAAATGTTGTGATTATTTCCTGGGAGGAAAGAGGAGCCTTTCAGCCTGGGTGATGCTGGGCGTTTTATCTTCCATCAGGTAAGGAATCAATCCTGGCTGGAGCCATAGTCAGTCCCACAGGGAAGGGAGGCAGAGAGGGGCTGAGACCCTCCTGCTCCATGGACAGACCAACCAATGTCGCCAGGCTCTGGTGCTTGCAGCCATGACCCTCCTTTCTGGTAGCCACCAGCTGCTAAAGGTCCCCGGAGCATCCCATAATCTGTGTCTCTTCTTAAAATCATCCCCAGTGTTTAACCCCGTGGTGGATAATGCACATTCCCATGCCTGCAGGGGAGGAGGAGGGTGCTGGGGACAGATGTCCCAGAAGGAGACAGGATGGGGCTGCTCGGGGACCGCTGTTTGCACCCCATTCCCACCCAAGCTGGAGATTTTTATCCTCCTCAGCAAGCCAAACTGGGCTGGGAATTTGCCCTCTCTTGTCACGCCTTTGGTCCACGGAGCATCCTAGAGCTCCACACATCTCTTGTTGCTCCAGGGTTTAAGGCAAATTCTCGCTGCCTGACTCAAGGGATGTGGAAATCAGCATAAAATGGGATTTAGAGAGCAAAGCTGTTACTAGGGATAAATGTGAGCAGAACAGGGATGTGTGCTGGAGCCGACGACCCTGCTCGGCTGCGCGCTGTGCTGCTCCTTCCCACACTCGTGGGACGAGCATTCAGGGAAGGAAGAGGCATCCAGGAGGGAAATTCTCCTTGCCCAGGGGCTTGAGCGTCCCTTCTGCCCCGGTGTCCCTGCTCAGCTCTCCCCAGGGCGACAGGAACCTGAGCCCCGGCTCCTGCCAGCGGAGAGCAGGAAGGACCTGGCACGGACGGGCTCTTTTCTCTCAATGGCATCGATTATTTCTGTAATCAGCACCTCGCTGCCGAAACTGAACATCCATTATTACAGGATTCTAAAACAAAAATAACCCAAGGGAGGGGAAAAGATGTAATTCAGATGCCGCTGCTGAACTGTGCGCGTTGGGTCAGTGCCATCTAGAGGCAGCAAACCAGTCCAAAAGGCCCCAAAACAGCCACATCCCAGGGTTCTGCCGGTGTTTGGAGACCTTGTGGCCCCGGAATGTTGGGAAGGGAGCTCGTAGGGGATGCTCTGTCCCGTCCCGGTGATACAGAGCCACAGGTCCTGGCTGTTGTCCCCTGAGCACCGAGCTAGGAGCCACACCGCAGCCGGGCAGCCCTGGCGAACGAGCAGCGCTGCATCCCACATCCCACATCCCTGCACGATATCCCACATCCCAGCACAATATCCCACATCCCACATCCCAGCACGGCATCCCACATCCCAGCACTGCATCCCACATCCCAGCACGGCATCCCACATCCCAGCACGGCATCCCACATCCCACATCCCAGCACTGCATCCCACATCCCAGCACGGCATCCCACATCCCAGCACGGCATCCCACATCCCAGAACTGCATCCCACATCCCAGAACTGCATCCCACATCCCAGCACGGCATCCCACATCCCAGCACTGCATCCCACATCCCAGCACGGCATCCCACATCCCAGCACTGCATCCCACATCCCAGCACGGCATCCCACATCCCAGCACGGCATCCCACATCCCACATCCCAGCACTGCATCCCACATCCCAGCACGGCATCCCACATCCCAGCACGGCATCCCACATCCCAGAACTGCATCCCACATCCCAGAACTGCATCCCACATCCCAGAACTGCATCCCACATCCCAGAACTGCATCCCACATCCCAGCACGGCATCCCACATCCCAGCACGATATTCCACATCCCAACACTGCATCCCACATCCCAGAACTGCATCCCACATCCCAGCACGGCATCCCACATCCCAGCACGGCATCCCACATCCCGGAATGTCACCGGGCAGCCACACCCCCGGGATGGAGGCACAGCCGGACGTGCTCGCCGCTCGCAGGCAGCCGCTATTAATATGCACGGAGCTGTATTAATAGAGCTGCTAAACACCGCCGCGGGCCACAGGAACAGTTCAGCGCTTCGTTTTCATCCCAAATTAGACGGGAACAGCCAAACAGGCACTTTTTTTTTTTTTCCCCACTGATGGAAAGTTCAGGAAAAAAGTACCAAATGAGAAAATGAGGGATGAGCAAGTGCCACATCAGTGCCGTCGGTGGGATCCAGGCTGGGGGTGTATCTGCCTGTGCTGCCTGCCTCGTGCTCACACACCTTATTCAGTGTGACAAACCTGCCCACAGGACCCAGCTGCCCCCCCCAGCCTGGCATCCCCAAAAATGGCTGCAGACACCCCCGGGCTTTAGCTGGTCTGCAGATAAGGCCAGGGTAAAGCTTGCACCAGCTCCCTAAGTGGGGCTAAATCCTTGCCATTGCCCAGCCCAGAGAAACCTTTGCCACAACCCCGGTGGTCCCTGCTCCCATACCCCCAGGAGCAGCAAAGGTCTCCAAAAACATCTTCCTTAAATGTACAAACATTTCCATCCACTTCTGTTCACTTCTCTTTTTTCCCCCAAAAAAAATAAAAATTTCTCCTCAACATATTTAAGAGCAAGGAGCCTGCATAATGAAAGAATAAAATTGCCTCCTGTCCCTGGAAACTCTGTCCTATTTTCCAATGATTAACTTGTTGTATTTGCATACTGCCCATTCCTGGCTAAAGACTCAGGGGGAGAGTTTCCAAACACTTTCTAATCTCACACGGAGCCTGCACGCAGTGTTGTCATTTCCTGACAACCCCCAGCGTGGCTGCATCTGGCAAACTCCACTTTTGCTCCCTTTTATTGATATTATTTCATATTTCTGCTGCTGGCTTGCCCACAGCCAGGGCCCTGCCATGCTGGGTGCTGCACTAATGAGAAGGATGATGCTTTCCTCACCATGGAACATTGCTGTATAAATCAAGTGGTGCTCACATGAGAAATGGGCTATTAAGACCCATCATGAGGGCATCACGAGTTTTGCTGAGTTTTCATTCCCGTGCTCCCTGTTGGGGTATCAGGAGTTGCTGTTCCTTTTTTCCCCTGAGCTTTGCAGTGAAGGTTTCCTGGGACAGAATCTCCCCAAATCACCTAAACACCCCAAGATGGTACCTATCTACTGGTACCTATTGATGAAAAGCAATGGGTCAGCACATGCAACCCCAAATTATGATGCATTATACACCCCAGGCTCTCAGGGGAAGTGTAGGAACACCAGTGTCTTTGGGGCTGGGAAAGCAATTGGAAATCAAAAGGGTTGGACACTCTCTAATCTCTATAGCAGGGTTTTATTAAGCAAATTATTACTGAGCAAGTAAATAAAGCAGCAGGAATCAAAGTGGTAATCAATAGGATGGTTTGATCCAGGGCAGCCTGGGCATGGCCTCGTGCAGACCCCACAGAGCTGCCAAAGCCAGTGCCACAGCCAGCACCAAGGGGGGACACCCCAGTGCACAGTGCTTGAGGAGGAGCCAAGTGGGAATTAATAAAATAACCCCCAAAAAAAGAGCTAGGCCCAGGCTGGGATAGAAGTGTCTCAAGGGTCTCCACACCCTTTCATATCCCATTTACGCGCTGGCCCCACTGCAGCCTTTCCCATGAGATATCCCCCATGGGAGGCAGCAGCACAGGGAAGCATGTGCCCCCTTTATTGCCCTTTTTCTGCTCCCAAAAGCAGCCCCCATTAGCTGTGATCTGTTGCAGCCCCCTTCAGCACAGGGCTGTCCCCTCCCAGCAGAGAGGGAAAGAGTCTCACTGGGAGTCCCTGATCTCCTGTGAAAGCTCCCATGTTGCACTTCCCCCTCTGTGCAGATGCAGGAGCCAGCACGGAGCATTTGGAAAGCCTCCCAAGCACCCAAGGCAAAGCTCTGCATTTCCACACTCAGCCTGTCCTGTTTGCCATGCCAAACTTTGTGGCCAGGCTGTGGGCTGGGGTCGGGCACAGTGGTTTGCTCCCCTCCTTCCCTGCATGGCTGCCCCACTGGAACAAAGCATCCCCCAGTCCCAGCCCAACCCCACTGACCTCAGGGCTCACCCAAACCCCTCTGCTGTGCACAGCACCAGTGCAGCTCCCCTTGGTGTGTGTTTGTGGGGCTGGGGGTGATCAAACCCTGGGTATTTGTTAATAGAGCACAAGAGAAGTGAGAGATGCCCGGGTGTCCTGGCAGGGATAAATCCCAGGCCCAGAGGGAGCAGTGATGTATGTGCTGGGTGTGCTCAGGCTGCATCACTCACCAGGGCCAGCACAGCAACATGGCCAGGACTGAGGACATCGATTTACTGCCTTGGGAGTGATGTTTGTGACTGACCCATGCCCACAGGGAGCAGCCCTGGATGGGGATTTTGTCACAGCAGGGGAACGTGAGCTGGCTGTGGATGTGTTCACCCTCACAGCCGTGTGCACAGAGAGAGCAGAGCTTCCGTGCTTTCCACCTCCCTTTGTTCATTCTCATCTCCTTTCTCCCCAGCCACAATCTCAGAGGGAAAGAGTCACTGTTTGTCCCCCTCCATGCAAACAGGGAGTAGAGCCATCCCTCCCCATCAGACACAGGCAGCCCTGCACTCCGTGATGCTCCTGGGAAGTGACAGTGTCCAATATGTCCCGAATTTCCTGCTGCAACAGCCCAGCTGTAATCAGCTTTGGATTACCATAGTCTCCTAAAGGACCAGACTCTGATAACATCCCTTCTGTTACTGACTCTAAATCTCCCCAGTCACGCAGATGGTTCCCCCCCAGCAACCAATTATTAGGAAGGGAAAATAACCCAAAAATAGAAAAAAAAGTAGTTAATAATGAGGAGAAAGCCAGACACTGTTGCAGTGAGCAACTGGGGGCAGGCTTTTGTAGCAGCACAAAGCCAAGAGGATATGAAGTGAAATCAGACAGCAGTGAATTTAAAACTGACCACTTCCCACAATGTGTCATTAACCTCTAGAAGAATCTGCCTCAAATTATCTCCGAGGTTTCAGTGGTGCAGGGCTCAGGCTGATAAGAGACTCAGATTGATGGTGAGGGGAGTCATGGCCACCTGAAGAACAAGAGAAAAAATGCTGTGTGGGTTACAGGGGTTTTATCCTTCAAGACACAGTCCAAGGGTTGTCTGAGCACACAAAGAATTTCTCTTTTCTCAGCCATCACTATTTTCTCCCATCCTTTTCTTGAAGCACCAGGAGCATCCTCTGCAGCAGCTGGTCCTGCCCCAGTGCTTTGAGCAGCCTGGCATGTACTTCTCGTCTCTGATTTTCCAGTAAGTCCCCAGAGGCTCCTTACCTGGGCTCCTTGTACATCAGGATGCCCTTTGGTCTCCAGATTCCCAGAAGGTGCTGTTTCCCAAGCAGGAAAGTGCTTTGGTGAGGAGCTGCACCCACACAAGCACAGCCCATGCACTGCAGGGTCACAGCACACCAGGGCCAGCTCTTCTCTCCAGCATGGATTGGAAAGTGGAGATGCTGAAATCAATGATTGCTGCTTCCCAACACTTCTCATTCCTCTTAATTTTGGTTTTAAACAACCTTGTAGAAGGGTTTTTATCAATCCAGTTGCCTCAGTGGTAAAACTCAGGTCATGTAGCAAAGAGATGGGGCCCAAAAATAACTGCAGCAGCCAGAAAACAGATAGAGGTTATTAATAATTTTTTTAAGTCTCTCTCCTTTGTGGTGCCTGGAGTGCCTCCCACACCACAGCTGCGGGCATGGGGCAGCTCTGTGAGACACAAACAGCCCTGGCATGGAGCAGCACAAAGAAAACTGTCTCCCACTGGGCTGGGACATGGAGAGTGACGCTGGGTGTTGTCACCAGGGACCACATTTTGCAGCATTAAGGTATTTAAAATCCTCAGCAAAGAGCTGGGAGGGCAGGTGCTCACGTTGCACAGACAATGTAGACCTACACTTTGTTCTCCAGTGCTGTCCAAAAAGCTTCACCCCCACATCACACAGAGCCTGTGGAACTCACAGTGAGCACCGCAGCCCGTGGGGAGGGACACGTGGCAGGGCCACTGCTAACAAAGCACAGCGTGTCCTGGGAATGCTCCTCCTGTCACCCTGCACTCGCCACTTGTCACCCTGGGGCAGCCAGGAGCAGAGGGCTCACAGCCCAGCCAGGCACAAAGGACAAAAAGGAGGAAAAAAGAGCTGACAGACAGCAGTGTGAGAAACTTTACAGCTCTGGCTTTTATCCCTGTGCACAGCGAGTGGGGGAGGACAAAGGGAAAAGCCCAGCACCTCTGCAGGGACACAGCACTGGCTCTGCTGTGGCACCCAGCATCAGCATTGCCATGCACAGGATTTTCCTCTGGGTAAGGCAGCCAGGGGTTTTAAATTCTTTAACATTTTCAAAAGACTGATAGGGTAGATCCTCCAGGCCCCAAGCAAGGCTCCCACTGGACCCCACAGGAGTTTTGTCTGAATACCACAGGATTGTTATAGCCAGAATATTTCTGTGGATTCAAATCAGAGGCTTTCCATACATAGCCTGTAGCTGCAAGTTTTGTAAGTGAATAGTCCCGATAAAGCCTTCCTGATTTTCCTCCCATTTTAATATAATTGGTATTTCTCTCCCTGTAATCCAGGCAACTTCTTTTCTATGCCGTTTCACACCAGCAGTGAGGATTTACTTTTTTCCTCACAAAAGTGAAAAATCAGTTTCTCCACCCTGTGCTCCAAATGTTCCTTTTCCACCTGAAAGAGCTCCAGGTGGGTCCTCTGAGAGAGCCACAGGAGCCCCAAAGCTGAGTGGGAAGAGAACTGTGGCATCACACCCAACCCAATGGATGGGAAACACAGCCAGAAAAATAGGGGGGGATTTTGTTGCCACCATCCACGTGCTAAACTGCTGCCCAGCAGAGTCTGACCTTGTTGATGGAGGCACAGGGCACATCTGGATGGGTCTGTGAGGCTGGCAGGAGCTGCAGTACTAGGTCAAACACCCAACCCCAAGGCTCAGGGACAGGGCAGTGACAGCACTGGGGACTTGCTGCAGGCAGTAATCACACTCGGTCCCAGCTGCTGGGAGGTTTCCAGACAGCAGAATTAAGTCTATCCATTCGGCTTAGTGTCCTGAGCTGCTCAGCAGCTTTGCTAGCTCCTCCTGCAGGGCAAGGGGTGAGGACTGGAGGGAATGCTGCCTGCATAGAGATGCTGAAACAGCATCTGGAGGAAGGAATTTCTTCTTGGTAGTCTCTTGTGTCATCAGCATTCATGACACCTCCTCTTAGTGATGTCTTGAGACATGCCACCACCCAGCAAAAAAGGTGAAGCTTGGAAGTTTCTTTTAAAGATGCTGTCTCTATGTTCAGCTCTGAGGTGATACTTCAGAGAGGTTTCAGAGGACAGGCAAAGAGGAAAATTGAGCCTGAAAGGAGGAAAATAAATTTCCTTGCTGAGACAGTGCTGTGCTGCCCAGAGGTCCACAAAGGAGCTTTGTCCTGAAGGTCTGAGCTTCACCTGGGGGATCATCTGCAGACACAGCCCAACTCCCCATTCCAGGCAAGGAGGGATCAGCACTGCCAGCATGTGCCAGCAGAGCCCTGAAGCAAATGGGAAGGAAGAGGAGCAAGCCTGCAAATCCCAGGTAATGTGTAAATCAATAGCACAGCAGCTCAACAGCCTTCCCCTACAAATCCAGGCAGCTACACTTACAAACACCTCCAGTTCAGCAGCAGATTTCTCATCAGCTCAGCAAACCACACTCCTCAGGCACAGACCTTTTCTGAATGGTCTCTGCCTGCCTGGGCTGGGCTGGGGGAGAAATAGCAGCTGCAGCCACAGAGATGGAGTGTCAGGGTCCCCAAAAGTACCCAATACAGAGCTGGAGACAGCCCTGATGTTCCTGCCCATCTGTGTTTCAGTGGTTGGCCCTCCCTTCTCCCACATCACACTGGGACATCTAGAGACCACCTGCATCAGCTCTAGGGAAGAATAAATAGAGTATCCATAGAAGAATTAATTTTGCTAGCTGGGTGCGTCAGCCAGGCTGTGGCTCACCAGGCTGTGTTATCCCAGACCAGGAGGCTGCCCAGCACCCAGCCCCCAACTCAGTTTGGAGCTGGATGAAGGACCACTGAGAGGTACAGCCCCCCAGGGAGGTGGATTAGCTCTGGGGCTCGCACACAAACCCCCTGTGTGTATGGCAAGGTGAGCTGGGGTCAGTCCCTGCTCCCAGAGACCGCTTCTTAACTCCTGGGGCAACTCCCATCCCATCCCATCCCATCCCATCCCATCCCATCCCATCCCATCCCATCCCATCCCATCCCATCCCATCAACCACTCTCCTTGTCACTTCTTCCAGCTTATTAAAACCAGATTAAGCTTCTGGGTTCAATTTACTTTCAGCCCCTCTGTGGCTATTGATAAAAAGTATAATGCTCCCTTTCCACCTGGAAAAATCAGGCTCCAGCTATCCCTTGGATTCTTATATTCCTCTGTATTTCAGAAACTGTGAAATGCATCATTGTGAGCCAATCCACACAGCTGTGGGTGCCGCACCAGCATTCCCCTACCCATGGGGAGTATTTTCTTCCACCCTACAGGGAGCCACAGCAATAAACAAAATCTCCTCGGACACAGCAACACATTTTAGCCTTACAATTGCTACTCTCTGCTTTTACAGCCAAGAGGTGCTATAGGAACAAAGTGCTGAGTGCTTCTGTCCTGCTCTTGTCCCTGGTCTTCCATGTCCCACAGGACATCCCTACAATGTCCTTTCCACTGCCTATCCCTGCATCAGAGTCAGGAGCTCCCAAAGAGACACGCAGGATTTGAGATTGAGCAGCAGGGAAAAGCAGTTTGGAAGATCAGAAATAAACAGCAATAGGTGCTTCAAAGCACTCTGGAGGCTGTGCATGACCACCCAGTCCCTCTTCCATGGACAAGTTTTCAGCTTAGACAGTTGAGCACATAACATCTAGAAAGGCTGTTCATTGGATGTAAAATTACTCCACAACTTACACAAAGAGTTTACACATACCTCTAATTTCCCTCAGCAGGATGGGAAAGCTGGCATAACGACATCCTGCAGCAAAAGGTCCTTCCACTGCTTCATCCTAAACCTGCCAACTTATTCTCTCTGCTGAGGGATTGCACATGTGCCCACTGGAAGGGACCAACAGGAACAGCTGTGGAGCTCCAAAAAGCACTGGTTCCTTCCTGGCAGGTGGACAGATGCTGGTATTTGCTACACCTGCAAATGCACATCATGGCCATGAGATCAGGGACTCCACAGAGCCTGAGCAGCACAGCTCTGCTCTGAGGGCATCATTGGCACATCATCAGCTGCCATCTCTGCTGAAGGGAATTAATTTTTTATTTGGTTTTATTAACCTTCACACATCTAAACCCAAAGCCTGTGCTTTGCAGCTCACACAGAGGAAAATATGAAATTGCCACATCTCCCTGTTTAAGATATTGGCAATCACAATGTGCCATCTGCCCCATTATTAAATAATGATTTTAAATCCACTGATACAGGGGAAGCAATTTCCTAGCAGGTGGGAAAGCCCAGCTAACCCTCCACTCCTGCCTACACCACACCACACCACAGCACTCCTGCTCCCACTCCTTCAGAGCTCACCTGCTTCTCTCTAACCTGTCTGGGACAAGGTCTCATTCCTGATACAGGAAGCCATCACATCTGATTTATTACATTTAATAAGGAGAAGGAATTTAAAACAGGTTTATCCAGAGGCAAGTTTTGGAACCTTTCTGCATCTCTACCTTTGTTCCCAAAAGACTGGAACTTGTTTTGAGTTGGAAGAGGCAATTTGAGACAGTTTGCAGTTATCCCTGGGGCACAGCAGAAGCTGAGAAGCAGAGCTAAAATGCACCTTAATGATGTGCCTGTGCATCCTCTCAAATACCTGCATCTTAATTACTTCAGAGGACAAACTTCTGATGCTGGAAATGCAGCTAACCCAGCTGGGGTGCCTTTCATGCCTTCCCATCTCATTTTGCCACTGGTTCCTTCAAAGCAAACCATAAAGCCAAAAACATTTCCTGTAATGCACTTGATGGGGGTTTGATGTGAGTGGTGGGCTCTTTCATCTGCTGCTTCTTCAAAAAAGGATGGAGATAAAAGGATGAGAGGAGAAGGGATCCTCATGCACGTATGTATTGCTCCCAGAGATTTGCTCACTCGGCACAGCCCCAGCTCCATGTCACAGCTCCAGCTCCAGCCTGTCCTGGAGCCTTTGCCCTGGGACTGGTGCTGGATCCCAGAAAACTGGAATTTTTGAGCTTTCTGTGCTTTCTGACACTGACCCCCTGGAGAACACTGCTTTTGACTTGAGGCCTTGGAGAAGGCTTCCAAATTTGAGTGATGGAGTTAAAATCATGGGTGTGTAGTTAAGCAGAAGTGTGTGATTTCACATCATAAAGGGTGTGGAATTTGAACGTTTTAGAATATAGTAATAGGTATGGGACAAGATGGAGGATTTTGGCTGTTGTTTCTGTCTTCTTCCTTCTTCTTCTTCATGATTTCAGGCACTATTTTCTGGTTGGACAGTCAGTGCTGCACTGCGGGTCACAAGTGTTTAGTTATTGGGTCAAAAGTATCAATAATATAGGTGTTAGCTCTCTATTGGACTGTTTAGTTTTAAAAGACCTTGTAACTAGCTGGATTCAGCTCCATTTTGCTGGCTTTTAGCTGGTAGCTGGAAGTGTTACAGAACTTTCTGTGCCACAAGAGCATCAGCCAGGGCCAGGAACATGGATCTCCTTCCTAGGAACCACAGGAACACGGAGGAGAGCAGAGATAAGGGCGAGACAAGGATGAGAATTGACAGCACTCCCATCTATCACCTCAATTCTTAGCCTCAACACTCATTCAAGCCCTGAGTCTCCAAGTCATGAGATTAGAAGTGATAAAAAAATCAAAACGGCCTCTAATGGGATGGTTTCTTGTAGAACAAAGAAACGGCACTTCTGTTGAAAAGTGAAAAAATATCTGTTTTGAGTTAAAAATCTTTTGCTATTGCAAGTGAAACAGAGAGATAAATATATCATAAATATATTTCATTTAAGTTTTATCACTACAACTCTGACATTTACATTGTATTAAAGTTTTAATATTAATACTGTGCTGCTACGTAATATTTATTAGAAAAATTAAATATATCTATATTTTTAAGTTAATACTTCATATGCCAAAGTCCAAACGGCAAAATCCTTTTTCTCCATCAAAGATAAAAGCACCCAGCACTAATTAAAAGTGATCTGATGTTACTGAGGCTCAGGACTAAGAGCAGCACCAAATAAATCCCCTGGAAATAAATTGCAATGATGCCAGTAATGTTTGTAAGAGTATCTCAGGGGCTCCTCACTGCCCTGCACTGATGTGGGGACCAGGAGGAAAATGACCCCTGTTGTTCTCACACCTCTGTTCATCACACCTTGTGAAAGCAGAGCAGGAGCAGTGAAGAACACGTGGAGAAGTGGGATGAGGAGGGATGGTGGATGGCATTTTGCAGGAAGAACATCAGCTGTGAGGGTGAGTGAATCCAGGCAGGCCCAGCGGGGCTGGGCTGGCATTGGTGGGGTCAGGACCCCGGGGAAGGGAGCACTGCCTTGGGCACTGGGTTTGGACTGGCTGCCATCTCAGCCCCCATCATCTCCCAGCTGAGTTGTGTTTCTGAACCATTCCCATTAATGAAGCAAGCACCCACACAAGGAGCCAGAGGAGCTGTGCAATCCTGCAGGAAAGCCACCACTGAGTCCCCAGGCTGCCATCATGGCCAGCAGGAAAGGGAGGCTGGTGCTGAGAGTGGAGTCCTCAAGCACCCAAACCACAGACCCAGCCAAGCCATGCACAGCTTTTGGTCCTGGCAGACAGGTGAGTGCCCTTATTTCTGTGCAGTCCACAGCTTGTTGAACACCCAAACCCTTTGGGGCTACCCAGGGCTTCCCTCCCCATGCCCATAACACACCAGCAATGGCACAGCCCTTGGTCCTCTCCAGGCACAAAGAGTTCAGGTGCTGCAGGCTGACACATCTCAAAATCTGAGCAAAACTGATGCCTTAAGTTTTAGCTTTCATATTTTTCAGATTTTGTTCTGCCTTAGTGTGTAACTCTGAACTTCATATAAAGTGTTAGCAACTTCTCCTCACAGTTTAGTTTGACAAAACAATCCTTTTGCAGCCCCAGAAACAAGGACACCACTGCAGCTTCAGGCCCAGAAAGTGCAAATAGCAGAGAATTGAGGAGAGCAATCTGGGAGGATGGGACTGCAGAACCTGGAGCTGTAATTGAACAGTTAACCCCAATATGGAAATGGACCAAAACTTATAAAAGTGTGAAAACTCGTGACTTGGGGTCCATCTTGAGTGGAGCCACAGCCAGGCTCTTGTACTGCCCAAGGTGTATCCATTGTATCCCTCCTCTTAATAAATCCCTGCTTTATTCCTTTAACACTGCCTAGCCTCTGTTCCAGGCAGCCTCTTTAGGCATCAGGAGCACAGGGCACCTTTCCATTCCCCTGATTTCTCAAGCTCCCAATCCAGCCAGAAATATTCCCCCATCCCCCTGTTCACCTCTGAAGCCTCAAGCCTCCATCTCCACCAGCCTGGAGACCACCCTCGCTCCCTTCTTGCTGGAAAATGCATTTGGGGTAATTCAGCATGGGCAGGCAGGACCAAGAGCACCCTGCCCAGGCTGGCCCCTGCCCACCAGGGAGGAGCTGCAGGCACAGGGAGCTGCTCCACAGGTTCCCCTCTCCCCTCAAGCTCCTCTTCTACAACCACCTTTGCTTAATTAGAGGCCAGCTTTGAACTGCCTGTGTATAACCAGACCTAATCTTCAAACTGAATGTATTTAATGGGCCTGATCTCCATAATGGCTGTGTCTGAGGCCCTGGATTTCAAAGCAGCTCCACTTAACGGGACTTTGTCTGGAAGCTGCAAACATATAATAGGGCCTGGTTTTAAACCAGGAGTGTTTAATAGGATCTGATGTTTAAAGTGCATGCAACTAATTGAACCTAATCTTCACAATCCTCCTTTCCTCCCCCTCTGCTGATGTTTTTCGTCCTCCTTTGCTGCTCTCCCTGCCTCCAGCACAGAGATCCTACATCCTTGCCATGGCAGATCCCCATCTCTTCCCAGAGCCCTGCCAGGATCATGAGCTGATCTCACAAGGATCATATTAAAGTCTTTCCAAACTCTCCAGGGTTTCCCAGACAAGCTCTTAATTCCTGCTGCAGTTCCTCTGCTCTCACCATCTCCTCCTTAGGAGTTCACCCAGGCCTGGCTTGTCCCAGGGACACAGGCACAAGCCCATCATTAAAGTCTTGTTTTAACAGGAAGGTGAATAGTGGCCAAAAAGTCCCCAAACACCTGATTTGGAGAATGGAAAGCACATGGGGAGCTTCTGTCCTTCTCTGCATCATCCACCAGCTTCAGACTGTTTTATTTAAGTATTGTGTTCTCTGGTGCTGTGGTAAAGGTTGCACTCTTTGGAAGAAGATTCCTCTCCAGGAGTAGCCAAAATGTTCTGGTTTTGAGAATTGTAATTGTCTGAAACAACAAATTCCTTTGCTTCATCATTTATGAAATTGGAAAAAATATATAAAAGGTTTTCCTATCATCCCTTCTTCACGAATCTCATGCAGGAGGAGTCAGCATCTCTTCCAGGCAAAGAAGACACAAAATACACACAGTGTTTCTAGAGCAGCTCTGATCAGTCCCCTGCCCATCTATATCCAAGTCTCAGATGTGCCCACCTTGAAGGACAGCAAACCTGTGCCTCAGTTTCCCCTGCCCTCACTCCCTGCAGTGCTGTGAGAGAACAAGAACAGGAGGAATTACTTCATGGCCCATCACTGTAGGACCTTCCAGCAATGCTCCTCAGACACAAGAGAAAAATATCCTTGACCCCAACTGACCTAGAGAAATTAAAGCAGAGAGAAACCAGGGCAAAGAAGCTGTGGCTGCCCCATCCCTGCAAATGTTCAAGCTCAGGCTGGGTGGGGCCCTGGGCTAAGGGAAGTGTCCCTGCCCACAGCAGTGGGGCTGGAACAAGAGGATCCTTAAACCATTCTAGGGTTCGAAGGGCCAGGAAGGATGGAGTGTGCAGATCCTGAGAGCAAGGACATCTCACATCTCCAGGCCATCAAGTGATTGATGAGCCCTTCCCTAGAACACTCTCCTACCTCCCTGTGCCAGCTGCAGCAGCTCCCCAGGCCGGGCAGCCCAGCTGGGGCCATGCCATGGGGTTACAGACCCACATCTGCCCACATCTGCCCCATGCTGCACCTCCACCATCACTCACCACTGCCACACATCCCCATGGACTTTATCCACCCTCTTTTATTTGCCATTGAGTCCAGCTCTGGCACTGCCCTGAGATTTATGCTCCACACAAGCAGTGACAGACAGCAGGGTTGGGAGGTTAAGGAAGCAATATTTCCAGAATTTGCATAAAACAAGGGCATTTCATAATTTAGCTGATGCAGATTTGGATAAGATGAAATTGTTGGCCATTTTATAATTAGATGGCTAATCATAAAATAACCTTTGCAAGTCATCAAAAACCATTATTATACAAATGAATTCCTGCTTGGTACTAAACTTCCTTTACCCTCGTCCTTGAGGACCAGAGACAGTAAAAGACAGTCCTTTTTTTGGTAGAATTCATTCTGCAGCCAGCCCCATGGTTTTACTATGTTTTATGGATCACAAATGCTTAATCAATAATGCAGTGCTTTCGGGAATGATGTTCTTTCTCATGCCTCTCTGTCTGGAATTGTTTGGCTGGCTGCTCACAAATCTTTTGACGTGGATTCATTGTTCTGGAGATACCCTTCCCTGCATCTCAGGGCAGATTGATCAGCTGAGCTGGAAGGAGAGGGAAGGTTTATTGGGGTAAAAAGAGACGTCATGGCAAGCAGGTAGAATCATTGCTCTGGGTTTGCTGGTCGACTTGTCAGGTTAATGAATGGCCCTAGAAAGCCATTAAGCATGCAGCTGCTGGAAGATCCCTTCTTCAGCAAATAAAAACAAAACTGGAGCACCTCTTTGCACATACCAGTGCTGCTTGTCTCAGAAAACAAGGATAAGAAAGGCAATTGCTGTCCCCTGCAAGCCCAGGAACCTTGTGCATCTCAGTGCCTGGGTGTGGAGATGATGTTTCCCAGAAAAGCAAGTTTGCCTCCCCAGGGGTTTCTCTACCTTAATTTCTGTCCAGTTACAGAGGGATGGATGTGTCACTCCATTAGAGCTCAAGAGGAGGGTCCAGCATCCCCAGCATAGACCCCCACACTCATCTCTCCCCATATCACATTATTTCTCTGCCCTGTAGGGCTGTTGTGAGAACTGCACTAAGCATCACACAGAACAGCCCTGCACCAGCACTGGGGACCAGCGCAGCTCCAAACACTGACCCAAAACTCACACCAAGCTTCAGCAGCACCCCAGGCTGCTGTCACCACATCCATTCCAGTACCAACAACTTCTATAACTCAGACTTTGCTTCAGGATCAAAGCTTGAGGGGAAGAGACACTCAGAGCAGCTGCAAGCGCTTGGAGATGGAAAAAATTAGGAGAAAAAGGATGGACGTTTTTAAACGAGGAGTCAAAGCAGCAGCCATGGTCTGCAGGGCAACCCCTGCCCAGAAAATGTGGTGAGAAGCTTCCCTAGGAATAATCTCTGTAAAAGAAAGACACCTCATTGCTGTCCTCTCTGTTTGACTTTCCATGCCCATTTTAAGAGGAATTCACAGTTGTAGCTCAGCCCAAATTTGTGTTCAGTGTGTAGCAGGTACTGGCCGTGTTTGACTTGGCCACCTGAGTAAACGTTAGACCTGCTCAGGTCCCAGGGACAGGCAGGAGGGAGAGCAGGGTCTGGCACAAATCACCTCACACTGCATTTCTCCTGATGGTCTCAGAGCTCTTTGGCAAGCAGTGGTTGACCCAAAGCCCCCCACAGCTCCTCGTGCAGGTGGGGCTGAGCAAATCCTCAGCTCACAGCAGGGAGGAGTCCCCAAGGGGCACCAGAGGGTGCCTGCAGCTCCCTGGCCACCCCCTTGTCCCCCCTGGGTCACACCCATCACTGCTCCCCACTCATGGATCATCCCACTCATCCAAACACACCAATACACACCTTTAGACGCTGTTTCAGTATAAACTAAAGCAATACCCTGCCCCTAGCTCTGCTGCAGCCATGCTGATGAACCAAGGGAGAAGCAGGACACCCAAGGATGGGGAGCCTGCACAAGAGGGGGCCCTCAGGCCTCCATCCATGCAGCACAGAGGAGCTGCAGGGCATTGAGTGTCTCATCAGCTGTGCAAGCAGAGCGTTTCAAGCTCCATCACACAAGGCCCTTCTCACTGCAGTACACTTATATTTTAATTAGCAGCTTATGGGCTGATTACCCTGTTGTTATCCAGCACACTGTGTGCAGGGCTGGCGGGCTCCCAGCAGCCAGGGGGACTCCAGGAGGGCAAGCAGGGAGCCCACACTCCCTGCCTGGCACTCCTCACAGGGTGCTGCTTAATGCACCCCTGAGCGTGCATCACTCATTGCCCTGGGGCTGCTTCCTTGGGGTTGGAGGAAAACTGAGGTGGGAAAGCAGGAAAGATCCTCTGTCAGTCTGTTGAGACATGAGATGGCCCCAGCTCCTCAGCTGTAATTCACCCCTGCAGCACATAAAGCAGGCAATTCATAAAATACCATGGGGCTTTGGGGGCTGGGCCATCTCACCCCAAAGCCATCAGCTACCTGATAACACCAAAGTCTTATTTTTATCCTAAATAAGAGGGATTGAATAAACTAGGGCAGGTGGTGGAGGTAGAGGATTAAGTCCATAAACTTTTTTTTTAAAGACAAAAAACTACTTTAATATGTGGGTCATACATCATTTACTGCCACACAGCTGCCTACATCTGCACACTGCAGCTCAGACATGCACATGATCCTCCTCTAAACCTGGTGCTAATCCTGAAATCCTAAAAACTGTTGACCCATCATTATTAATTAGCTTGCTTACCAAAGCACACAAGAAAGATGATCATGTTATTAATTTCTGTGCTACCTGCTGTGATGCCATCTTGGGCAGGGGAGCCTGACAGAAGGGCTGTGGAAGGATTTCCCTCCCATATCCCCCACCAGCACCCCAGGAGCTGGCTGTGCCCCCAGTGCAGAATCCCAGCTTGGAACTCCACAGTGCAGGATAGTGTATCACCCCAGCAAGCGTGCAATAAACATAATTATAGAAGAAACTTATGATTATTCAGAAGAGTGTGTGGGCAGCAGCAAGCAATACATGATGTAAAAGCATTTTCAGTAACTGCAGCAGAGATTTCCAGATCTCCCAGATCCATATTTTATGAGAAGAGCAGATAGAGGCAGCAGCAGAGGGTCTAGCAGAGCTCCCTCTTTAACCTCAGCATAATCAGGGTTTGCTGACACCTCCTGCCATGAACGTGTCTGGATGTCACAGAGCTGATGGCACCCAGCAGTTTGCTCCCAGGTTCGTTCCAAAAATTTACTTTTTCCTGAGAAAAGGGCACAGTGGTGTTTTCCCATTTCACTCTGCCTCTGCCACCAGCCAACAGAGACACCCCAGTGGGGCACAGGATGACCACTGGCAGCAGCAGATGGGAGGACACCCAGCTCCTCTGGGAGGACACCAGGCTCTGTCACACAGCCCCAGCCTTGGCTGGGAGCCCACCTGAGCACTTTTTGGCCCTGAGCTGCTTACAAGCCCAGGCAGGCTGGTGTGTTGGATTCACATTATTTATGGCTTGGACGGTGGGAAGCTGTACCAGACACACACACTGCACCACCACGAGCTGATGTGAATGCCTGGGGCACGTTTCCTAACAGAGCTATTATGGATTTAAATGATAGCATTTTCCAAGTACTTGCAGAAAGATGTTTTCAAAAGCCCCATGTGCTAAGCCTTAGCTGAATAGCTGAGTGATCTCTTGCAGAGATGGGGACCCAGAAAGGAGGAATTTAGTTGATTCCTTATCAGCAATACCTAAAATGGCTTTTCTTTTTTTCTTTTTATTTTTTTTCCCCTAGGAGGACAAATCCTTAGAAACAGCAGCTTTGCCTTCCAGTCCAATGGAGAGCTGAATCCCTTTGTCCTTACTCCATCATCCCACTGTGCTCTCACCAGCTTCCCACCCTGGCCTGGCTCCTTCTCCATCTGATATCCTGGAATTGTCCCTGGCCCAGTGCTGTGGTCACAGGGGCAGGAGAGGAGAACAGCCAGGCCAGAGTCAGTAAAACCCCCAAGTGGAATCTTAAAAAAATATGAGGGAGATGGGGAAGGTTTTGCATTTCAATGTGGCTTATTCTGATAAGAGAGGAAACTCAGCAGGTCTCCAGCCAGCCAGAGAATGCTCAAAACACCCACGACAGACACAGCATGGCCTTTTATCAAACCGAAAAAATGCTCACCTCCCTTCATTTTATCTTAAAAGACACCTCTCAAGGTCACTTGCCCAGGGAAGGCAACTACACAAACACGTTGTGGTTGGGAGTGGCTTTTCTAACATGAATCCCCTGCCTGACCCAAAACCGGGGCAAGGTGCATGGGGACAGCTGACAGAGAGCACCCAGAGAGCATCTCCCAGGCATTTACAGCTCAACAAGCCATCCTCCCTCAGGTGAGCCTCTGCCTGGGCACAGCACAACACCACCTCAGGCCTTCCTCCTGGGAATTTCACAGCTGTGTATGCACAAGCGTGGGTCTGAGTGGGTGTGACCTGGGAAATATCCAATACCAGTCTGGAGGAAAGTGCTTTGCAAGAATATTGTTGATGTGATGGGAGGATACAAGAGCCATAAACAGCAGCCTGGACAGAGATTGAGGGTTGGGAGTGATCAGCCCCAGGTCTTTGGCCAGGAGGTTCCCAGGCACTGGCAGGTGGGAGGCAGCAGAGAGCCTTTCTTTTTACACAGCATCAAAACATCACAAGCTGTGCCTGGAGACAGCGGGGGATTAGAGCTCCTTCTCCTCCTCCTCCTCTCCCCCTTTCCTTCCCCAGGAGCTGGAGTTTCCTGCCAGTGCCACAACTCTGAAACCACACCCAGCAGGGTTCACCTGTCCCCTTACCCAGGGAGGAAGCAGCACAAATATTTTTCCCCAAGAGCTGGTAGGTTTTCCAGCCTGCTGTGTTTCCCTGCCTTTGGGATGTGCTCCTATTTACCCACTCCTGAGGTGGATACAGAGCTCCTCCCTGTGCAGGTCATCCAGCACCATGGGAAGAGCTCTTGATTTCATGGACAAGTATTTATAAGAAGCTCGTGCTGGAGCCTGTGCTTCACCTCCCTGTTTTATTTTTAATCTTCGTTTCATAGAGCTCAGACAATTCTTTCAAGGTTCCCATGAATGATCTTTATCCCTGCTGCAGCTCATTCCAATTCTGTGAATAAAATCCCTGGGTGGCCCTGAAAGAAGAAGAGAAAAAGGATGACATTTGAAGTGAAGTAAGAAACTGAAAAGAGAATATATTTAAAAGAAAACTCACAATTCTAACTCCAGCAAGCCATAAACAAGCGTGTTTGGCAACTGCAGGTCCCAAAACCCTGTGCAGAGAGAGGTAAAAAAGATGAAGGGGGGTTATCTGCAGTTCATAGGCAGAGGGACTGGGGTTCTAAGGGGAGAAAGTCTGAGCTGCACATACATTTTGTGTCTCACAGGGCAGGGGAATGACCTTGGGGTCAGCTTGAGCACATCAGTGATGACACAAGCATCAGAGCACATGAAAGCTGCCAGAAGCAGAGATCCTGAACTGCTACCCCAGTGAACCTCTAAGCCCCATTTTTAACTCTTCTCCAGGCAGGGAGGGACTCTTTCCACAGGCAGTTTTGGGGCATTTCTCTTCTTCTCAATCCATTCCTTCCTGTACAGGAAAGCTCATCTCACAACCCACCTCCATCCTCATCGTGTCCTCTCCACCCGTCACCAGTTTCCATCCTCCTGGGGCCTCATGGATCAACCAGTGCTCAGCCCTCATCAGAGCCATGTGGCTCCAAAGGATGCACTTATTGTCCAGAAGGAGCCTGAAATTCACTTTGACAGCGAACAGGAGGGTGTGTGCCCTCCCCTGGGTGATGCTGCAGCGATCTCTGCTCCACTCCTGCCTTTCCCACTGCCCCGGGAGGGAAAAGCAGCAGCGAGGAGGGGAAGGATGCTCTGCTTCGGGCTCGTCCAGCTGCTCCACGGCGTGCCAACACTCCCCCTCAGCGGCAGGAGTGGAGAATAATCCTTCAAACCAGAAATAACTCTGAATAAGGGACTAAACCAGCTCCTGGCTCAACACCGCGTAGAGTTGGCTGTTAATCCAGCTGCATTCCCACGGCGTGGGACTTGAGAAAAAAAAAAGCCTGATAACCAGAGAGGGGGAAAAGATTTCCTTGCCTGCAATGGAAGGATGCTGGGTGCGCCCCCGAAGGAGAGCAGGGTGGGTTTTGCAGCTCACACGTCCCCTCGGGATCATGGGCTGGGAGGGAGCAGGACAGGAGCCATGGCAGGGAGGGCTCCAGAGAGCTGCAGCTGCAGGGATCGTTAGGCAGAGATTAATCTGTAAAGAAAACTTAGCAACAGTTAGAGCAAATATTGATTTTGTGTTTGTCTGCTTCTGCAGGGCCTGAGAAATGGCAGATTTAGACATTAACTGGGCTGTTTTGGCTTAATTCAAACCTCAATTTACACTGACCCTAGGAATAGACCAGTGCATCAGCAGAATTGAATCTAAAGCTATTATATTTTTTTCCCTCTTATCTGGTCCTTTTCTGCAAATCTGACAGCAATTTTGGCACCTGTTACCTCCTGTACAATTACAGATAACTCACCTTATTTTCACAGCCAGGCACTGGGCTCTCCCTTCCCCAATGGACTGAATTAAGCACTTTCAGCAGCCCAGTGCCCCTGGCTGAACTCAGAACTGGGCACAGCACAGTGGCACCAAAAACCCCCAAAAAACCCCAAATCCCATTTTTATAGACATCACTGCTGTACAAGGCATCCCATTCCCTGGGCTGGCTGCCTTGCTCAAAGTCAAAGCTTTGAGAGAGCTGTCCAAAACTGAACAAGTTTTGAAAAACTCTAAGAGGGATTAGGAATGCAACATCTATTTATTTTCCTACAACATTTGTTTAGTATCTTGGGAAAACAAAACCAAATATAATGCATTTACAAACACAAACCTGCTATAAAGTATTAGATTTACCTTTCATAAGCTCTTAGGTCACCAAGTCACACACAACCCAGGTGATGATTCTGGCCACTGCCAGCCACACCTGTACAGGCCAGAGGCTGCCCATGGCCAGGGGAGGTGAGCCTGTTCTACCCCTGGGTAGTTTTGCTGAGTCTTTTCACAGCAGGGGTTTTAACTCCCTGAAATTTCTGATTCCTAGCATCTTCCCAGTGGAAACATTTATTTCCTCACCCTGGACCCTTTGGTTTCCACAGCAAAATGTTTTCCCCTGACCTAATACTGTATTTTAATATTTGATTATTCTGTTCAGGCAGAGATGAAGAACTGCAGTTTTTTCACCCCAGAAACAGGGGCAGGCAGGATTTTAAGTTTCCAAAGCACAGTTATTTTCCTGTCCAGCTGCAGCCAGCTCTTAGCACAAGTGGTCTCCATCTCCTGCAAAACCCAGGAGCTGCTCAGCTAATCCTCAGCATGTGCCTGCCCAGCTAAAATCATCCTTTTAATTTCCCAAACCTCTAAACCCACAGGTTAGAGCATCAAAAAAAGCACATGGGAAATTTTACAAGGTTATTGCTGAGCAGCTACTCAATAAAAACCATAAGCAAAGACAGGAGAGGAAGCACTTTGCTGCTGCAAGTAATCCCCAGGATCAAAGCATTTTTTAGCAAAGCAGAAACCCTGGACTTCCCACCCAAACCTCAGCACCCCCCTGCACTCATCACAGGGTCCTTTCCTGCACTGAGCAGTGATAAAGCCCATGGAACATCATTGAGGTGTAAACAACTAATATTGAGCTACTGATGATGCTGTAATGGAGAACTTCCTCTACTCTGTGCCACCATACCTGTTACTAATAGAGAATTTCCTCTACTCTGTTACTAAGGAACTGTCAAACGTCAGCAGGGCATGGCTGGGGTGCAGCAGGAATTGCAGCCAGATGTGCAGCATCTCCTGCTGCAGCTGCCAACACCTGGGGCACTCCACAGCCCTGGAACACAAACCATGGATCCCGTGCCCACAAAGCCCCTGCTTTGCCAGGGCTGGTCTTATGCCCAGTTCCCTGTCTGAGCCTCACAACTTGTCTTTTTCTTCTACTTCCTTCAGATGCAAGAAATGCCCGAAATATGAGGAATTTCTCTTTCTCCCTGCACCATCAGCTGTCTCACCCCATGGATGTGGAACCAAAGAGTCCCCAGTGAGCAACCTGCTGTTTGCACAGGCTTTAGCAGAATTAGCTGTGAAAACGAGATAAAAAGGAAATCCCTCCAAGCAGCGAGGAGCCCAGCAGCTGAGAGACACACAGCACCTGCCACAGTACTGACCATGGAGCTGTGTGAGCTCAGTGCTCCTCAGCCCCACCAGGCTCCATCCAAAGTAAGATTGCCAATTAAAAAAGACAGGATGTCCCTTTTTAATCTCCTTGCTCCGTTATTTTTACTCTTCCCAGCTTCTCGAAGACTTGTCCCAGCTAGAAACAAAATCCTGTTAACAGCCAGGGCACTGCCACAACCCAGGAGCTCCAGCTATGACATTCCCTTCCCACTCCTGGTAAAAATCAATCCTTTTTCCATGCCTGGACTCAACCAGGGAGTCATCTGATCTGTTGTGGAATGCAAACTACCAAAAGAAAAACTTTAAAATCAAGCAGTAACATGGGGTTTGTTCAACAAGCTGGGCCATGGGAGGGAATTCCTCCCACACACAGCCAATGCTCCTGGAACACTTTCATCCTGGTCTTTCACTTAAAGCTAAATTCATTATCCAGATTTCCCTTTGTGAATGAAGGTTGTGCCACTCTGTGCTGCTGCAGAGGCCTCGAAGGGACATCAGCCAGGGCCATGGAGCCTCACACTGAGAGGGGTCTCAAACTGCAGTCCAGTAACTCCACAGCCAGCATGAAATTCAGCTTCTATGAGATTTTTACAGAGCATCCAAACTAGCAGGAAAAACAAAGCAAATACAACCTCTTTTACCTCACCTGTAGAGCAATGTCTGTTCCTGGGCCCCAGGACAATCAAGCCAGGCTGGCAACCTCCACACTAGAAGAAACTCCCTTTTTCAATTAAAAGCCAATTCACTTTTTTTACTCATCAACCATGCTAGACCTTGGTATTTTTCTGCCCCTTGATCTTTCTCCATAAATGTTCTGCAATGCAGGACAGCCTGCACTGCCTGGATTTACAGCCTCAGAGAAGCAGCTAATATTCTGCCTCATCCTCCTTTAATTTGGGGGCAGCTCTCAAACAGAGGTGCCAGGCTCACACTCTGATTTATCCTCCAGCAGATCCTGCCTGCTCAGAGCTCCCAGCTCGTGTCAGCTCCAGGAAGGAATTGCAATTCCAGGCTTAGGTTTGTACAGTCACCCAGTGCAGGAACAGCCAAGCCCACCAAAGCCCAAGCAGAGAGGGATGGGTTTATGACGATTTCTCTTAAAATAACACCAGAATAGGAACAGCTAAAGCCAGGCTTTCAGACAAGTGGTCCCAGCTGTCTTCCCAAAGCAAACACTGCAACACCGAGAAACAGAAATAAAAATTACTTCATGGATTTGCTCTGGCTCCGAGCTTGTAAAAATGAAAAATGAGCTGGGTTTCTAAACCTCCCTCATTTCCCAGGATCCAAGGTTTTATTAACAAGTTTGTCAGTAAGGATTTTTTTACTCTATTTCCAGCATAAGCCACAACCTGGAATAAGATTTGTACAGCCCAGCTCTGGTTTTCCACCCTGGGGTGAACACATCTCTGCTGTGTGCACTCCCCCAGCCAGAGGCAGATCTGCCAGGCTGGCTTTGGCCAAGGAAAGCACAGCACAGCTCGCCTAAAAAGCTCTTCCTGTTCTGCCGAGTTGCTCTTCAGTTTTTCCAGCAGCTTTCCAAGTGCAAAGTTAATATGTTGCTAAGATCACCACGTTCCATCCTTGGCTACCTCAAACCAGGGTGGTGCTACTGTGGTTCCCACACTGGAATAGCTACATGGGTGCAACTTTAGCCTCCAAAGGAAGGGCAACAGAAAGGCTCTGCTACATCACACACCTGCTGCTCTTCCTCAGCCTTCATCCACCCCTGCAGGGATCCACCCCGACTCAAACACATTGTGGCACCTGCCCATAAAGTAGCCAAAACTTCTGAACAGCTGATGAAACTACAAATGTGGGGAACATCCCTTCTCCTCCACACTGAGGAGCCAACAGGAATTCAACAACTTGCCAGGAGAGCAAAGAAAGCCCACACAAAAACCAGCTCTTGGCTGCCTTCCCCAAGTATTGTGAGGCAGAGTCCAAGGGATGTGAGCACCATCATTTATTGGAAGAGGGAGCACAGTCATGGGGAGAGGCCCCCACTGGAGCCATGGCAGGACAAAGCAGCCCCACAGAGAGCAAGGGGCTCCAGGCATAGATCACCCCATAGCACCACACCCTCCCTCCTCCTCTTGCAGCCCAGGGAGACACACCAGCCCCTGGGGAAGGCCAGGAGGGAGACTCAAGGCATGCAGGAACTTTGACAAAGCCCTTCCTGAGGTACCAGAGCAGCAGCAGGAATCCAGGGATGCTTTGAGGCCAGTCTCCAGCACCTGCTGCTCCAAGGTGGAACACGGCTCTGCTTCCACTTTTCCAGAACTCAGGTCTTGCAGAGAGAGGTTTTGCTGTCAGTTCTCCAAGCCTCCCTTGTTTGCCTTTCCATAATGATCCCAAAGCTTGCATTCCACACACTAGCCAGCAGTTAGCCCGATTTATTACAATGTAGATCTACCTGGGAACTGAAGGGAAAAAAACATCCACTCGCATATACTAAGGCCTGGCAGAAGACATTTTTTCCTGAGGTTCCCCCTCCACTCATTAAAAAAGTTTAAAAAATAAAATCAGAAAGCAGAACAATCCTTCATGATAAGATTAAGGTCCTTGATGTGTGACTCTGTTTCAATGTGCCCAAAAACTGTCGAGCTTTCTCCTGCATGAAGAGTTGGTCTCTGGTTCCACCACAGGCCACTGCTTTCCAAGCCCTGGTCATCTGCAGAAGGAAGAGAAAGGATGTGTACAACACAGTCAAGGGCAAGGACAAATATCTTGTGACATCCTGTTCTAAAAAACTGCAGAAATAAACAAAACTAACAAGGGAAATAAAACTTCAGAACCCATCTCACAATCAGGAGGAACTTGCCCACCACGAGTTACTCCTCATCACAGCTGAGGTGGTAATTTCTGGGCTTTAGGTTCAGCAGTTTCCCAGATGTGTGCTCCATTTCAAGACCATCCACCTTTCCAGGGCTTTCCCTTCCTTGCCTCAAGACAAAAGCCCCAAAGCACAAACCCAGTGCCCTGAAGAGATTCCAGAACAATAGAAGAAATTCAAGCACAGCTTTGAAGTTTATTGCCAACCAGTTCAATTCCCAGGTCTATTTTGACCAAATGCCATCTTTAACAGCAACCTGGTACCTTCTGTTTCAACAGGGTCCCACAGCACAGAGGAGCCAAAACCCAGGTGTGCCTCAGTCTCTGCATGCAGAAAGGTCACCCACGAGGTGTCTCTGCACTCCAGGAAAGCCCTGGAGAATCCTCTGGTAAATGCAGCCAGGAGACAGGCAGTGCCCTGAACTGGAAATACCTGTTCACATGCACTGCAGGGAACCAGGGCTCCAGTGTTGGCCACAGCAGGAACATCCCACACGGCCAAGGAGTGGGTTTGGGCCCACTGAGGCTCAGCCCAGAGCTGCATGAGCTTCCTTAATAAAGAACTGCCTGCCAGCAGCACCAGAGCAGCACAATAAATCCCCAGAGCCCAGCAGCAGCACAGACAGCCCTGCTGGCTGTGGGCAATGGGATTTCACTGCAAACCTGTACTCTGTCACCACACCAGCTGCCTCCCTGTCACCCCCGAGTCACTCCCAAAGTTATTTATACAGAGCTATTAGCTCTCAGAGCAGTACAACCCTGGCAAGGACAGGAGGAGAAATGGAAGTGTTTAAGAAGGGTTTATTTTGGGAAGGGGAAGGAATTACTCTGGCTGAGGGGTATTTATTTGTCAGGAGAAAGAGGTTTCACAAGACAGCTCTAATGCAGGGACAGATCACTCCTCACTGCAGTTTCCTGAGGACAGCACTGCACCTTTCTGGGATGGGAAAACACCATCACAGGAGCCCCCAGTTGCAGTTCAACCCCCCAACAGGGACAGCACGTGTTTCCATCCCCACTGAAGCTACCAGAGACCTCAAGTGACTCAACCCAAGCAAACACCTACAGAATTATGGTCCAAATCCCCATGTCTAAGCTACACTGCCCAGCAAATAAGGGATACCCCTCCATGAATGCATCCTGCCTTCGAGTGGTGAAGATTGTAGAGAGATCTGTTTATGCCCCAGAGGGCATTTGTAAGCTGCTGTGACTCCAGCACAACCCAGTTCCAACCGTGCAGAGCTGAGGAACAGAGCTGCTGTAACAGCACCCACCTCAGCACAAGGTGCAAGGTGCCACACTGCCAGCTGGAGCTCTGTACTGCCACGGGGTCAGGATAAAGCAGGATAAAGCCAGCCTGTGTTGTGTAAGGCACACAGCCTTCCCCCCAACCCAAAAACACCCTAAAAACACAGGGGTGGGAAACATCTTCCTATTTAACCTTTATACAGCACTTCAGAATTGCTCTGCCCTGAAAAGCAAAAAAGATGAGCTTGCTGCTGTCCACTCAAGGAGCGTCCACTAGAAAAAAGGTTTACTTGACCACCAGAGCAGTCATCCAAATTCTTTGATGGGTGAAAATTCCTATGGGGAAATCTAGGGTCAAACATGCTGAGCAGGCCACAGCTGTGGCTTTGAGGAACATAAAATGACACCTCTGGCCCAGCACCTCACAGCCTTGGTGTAAAGACAGCCCTGACAGTGCAGGGATGCCTGTGCAGCAGTTGAGAGCTCCATCCCTCACTCCTCAAGGGACAAGGGCTGCACTGCCAGATAAACTCCTGCCTGGGAGAGCAGTGGCTGCTGCAGGGCTTACCGGTGCTGGTGGCCTGAAATGGCTTGGCATTTTCCTGTAGGACATTTTCTCTGGCTGCACTTGCACGAAAGCTCTGTTGAGCAAACCACTGTCATTCTTCTTGCTCGAGGAGGAGAGGTTCAGGGACCTTGACAGGAAATTCACAGGCTGCACCAGGAGAAAAAGTGTAAGGAAGGAAGAAATCCAGCCCTTCATCCACATTCACATGGACTGTTCAAAGGCAGCTCCAGGCTGCTACTGCTGCTTTGCAGTTTTTTCAGAGCAGAGCCAGCTCTGCCCCTGCTCTGAGCACACAACCCCTCACCTGGGTTCTTTTGAAACACACAGTCTTGGGGAGGGCAGGCAGGTTTTGTGTCATATCTTCATCCACAATATCCAGGGCCAGAGACTTCCTGACCTTCTTGATGGGACTCCTGCGCAGCTGGGGAGTGTAGGAACACCAGTGTCAGCATGAATGCACCCAGCGAAGTGCCACCCTGAGGGCCCAAACCACGGCCACATCACCCCAGTTCTGCATGGCACCAGCACCTCAGGAAGATGTGTGCAGTCTCTCCCACCACAGGGCACAGCAGCTTCCAGTGCCCTCACCTCGAGCCACCAGTTTAGAGAAGAGCTTTTAGTAGGAAGGGAAGGCCACCAGAAAACTGAGACTTTTCATGCCAGCCCACAGCCTTCTAGGACCCCATCCTGCCCCAAGTGTGCCAACAAGCCCTGAGATCAGCATAAACCAGGACACTCCTGGCAGTACTTTAAGCAGGCTTTAACCTCAGGCACCTCTTGCTGATTAAAAGAGAGTAGGCACAGGGCTAAAAAAAGATGAATAAAACCAGCCAAAACACTCCTTAAGAGCGCAGGGCTGCTTAGCAGCTGGGACTGGATGCACAGCCAGCTCACCCCTTGTTTCCTCTTCTGTTTCTCAGGCTTCACATCATCCTCTATGATGAGTTCAATGCCAGCTTCACTTCGGAGCACCTCCTTCAAGTCTTCTTCCAGGTGAGGAGTCTGGGGCTGGGGTGAAAAGGCAGAGAGAGCATAAAGCATTCAAAATCTCTGTGCTGGATAGGCTCACAAGCCTTTCCCTCAAGGGACCATGTGGTCAGGAGAACCCACAGTGGGAGGACAAACACAAAAACCTATTTGTTTCCCAACTGGAAAAGATATGACAAGTTTTCTGTTGGCCTGAAAGATTTACAGGATCTCCAGGTGTGAGGGACTTATCAGCTGAATCCCAGAGTGCTATCAGGAGACCAGTGTGTACACAATGCCTGGGAGATCCAGCTCCTCAGGGACGCTTAGGCAGATCATTTCCCTGCTCCTCAAGGTCATCAGTAACCAAGCACTGCAGCATGATTCAAGGGCAGCTTTTGGCATTTTTATCTGGTTTACAGAGGAGCTAGAAGTCCTGCAGCTCCTTACAATGAAATTATTACTATGACAATGTCCCCTTCACCCCTCAGCCTGGCACTACCAAACTGCCCTTTGTTCTGGCACAGATAAGAGTTTGCTCACAGCCCTGTCCCAATGTCCCCCCACCCTGTCTCATTTACATCCATCAGCACCACAAGCCACAGCCCACCACAGTCATTACCAGAGGTCTAATTGGTCCATATTTCTCCAGGGCATTTTTGAAAGGCGTGGGAGTGTGAGGTGTGTTGTCCACCACATATGTCTGATCTGGTGTGACAAACCTGAAAGCAGAGTGGGAAAGAAAAGGCATCAGATAGGCTGTAACCCACACAAGGCTACAACCCACCCACAGCAGCTGAGCACAACCGAGGTCACTTGGCTGTGCCCCCAGTCAGCCTGGACACTGGCTCCCTGCAGCTCAGAGAAGAGCTGTTTTGGGAGGGAAGACACCGATTTAAGGAAATCCCCAGCCTGTCACGCCCCTCTTTCAGGAATACCATGACAAGTACTGAGGGCCATGTCTGAATTGAACCAGACTCCTGTGTGGAAAAGGACACTGCTCAGGGAAGAGGAAGGGACTTACGCTAAATTCTTCTGGACCAGAGGGGTCTTGTCCCTGTGCAGTGGGGTGGTGACAATCACCTTCTGGCTGCACACAGGAGTGGAGGTCAGGGAAGGGTTCTCCAGTTCTAGTGTATCCTGTTTGGTCCAAAAGTTCAAGAACTGCACAGCACAGGAAAGAAAAATTGAAAACATTCAGTCTCAAGCAGCCCAGCATTGCATCACAAGCCGTTACTTCTTCCTAAACACGAGGTAAACCCTGAAATAGAAACAACCTTTCCAAAGCAGGGTAGGTCACAGTTCTGTACACAGAGACACACATGAAAGTTGCCAGAAGGTGCCTCACACCTATAAGGATTATTCACTTCCCATAAGGGATGAGCTGATACAACTATCACAGCTACCAACTACAGAGTGGAAGAGAAGTCTCTCCTTGCACTGGTAATCCCAGCTTACCCAGTTTATTGCAACCTCAGGCTGGCAAACAGGAAGGAAGTCCATGTAACACAAAGTGCACAAGTTAACAGGTCTTGCACTGAGCTGTCTTCAGCTTAAACTATGAGAAAACAACAAGCTGTGTTAACTCTTCTAGGATTTCACTCCCCAGCAGCCAATAAGTGACAGCTCTGCTCCCATAAGGAACAGTGTTTGTACTCAAGAGCCTCTTAGAAGAGAAAAACGGTGTCTGTGACATTCACTGGTTGCTGAAGCACAGCTTGAGGCAGAGCATGCACCTTGCCTTCTCAGGCAAAGGACTCACTCCACACATTCCTGCCTTTCACACTCTGCAGAGCTGTGCATTATGGGTCTCACTCTGATCACTCTGATCTCTTCTTCGTGCTCATTCAAGGTCCACCCGAACCTGCATTTTGGACTCTCCTGTGGTGCCTCTCCCATGTTTTCTGCTGCAGAAACAGCAGAAATAAAGTCTTGGAAGGCACAGCTGGGGAGAGTCTGGACAACAGAGCTGCATTGTGAACTGTGCTGGAGAATGCAGCAGCCTTTATTCTGATTTATAGACAACTCCACCACTTCCACATGAGACACTTGTGGGTCTCACCACCACACTGCTCCAAGGTTACACGTGTTGGAAATCATGTGTATGGACACTGTGGAAGTCACAACAAAGGCTGAAAGATCCTGAGTCCCTTTTGCAACAAAGAAAAGGTCAGAAGCGTTTGCACAGGCACAGCAAGACAGATCTGCACAAGGTGTTTGCTGTCCAGCCTGCCTGGGTGACTGAACTGCAGACAGGGAAAGCAAGTTTTCACTAGTGCCACTCTGCTGCCCGCAGCTGGGGCAGCAATGCCCTGGGGACAGCAGCAGGGTGCTCTCCATCACACCCTGGGATGCAGATGGGGCTCCTTCCTCATGCTGGGCACTTGCCCTGCCCCTCACACAGGGTAGCTCGGCTTCCTTAAAACTGCAGTCACTCCTAGATGGAGACATAGGCTTCTGCTCCCACAGGAACAGCAGCACTGAAGAGAAGCAGTGCCAGAAACCAGCCCTGAGCCTTCTTTTAGCACAGGAAAACACTCTGCACACTGACATGGCCTCAGTCAAGGCAGGAGAAGCACAAAGCTGGCAGAGCTGGTAGGAATGCCTGACATTAGGGCAAGATACCTGAGATGGAGAGAAGGGCAGTGTCTTTACAGGGGTGCCCTTGGGTGTCATGCTGTTGCAGGAGTCCAGGAAGGACATGCTGGTGCTGGTGACGTTCTCTGTGACAGGTGAGAAGGAGCTCTTCCTCTTCTTCTGCCTCTTCAGCACCGAGGGTGGGGTGCCAAAGCTGCCCTCGGCGTGTGGGGAGATGGGGATGAGCTCTCCCTTGCTGCTCCTGCTCAGGTCAGAGATGGTGTGGCCGTCCAGGCGGTACTCAGTGACACTGGGCAGGGCCAGGGCTGCCTGGCCGGGCGCTGCTCTGGCAGGGCTGGTGCTGCCACTGCTGCTGCTGCCGGCCTCCTCAGGCAGGTCAAACTGGGTCAGGTCACACCATCCATCTGGGTCCTGCACACAAGGGAAAGGGTCAGCAGCAGCCCGGGGGGGCAGCTGAGCAGACAGACTGGTGAAATGGGAGGTGAAATAAGTGGGGGGTGTGAGACTTCACCGAGCTTTGGAAGGAGCCTGGCCAGGGACAGCTCAAGTCCTGCTCTCCTCTGCCACAAGCACAGCTGGAGCCAGAGCAGGGATCTGACCCAGCTGAAAGCTGCTGCTTGTGCACAGGGCAGGTTTTTCTATTTATGGAAGGCTGGCTTCCCTGTTTGGTTGACAGCTGCACAAACAGCTGCACCCTCTCAGAGAGGGGACAAAAAAAAAAAAAAACAGCTGGGCAGAGGGCTGGGGAACAGGGACTGAATGAGGCAATTATCACCCAAGAGCAACCCAGAGTCTTGTGCACACCTGTAAAGCTGGGCATGGGACTCTGGTGTAACCTGCACAGCTGAAAGCAGATAAAAACTAACCAAACCAGTTCAGATATGAGCTGCTTCACAGCTCCACCCCACCAACACCCAGCACCACACAGGCAGGTCCCCAAGGGCCCAGAGATGTGCTGCTCAAGCCTCAGGCACATTTGTCTTCCTATACAGAGGCAAAGTAACTCCTTCACAGATCTTAAATGCCTCGGGCAGGCTGGGGGCTGCAGAGTGAACCTCTCTCTGATGGAAGCAAAGTGCCCTGTTGATTTTAGCCAGCCCCCCAGCCTGCCGTGCCTCTGTCACCCAGGGGACCTCAGCACTGCTTGACTGGCTGAAAATAGCTTCACTGAAATTAGTTATCTCCACTGAAAGCAAATGGTGGCAATTATGCCAGCGTGAAGGGGTCTGTCCTGCATAGTACAATGGGCTTGGCTTATTCCCAGTCTGTCCTATCCCACCCCTGGGACAGGACAGAAAGGACAGTCAATGAGCAAGGGCCTGAACCATTACAAAAAGGAGAGCCGGGGACACTGGCTGACAAAGAAGGGCATGAAGTTTGCCAGCACTTACAGCCTCCCACACAGGCACAGCCCAAGCACAAGGACACCCAGCTAGGAAAATCTACAAGCCCACAGCAATACTGGCAGAGCTGGAAAGGTCTAATCCAGCCCTGGAAGAGACAGGGGGAAGCTGCAAGGCAATGACAGACCCAGTCCTCCTTAGGGTGATGATCAAGGGGCTCCAGTAAGTTCACTCAAACAAAAACGGTGAGGATCAGCCTCCTAACAGTAAATGGAAGAACAAAGGTCTGTTACTTACAGATTCAATCATGTCCAGAGCTTCACTCAAGGCTGGGGCACAAGCTGGGTACATATAGTTGGCAGTTTCAACAACCCATTTGTATGGTGACTCGCCCAATAAAGTGCCATCCTCGGGCACTGCATCATCTGGGGTCCCCTCCACGTTCTGCTCTGCCACTCCTGCAGCTGGCAGCTCCGAGGGCAGCTCCTGCACACCTGTTACTTCCTCATCACTGACATCTTCTTCCTTTATTTCAGAGATGTCCACTGGCCAGTTTGGCAGGACGTTCTTGGCACATGCAACAAAGAAAGTTATCAGCAGAAAGCAAGGGAACAGTGTCAAGTCCTGGGGACAGAGAGCACCTGGAAGCCTTCAGCTTTGCCCACTCTCATACCTACCACTGGGTTTGTTTCATATTCCCATTCTCCCTCACTGTTCTGTCCCATACACTACCTAAGAAGGAGTCCATGAAACATAATGAGCACAGGACTGCTTAATTCAAGATTTCACTTAAGTGTCCCAGGAAAAAGTTGTACTTGGACTGAGCATGCAGCACTAGTTCTATGTTTCCTATTTACCAGGAGCCTGCCTTCAAAAACTACATGCTTTCTGCATGAAAACAATCAATGATTATACTTCCCTCCTTCGTTTATTGGAGGAAAGGAACATAGTATCTCTTCACTCTGCTCCCACACACACACTGTCTGGAGCAGCCTCCTTCTCCCATCAGCAACAGCACAATGAAGCCAAAAGAATATTCAGTGTCCAAGACAGACTTGATGCTGGGATTGGCAAAGTAACACCTCTAGCAGACTGCTCTCCTCTGCCTGGATAACACAGGCTCTCTCTCTGAAGGGAGAGATCTGGGAGGCTGGGGAAAGCACAGACTGTCTATGCAGACACCAGGCTGTGGAAAAGGCAGCAGAAGGGTGGATGAAGAGCTCCAGAATGTGTTAGCAGGGTTGGGGGGCTCGGCTGCCTGCTGCAAGTGCAGTACCTGGCTCTCAGCTGTCGTCTGGCTTTGCTTCTCCTTGTTATCCACCTCCACAAGGAAGTACAGAGGCTTGGACTCCTTGGTTTCATTGAGGAAACCTCCCGTGTCCACTTTCCGCTTGATGGTGGAGTTCCAGTGATTCTTCACAGCATTGTCGGTTCTGCAGAGAAAGCAAAACAAACCATCACTTACAGCAGCTGTAACCACAGCTGGCAGCTCCAACACACTCCCCAGCCCAATCCCAAGAGCCTAACACACGGATCTCCATGGGCTACCCAGCAGGGAAGGCAGCAGCAAGCAGAGGGGTCCTACCTCCCAGGCAGCAGCTTGGCAATCTCTGCCCAACGATTCCCCAGGACCTTGTGGGCCTCAAATATGATGCGATCCTCCTCCTCTGTCCACGAGGACTTCTTCACTTCAGGGTTCAGGTGGTTATGCCAGCGTTCCCGGCACTGCTTCCCTAACCGCCCTTTCAGGTGCTTGGCTATCAGAGTCCACTGTTTGGTGCCATATTTTTTAACCAGTTCAATTACCTTTGGAGAGAGTGGGAGGGAAATAAGGAAATGGAATAAAGGAGGGGAAGGTCAGTACAGTCATCTTCAAGCTTTGTTCTTCATCTCTTCTGGGACCAGGTAAGGGCAGACAAAGGAAGGCCCCTTTGGAGGGAAAGCTGGAGGGACACAGCAGGGCTATCAGGTGTTCCAACCCTCATAAGAGCAATGATTCAAATTTCTGTAAGAGGCTGCTTCCATACAGACATTTTGCCATGGACACCTGTGAATTCAGATGACCCCTCACAGAATATGTGGTGCAGACTGGCAGGTGCCCAGACATAGAAACACTTTCCCATTTCAGAGCAAGTGTCAAGTCCCACCTGCTTCAAGACTCCTCTGCCCTCCTACTTCCAAGGACCTGGCTGTGTGACAACTGTCCCCATCAGCTCTATACTGACCTGCTGCTCCCTTTAACAGTGTGGTATACCCAGGATAGACAGGGCTGCAGCTCCACACCCTGACAGCTCCAGGACACACAGGGAGAGATCCAAATTCACTTCAGAACTATCCACTTTGTCTCTAACCCTCCACCCAAGGCTTTGTCACTTTTGCCAGAGCCCCAACATAAAAGCTTTTGGGTACTGAAACAATTCTGTGCTCCTACAATGTCCAGGGCACAGTCAGGATGAAACTATTTACTTCTTGAAATGTTTGGTGGGCTGCAACTTCAGTCCACCAAAATCATGTTCTCAAAGGACATTTCTACCCTGGCCAGCTGTGCCGAGCTAAAAGGTGCAAGTAGAAGTCAGGCTCATGTAATAAATGTCCCTGCTGCAGACTCTTGCCTTTCTAGTACAGAAAAGTGGACCAAACTGAGGCCAAGGAGCTGGGCCAAAGCAATAAGGAGAGAGCTAGAGCCTAACCTGGCCAGGATGGGTAGGATGGCAGTCAGGACAATGCAAAGGGAAGGGGAAAGCAGGTAATAACTACTCTGCTGTAAGAACAGGGAACGACATCAAGAGAAGCTTCCTTAAGGGCTTGACAGAATGTAATGGCACCAAAAGGAAAGAAGCTGGAGAGCAGGAATGTTACAGAGAATCTGCCAAACTAGGATGTTCTGTACCAGAAAACCTTGGTAAAATGTGGATTTCACTCCAACCTTTCTTAAGTACATCAAGATGATGAGTCTCTCTGAGCTGGCCCCTCTCAGCTGCCTCTGGAATCAGCAGAGAAACAGTCTCACAGAAGATGATTCACCCAGCCAACCTCAGACATCCACTCCAGCCTGCCTACTGTGGCACAGGAAATGCCAGTTTTATTTTCTCTTAGATCCAACCTGGCCAGGCCAGGTGGAGACCTGCCAGCAAGCAGATGAATTAATTCCCTTTTCAGCTCTCTCCCTTGGCAGCCTACTGTAGCAGCACTGTGTGAAATGGAGAAGGTGTTTACCTGGAGAGGCCTAGATCACATCACATCCTGACCATGGCTGCCCGGGCTGCTGAAGGCAGGGCAAACAGAGCTGCTCTCACAGGTATCCACCACAGGGAACAATTACACACAGTTTACAACACCTGAAGATGGCTCTGACATCTCCAGCCTTTCTGTAGGCAGAGACAGTACAACACTCTGATCCTCTCAGCCCTGACTTACCTTTTGATCCTCCTCTTTGGTCCATGGACCCTTAACCAGGTCAGGATTCAACACTCTCAGCCAGCGGTACTGACACTGCTGGTCACTGCGGTTCTGGGAATAGCAATGGGAACAGCCTTGTGTTAGACCAGAGGCTCTAGAGTCCCAAAAAGCTCCAAAAGTGGCAGCAGTCCCCATATACACAGGCTGTCCCACAGAACACCCACAGAATCATATAGAGAATACATATGGAGGTCCTGGGCCCAGGGCACTGGCCACAGGAATCTCAATTTCTCACCCCAACTCTGACAGACTCAGCCTGGAAAGCCCTCTATGCAAGAAGGTCTCCCTGCTCTGAAGCAGCCCCATTTCACAGCTTGGGGCTATGAAGTCAGAACAGAGTCCCACTGCATGGGCACAGGGAACCTGCTCAAGGAGAAGTGGCAACATGCAAACACAGATTCCCAGCTGGGCACGGGGTCACTTACAGGAAAGTGGCTGGCCAGGAACTTCCAGTCATTCTGCCCATAATGGCTCACTAACATCTTCAGCTGCTCATCCTGCAAAAGACAAAAACATCCACTTTCAGATACACTGAGGCAACATACATCATGGGGCTGATGACATTAAAAGAACAAGTTAGATATTTTAAACTGTCAAGGTTTTGTTGGCATTGTGTGCTCAGGGGAGGAAGGCAGCTCACACCAGTGTTTAGCAGCCCTCCTGTACATGGAGCCCAACTGGAACTGATTGGTTCTGAGCTAGGACAAGCTCATACATTAAGTACAAAACAAGAGCTCAGCTCTGTTCTTCTACAGTCTGATTCAAACCCTGTGGCCAAAGGCCTGCTTATCCAGCCTCAGAACACTCCTGACCACACAGTCCATCCCCCAGCTCAGCCACTGGTTTTGCCTGGCCAGGAAAGCTGACTGACTGAAGTGTATCACCACCTGCCTGGTGCTCTTCTGTCTCTCACTGTTACAAGGCTCTACAGCATTTCTTTTGTGATCCCTGCTATAGCCTGGGTGTGCCAACTCCGACAGCTCACAGAAAGCCTGTTAGAGAACATCCTTGTCTGTGAGCTCAGGATAGCTCAATAATGAAAATATTCCCTGCCCAACATGAGCCCAAGGCTTTGATCCCTCCACAAGCCCACCTTACTTGGTGTTCTGACCCCAGCTGTAGTTTTCACACAGCACAAAACTGATAGTGATACTGGGAGGAAGGAAGAGAATATCCCAGTTAATTTCAGGCTCTGAGCCAGGATGACTAAGCCATGATCCCAAATGTCAATAGTCTCTTATTTTGCTCCAGAAAAAGGAGTACATTTCCACTGCACATTCCAGCTCCTTGGAGGCTTCAGCCATCACCTGGACCCCTCTGTGCTCACAGGAGTGCTGCAGGCAGTGCTGTTTTGCTCAGTACTCACAGGCTTAAGTTAAAAATGTTTGAGCTCTTGCTCTTCAGTCTACACTTCAAATTCCCCTGAACCTCTGAGATTCATTCAGGCCTGAGCTCAGTACAAAAGACACAGGGTCCTCTCCAGTGGCAGAACAGGAGGAGGTGAGATCATGGCCAGCAGGTGAGGACTGGGGTGGAGTCACCCAAACCCAGGGTGCCATGTCAGAGGCACCACCCCAAAGCACCTCTCAGCAAATTTCAAGCTCTCACTCACCTCTTCTGGTGTCCACTTGATTTTGCACCTGCCATCCCTCTGCTCTGGCACATCCAAATCGGTATCCTGGTAATGCAGCTCATCCTGGTCCTCTCTGGGGTGAATAAAAGAAGATCATAATTTCTGCCGAATAAAAATTCAGGAGAGAGAACAACCTCCACCACAGAGAGCAAAGCTCCAGATCTCTCCCTTCCAGCACCGAGCCCCAACCCCATCGACACCCACCCACACACCCCAGACTGAAAGATCCTCAACTTTAGGCTCCAGCTCCTGCTAGCAAGTTTTATTCTGCTCAGAGCAGGAGAAAAAGCGTTTCTTTCCACTTCTACCCCTTCTGTCCCTCGGAGTGGACTTTGCATCTGGGCACCGGCACCATTTCCCCGGTACAGCTCAGCAGCTCCCGGATCGCCGGGGAAAGGAGCGCGGGGAGCGGTGCGGGGGAGCGGCCGCAGGGTTCCCGCTCACCCCGCGCTGCCGAGCGGGCCGGGCCGGGGGGATGCGGGGCCGGGGGATGCCCCAGCGCGGGGACCGCGGGGCCGCCGCCCTGCATCCCGCATCGCGCTGTCCGCCCGGCGAGCGGGAACGGGGCTGCCGGGAGGAGCCTCCCGCGGCTGGGAGCGGGCAGGGGCAGCTCGGGCACGGCGGGACCGGCACTCACCCGCGGGCGCGGCGAGCCATGGCGGGCCGGGCCGGGCCGGGCCGTGCTGAGGGCGGGCCGGGCGCGGGTCCGGAGCGGCGGCGCTGGCGGCACTTTCCTATCTCGCGCCAACGGCGCCCCCCCCGCGCGGGGCCGGGCCGCGCATGCGCACCGCGCCTCCCGCCCGCACAAAGACGCGCGCGCGGGAGGGCGCCCGGCGGCCCCGCCCCCGGGACAGCCCCGCATCCAACGGGGACAGCCGACCCGGGACACCCGACCCGGGACACCCGACCCGGGACAGCCCCGCATCCAACCGGGACACCCGACCCGGGACACCCGACCCGGGACACCCGACCCGGGACAGCCCCGCGTCCAACCGGGACACCCGACCCGGGACACCCGACCCGGGACAGCCCCGCATCCAACCGGGACACCCGACCCGGGACACCCGACCCGGGACAGCCCCGCGTCCAACCGGGACACCCGACCCGGGACACCCGACCCGGGACAGCCCCGCGTCCAACCGGGACACCCGACCCGGGACACCCGACCCGGGACAGCCCCGCGTCCAACCGGGACACCCGACCCGGGACACCCGACCCGGGACAGCCCCGCGTCCAACCGGGACAACCGACCCGGGACAGCCCCGCATCCAACGGGGACAGCCGACCCGGGACACCCGACCCGGGACACCCGACCCGGGACAGCCCCGCATCCAACCGGGACACCCGACCCGGGACACCCGACCCGGGACACCCGACCCGGGACAGCCCCGCGTCCAACCGGGACACCCGACCCGGGACACCCGACCCGGGACAGCCCCGCATCCAACCGGGACACCCGACCCGGGACACCCGACCCGGGACAGCCCCGCGTCCAACCGGGACACCCGACCCGGGACACCCGACCCGGGACAGCCCCGCGTCCAACCGGGACACCCGACCCGGGACACCCGACCCGGGACAGCCCCGCGTCCAACCGGGACAACCGACCCGGGACAGCCCCGCATCCAACCGGGACACCCGACCCGGGACACCCGACCCGGGACAGCCCCGCGTCCAACCGGGACAGCGACCCGGGACAACCGACCCGGGACAACCGACCCGGGACAGCCCCGCATCCAACCGGGACACCCGACCCGGGACACCCGACCCGGGACAGCCCCGCGTCCAACCGGGACACCCGACCCGGGACAGCCCCGCGTCCAACCGGGACACCCGACCCGGGACACCCGACCCGGGACAGCCCCGCGTCCAACCGGGACACCCGACCCGGGACACCCGACCCGGGACACCCGACCCGGGACACCCGACCCGGGACACCCGACCCGGGACAGCCCCGCGTCCAACCGGGACACCCGACCCGGGACACCCGACCCGGGACACCCGACCCGGGACACCCGACCCGGGACACCCGACCCGGGACAGCCCCGCGTCCAACCGGGACACCCGACCCGGGACAGTCCCGCGTCCAACCGGGACACCCGACCCGGGACACCCGACCCGGGACAGCCCCGCGTCCAACCGGGACACCCGACCCGGGACACCCGACCCGGGACACCCGACCCGGGACACCCGACCCGGGACAGCCCCGCGTCCAACCGGGACACCCGACCCGGGACACCCGACCCGGGACACCCGACCCGGGACAGCCCCGCATCCAACCGGGACAACCGACCCGGGACAGCCCCGCGTCCAACCGGGACAGCGACCCGGGACAACCGACCCGGGACACCCGACCCGGGACAGCCCCGCATCCAACCGGGACACCCGACCCGGGACAGCCCCGCATCCAACCGGGACACCCGACCCGGCACAACCGACCCGGGACACCCGACCCGGGACAGCCCCGCATCCAACCGGGACACCCGACCCAGGACACCCGACCCGGGACAGCCCCGCATCCAACCGGGACACCCGACCCGGGACAGCGACCCGGGACAGCCCCGCGTCCAACCGGGACACCCGACCCGGGACACCCGACCCGGGGTCTCCGCACCCAGCTCTGGACACCTTGCACCCAGCCTTACATCGACCCGGGATTCACTGCACCTAGCCCTGCACTGAACCGAGACTACCGCAACTCCCCATATCCAACCCCGCACCCTATCCGGGACTACTCACATCCATCCCCACACCTGCCCCGCACGGATCCGAGACCCACCGCACCCAGCCCGCATTGATCCGAGCCCTCCTCCACCCCTACATCGATCCCCAGAACCCTCCCCATGCAGCCCCGCACTGACCCCAGGATCCCTCTGCATCCAGCCCTGTACCAACCCCAAACCACTGGGATCTCCTCCCACTGACCCAGCGCACTCCCTCACCCACCCCTATTCACTTCCATCCCTTGCACTCACCTCCACATGGACCCGGCACTCCCAGGACCACCCCTGCCTCAACCTGAAACCACTAGGACCAACCCCACACCAACCAAGGATGCCCTCCATTCACCCCCTCAACCCAGGACTGTCCATTTCCACCCTCGGGACCCCCTACACCCACCCCTGCACTGACCTGATCTCCCCTCAGCTGCAGCAGCCCTGGGCACAGAGTACGAACATTGCACATTACAGAATCACAGAGTATTCCAGGCTGGAAAGGACCCCCAAAGATCATTAAAGTCCAACTCCTGGCCCTGCCCAGGACAGCCACAACAATCCAACCCTGTGCCTAAGAGCACTGCCCAAACATTACAGCATGTACTGTCTATCATCAATGCAAGGTCTGTACATATGGATATTCCTAACCAACAGCTCACAAATACCTTAACCATAACATACATAAATTAAACATACATAGATATAATATATGTAAATTTAATTACATAAATTCAATTACATAAATATACATAAGTTACATAAAATACATAAATTTTACATATAAACAAGGCAAGGCTTAAAGGAAACTGTCACCTTACTAACGACCCACTGACAGGGCAAACACAACCCAGATCTTAGAGTACCTCCATCAACCAGCCCATGGCCCACCTGTGCTGCCTCTGTGCTTAAAAAGCAGCAAATAGAAGCCCCTCCCTCTTCCAAACTAGCTTAATTAAGAAATCAGCCTGTTAATTGATTACCAGAACTATAAAACTGCTGTAAGTAGCCCTGGTAGAAAAGGGTCAAGAACATTAAGGTGTCTTTATAGGAGCTGAAGGTAAGCAGTACTATTTACTCTGTTCTCTTATTCTTTCCTTTATTTCTTTCATGCTAAGAGATGAGAGTTTTAGTCTCTTAAAGAAGACTTTTGTTTTAGACTAATCAATCCCTTTACTGTAAATGTTTAACATATATTCAGAATAAAGATGGGCTTGGAGTATAAACATCTCCTTCCCTGGCCCACCCTAATCCCTCAAGAAGGATCTGGAAGTCAGCTCCTGCCTGAGCTGGTAGCAAGGGTTATTATGTATGGGACTAAAAGTAATGTGAGAGCTGCCCCTCAATCTCTCTTTTGCTAGCCAGAGCCTGGTTTTGGTGTCTCCTCAAATGCACTTAATTCTAATTGAGGTTAGTGGCTCTCTGCCTTCAGGAGTGAGGATAAAATGTCTCTATCTGTACAAAGCTAAGAGTAGTGATATACAGGCTGAGGGCAAATAAATACAACTTCAGGGAGATTCTATGATGACCTCTGAGCAACTAACAGGCTGTGGTGGAACTGTTTTAGTCTAAAAGACAGTGACAGGTTGGATGCCCTCCTGTGTGTCCTGGATCCTGCTCAGCTCCTTGTAGGACTGAGACAGGATTTTGCCAAGAGTGGTTCTGCTATTGTAAATCTGTAATCTCTTGGTGAACAGTAACAGGCTTATCCTGACAGGGTCATCCTGATATCTCTCTCTATAAACTAGACAGCTGTTAGATTCTGCACCATGCTGTCCACCCAGAGGCACAGTACCAGCATTCTGACCAGAAAGGAAATCCTAGAAAATGGGTTCTTGGCCAGCTCCTCCAGCCACAGCCATTCTTCTCCTGTTCTGAGTTATTACATGGACTCTAGCTGTGCTTCCAAACCTGATACCTGGGAGCTTCCCATGGACTTGGACAACACAGCAAGTGGCAGTTCCCTGTGTATTGTCAAGCAGGCGGAGCCTCTGAGCAGCTGTGTGAAGGCTGAGCTGCACAGCCTGACCCAGGGCATCTCTGACCTCAGCCTTGTCTGTTTCTGCAAGGCCCACCATGGCCAGGCCACCTTCGAGCTCTCTGGTTTGCCCTGTGAGCACCCCAGCAGAGATGGCTGCCTGATGAATGTGGTGTCACAGAACACCTCGACACCCTGCAAGAAAGACAAGCACTCCAAACCGCTGGAGAGCCTGCTCTTCAAGAGCTCTGAGCTGGTCGGAGACATCTCAGCCCTTGGGAAAGTGCCGGCCCCTGGGTGGGACATCTCAGCTATAAGATCCTTTATGGATACCAGCACGTCTCTGGATGTCAGCACTGAGGAGTTACGGTTACTGGGATGCTCCAAACCAGACTCATCATCCCCGGAGACCCCTGTGGTGATTCCTCTGGCTTGGCCTGGTGCCTTCAAGAAGCACCCCATGCTGATCCACAGGTCTGTCACCCAGGAGAGCCAGACAAGTGACCCTGACGCTGTCCCTGTGTTCCTGCACCCGGCTCTGTGATGCTGCTGCCCTGGCTCCAGCTGGAGCTGCTGGGTGCCTGCCCCTCCTGCGAGGAGCAGGGATCCACGCTGCAGCACTGAGAACGGAGCCAGTGGCTTGAGTGGTGATGGCAGCAGCTGGTGACATCTGCCCACCTGCGGTGACCTAGTCAGCACTGCTGCTGGGGCATGTTTGGGCCGGTGGTGGCACCCCCGAGAGCCGCAGCCTTGCTGGCTCCTCCTCCCCCCGATCTCTCTCTTTTGTATTAGCACAATAAAGATATAAATGTCTCTCTGTGGCGCTCTCTGACTCGCGGAGCCCTCTGAACACCCAGGCCGGCCTCCGGTACAACCCCACAGGGCTCAGGACCCTCCGAGTGGCCGTGCCCGCTTCCCGCCCGCCCCCGTTACCTGGCAGAGGAGCCGGAGCGGGGACACCGGGACGTGGCCGCAGCCCCGGGGCCATGGCTGCGGGGCCGGCGCTGCCCGCCGGGAGCGCGGGCGGAGGCGCGCCCGGGGCTGCGGATCCCTCTCCTGGCGCAGCGGGGAAAGCACAGCCTGGCAGCGGGGAGCGGCCGCCGGGCACCCCGAGCCTGGCACCCGCCTGGCTCATGCAGGGTGTCACTGCTCGGCCCGGCCGCGGGACTCCAGCAGCTGCAACCGAGCAGGGAAGATTTCCTCTGTCACCTTCAACCCCTGCCCCGAGGGAAGGAAAGGAGCCCAGATCACCACACCCACCTATTAGAGATGTTCACTCTACCTTTAGATCTCACTCCACTCACACAATCTTGATTTTTTTTTCCTCTCCGGTCTCTCCTTACAGCAAAGAAAGGGAGGAGGACTTGTTAAAACCACTTTTCAGGACATTTACGGTTTGCTGAATAACCAATGTACTGTCTCCCTATTCTTTCAGGGGCAGATTAACAGGCAATGAATCATGTTGTGTGAGAGAACAGAGAAAAAAGGGAAAGCAGCAAGAGTTGCTTGCAACTAACTTCTGTGAATCACATGAATAATTTCATTAATACATAAACTCCCCTGCTAGCTTCATGCCTAACCTGGCCTTGCCTCACCTCTTGAAAGCAATCACCGACTTTTACTCCTTTGAAATTTTGTTAGCCAGCCATAAATTTTACATGTATCACACTCCCATGACTAAAGTGTTTTTAGTTACAAAGTAGGTTTGAATACTTCCAAAGGAACAGCTTTGAAAGAGAGATATGAACTACAATGTGTTCCACACTAGTAAAAAAAATCCATTCAGTGAAAAAATGTGTTCTTTGGCAGTCAGAAAGGCCTCGGAGACACCCAGAAAACAAGGGAGCTGCTTGTATCCCCTGGCTGCTCACATGGCTTTCTTCTAAACCATGTTACAATACCAGGAACAGGCGACAAAACAACTCTGAAACGGGCTGGGAAACAGAAAATTATTTACAGTTTGAAGTATAAATACCCCAGATGAGCACAAACCAGAGCTAAAATTAGCAAGAGGGGCACTCAGGGAGTTGGTTCAGCTGCACTCTGTGCTGGCTGACTGATCAGCCTTGATACTGCACAGGAGATTAAGCTTGTTGTGTAAATCTGGAGCTGGAATGTATAAAGTGCTCTGAGTAGCAAACACAGTCAGGGCCTTAAAGGAAAATAGAGGAAGAAATGAAAAATTTCCAACATGCTGCTGTGAAAAGGGAATGGCTGCAGCGGAGGAAGAGATACAACCACTTCTGCTAACGTTATATTAGCATATCTCAAATGGGCAGGACCTTGGCAGGGGCTTTGGGGCACTTCCTTTAGAAAAACCTGTGCCAAGCTGCTATGTGAAGCATGAAGAAATGTGAAATAAAAAAGATATTTGTGGTGATAAAAAGATAAACAGATTTTTTGCAAAAAGCAGCTCTGATGTTAAAAATCACAGCAAAAAAAAAACAGAGCAAGGTAAAGCACAGAAGTCATGGAAGGCCTGAATGGGGGAAGAATTTAACAATTTGAGCGTCAGACTGACAGCCAAAAAAGGTTTTATAATGCAATTTCAACATGTTAATACAAAAATAAAAGTCCTTGCAATAGAGCTGTGGTATTGATGATGTTGACAAATCTTTTCTTCTCATCACCAATCTCCTTGGCTCTATTTTTGTTGTGCATTGAGCTTCAGCATTTCATGGTCAATGAATTTAACCTGAATTTCCATTCCTGTGCATTACTGAATTCTACCTCAGGGAGTAGGCTAGATATCAAATAACTGGAAGTAAAAATATTCCTGAGTTTCTGTGCAGTGTCACAGTTTCTTCATAATGATCCATTAAATCTTAAGGTTTTCATCCATGTGCTGTCCTTTTTAAAATTCTGTAGTTCCAGTCTGATATGAGGCAGTGATCTGCAACAATGTCATTATTGCTTAATTTCAAATCCTCCCCTCCCTTGGAAGAAACATTTTCTTTCTACAGTAGCAAACTCACCTCTCCTTCATTTTGGCAGAGAGACAAAAGGGTGATAAATGTATTTTCAGCAGCTCCTGTCAAAATTCTGGCTCTGTTTTTTTGTCCTCAGTACACCAAAATAAGAACTCTTCTTACAGTGCAATTAAGGATTTCATATATACCAGGAGAACCAACAGTAAGACAACTACAAGAAAATAAATGCTGGAGCCAGAAAGAAGGACTCAAAACACATTTTCTTGGTATATATTTTTTTAATATATTAAAAAAATTACAGTTTCAATAAAGAAGTAGAAAAATAAGAAATTCTTTGGAAGGTGCTTGTGAAATACAAGCAGTTCCCCAGAAGGCATTAATTATCTGAACTACTACACATAAACGATCCAAGCATCCAGTGAACTACTGAGACAGTCCCAATCAATACATTGAAAAGAGAGGCTTTCAAAATGTAAAAATATACTTTCCCTAAAAGGTCTGTCTCAAACTGGGGAAAGCCAGATCTCAGGTACCATTCTGGAATCCACCTTCACTTGGCTCAGTGTCATGTTCCTTAAGTGAGGGAGGAGGAGGGAAGAGAAAAAAAAAAAAAGAAAAGTTTTAACAACAGGATAGAACTGTAAGATTTTTGGCTTAGCTAGATTACATGTGAAACAGGTAATTCTTGTTAGCACAAACTGCTGTTCTGCCAATATGCTCCAAACACACTTTGAAGCATTAAATCTGCTATGAAGGATTCTTTCAGCACAGGTGTATTTCAGTGCAGCTCCTGAGGAACAATGTTGGTGTCACCTCTGCACTGCAGCACTGGCCAGAGCTGTGACCACTCCTGAGGACTCCCTGCTCTCACTCAGGCACCAGTAATGAACTGGATTTAGCTGCAATTACAAACTACACTTGCATGTACTAATCTCCCAATTAAAATAAATGAGAGACTTAATAAATTGAGTACTGCATGTTTTATGGAGATTAACAGTCATAAGTACTCTGGATCACATTTCGCTGGTCTCATTTATTGCACAGCTAATGTCTTACATCACTTCTTGCCTGTGACAAATGTAGCTGCTACAATGACACACCACCCTCACTGCTGCTACTACCAACTACACACTTGTAATTGTTATTAAAAATACCTGATTCAGTTTCTTAAATTCAACCACTTGGAAGAAAATGTGCTCCAGGATATATTTGGCATCTTGCTTGTCCTTTGGGAGCTCACTGGTCACTCCCAGGATATCGCCGCATTTCCTCACGTAGAACTCCAGGTCATCGTCAGTGCCTACATGAGCACCCAGGGAAGAGGGCAGGTGAGTATCACACACATCTGGAACAGCTGGCCAAAAACCTGCTCTGAATTTTGCTGTTGGCATCCTGGGAGGTTCAGTCCCATAACCAAGCTCAGTGAACTAGCCATGATGTATTCCTGCAGCCAGTACGTGTTCATCTTCTTTAGGTGTTTAGAATAATCTTAACATTTAAACTCCAAAGCATAAAAAGGATGCGAGATTTATCAGCAAGAGTGCACAAAGCAATTTATGCACAATATAAGAAACAGCATGATAAAATGATAAAAAGTCACATAACAGACAAAATATAATATCATGGTACATAAAGTCATGCTATTAATTTCCAAAGCCTTTCAATTTCTTACATCAGGATAAGAGCAGTAGATTTTCCCAAATGAGGTCCATGCTTTAAGATTAAATGTAACAATTTTCCTCTAAAAGAATCGGACTTTTATTTTAAATGTGCAAATCTGCTCCACTTACATTTGTTTGTGATCTCTGCAAGACGTGCTTTCTCAGAGGAAAAAGTTTCATCCAAGTCAAACAGTTCCAGAGCAGGAGGAGGTAATTCTCTGAAAGCAGGTGGAAAAACCTTGAAGAGAAAAAGCAGCATGGTTGATTGCCACATATTTTTCTTACTCTTTACAGATTTCTAAGACAACAGTTTTTAACTTATATTGGACTTGAAGAAATCCTTTAAAAAGTCAAAAGCAACTCCAAAGCCATCAAACAAAGGGGCACCATTTGAAAATTCCATTTTTATGTTGTAAAAACAACTGAATATTCAAAAAGAGTTTAGTCATATGTATGTCAGAATTATCACCCAGCATTACAACTAGACATTCTTATTTTCAGTTTCAGTTTTGGTCCATGAGACCCAGGTGACAGCTGAGAGCTGAGGAACTAAATTGGCCCTAACAGCTCACTCTGAAAACATATTGACATCATTTCTGTTTCATGCAGGCATCATTTATGTCTCAAATTGGACTTGGGTTTCTAAAAAGCAGTGAATCAGACACCACTTTCAGCTACACTCCTGCAGCTCTAAAGGATGCCAGTAATGCTTTCTCAGTGACCAGGGTAAAGAAGGATGGAACAATGATGACAAAATTCAAATACTCAGAGATTCCTGCCTTCTGAAATGAGTTTGACACTCCCATAGCTCGTGTTGGTGCTGTCAGCCCAAACACTGAAGGTAAAAGTTTGATCTGCTCCTGCTGTAAAAGACCAATGCTCCACTTTCTGCTTCCCCTGAGGATCTGGGAGATGGAGGCAGAGCAGGACAGACTGGCTCCTCCCTGGCAGCAGGCAGTTCAGTACTTACACCTCCACTGCTTTCTGAAACACCACATCCTGTTTTCACAGGGAAGGCTGAGCCAGCACCTCACAGGACTGAGAGCAGCTAAGAATTCTGTTTTGGTACCACACACTAGATTTTGAAGCTCTTTTAATAAATGACAATTGTAAATAAATGCTCTTTCCTAAAAGATGGTCCCTGCAGTGCAGTCAGCTCCTAAATGATTAATTATTACTACAGCATTTCTCACTACTTTTTTTACAGAACTATGGAAATGACACACAGAGGTTTTGCATGAAACAAATGACATAGGGACTCATTAAGGTTGGAACAGACATCCAAAATTATCAAGCCCAACCTTCATGGAGAAGGGTCTTCCATGTATTGTACAAGCAAGAAAATTACTCACAGCTGGCTGGAGGACAGGTAGTGGAGTCTCAAATTCAGGCTGAATGAGTTGGAGGGGCTCATGTTTCACATTTAGTTCTTCATAAGCTCTGCAGCACAGAAAAATTCAGAGTATGAGGAAAAAAATGATACCATATCTATTTCCACTAGCAGGTTATAGAGATGGATTTTTGTGAACACAAGTGCCTCAAAGTTTTGCACTGTAACAGCACAAAAAAAAAAGAGATGACCATTTTATAAAGACCTCAGAGAACTACAGATCAGTAATACCTTATACTGTGAGGAAATTAAAGTTGTGACAGAGGAAGATGATGATAAGTGGATATATAAGACGAGTAAAAAAAAAATCACAGCTCAATTATACAATTGACTTTTAGCAGGATGAACATGGATGAAGAAAAAGTGATCCAGCACAAAACAAGCAGAACTGGGATTTCAAAAACGTTTGTAAGGAAGTCAATAATCAAAAGTTATTTTTAAAAGAAGTATTTGTTATGGGGTCAGAAGGGAGATCCTCCCGTGAATTCACAACTAGTGAAAATACAAGAAATACAGAGTAAGAAGAAAGGGTTTCCCCAGCAGAGTGGAGTTTCATGGAATCTGTGTTAAGCTGCCACTACTCAATGTGTTCAGACATGATCTGGGTAACAGGGGAGTTATGGACAAAGCTGATTGTGACAAACTAGTAAAAGTGACCAGCTGATAAACCTCAAAACACAATTATGGGGAAACGCAAAGGTGATTGAAATGCAGCTTTTAGTAAATGCTAAGTAATTCCAAAGTGGAAAAACGAGCAGCTCTCAGTTATCACTCCAGAAAGTGCCCAACTTCACTGCAGACAGTTCTCAAAATATCAGATCAATGAATCTCATGGAGTCAGAAAAAAAAAGGAGAAAAGGGCAGAAAATACAGCTAAGACAAGAAGCAAGAGAAAACATCATTGCCACACTGTACAAATCTATCTTCTGGTATATCCATATTCAAAATGCTGCCTTACAGCTCAGTCCTTCCTGCTCTTAAGGAGAGAGAGCTAAGCACAAACAGAAAATGCAGAGCACCAAATAGAATAAATAAATAAGTACTAAGAAAATTACAGCTGCTGACTTAATAACTGAAGGGAGGGCACTTGTGTCCAGCTGATAAAGGGATGTATCAAAGAGCTTTGTGAAGTCTCTTGGGTTCTCATCTCCTTCCTGCAGGCAGACTCGCAGCTGCTCGGAGAGCGCGGCTGTGTCTGGGAGCACGGTGTAGTCTGAAATCTGGACACACAGACACACAGCCCTGTCAATTGAAACAACACATTCCCATAGTCTCTTTCTACCTTTTATCTCACCTAAAATCTCACTTAGAAATAATTATTACACTTTTTACCAGGTTGCAGTGCAGCTCACTAGATCACTAACTGTGCCAAGTCTCTGCTGTAAAGCTACCCAATACATGGATGTTTTATTTGGATTACTGTTAATTCTTTAAAATTAAAACAGACAGCTTACTAATCAACTGTGCAAAATTGTTGTTCTTTTGTGCATACAGAGTATACAACTTTATCACATAAGGATATTTCCAAATAAAAACAGCATTTGTATACAACTAAAACTGACATACAGATTCACCCCTACTTACATACAGAAAATCTGCCTTTCCTTCGTGCACATCCCTCTTGTCTGGGCTCAGAGTGAAGTGCAAACTCGCTGCACTGGAGCAGTCCATCTCATAAACACGGGCAAATTGGAAAGAGACTTTCACAAATTATATCTGCTAATGAAGAGCAATCTAAAGCTGAGTGGTACCATTAATTTTTACACCTGAGCCATCTGTCTACTCAACCCTAGACCATCAGTAAAGGTTCTGCAACAAGAGCAGCACACATCTTGCTATTAACCACTCTGTGCTGAACAGATGGTGTGCCAAGACCAGTGCTGCCAGATCCCACTGTTCTTTACCTCCTTGTGATGGATTTCTCTTACCTCAGGGTCCTCCATATCCATCTGGTTTAAGTGGATATCTGATGTAGTGAGCCACTGGAAAAGCACATCCTGGGGAAGGGCAAAACTCAGTTACTTTCAGGAGGATCCAAGTAATTTCATACTACACTTAAATATTCATACTAAATCTATTAAATAACATACCATGAAAAAGATAAAGATAATAAATCAAAGACTATCTCTTAGTATTGGCTTAGAATCCCCATACTGAATCCACTTCAGAGCTGCCTTGCTCTAAAATCAAGCTGAGCCTGGAGTGCTTTGCAAATGTTGTGAAGATCCAACAGGGTGTTTTTAAAGAAAAAAAAAAAAAAAACCAAACCACTCCCAGAAAACTCCAACTTACCATGATCTTACCATTTTCTTCTTTATCTAAATACTGGTCATTGAACATGTGGGAAGATCCCAGTGCTGCCATCTTTCCCCCTTTACTCTACCAATAAAGAATACAATATAGTAAAAATTCCTTCCAAATCACAATTTTAGAGGCAATTGTTATTGCATTGCATTACTTGTTTATATAGTAAAAAACTGTGTTAACTTGTTCACAGTCATTAACAATATCAATCCTGTGCTTGTAACTCTTTTACGACTAAATTTCTGAATTTATTTTTTAAGTTAACAGGGCTGGATGAGTAAAACAACATATGAAAAATCTACTGGTTCCAAGGTGAGAGGCTTCTTTTTTAATTCAATATGCTGTATTTACAAAGCTAAGGACAATCTTATTTAATAAATAATTACTAAAACAGTGGAAAAACCCCCAAAACTTTGAAGAACTAAAGATATCCAGCAGTCAACAAAAGAAAATGTGATCTTTGCTGACCACCTCATTAATTCTCCTCTGAACCCCATGCAAAGAAGTTTGCCATAAAAAAGTCAGGAGTCACTGGGCTCATCTGGAGTTTGCAGATGCATCAAAAACTGAGGTGGGTTTGTAAGTACCCCCAAAAGAGCCACTCCTAATTTTTGTGTGGGGCAGGGGGAATGCAGGGAGTGCCCCAGGCAGCTCTTACCTCATGCTGATAGAAAGCCAGGATAGGCCTGTTGAGTGGGAAGCAGACAGACCCTGTGGACAGAACTGCCACTGCTGGCTTCATCACATTCAGTGTGGCTCCAAAAGGATAAACAAAGGTGAGAGCTCTGCAGGAGATAGAGAAATTCCATAAGCAAATGCAAGCACCAAGCAGGTGGGACAGATTCACAGAATTCACAGAACTCAAACTGAAACCCATAGACTAGACACAAAAAAGAGATCTGGTCATGGGAACAGTAATTCCTTTCCAAACCTATCCCTCCTTCTCCTTCAGGAGTTACCAAGCTCTACTAAACAGATTCTCCTTTCCAGATCTAACCTAAGAAGCCTAAGAACATAAGAAATTCATTAGCAAACCTCACCATAAGCACAGTGCTGCTAATCACAGACCTGCCAATTCTGAGGTGTTCTACCTATTTCCACATCAGTTTCCTCAGAGAAAACACTTACTGTGAGTCATGGCCTCTTCCATCTTCATCTGCTGTCTCAAGCACTGCTTTCTTTGCAGCTTCACTGATTCCCCTACGAGATATTGAAAAACAAACCTTACTGAAAACAATCCAGATTACAAGAGTTCACTGTGAAGATTCACATGCCCCAAATATTTACCTGTTCAAAACTCCATCTGAGATTAGTGCTTCTTTTGGGTGGTAGTACTTGTAATACACATTTCGTACTACAGCATCTTGAAAAAAGAAAAAAAATATAGAAATTTACATCTTAGCTGATTGGTATGTTTGATTTAGCATAGAAAAATCAGTTTAGCTCTTGGATTCCCTGGGTGTTTGCTTCTAACACCACAAAGCTGGCATTTAGCTACCAAAAGAATTGAAATCAGCCTTCACTACTGTTTCCTTTTAGACAGAATATATTTAGGATAGGAATATGTCTGCAATTAGAAAAAAAATAATACAATAAGTTAAGCATATCACAATCTTCTGCAAAGCAAAAGAGACAAAAAGATGATCCAACTAAAACAGCCTGGATCAATTTTTACAACTCTATTTCTTTTATATATTTTCCAAACATTTAATGAATTGAATTCGATTAGTGCAAAAAAGGCATAGTTTAGAAAAGCCACTAAAGACCCCAAATATTTTATGCACTCTGAGACACACTTGCCTTGGGTTGTTTGGGGTTTTTTTCCACATTGGCAACACAAAACTAATGAATGACATTTTACTGGAATGCTAAAGAAATGTGCCACTTATTCAGGGTGAGCATTAAGAAATCAATCCTTTAAAATGTGTGGCAAGTGTTTTTAATTAACAGCTTTTTAATCAAGCAATTTCCCCATAATTTTTTTTTAGTAAATTAAAGCTATCAACTACAGAAAAGGAATGGAAATGGCTACATTATCCATGTACTCTGTCCATGGAAAGCCTTTGCTGTGCTCTAATTTTACCTTGCTATGCACATGCAAATTTAAAGAAAAAACATCTTTTAGATCAAAAGATACTTTGTGAGTATCTTTGCTTGGCTTGTATCCACAAAGGCTGAACCTGCTCTTTCAATTTTGCTGCAAATTGATGACTAAAGGTAGCAGTGAGCCCCATTACCATTATTGAAAATGATCCCATATTCTTCTAACAAAAAGTTAATATTTGTGCCATTCCGGGACTCTCCACCTTCTCTCAGCATCACCAGGATGGCCCCACCATCCTCCAGGAATTTCTTCAGAACAGAAAACTAGAAATCAACAAAGATCCAGGAAAAAAAGCAAACAAACAACCATGAGAAGCTACACACAAAACTGCAGCAAGTTATATTGAGATGAGAGGAATTATTTTGACAGCTTGCATTTAATTTGATCCTATAAGAAAAGCGTTCAAATTCTAATTGATATGAATTAATTTAAAGCAGCATTACAGCAAAGTCTCCTGTCTTGTTCTTTTCTACTTAAGCAAATTTTAAAATATAATTATCTTGAAAACAATTATTGACTTCTTACCTCATCAGCACTGAACTTTTCTCTTGGTCCTGCTGTAATCCACAACTTCACCCCGAACAGTCTCTCAGACGTGATCTCATCTTTTAAGCTATGAATCGATAATAAAGACACACATTATTCTTGGATACAGTCCTGAAACACAACTTTTTCCTTCTGTTTTTTTTTACAAAGGACTGGCAAATTAACACAACGCAAATCACTTCAGTCACTTCACACCCTTTTATCTGGGTTTGAAGTTGACAATTTGAGCAAAAATAATCCTTACAAATGTCAAGCAGCTAAATAGCAACGCTCCTCTGACAAGGCACTGTGGCAGATCCAGAACTGCTGCAAGCTGTCACAGCTGCTGTTAAACTTTGCACCTGAGGAGCTTCCTATTATTTTCCTTTTTCTTCTTTTTGGTTCTGACCACGTTTCATAGAATGAGTTGGAAGGGACCCACTGGGATGATGGAGCCCAGCCCCTGTCCCTGCACAGACACCCCAACACCCCCACCCTGAGCATCCCTGGCAGCGCTGTCCAAACGCTCCTGGAGCTCTGGCAGCCTCGGGAATGTCACCATTCCCTGGGGAGCCTGGGCAGTGCCAGCACCCTCTGGGGAAGGGAAGAACCTTTCCCTCATCTCCTCTCCCAAACAGCTCCATGCTGTGCCATTTTGCAGCGGTCAGATAAACAGCACCATCTACAAAAGCCCTGTTTTCTTTTTGTTCCAAACTCCAAATGGAGACAAACCCACAACTCTGTACGAGGAGCTTCATCCTTCCAACTTACACTCCATCTCCTCCACAGGAGAGCTGTGGCTCCGAAGGACCACACACAGCGGCAGAAGATGCAGCAGGGAGCAATCAACGCCAGAGAGCGACCTCAGCTCAGGGGATACATCCCCAAGGGCCGCTCGGGTGCCCAGCGCGGAGCCCCCAGCCCCACCGGGGCCTGTCCGCGCCCAGAGCCGCCCCTCACCTCTGCACCTTCCAGCTGCCGCGCAGCCTCTTCCGCAGGGCCTTGTAGCCGCCGGCCGGCGTGAAGCTCTCGCCCTTGGAGGCGTTGAACACTATGGTATTGCGCGGGCCGCTCTCCATAGGCGCCCCCGGGGCTGCCGGAGGGCTCTGGGGAGCGGCGGGTAAGCGCCAGCGCTCCGGCCGCCCGCGAGTCCCCAACGCGTCCCCGCCGCGCCGCCGTCACCACGCGCGCCCTAGCAACGCTCCCACAGGACGCATGCGCGGGTGGCGTTTCCTCCCACCCCCGGGGACAGAGGTCGCCGCGGTGGTTCGCTCCACTCCCCGCCAAGGAAAGGGGCGGGGCGGTACCACTGCGGAGGGCGGGGGGGGGTGTGACGGGGCGGGGACAGGGCTGCGCGCTCCCTCCCTCCTTCAACACGGGCCCTCGGCCGCAGTCCGCGCCTGTCAGGGCCCGGCCCAGTCCCGCTGGCTTGAAGCCCCTCTTGACGTTTCTGCGCCTTTGATTAACTTGTGTCTGAAATCTCAATCCTGACAGCTGCAGTTTCTGCCCTGGGAGGGTGGGTAGGCACAGGAGGCTCAGGGACGCTGGGGCTGCTCCAGCCCTGGCAGTGTCCAAGGCCATGCAGGACTGGGCTTGGGAGAGCCTGGGAGAGTAGCAGGTACCCCTACCCATAGCCTTTGAGATCCTCAACCCAGCTTAAATTTGGGAATTCGTCTTTAATTTAAACCCAGCACTGTTAGTCACATTCTACATACAACCCTGTCCTCTCAGGCCCAGCACAAAGCCAAAACTCTCCTTCCCCCTCCTATCCAGGACAACCAGAGAAGCACAGATATGTTTGCAGCTTTATTATAAACTATGTCATGTTTCCAATGACTTCAGCATATAGAAGATCGAGCCTGATTTAAAAAAAAAATAATAATAAACCCACAGTTGTACCAGCACAAGGTTCCCCACAGCATGAGCATCACACAACTTTTAGAAAGCCCCTTGCTTATCCCCGTGTTCCTCTGAGCCCCCTCTCCTCCCCATAGCAACAACACAGAACAGCTTAAAAAAAAAAAAAAAAAAAAAAAAAAGTGGGAAGTGACATTCAATGAATACACCAGCATTTAAATTAAGGCAGAATAAATAACTGTTCCACATCAGTGATGGGCATTTTCAGGTGAGTGCTGGAGCCTGGCCACCACTCGCTGTTCACTGCCCTGTGCTCAGCACAGAAGTGTTGGTGTGCCTGGTGCAAGTCAAGCACATGCTGTGAAAGCACCCCCACCCTGAGTTCAGCTAGAAAGTTATTTTTATTTTTCCAAGCAACTCAGCCTCTTTCCCCACCCTCTGCTTTGATCTGGGATTTTCCTGCTACACAGGGGTTCCCCCATCACAGCCTCATTGCTCATGTTACTTATGTAACATCCCAGTCTTGGACCAGAAGGAAGATCCACACGCTTTGAGGAGGATCAGGCTGGCTTGAAAGGCCACAGTGCAGTTCAGGATTTACAGATCTGCAGCTGCCTTTGGAGCAATAACTGATGAACAGTTTTTCACTCAGCCCAGGATGAGCAGCTTGAGTGACAGAGCTCCTTAAAGGAAGGAGCCACTGTTAATGGTGATGGTGATGTCCTTTTCTGTTGAGGGCTTGGGGAAAGACATTGGACACAGCTGAGCATAGCTCCACAAAAAAAAAAAAAAAAGTGTCCAGTTATGGAGACATTGCTGTTGATGTGAATGATGGCAGCATATACCTCAACCATAAATACAACCACAGAGTGAATACAATTCTGCCACATAGCACAAAACATATGGGAAAATCATAGTGTCCCACTTTCCCTGCCAGGGAAATATTCATTTAGGGATAAAATCCACCAAACAGCAAAAATTAAGAGCTCTGTTCCATCCCAGCCAATTAGTGTGTTAGTGCCAGTTTCCTTAAACCATGAGCAAAGGACAATACAGGAAAAGAAAAGAAGAAAATAAACATAAAACCCATTTGTTTAAAATATGGCTTCACAGAGCCTTTATAAAACTTAAATGTCCTCTTCAGTTGGTGCATATGAAAATCCTAAAAATGCATCTGAGGCACTGGAGCTGCTGGCTGCTAGGTCAGGTGTGCGGGTGATGGAGGCAGAGATGGCTTCTTGGGTGAACTCAGGATCAAAGTGTCGCAGATCAGCTGGGCCAGCCTAAGCCAAGGAGCAGAGACACAATCATTGGCTGAGCAGACCCAAACCAGGCCCTTCTGTTCAGACAGTCCAACACAACTGCTCTTCCAAAAGAGCCATCACCACACCCTCACCCACACCTCAGAACCCTCAGTGTCAGCATGAGACATCTGGAGAGGATTCCTTCTGTAAAACAGACAGAATTACCCACTTACCACATTGGGGTTGAATGGGGGAGTAATCCTCTTGTGATACAAATCATCCCAGTTTATTGGGCTGAAGAAGACGTGGTTCTTTATCTCGAGCTGTACAGAAAGCAGGAAGGAAATGTCAGTCTTCTGCCAACCCTCCTTTTCCAGCACCTGGTGTCACAGCTTTAAGTGGCTGAAGAGAGACTAAGTCACTACATAACCATACCCAAAAATCCTTAATTCATGAGGGTCCTGATTCAGGAATCCCCCAAAGGGAAGTGACCTGTTGCACACTGGTGTCCTTGGCTGGCCACCACCCCTTTCTTTTTGAATATTCAAGTCAACCCCATACGTCCCTTGTAGGAGGCTGAAGAGACAGACTATGTGGGAAGGTTTTTCCAAGGATGTGGTGTTATGAAAGAAATGATCAAAATAGAAAATTTCCCATCCATCCTCCCTCCTGCTCATAGTGAAAGCCACCTACAAAGTCTGTTTTGGCACCCAGCCTCCTCTTCTGATCCTTGTGGAGAAGTCCCTGGATGATGTCACAAGCTGCCACAGTCTTGGTTCCTTGGATCTGTAGTGGCTTGTGCAGAATGTTGTCATACATCTGAGATACATCCCGGCTGTAAAAAGGAGGCTAATTTGAAAGAGAGGAGAAGCAGCCAGGTAAAACATGAGCTACCAGAAGAAGCCACACATTGCAGGTCAAAATGAGTCCTGCAGTGAGCAGATGAGGGAGACCTACCACACCTCTGCTGAAAAGGCCAGTAACAGGATTGAACCAGATCATTAATTCAGGATTTACTTGTCTACCAATTACCTTGTGAGCACCAGACCAACCTCACACAACAGCTTTTGAAATTAAATTTCCACTATGTAAAGTAAACCAGCCCATTTCCAAACTTACCAGTCCAAAGAGCATTTCATAGAGGACAGCTCCTAGGCACCACCAGTCTACTGTCCTGTCATAGGGCTGCTTCTTTAGCACCTCAGGAGCCAGGTACTGGGAAGTCAGAAGGAAATATTGGAGTTAAATTATAAGGAAGGGTTTTGCCCTTCTTACTCCCAAACCTGGATGCAGCTCAAGTTGAGCAAATGCATTAAGGATAACACAGATGCTTTTCCTAGTATTACCTAATAAACTCTCCAGTTGCTTTGGAGCAATGGGGTTGAGAGACACCTACCAAAGCCCTCAAAGTGTCCTTGCAGGCTACAGGAGGGTCTCTTCCTAGAGAGGACTTCTACAAGCATTTGCCACCTGACACAATTCAGCCAGCAATCCTGTCCCACTGTGACACATCACACATCTAAAAAACTCCTGTATTAAAAAAAAAAAGCTGCAGTTTTCAGTCCTAATAAGTCTGTCCAAAGTAGCAAAACTACCAAGAGCCACCATCAAGGAGCAACAGGTGAGAATTTGAGCCATCTGCAGAACAGTTTGCCACAAAATTACCTCTGTGTACTATCAGGCTCTGTCTAGAACAGGAAAACACCAACACACACCAAAACTAGAAAACAAAGCTTGGTTCATGTTGTCCTGTTGCATAAGTGGCACCTCACTGCAAAAGGAGAGAAATTTCTGCCCACTTCTGCTGAGCTTGAACACTGAAAGGTGTTGTGTTTGAAGACCCTTTGTCAAGCTGCCTGAAGAAAGCAGCAGGACAGGTACATTACCTAGGCTCAAGTGCTACCAAAATCTCCAGGCTCAGTGAGAAGCAGGCAAAAAAAGCCTCCAAGAAGCCAGACTGGAAATAGGTTTTTGCAAAATCCAGTTGCAATGCACAGGAGGAAAGGCATTTCCTCCTCTCTGAGCAGTGTTTGCATTCCAGGGGGAAGCCTGATCCCCCTCCTCTGTGCAGGGCATTCTGCAGCTCCTGTGTGCACAAGGACACACAGGAGAGCACAGCAAGGTCCTGTGCATGCCAGTACCAGCAGGCTCCTTGTTCTGCACCGCTGGGGTCTCAGAGCAGGTAAACATCCCGCTCCCAGGGACAAGGTTGTCTCCACCTCTACAGCTATTTTCACAAGCCTGGCCGTTTCCAAGCACAGGATCCCCTGCCCCAATAGCTTATTCATACTCCAAAATTGCTGTGTTGTTACAGGAAGAGCTGTCTCTGCTGGATAGGGAAGGCCTTATCTGAAATCCAGCTTCAGGATGACAACCTCAGAGCCCATAATTTTTTGAGGTGTCACATAAACCCAAGACCCAGAGCACCCAGTGTCTGAAGGTTTCCAGCCCCCAGGTCACAGCAAAGCTCCAGCACATGCAGTACCTCAGGAGTGCCACAAAAGGTAGAAGTCGTCTCCTCTTGCTCCATTCCTTCTTTGCAGAGTCCGAAGTCTGTCAATACTATGTGTCCCTAAAGAAAAGAAGGATTTTAGCTTGTACCATCTTTCTGGAGAGGAGACAGGATCTCCAAAGATTTGCCTGAACACTAGTTCGCCTCCCCTTATGTTCATCCTATAGTACAGGTACTAGAGCCTGTAGAAAAGAATAAAGTCTAGATTTCTTCTTAATTTTTATTTGTCTACAGCTAGATAACCATGAACAGATCCAGTACTGCTGTGATTTTCTCCTGCTTTATCCCAGAGCCAATTTATGTAACAGTTGCCACAGAGCTGCGGAAGTGTCCTGCTCTTCACCCCCCTGATCCCTGCCCACAGGTCAGGTCCCAGCTTCTGGGAATGAGCCAAGGGCCCCAAAAACAAGCAGTTCTTCAGAGGGTAATCCCACTCATCCACAGAAGTGTGGTGGGGCAGAGAGACAAAAACCATGCCATCACATCAGTTATAGTCCAGCTTGCAGAGGCACAGCCCTCTGCTTATGGTCCTGATGTTTTTAGAGCCAGCAAGAAGAAAGCCCAAGCTGTGAATATACCTGGCAGTCCAGGAGGATGTTCTCAGGCTTTAAGTCCCTGCAAGACAAAGTGCTGTTTGAGCAGATTTGGCCAGATATTTAGGGAGCATGGATCTGAAACAGCATCAGTTAAGAACAGGAGCTAACAAAGCCTCCCAATCCAGGTCACCAAGACCTTCCCAAATGGCAGACTCCCATCAGTACACATACATGCAAACATAAATAGGTTGTTTTCACACAGTATCAGGTGTTAGCCTGCATTTCCATGCTTAAGTTGTTACTGGGAGATGATTTCTTATTTACTGAGCTAGGTTAATTTTATGTCTTTAAACATAATACTCTCAGATTAATACTGGAAAGGGGAAAGAATGACTTATTGCCTATCAGGTCCTGTGCAGACCCTCTTGCAGGGTAAAGTACCAGCAGCACAGTTTTGTCTAGTAGGAATAGGATGATCTTCAGTTGCTCCCAACCAGCATTTCACTTCCTCAGTGAAACCAATTCCTTTCCCTCCCACCAAGCCTGGGCAGGCTTGGTGCCCCTGCCTTACCTGTAGATGATATTTAGGGAATGCAGGTACCCAATGGCACTGGCAACTTCTGCAGCATAGAATCGAGCCCTGGGCTCACGGAAACAGCGCTCCCTTTGCAAGTGGAAGAAAAGCTATAGGAAGATGAGAGGGTTGATCATGTCTCTAAACAAATGAAGGCTAATCTGGAGCAAGGCTGAAAGCCAGCTACATAAGTGAAAAGTGATTTGCAGCAGGTAGCACATGAACAGAATGAAGTAAGCCCAAGCCAAGTGAATTTAAGCAATCCAAACACCTTTCCAGAAATTGTTTAATTTCTCCTCCTCATCATTCACAAGAATTAATTATTAATTCTCAAACTTCCCTTCATCTGCTGACCTAGTTAAGCTCCTAGCTTACTACAACCCACAGGCTGATTACAGTGGTAGTACGGCCATGAGGAGTGGTACATGCAGAGAGCTGAACACGCAAAAGGTCCCCAACATGAACTCTATTTGGGTAAGATATCCACCTTAACAGCCAGTTAAGGTTTCAGCCAGTTCCAGATAGCACAGAAAGACAGCTGGGAAAGGTAAGCTTCTACAGGACAGAAAAAAATCTAGAGAGTTGCAATGGCATCACCCCTAAGCACTAGACATGGATCCAGAGCTGGCCCACAAGGGGATTTCCCTAAAGCTCACGAATATTTCCCATGTTCTCCATAAGATTTTAAGATGCTCCAGTACTGCTTTTCTCAGAATCTTTACTCTGGGAATCATCTGGCTCAGGACATAGCCAGCAAGATCTTTACTCAAGTTACAGGTGAGGTATCCTGCCAGGTATTCTTGGCTGCTCCTTGCCAGCAGTCAAAACAGCATTATCCCTCAACGTCATTATCTTCTGACAATAAATAGTTTTAAATAAAACAGCATGTTTGTGAAGGACTAAAAAGGATTCAAACAAAGTCTATAAGTGCACTCACCTCTCCTCCATTTACATAGTCAAGCACAAAGTAAAGTTTCTCTGAGGTCTGGAAGGAATAGTGGAGTCCCACAAGGAAGGGGTGCTTGACATTCTTCAGGAGCACGTTGCGTTCTGCCATGATGTGGTTTTGCTATCAGAAAGCAGACAAGGCATGAAGGTTCCAGGCAAGGACCCAGCCCAGCCTTCTCTAAGGGCTCATGGCTGTTTTCAAAACAGGTGGAAGCTGGGAGCTCACAAGGGTCATTCCCAACCCCTAAAAGAGAACCAGTCCCTCCTATCTGACCTAATTAATCTCTATTATTTTATTCTCATGGCACAGGCAAATCCATGTTTAACATGTGAACTACCTGCCTGAATACCCGGAACCCCAATTACATTACCCAGAGAGCCCAACCACAATTTCCAGAATAGCCCAGGAGAGCAGACATACCTCCTTTTTCTTGAGGATGGTTTTCTTATGCAAGACTTTCACGGCATAGAATGTCCCATCACACTTGCGTTTGGCCAGGAGAACCTGCAAGAGAAGGTCTTGGTCACAGCTATTTGTGTCACCTTGGTCAGTGTTTCCTCACTAGCTCAACACTCTTGTGAGTGATTATACACAGAAAATTACTTCAGAGGGCCAGGTGAAGGGTTTTAAACACCAAACTCCAGCCTCCTCTCAGTTCCCAGCAGTTTTTCATTGCCAGAAGAAAAGCACTCAATATCTCCACACATATCCCCTAGACACACAATAGAAAATAGTTTTGGAGCATTTGAGGCCAATCCAATTTAATATGAATCCTGGTTGTCTCCAAGGTTTCTCTGCAGATCTTGTACTGAAGAAGTTGGAAATCTATTTTGAATCAAGCAGTGCTCTTTAACATCACCACCCTGAGCACAAAACACATCACTCTTCAGTTCTTGGAGAGGTTGAAGGACCTTTTATAACAGTATCACAGGTCTTATTTAATCTCAATCCAAACACCTTAGTAGGGGTGCAAGCAAAGGACACAGTCAGAAACTCTTTCAGCAACACATTTTCCTTCCAAGCAGCTACAGCCCACCTGCACAAGCCCACTTACTTTTCCAAAGCTTCCTTTGCCAATAACCTTCAGGAAGTCAAAGTCTGTTGGCTTGGCACTGTTGGGCAAGAATGAAACAAGTTAATGTTTCTGGGAGAGGAACATGCAACAGTAACACCACCATCAAAGCAGAGTTCCTGCTTGGAAAAAGGAGTGTTTGTGAAAGGGATTAAAGGGCACTGGTGGGTGACCCTCGCTCCCAGGAGTCACCCTGTGTGTGTCAGGGCACTCTGCAGAGCATGAGCAGCCCCTCAGCAACCCAGGGGCTGAAGGCAGCAGCAGCGACAGCAGCTGTAAGGACAAAGTGATGCCTCTGCAGGGGACACGGTTTATCCCTGTTTCTAGAGAAAGATAGTCAGGAAGCCAGCAGTGATGAGGAAGAACATCCCTTACTACCTCTCAAAAGAAAAGGGACAAGGGGCTGCAGATGTAGCCAGGAGAGAATGATTATAACAAGTACCAGCTACAGCTTATTCTTGGAAGCTGGTGCATCAGTGACACATGTGGTGTTAAAGGCCAAGAAATGTAATTGTCCACACTCCTGCAGACACCATTGTGTGACACACAGGGACCATCTGCATCCCCCTGCCACATCTCTTCATGTTCCACACCCTACCTGGCTTTGCAGGGAGCTTACTTGGGGTTAGCAGAAGGTCCAAGGTTGATGTTGTCAGTTGGCGTTGAAGGCTAGAGAAGATAAGAATTTCAGTCAGAAGGACTATGCTGCAAGTTGGGTTTTCCCTTCCTCAACAGAGTATCCCTCACACAGAGCCATTAATAAACACCCATCAGCAAGAGACCCAGCGGACACTTAGCAAACATTTAAAGTCTCTTTAGATGGCTTTATGCACACCCAGCACCACAGAGCTACAGCCTCCCTCTTCCTAAAGACAAGGAGAGACACACACACACACAAATGTTCTTCCTCCTCTTCCTGTTCCCCAGGAATCTTACCCTCCCCAGACTCTGGCAACATCATGCCTTGTCCAAAAGGGCCTCTGCTATTTTTCTCTACCCAGCATCGCCCATAGGACAGGACAGCAGTAAGACTCCCAGCAGGCTAAGACAGGCTCTCTCCTTGTTTTTCCACTAAAGGCACCAGCCCCATTTGTCCCAAAGTTGAGGATTTGCTTGTTCAGAGCCATGATCTCACCTGGGTGCTTTTGTCTGGGCTCCGGGAACGATCCATTAAAAAAACAACTCGCTCAGCACTTGGAAAAAGAAGAAGGCAGTGTTTAATAAGAAACCCAACAGAGAAACAGCTTCACTCCATGAACTTGCCAGGGATTAGTGCAAACCCCAATATGTGCACCCCTTCCATCATAGGAGGGCTCAGCTCAGCTCCCCAGCACTGCCATCCCCAAAGGACAGGGTGCCTGCACTCTGGGGGAGGCAGGGAACAGCATGTGCTGACAGGAGGTTGGGGAAGCAGAGATCCTGGGTGAACAAGCACCCAGACTTGCAATAGCAGAAACTGCACGAGCACATGAGAACCAGCACAGCCCCAGCAGCAATACAGCACCAGGCCAGGTGAAGTCACATCTCTCCTGGCCATGGCCAGACCCCTCTCGAGGCAGATGCAGCCCCACTGCACAGGGATGCTGCAGCCCAGTGAGTATCCTCACAGGGCAGCCAGCAGAGTCCAGCTACCACGGTCCATGGGGCTGGCAGCAGCCAGAAGCCACTCCCCAGGCCAAGTCAGACCAGGGCAGCTTGGGGCTGTTGACATTGCAGGGAGCAGGGATGGTGCCATGGCAGCCAGGGCAGGCTCTGTGAGCAGAGGCATTAAAGACCTCTTGTCTGCATGGTGCAGCTTTTGCTGGGGCTGGAGAAGCCAGACTTCAACATTTGTTGGTTCAGATCCATCCTGCCCGAGCATCACTGGGGATGGGTGAGCCTTGCCTCAGGGATTCCTCCCTTTGGTTTTTAGGGTTCCCCCATGCTCTTTGCAAAAGCCAGAATTAAGGAGATAACATGAACAAAATAGTTCTGCTCCCTTCTCCCCTATCCCAGAGAGCTTAGACTCTCCCTCAGCCCCACCACACTCTCTCTCATACACTGACTGCATCGTGGCTCTGAAGGCTCTCATCCCTACAGCCACCCTCTGCCCTACACCTCCCAAAAAGCAGACCCAAAGACCCCACATCTCACCTGTGGGTGCTCCCACTCTCTGCCCCCACACACCACCAAGCACAGCCCCCCAGCCATCCCAAAGGAACCCGTCCTGTGCAGCCAGGCTGAGCATGGCAGGAGCTGCCAGGCAGCAGCAGATACTGGCAGCTGTTTCAGGCACTGCCCACATCTGCCCGGTGCCAGCCAGCTCCATCCACCACCCAGCCAGCGCAGGGGTTATCGGGCTGAGCTGTTAAAGGGCTCCCGTCCCACTGGGAGGGTTTGGTACTCACTACGAGCAGAGCCTGGAGCCCGAGGCCTTGATGGTTTGTTCTATCCTCTCCCGGCCGTGCTTGATGAGTTCTGTGAGGAAAGTTGGAGCACCGAAGCCGATTAGCTGGCAGCGTGATCACAAGTGCACAGAGGCACATTTGTTCTTCACTGACCTTGCTCTTCTCTCCACTGCCGCCCTCCTCCCCCTGCCACTCACATACCAAAATAACCAGGAAATTATAGGAACCAGGACATCTTGCCTCCCAGTCTCACCAGGAGCCCTCAATAGCTCATAGGACAGGGATGAGTGCCACAAAACAGACACTCTCTCTGGTGGCCAAGGGAAGTTGGGCTAAGTAAGGCACCACTGTCAAGCCTTCCCAAGCCACCCGTGTCCCCAGGGGGAACAAGGGGAGTGCTTACAAGGACGAGGTTGTACTGGGATACGTCACACACTTGGCACCTCCACTGTCCCCTCCATTGAGGACTCTGTGAGTAATTAGGGATGTGAATGAAACCTTTCAGGCCCTGCAGGAGGTAAGCCAGCACACACACATCACAGCAGACTTGCCCAAGGACACATAGCCAGTGCCAGAAGCAGGGATTCCCACCGTGGAGCATCCCTGCTGCTTAGCCGTGTAGGCAGTTGCCACCACTTATCATCATCACCTCTCCCTTCACAGGGAGGAAGCCCTGAGCTTGCTGCCTGCTGCACAGGCTGAGACAGAGGGAAGCCCAAGGAGGGCAGCCTGTACAGAGGAGTTCCTTGTTTTGCTCAGGAGTAGATAGCAAAATTATTTCAAGGTTCAGTTTTACTCCTCAGTTCTGCCACCGGAAGGAAAGCAAGAATCAAAACATTCACAGAAATGTGTTTCCCTCTCCGTCTAAAAAGAAGGGGTTTTACAGACACCAGCAAGCTATCATCCTGGAACAGCTCTTCTGTCTAGGTCCGTACCAAGGAGTGGGCAGCACCAACTGCCAGAGCCCATCTCCCTGGGCAAGGATTCTATAGGACAATGGGGTTTGAGGCAAACAAGCCCATAACAGAGCCCTTCCTACATGGATCTTTGGATCTGCCAGGTAGAGAGTCCTGTGAGCTCATGAGAGCCCCTGAGGTGGCCCCACCAGCAGATCTGGGATTTGGGGGCAGCTCTGATGAGCAATCAAAAAAACAAAGCTATGGGTTTAGAGTTTCTGAATGGATAAGAAAGGCAAAGAAGGTATTTAAAGCAAAGTCCACAAATCATGCAGAGGGAGAACTTAGAACATTAGGCTGGTCTGAGGCCCTGACCTTGTCCATATTTTGCCCTGTAATAAATCCAAGATCCTGTCCCAGCAGGCACCCACCAGCCGGGACAGCATGCAGGCAGCACCCAAACAGACCAAGCCCCATCTCCTCCCCCTGAGCATAGTCCTTTCCCTGACAGCCTGGCTCTCCCTGGCTCGCTGAGGTCCACTGAAGGTCATCCCACACCTGCCTCGGGGCTGTGTCTGCCTTGCAGGCTGCTGGGCAGGTACCATGGCTACAGCAGAAGGATCACTGCTGCTGTCTCTGAGCAGACAACACTCACTGGAGGATCCAGGCCTGGGAGGAGGTTGGCACAGGGCACACAGGTGAGGGTGGGCAAGCCCCAGGCTGCCCATGGCAGCAGTAGGTAAAGGAGTGAAGGTTCCCATCCCCACTCAGGAGCCTCTTGCCAGAGCAACCCAACCAACACCTCACTCCTGCTAGCTGCCTGCAGCTCCATCAGGTGATGCAGCCCATTTCCTCCAAATCTGAAGGCCCACAAGCTTGGGATTGGCCTCAGGGCCAGCTTGCTGCCACTTCTCTGATCCCAGACTCGGGGGAAATAACAACTCAGGCACAGATGGAGGTATTACAGCTTGGGCGTCTTGGAGAGCACATGGGCAAGCCATGGAAACACATCCAAGTGCCTTGGAAGTATTTACTAGCAGCACAGGATGCAGGACAAGTTCCTGACTCACTCCAAGGGGCTTGGACAAGCCTGTTTTGACAACCTGAAGCTAGGCAGTAGACCCTTCCAGCCTGGAAGCCCGTTCATGCCTCCCTCCACCAGCCCTGTTCTGCTCCACTGCCTCTTTACTGAAGGTGAAGCCACTCAACATGTCCCTGCCGACCAAGGGCAGCCTTTTCCAACAGAGCTTTTTTATTAAAGGGACTTGCTCTGAGGTTAAAGTCTCTGGCACTGAAGTACCATACCCCCATTTTTAGGATGTGTATATCCCCATCCCACATCACTTTCTATTCAGGTTCAGAGCCACGTTCTCCAGCCCAAGTCCACCTTCAAAACCAGGTTAATTTGTGGTTTAAATCTCACAAGCAGTCAAGCAGGCTTTTCCTTATCACTAACAAACCCTACTCCCCTGAAGCACAAAGATTTCCTGAGCGCACACACTGAACAACAGAACCAGAAATAGGTCACGAAGATCCGGTGGAATCTTTGGTTATCCATGCCCGGCTGCATCCCTCCTTGTGCCTGCTGGAGCAGCACGGATAGTCCAGGCACAGCCAGGACCACAGAGAGCATCAGCAAGCAAGTCTAGGAGCTCCCCAATATAATGTGACTATTACACATCAGGAGCACAAGCCCCTGCACCCCACTGCCCCCTCCTCAAAGATCATTTCAGCCCAGCTCCCAGCCACAGGCACCCCCCCAGGCAGGAAGCATCCACTCACACAACAGAGAGCTGCTACTTACAAGTTGGAGCAGTGACTGCAGCTAAATCTCCCCCCACCACACATCCCTCAGTAACATACGTTTGCTTCCCAGCAGAGCACGAGCAGCTCCCTGTTCCTCGCACAGTTCTGGCAGTGGTGACCCACATTCCCATGCTAGCCCCGCGTTATTTGCTACAAACACATTACTAATGCAACGCGTACCTTGCACGGAGACACAACCTCATAGACTCGTCATCTGAGGGCTGCTCCCACCCTCCTCCCTGATGTCACAGCTCTCAGCAGCTTTCCCTGCCTAACCTACATTGCAAACCCCTCGGAGCGAGTCCCTCGTCCTCTCCTGCTCTGGGAAGGGCTGGCTGCCAGCGAGGAAAGGCCTGGCAGGGCTGGCCCTGGGACAGCAGGTGATGTTTTGGAGGAAGTACAGGGTTTGGAGGGGCAGGGGGACAGGGGGGCGCCCGAGGCAGCCCACGGCTTTCACCCAGCACAGGGGCTGCTCACAGCTTAAGGGGGAGATGGCCCAGTTTCAGCTCAGAGAAGAGCAGGGAGGGAGGTGGGAAGGAGGATTCCTGCAAACACGTGGGGAGAGTAAAAAAGGCTCAAGTTTTCCCCTGCTACAGATCTAAGAGATAGCTGCAAGCTAGTACTGAACTCCACTTTCATTCCCATTGAGACACTACAGCAAGTCCAGGAAGAGGTTAGGAAAGACTTGAAAGCACTTCTGCAGTTTGGGAAGCTTTTTTAGCAACCCTCTGGAGAGCTCCTGGCTTGTCCAATTTTCTCCTGCAGATCCTGTTCCCTACATCCCAGGGACACTGCAAAACAGAGAAGGAAGCCAGCCAAACAGTCCTAGCTCAGGGCAAGCTAGAGACAAACAATCCTCAAAATTTAAAATAAGCTACATGCAGAACTTAAAGAAAACAGCAGGTGGCTAAAGCTTGAAGCACTTTGCAAAAAAAAAAAAAAAAAAAAAAAAAAATTCATCAGACATACCAGGGAGCACATCTCCTAGAGGCTGAGTCCTGAAGCATGGGAAGCAGTCCACAACCACTGAGCACAGAGACCTCTCATTCCCCACACTTCCCATCCTCACACCAGCCCACCCTGCTAGGTCAGGAGTCCAAAGTTCCTTCCTAAGACCCAGAGGGGAAGAGTTTTGCTCCCTACAGCAGTTCATTTAGCCCCTAAACACAACCGCCCTCAACTCCTCAGAGTGATCACACCACCATCAATGCCACACTGCAGCACTTTAAAGAGAGCAGGAAAAGCTGACCAGCTGTAAAAGATGAAGAAACACCTGCTAGCTATAGCCAAAGAGTGAGAATTAAGGTGGGAGAGGTAGCTTTGGGTGGGGAAGAAGAGATGCAGGTGGTGAGTAGGAGCAAATTACAGCCTGGCAGGCAGCTCAGGTGTTCTGAATAATTTTTACAAGTCAGCTGGAAATTTGTCCACTGTCCAGTGGTTTGGAGGAAGGTCAAACTGGCATTTGGTTCAGGTCAAACCCTGAAGAAGCTGCTTTTTACAGTGTCCTCAGGGACCCTGGAGGGCTGCAGCCAGGGCAGCCAGGCTGGTGCTTTGCAGCACTATTAACTGCAAATATAAACACATTGGGAGCCTGGTGATTTGAGAGACCAGAGACTGAGCTCTGAGCAAAAGGAGACCTGGGAAAAGGGCTGATGTGTTCTCTCTCTTAATTAAAAATATAGCAGTCACTTTTTGCTTCCATTGTAGTTTCCTATAAAATCTCCCTGTGTGTGAAGCTGCAGCAGCAGCAGGAAAGCAATTCTGGAGCAATTTCAGCGGTGGGTCAAGGAGGTAAAAGCTGGGCTGTGAGAAGCAGAAGGGCTGGCCACTGTGGGATGGGTCTCTCAGCTCAGACTGCAGCTACCAGGGGGAGATCACCAGGAATATCTGATGTGCTGGATGCTGTGTGTAAGGAGGGAGGGGGAGCAGCATTTTGCCTGAAATACTACCTTATTTCAGGTCAAAACCTGATTTTTTTCCTCAGCCAATATTCCCAAGCTATCAGTATTGATATCTTTTAAGAATATCTTTTCTCCAGCTTTGCCTCCACTTGCATTGAAATAGTCAAATTTCAAAATAATTTCATCAGTTACCTTACATTTTCTAGTCAGTGCCTTCTGCTTTTGCTTCTTTAATGAAAATCTCAGTGTTATCAACAAAATCGACTTGATTTTAATTTCCATGGAAAAAGGCATCTTTAATTTAAACCCCACTTTCTATCTAAAGAAGAGAAAGGAGGAGGATCCTGTAAGGAAAATTTTAACAGCTAACATGCATAAAACACCTAATCTGATGACAGATAGTGATGGACAAAGTGATGTTGGGTCGGTTTTGTCCATTCTACCCCCTCTGTGAGGATCACTGACCCTCCAGGGCTGGGTGTCACTCCAGGTGTGCTGCCACCTCCCATCACACCTCCCCTGTGTGTGTCCCATGGGAACTAGGCTCCCTGCAGCCCTTGCTGGGCAAGCTGAGCCCACCAGGAAGGCTCTGCAGCCCAACACTAATAGAAGACTTCCATGAGGAAGCATTCTCCATGCCCTGACCATCCCCAGGGCTCAGTGACACCCTGGCACCCAGCAGCATTACCCTTTGTCTTGCCCAGGGCGGTGGAGGAAGGCTCCATCTAGGCCACGAACATAAGCCAAGCAAAATAATTTCCTCTCCTTGCAGCTGGGGCAGGAACTCAGCTGCTGGCTCCGGGTGTCCTCGGGAAGCAGAGCACGCAGATGTTCCTCTGTCTGCAAAGGTGAAGGGCACAGGAGTAAGAGCAGAAACAAGTCCTTGGTGCAGCACTGACTGCCTGCCAGCCAGGCACAGCTCTGGGATGTGGGGACAGCTCCTGGCCCTCGTCTGGGCAACACCCACCCAGCATTCAGTGACATAGTACTTTGGGATTGGCAGACAGAGGGAATAGAAGAGAGCTGAGAAGTTTGGCTCCTGTAACACAGAAGAAATTTACCCAAAACCTGTTCAATTCATGTATTTCTGCTGTTGGGAAAGGATTTGGTGTTTAGATACTTTTGAGGAGCTGAAACCCAGTTCACTCTACCTGCCCTGACACTGATGGCTCCCTGAAAAGGAGAAAACATTCCTTGGAAGAACAGACCCACCAGTAAACCCCCTTATAGGGCAGGTCTTCATTGGAAATTCAACATCAGACACCACCAGATGCCTGGGACAGCTGCAAAGGGCTTTGCCTGTGGAGCCCTGTGACTCTCCCTGGAGAGGTGACCAGGGTGAGCAGTTGTCACCACGATGATGGGAGTGGGACAGGTAGGTGTGAACAGGGTTAACCTCCTGGCCTCCCCATGTGTAAGAGGTGTCCATTTGTCCTTGCCTTGTCCTGTGTGCTCACAGCAGTCACCCCCTGCAGCAGCTCTTGTCCCTCACCCATGATTGCCCATGGCAGGGCACATCAGTGCCACTCTGAAGGGACTTCTGGGTGTGGGAGCACTTGCAGGGCACACACATCACACAGGCACATGTCCCTGCAGGTGCCACAAGGGTAACCATGCCCCCCTACACCAGCACTGATCTTGGCCCATTCCCCTGCCCAGAACTCACACACCCCTGAATGAAATGAAACAATTCTGGGGAAGCTGGAGAGCTGCTGATGTCAGGGCTAGGGTTTGCCAGCATTGCTGCACTTCTGTGCCTGGCTGCTGTTTCCCTGCCCTCCAGAGAACACATCTGTGCCAGGAAAACCTCTGGCTGGACCTGAGTTCAAAGGTGAGGAGCAGCTCTTGTGCAATTTAACCCCTTCTGTGCACACCTCTTGCCTGGACCTGGCCAGGCCTTGGGGGGAACAAGCTCTGGCCACAGAGAGAGACTTTTGTCAGCTGGACTGGCACAACTCAGAGCCCCCAGACATTGCCTATACTTGGAAACATCTTTCTCCCCAAGGGAGGGAAACTGCCTTTCTCTTCCCCAAACCCTATAAAAGGTCAAAGGCTGCATGGTCTTCCCGTGGCTAAGTTGGATCCCTCCAGGAAAGACCTTTCCAGCAAAGCCGCATTTGCAGCCTCACCAGGACAGGACATATCCAGTGGGGACAAAAGGTCCAGCCCGTTATCTCTACATACAGAGAAGTATCTCCTCTCTCTGTTATATTTTATGTGCTATTTTACAAGGAAAGATAATCCTAATCTCTCTGTCTAGCAATATCCATAACCATAATCATAAAATTATCACTGAAATGGAACCACACAGTTTTGAGGAATTGGAATTGCAGGGAAGGTCCAGATAAGGCTAAAACAAATACTTCACTAGAGAGCACAAAGCAAAAGTCTGTGGATCCGCAGTGAAAGGTGACCTAAAATATTTGGCTACTCAGTTATCTCTGCTGGGAAAGAGCTAAAACGGATAGGATAGGATAGGATAGGATAGGATAGGATAGGATAGGATAGGATAGGATAGGATAGGATAGGATAGGATAGGATAGGATAGGATAGGATAGGATAGGATAGGATAGGATAGGATAGGATAGGATAGGATAGGATAGGATAGGATGGAATGGGATGTTCTTTAAAAGCTCAGAGGTTATTTGTTCCTTTTAGGAGGATTCATTAAAGACTAAACAGATTATTGGTGAACATTGCAGCTCTTTAAAAGATTTCTTTTTTTTTCCCTCTACATTTTACTTTCAGCTTCAAAAAACTAGGGCTCTGCCTGAGGCTTTTGCCTTTGATTTTTGCCAAGGAATCCTACGTAAGTTCTGGGATATTTCCCCATGTTTTGGAAAAAGGAGACAAGAGGAGACCACTGGGGATCGGGTTCCAAAGGACAGCTAAGGTGGGTTTGAGCAACTCTTGCCACTTTTTGAGCCTCTGTTTCTGTAATTATGAATGTGGCAGAATATTACTGATCTCTTGTAAAGCCTTTACATCTTCTGTGGAATAAATTCCCTAGGTTATTATTGCCATTAAATTAAGTGGCTGGGACTTTTTTTGCTCCCATATGATTTTCACGTGTAGGCACAGTCTCAGTGAATAAATAACACACTGTTGGAAGCAGCCTGACTGTGACACTTCCTGGCCAGCCTTGTCCTTGTGGAAGGCTCAACTGTCCTGCTTGCTGTCCCCTCTTCTCCTTCCCAGCAGCACTTCAGGACACATTACTGCCTGTGCTTGAGGGCCTTTATAAAATAAACAAAAAAATCCCCACAAACCCAAAAAGCACAAACCCCAAAATCTGATTTTTTGGGGTGAATACCTCTTTTCCCCCCAGCACAGGTCGATGTTCACCCCTAGCTCAAGCCTGCACCCTCTAGCTCAGTGTGCACCCCTAGTTAGCCTAACGTGCTCAGCCTGGTGGGGACAAGGGCAGAGGCAGTTTCCTGGCTGGATTGAGCAGGGCTTAGCAGCTCAGAAGTGGCTCTGAGAGCTGCACTGCCCAAACCCAGGCCCTGCTGCTGGCACAGCACTGGCACAGGAGAAGCTGTGGGTGCAGTGTCCCTGGGAATGCCTCCCCTCTGCCTGCTCCATGCCTGAGCTGCCAGCTCCAGTTCCACTGCATGGGATCCGTGTTTTTCATCCTTTTTATCCACATGCAAATCCTCGGAAGCAACTGGTGCTGGCACAGCCAGAGGTTGTCTCCAGCAGCCTTATACATACTGGATCTAGTGAGCAGCCCAGTCCAAGCTGGGCTCAAGGCATTTCCAGGACCTGTGAGCTCCTGTGCAAGAGCACCAGAGCCATCCTGAAATCTGCCAAGCCCAGCTCTGTTCCCCTGCTCTGGAACTGAGCAGGAGCAGCCCTCCCTGTGCTGCCAGTGAGGCGTTTGGGTATGCTCTGTTAGAAGGCTGCTGGACATCCCTGAGCTTCACCAGATCCAGCCTCAGAGACTCTCACAGCCCAGGAGACCACAGCCAACACAACCTGAAATTTCTGGTGTAAAATTCACCCTTCTGGTGCTGGCTGCAAATCCCAGTGGAGCCCAAGGCTCCTTTCCATGTGCAGGCGGCTCAGGAAAATGGTGACACACAGTTGGTCTCTGTTCATCTGCCAGCTCCTGAAATTACCCAGATCACGAGCACTCGTGCGTGCTCCCCAAAGGAGCTCACCCAGGTGAGCCAATGTGGGGCTGCAGGGGCAAGTAGGGTGATGGAAGTTCCTTGGATGGAAGTTTCCTGGGGGAAACAGAACTAATGCCAGAAATGTTCCCAACTAGTTTGCAGGAGCAGCAAGGAGGCTGCTCGTCTCCTCTCTGGATCTCTCCATAGCTGGGAAACAACCCCTCTGCTGGAACTCAGCTCCCTTCCACTTCCAGCTGCTGGCCCTGGGGAGCAGCTCTTCCACAGGCCAGCCAGGTTCCTGGCAGCAAGGGACAGTCCTTCACAAAACCCTCTGCTGCTCCCAGAGGGCTTCAGGAACTCATTAAAAAGAGGGAAAGTCTCAATAATCCCGGAGAAAGCAAATGGGTATTACCTGCAGACAGGGCTCCTGGGATCCGGCAGCAGGACTGGCGGGCACTGCCACACTCTCCCTCTGGGAAGCAGCTTGCACTGCTCTCGTTGTTTTTATTTTGGCAATGCAGTTTGAAGGTCGAAGAAAATGTCCAGAGGAGTGGCCTGTGGCAGGCAGTAAATTATTACCCTGGACTGCTCTCCAAAGGGACCAAGGCACAGGGAGCTGGAGTGGAAGAGGAAAATCCCTCCTTGGGGGGATTAGAGGGCAGCTCGCTGGCAGGGAAGTGCAAAGGGTCAGAACAAAGTGCTCTGTTTGCCGGAGGCTGTGCCCGGTCACATGCCAGGTCCCAGCAGAGGTAATGAGGCATGGGTCACCTCCCAAACTCCAGCGAGACCTCCTGGCTGTGGACATGACCTGTTGCCAATCCCCCAGCAACCCATAGACCTTGCCAGACAGGAAGGAGCAGAGTTAGAGGGAGCCTTGCCCTCTGGCAGCACTAAAGGGCAAGAAATCCAGGGACTTTTACATGCCTGACCCGTGCAGGTGTGACAGTCCTACAACCTCCCTTCTGCCTCCTGTGTGTCCCCTGCTCTGTGGATCCTGGGCTACTCACACTGAGGAAGAAGCACATAAGGATCCAAGGAGGACCCAGATCCTCGGGCACATCAGAACTGATCCTAGAGGAGCACTCTTAGAGCCAAAATCTATTGCCCTCCATGCCCTCCCCAATTAGCTTCATTCCTCTCCCTTCCCCTCTGCAGGAGCCCAGCACCAGTAGTCACACATCCCTGTGTGGGGGCCCAAGCAAGAATTTGACAGATGAGTGTCTTGGTGGAGTCACTGGTGGAACCTCCAGCTCCTCATCTGAAACACAAACTCCAAAGATGTACAAAATTATTTGGTGGAGAACATTGGATCCGCCGTCAAAATAAGCATTTTCTGAAATAGCCTGGAATATGTGATGTGGAGTGTCTAAACTTCATGAGGCCAAGACATCCAGCTGCCACCACAGGCAAGGTCTCTGGCTCCATGTGTGAGGAGGAGGCAGAGCCATTCCTGCCCTCTGCACACAGGGAGGAGTGGGCTCAGCCCTCACCTCGCTCCAGCTCTCACCGATGGTCCTATTGGGGTGGCACAACTGTGTGGATTCATGAGGGCAACAGAGATTTGGTATTACCCTCATGTCGCAGGAAATGAGCCTAAACAGAGGTCCCTATTGTGTCTGAGGAACTGCAAAAACACAGAGACAAATAAATCTGTTCCCTGGTAGTGCAGAGACGGCCTTTGTTTTGTCTGGTTTTCAGAGTGAGAAGGTTTAGAAGATTGTTGCAGCAATGAGCAGAAGCCACGAAGAACAGACAAAAGCCATTTGGAACACAGCTCAGACCTTGCCATCACGCTGGCTTTTCAGAACATTTCTGCTTTGTTCAAGTTAAACCTGCTGCTGCTATTTCGGGGGTTATTTCCCTCTCTCCACTGTATCCCTAGCTGTCAGGACTGTACATGTCCCGTAGCACTGGCTGCACGAAGGCTTTCACCAGCACAGCATCAACATGTCTGCTGTGACGGGCTGGAGAGGCTGCCCGCGTTCCGAGCCCAGGGCACAAGTGTTGCACCGACAGTCACGGACAAGTTTAGAGGACAAAGCCTTGCTTATCGCTCGGCTTGCAGAGCCGGCTCGTTTCGCAAGCTGGTCGCACGTCAGCCTGCAGCGAGCGCCGGCTCCCGGCAGGAGCGCGGAGGGGAGCGCCTGAGCAGAGCTGACAGCGAGACAAAGCCCGTGGGGGCTGGCGGGGAAATCGCTGGCTCCGCCACAGCTGAAAACTGCAGCGAGGCACACGCTGAGGTCCCTGTCATCCCCGGGAGCCGCTCCGCCTGCTGCTGCCAGCACGAATGCAGCTCCCCCAGCCGGGGCTCTCTCCCTGCCAGCAGGAGCTTGGGGAGCTCAGGAACTTGAGGTGTCCTTGCAGGGGCTGAGAACACTCTCCGGTTAAGCGTCCCTATTCTTCACCCTGAGGGATAGAAGCGAGGATCCCTGACCTTACCCTCACTGTCACAAAAAAGGCACAAATCTTACAGCCCCAAGTACAGCAGGGAACACTTCTGCTCGCAAAGGGAAGGGGAAAAAAAGTGCTGAATTAAGTTCAAAACATCTGCAAAATTAAGACTTCATAAAACGGTTTCCATCATCAGGTACACTGAATCGGAGAACTTTTGGCCCCTATAAAGCACGAATACATGTTAGTCTGTGAGCATCCTCCGTCCAGACTCAAGCAGCTGCCCACAGGAGAGGAGAGCCAGCTGCCGTGCTGCTGCGGCACGGCACGGCACGGCACGGCACGGCACGGCACGGCACGGCACGGCACGGCACGGCACGGCACGGCACGGCACGGGTCTCTTTGCTTCTCCGGTGGGGAACACAGAGACAGAAACACCCTGAAAGCACCGTGTGCCAAGCCGATGCAAACCAGAGATGTGCAGAGCAGTGTATTAACCTGCCAGGCAACCTCAGCTCTCCACTAATTCCCAGGATCCGAGGGGTTATCTCAGCCCTGCTCAGGGCAGGGAATCGGGCTGGATCTCCTCCCACGCTGGCCCCTTATCATCACCCTGGGGAGAAAGCAGAGCTGGAACAGAGTTCAGGGCAGAAGTAAGAGCAGAGAGCAACCCTGAAGAGAAGCCCCCTGTCCAGGCTGGCTCCCCTCATCGCGGGCGGGTGGATCCGGTGGCTCCGGACCGGGCACATCCCGTATCCTGGCGATGGATGGATGGATGGATGGATGGATGGATGGATGGATGGATGGATGGATGGATGGATGCGGTGGTTCCTGGCCGGGTGCGCCGTCGGGCGAGGGCGCTAGGCCTCCGTGGCTGCTCCGGGCCGGACTGCGGGCGGGGAGCGCAGGGGGCAGGGGGTGGATCGGGCTTTCGGTTCCTGCGGCAGAGAGGGAATCACGGGTCACCTGCATCGGGGTGGGAGCAGGGATGATGAAGATGAAAGTGGTGAGGATGAATGTAGGGGTGAACATGAAGATGATGGGGATGAGCTTGAGAATGGGGTAGAACGCTGCTGGATATTCCCAGGCAAGGGAGCCGGCATGGAGGGAAATGTGCCCAATCCGGGGGCCCTGCGACGATGCCCACCCCAGGCACCACACCACCCTGTCCCCATAGAGCATAGACCCCACAGCTCCCCTGTTCTTTTCTTTCGGAAGCTGTCCAGAAAATCGCCCGAAATGGTTTTTCCCCGGGCAGGGACAGCAGTTTTCCCCTGCTCCCGCCCGCAGCCCCTTTCCCAGCTTGTGCCAACACTCCCCTCCCGCCCCCGGTACCGCATTGCGGAGCTGCCCGCTAACACCGGACCGGCCCGGGCGGGGGAGATGGGGGCACATCCCAGCCCGACCGGGGCTCGACTTGTTTTGAGGGCAATAATTGGAGCTCCACGGGGATCTCAGCTGTGCCTGTGCTACGGGAGCGCTGCCGGTGGGTCCCCCCATCCTCATCCTCGCTGTGTAGCGGCAGCGGATGGACAATTAGTTGTCGTGGCTTTTAAAATGGTGTAAATCGAGATGTTTTCGGTCACAGGATTGGAGTGTGGGGCTGACCTCCCCCGCAGTGGCGGCTTTGCTCGCAGAGGGGATTAGCCCGACTCTCCACACCCGTGGGCAGGATTTGGTGAGTTTGGATCAAGCCAGGGGAACACCCAGCCCTTTATTTCGTTTCTTTCTCCCCCTTTGTTTGTTTGTAAGGGGATTTTTTTCTCCCTCTTCCACAAGAACAAAAACCTCGGGGTGCATCTGCAAACTCTCTTCCCTGGAGTCTGAGCACTAGGAGGGAAAGCAAAACTGCGGGAAGAGGGTGCAAGAAGCCCCTCCACCCGCAGCTGTAAGACGACCTCTTCCCAAAAAACATGTGTCCTACGTTTTGTAAACAGCGGAATGCCACCGGAAATCTTTAGCTGCCTCCCCTTAACCCAAAAACGTGTTGTAGCCCCGACAAGGGGAGAATGAACCTCTCTCTGCCCCTGCCCTGCTCCTCCAAGCCCCCCATGAATCAGGCCAGCCTCATCATCTATGTTTTCTCTTTATTGTTCGATATATTTATGTACCACATTATATGTTAAAGATAGATTTTTTTCTGATATACATTTTTCATCTTATTTACCACAATGACACCACACGTACATTGGAAACAGCTCCACGGATCTGGTAGATTGCACAGAATGAATTGTGTCGTAGTTTTGTTCCTGCAATCCTGAACGACATCAAATCCAACCATATATTATAATTATTTTTTTTTTTTTTAGCTTTTCATAATTTAGAAATAACAATTGTTAAAACGAAACGAAACATAAGTCACCGAGAAGTGGACTCCAGGGCTGCGATTTCAACCAGAGGCAGCACATTTGTGTTCAATGGGAAGCGCCGTTCCTCGGTGTGGATTCGGATGGAAGAATCGAGCAGTCCTGACATCTATGACACTACGGTGTAAACATTGCAGGTAAGCGGCATCACCGGTCGTCAGACGCTGCTTGGGCTTGTTGGGCTGGTCGTACAATCTGGGTCTCATCTACATCCATCTCTCAAAGTGTTCAAACAAAGGTCCCTGCTCCCGGCGCCCACGGTGGGTTTGCTTCCGTCTGTGAGCGCAGCGACCCAATCCCATGGGATCGGCACCTGTGTTTCAATTCTGAAACACTGAATTGCATATCTGTGAGGAGTGTTGAAAACTGCCACTGTTTCCCAACAGGCCATTTGTGGGGGGACAAGCTTCAGGCAACGAGTGAGGAGATAGGGGTGGGGCACCAGATAATTTCCTTTCAAAAAATCTAAATAACAAAAAAATAGATTTAAATCTGAGCTTATTTGAAAAGACATCAGGGCGAGCACTTTCATCTCTTATTTTCCTTAGTTTGCAGATTCTATGACATAGAATTTGTTGGATGCACGTAACGAAAATAATGACTCTTTCCATTAAAGGGATGCAGAATTATTTGGCTATGCGGATGTTCGATGCGATTCTCTTCCTGCACCCGACTCTGGCCCCTCCTTAGTCTTCAGCATTGGTTCTGAAAGCCTCTATGAGGCCTTCTAAAGAGTGGATGAACCCAGAGACGCTGCAGATACCACCTATAACGAAAATGGCAACATCAAAGAAGACATGATGCCACAAGAGCTTCCTCCACAAGAGTTTGAGGTGGAAGAGACTGGGGAGCAGGAAACAGAGCCCTGCGCCTGTGAGGCTCCCAGTAAGACCCATCAAGAGGGCAAAATGGGGGACATAAATAGCCATGAGCAGGGTGAAAACTACCAGGGCACATCTGAGGGTGAGTCCCCAGGATTTGAGCCGCCCATCACCCCCATAGCAGTTGGGGAAGAAAGCCCTGTTTCCGTCTTGGAAAAGGGACCTCTCCAGGACTTCTACAGCTGCAAAGAACGGCAAGGGGTATGAGAGCAAGGCTTTGGCCACCAAGAAAATGTTGACTACTGCTCTAATGGTGGATGGCAAGTTGTCTGTAATGACCTCCTTGGTCTCATCAGCCCAGGTCAGGTAGGCGACCAAGGCAAAGAGTCCCTTAAGGATGCAAGCTGCTATGTGAGTCCAGTTCATCATGCAATGAAACTCCTTGGGGTTCTGCATGTTCCCCTCCAAGGAAGGCAGAAAGATCTGGGAGGTGTAGCTGAAGACAATGATGCCAATGGAGATGGGAAACTTCTTGACATCAATGTAAAACTTGACTTTGTCCCAGGCCCAGTCGCGCGCCCTGGAGAGGCAGTAGGCGATCACCAGGATGTTGATGACAAAGTGGGCTAATGTGCAGAGCAAGCTGAACTTGGAGACTGCCTTGAGGTTCTTCAAGAACGCACAAGGCAGGAGCACTGCCGTGGCAATGATGGACCACGACTTCTGGGAGACGGGCAGGTTGGGGAAGCTGTTGTACATCAGGTTCCCACTGACCACCACATAGAGGATGCAGGTCATGACCAGTTCAATGATCTGAGCCACGTTCACAATTCTGCCCCCGAGGGTGGGGAAGCGGGGCGCGCAGCACGCGTTCGCGATGTCCACGTAGGAGTCTCTCACCCTGACTATCTCCCCATCCTCATTCTCTTCGTAAAGACAGGCAATAAGGATTTTCCCAGTGTAGCAGCAAACCACTGCAGCGAAAATTATTAAAAAGAGTCCTAGGTATCCACCATGAAGGATGGCATAGGGCAGGCCCAGAACAAACATTCCCTAGAAAGAGACAAAATAGAAACCGTGTTGCTGGATCTCTGAGGGGCCAGGCCAGCGGCCGGGCACACAGCAGCCGCACCACGGCGGTCACGTGTGTGCTCCCTGTGTGCCCACGCACCATCACACCCATGCAGGCAGTCACACAGTCACGCCACGCAGTCGCGGTGACGCACCCCCTGTCCCTGTGACGTGCCACCCCCACAGTCACACCCCGCAGTCACGCCCGCGCCATCGCACCCCCGAGCACCCACAGCGGGCGAGCAAGGGTTTGGTGCTTTGCCCCAGTCTCTACCCTGTCTGTCCCCAGCTCCTCTCAGTGCACCGAGATCTCCATAGCTGGGGACATCCGGAGGGACCGGACTGGGCTCACTCCAGTGCAGCCCCATCACCAGCCCAGTCACCCCCTGTCCCTCCTTGCCCATGACCCTTGCTGGGGCAGCCTGATGGGGTCTGAAGCTGCAGCATGACAGGGTTGGGGCCTGGGCCCCTCCCTGTTGCTGTGCCGTTTTCAGGAGTGGAAGGGGGGCAAAGCAGAAAGCTGGGTTGGGGGCTTTAGTTCCTTTTTTTTTTTTAATCTGTTTTTCCTCTCCTTTCCTTTATTCCTCCTTGTTATTCTCCTCTATCTTTCACCTATTTTTATTTATTTTTTCCTCCCTTTTATTCCCTTTCCCCGCTTTTTCCCGAAGCTGGTTTGCAATCAGCCCACGGCTGCTGCCCGAGACACAGAGCACGTAACAGGACCAGGATCAGGGAGCGCTGCCCGGTGCCCCGCGGCGGCGGCGGCCGTACCTGGATGGCGTTGGTGACGTTCCATCCCGCCTCCCATGCCGTGATCTTGGGCTTGCCCTGCCCGGAGAGCTCGGAGCAGGCCTCCTTGGAGGCGGAGGGCGGCAGGGGCCCTGTGCCGTCCCGCTGATAGTGGATGTCCCCCTCCAGGGGCGGCTCGCCGCCCTCCTCGCTGCCCTCGGACTTGAGGATGTCCATCTGCAGCCCTTGCCGATGCTCCATGTCCAGGTCGTCGCAGTGGGCGAAACCCACCGCCTCCTCGTCGGTGGCCGCCTGGAAGCCCATCCTGGCGAACATGCCGCTCATCTTCGCCTGGGATTTGTGCGACACCGTGGTGGCCACGTTGGACAGCTTGCTGCGGAGGAGGGTGGCCATGGCGGCGGCTCTGGTGACTCCGCTGCTCGCGGACCCTCGGGGATGCAGAGACCCGACGGGGCGGGCGGGCGGCGGGGCGCTGGACGGGACTTGTTCTCCCGACGAGGGGCGGCTGCGGGGAGCTGCTCCGAGCCGCTACCTCCTCGTCCCGGCGCAGTGCGGGCGGCTCCCGGCCGGGATGCCCAGGGGCATGACACCGCTGCGGGGGGAGCGGGCCCGCACGCCCCGCCGCCCGCTCCGCGCTGCTCCGCGCCGCTCCGCCGAGCCCCGCGGCGGGATCGGGGGCGAGTCGGGCGGGATGGGGCTGTCAGCAGCCGGCGGATGTCACCAGACGGGCAGAGCAAGCCCCTGGCAGAGCGCGCCGCGTCTCCATCGCAGTGCGCCCACCTCGCGGAGAGAAGAGGAGAGGGGAGAGAATTGCTGCATTTCTGGGGGAGGTACCAGCCTCCCCGGCCAAGCCCAGCCCCCCGCACTCCCCCCCCGCCCCACCCACGCCCGCCGGGTCCCGCCAGCAGCGCCGCAGCCCGGGACCCCCCCCCCCCCCGGCCCGGCTCCGCATCCCTTGCACTGCCCCCCTGCCCCTCACCTGCCCCGCACCTGCCCCTCACCCGCCCCGCACCCGCCCGCAGGCCCCCGGCCGCCAGCCCCTTCCCCACGGAGAAACAAAAGAACCCCGCTGAAGAGGCGGACAGGCGACTTTCGACAGGTTCTTAACTGGATTTTCCTCCTCGTATCCCCTTAGTTTTTTTTTCTCTATCCCCTAAAACGCTCGGCCCCTTTGGAAGCGAGGGGCGGCCTGGGCAGCGGCCCCTGCCCCGGGGACACGGCTCTGCATGGCCACCCCCGCACAGGGAGCGAGGGCTCAGATCTCTGTAACGATTCCTGGGATCAGGGAGCTCCAATACCGGCGGGACAAGGGGCACAGATCTCGTTTGGGGCCCGCAGCCGGGTGGCACCGCAATGGCACCGCACCGGCACCGCCCGGCTGCGGGGGGCACCGGCACCCGGGGGATGCTCCGGGCAGGGCTCTCGGTCCCCACCAGCTAAAACTGAGGTTGTCCTTTCTTTAAACAAAATACCGATATTTTCGGTTTGTTTCCAAGCGCTTATGTTCGTTTGTATGTTATAAGCCTTACGATTTTTAATTTATTTTAAATTTTTCCGAGGTGAGCGGCCAACATAGCCGACAACGGCAACGGGAAATCCCGGTCCTGTGGTGTGGCACAGACAAGTGGAGAGTGGCAGGGGGAGCGATGGCATTCGAGGGCGGTGTGTGGGAAAGCACGTCCCCTCTGCGGCGGGAGAGCCTTTGAATCGTTGTTAAAAAAAATATTACATATATATATATATAAAATATATGTTATATATATGTTATTTGAAAGGTGGGGGGAGGGAGGAATTTCTGTTTCTTTTGATGTTTTGAAAGGCAAAAATAGAACATTATTTTACTACAGATGGGAGGAAAAGCGACCACTAAATTATTTGCTAGTATCTTTGTTGAGGGAGCAGGCAGGAAGCGCCCAGGCTGCGGTTGCAGGTGAGATGCGGTACCGAGAAGACATGGGGGAAAAAAACCAATTCCTGGGAGCAAAACCCCCTAAATAACCTCTTTAAATACCTTTTTATTTTTTTTTCCTCAGCCACAATCCAAAAACAAATTGCGTGCAAGAAGGCTGAAAAAAAACAGAAAAAAACCTAAAATATCCCCGGTGAAGGCTGTACCCCTAAGGGGTCTCTCGGCCTCTGCTCCCGGCGCGGGGATGCTTCTACATCCAGCCCCCCAAAATGTTTGGTTTTTTTGATGGCAGCGGAGGAGGAGGGCGACTGAGCGTGGCGCATCCTTGGCTTTGCGTGGGAATTATTACATGTGAGTGCACAGATAGGTCGAGAAAGCCGAGCGGGGCACGGCTTCGCCCCGGCTTTAGCAGCGTCTTGCCGGGCTGGGATTTAAGGGGCGAAATTGGAAAGCTCGGGCCGCCACCGCTGCCCTCGGCTGCCGCAGCCGCCTTTTCGCCTCTTCGCAGCCCGGGAAAAGCAGTGCTGCGATGGACACCGTGAGGGATTAATCCAATGATTTCTTCCTTTTTTTTTTTTTTTTTTTTTTTATTAACGTTATTTTTAAATTCATCCTAAGACGAGTTCGTTATGAAAGAAGACGTGAAGGAGCTCCGTTTCTGGAGGCTGCAGGGGGCATCAGGGAAGAAGGAACGAAAATGCATCCAAATCTCTGTCTGGTGCGTGATTATTTCCTTAAATATCCCTGACGCATCCCTGCCCCTGCACCCCCCAACGTCGGCTGGGAGACCCAAAATGGTCCCAGCGGGCATCACGCTGCACCCCCGGCCAGCAGCCCTCGATGCCAGGGAGTGGAGGGGGCTCCACTGGGAGCCACCCAGCTGACCTTTAAGGTCTCTTCCAGCCCAAACCTTTCTGTGATCACGCCAAGGGTGGAGGAAACGGACTTTTGGCTCTTCGTTGAGCATCCAGAATATCATGGATGTGTCGGGCTCGGGAGATATCTCTTAGAGAAAAAAAAAAAATCCCTAACCAAAATTAATAATAATAATAATAATAATAATAATAATAATAATAATAATAATAATAATAATAATAATAATAATAATAATAATAATAATAATTTTTTAAAACCACAAATGACAAAAAAAGAAACAAAAACCACAAAACGACAGAAAACCAATTTCAAAAAAAAAACCAAAAAACCCAACCCAACCCAAACCAAACAAAAAAAAACAACCCTCAAAAAAACCACAACACAAAACCAAAAAACCGAAACCAAGCAAAATCCCCCCAAAACAACCAATAAAGCAAAACTCCAGCCAAGAAAAGGAAAAAAAGAAAATAATAATAATAAAACAAAAAGCCACATGGAGCTTGAAAATAAGTCCAGGATCTCAGGGCCGGTGAGGAGATAATGCCCCCGGTCAGGGCTGTCCCGGGAGGGCCCTGGGACCCTCCGTCCCTTCGGCGGGCTCGGGCAGTTCCTCCGGCCGGGGATGCCCTGGGGTCGGGGGTCTCTTTTCCCCCTGCTGCATGGGGCTGTGCCCCCTCCTTGCCCGGGGGACCCCTCAAGATGAGAGCCCGCAGAGCGCCGGGGGCTGCTGAGCCTCGTCGGACCCCGAGATCAGTGAGAAACTGTGGGGGATGCTGAGGATGCTGAGGAGATCAGGGTCTGGGGGCTCCGACGGATACAGGAGCGGGGGTGTCGCTGTGCCCCCCCGATTTTAACGCCGGGAGCTGATCCCGCACCCCCCTCCCCTCTCTCCGCTGGCACCTCCTCCGCCCCCGCCACCCCCTGCCCGGCTGGGAACACCCACCCGGGGTCACTCTGCCTCTGGCGGGACGCCCTCTGCTCCTGCCCCGTTTCCAGGAGCGGGAGAAAAAGATTTTCTATAGCGGCGACTGGAAAAATAAAAGGACTTTCTCCCTTCTCCCCCCGAATTACTACCGACGGCTTAAATTGAGTAGAAAGCACAAAAATAGAAGTGGGGGCGGCGAGGAAGGGCTACGGGACACAGAAAGAGGGAGAGGAAGAGAGGAAAACCTGGAAAGATGGAGAGGGGGGTTGGAGCATTTACCTCTGCTTCTCTCCCCATCGCTGCCCGCAGTGCACCGGAGGAGGCTGGAGAGGCGAGCGGACCGACGGACGGACGGACGGATGGAGGCAGCAGCGTCACTCCGGGGCTCTCCCTAACTCCCAATTAACCCAAGCAGGATAATGGTGCCAAACCTTATCCAAAGGTTAGCGGCTCTCAGGGGGGCGTTTGAGCTGCAAATCGTTTCAGCCGAAGCTAAAAGGCGAGAGCGAGCCCGCGAACGAGCCGCAGCCTCCCCTCTGCCAGCGCTGGAGCCGGCAGGCTCTGGCACTGTCTGCTTTCTCTGCAGCCGCTCCCGGGGCGGGCTGAGGGTCTCCTGTAGCCCCCCGAGCAGCCCTAGGGGTGTGCAGCCCTGCTCCTGCGGGGAGCAGCTCGTCCAGACACCCCCGCCATCCTCCCCAGGCACGTCCAAGCCGGAGGAGCAATTCTGCCTTATCTCTTCAGACCAGGCTTGCGAGGGTTGTGACTGGGTCTTCTGATTATTAAATTGAGGGAAAAGAGCTTTTTGTGCTCAAAAATCATTCAAAGCAAGCCAGGAAGGCCAGTCCTGGGTGTGCTGTCTTTCTAAATCCCTCATCACCAGCTCTTCTCCCAGCTGCTGGGCAGCACAGAGCAGTTCCAGTTGCACAAAGGTGCAGATATTCGGGAGCAGGATGGGCATCACTCCTAGTTCACTGCTCACTCAGGCTCCCAACCCACAAAGGATTTGATTCTCATGGGTTTTGGGGGGTCGTGAGCTGCTACAAACACACTAGACTGCAAATTGTGACCATATTAAAAAGGGGGTGTGCAAATCCTGAATGCTCACCTTCATCCTCCCCTGTAACACTCAGGGAAAGAGTGGGTGTCCAAATGCAGGTGTGCAACCCCCTGATTCCTGCTCAGTCTCCTGGCCTATGGCACGATATTTCCCCACACCCCTCTAACCTGCTGCAGGGCACCTCCAGCACAGCTGCCACCTCCTGAGACAGGAAGGTTGAGAGGCACCTTCTGCCCAAACAGCCAAGAAAATTCCACAGTCACATCTGCCTGAAGAATAGAACTCACACAGGTCAGCCCAGGCATTCTTGGAGCAGCAGCCACCCCTCTGGACAGGTACATGTGCACCAAGGGAGGCCATCCCAGGACATGGAAGTGGTTCCACCTTCCTGCAGCCGTTGCCAAAAGCAGCTCCTGGGTTTCTGGCCAGGCCGATGCCAGCCCTGCAGCAGCAGCAACGCACAAGCACCAGAGGCTGCCCAGCCGTGCCTTCATCCCAGCTCTGCCTCCTCATCCCCCTCCACCACCGCGCCGGCAAACTCTGACAGGATAATGAAGAGTTGCACGATATACTATAAAAAGGCAATTAGATAAACTGCTGGATTGGGACCAGCTCCTGTGACCTAGTTAATAGCTCTGGGAATTTCGGGATGTAGGGAAGGAAAAGGCATTGGTGTCAGGACGTGGTGCACGGTGAGTGGAGGGGAGGGAGGTCTGTGGGCTGCAGCACAGGCTGCTGGAATGTCCCAAGCCTTGGGGTCCCCCTCTTGAGGGTGTTTAGAGCTCGCCAGCAGCAAAGAGCACAAAGTGAAAACTCTGCATGTAGAATCACACAGGCTGCTGCTGGGTCTGTGCTCTGGTGTTGTGGCTGAATCCACAGTCCGGTGTTCAAGACAAAGACAGCAGCAGCCACACTGACAAATACTCTGCAGCAAAATGACCATAACAGAGTGAAAGCCAAAGGCAGAGTCCTCAGGAGAAAGCCTGCAGTGGATGTCCCCTCTTTATTTCATTTTTTCTACTGAACACAAAATGGCTGCCTAAATTACAGACTCATTAAAAAAAAAAAATCACACATATTAAGGATTGGGAATATCAACATTTTAGATTGATGTCTATTATGATAAGAAATTTTTATTATATGTAAAAAAAAAAAGGTTTATTGACTTTACCTAATTATTTGCAAAATAAATAACTTCTGATCTGTAATTTGGGGTAAAATTTGTACATGAATTTCTGTGACTTCCATTTCCCAGAGGGAAGAGCCTTGATAAATCATTATTGCCTACAAACTAAAAATTAATTTGCGATTTGAGCATAACACATTCCCAAAAACACTTTCAATAAGCTGGAATTGAATTTAACTCATTGTTTGTCTTTATGCTTCACATAAAAATTAAACAGTAGCCACTGGATACCAAATTCCCAACTCACTACTCTGTACTATTGTTCCCATGAGTCTAACAGCATTTTCATTGACTTAATATATAAAGCTTCATCACTGTCAAATTAAATATTCATATATGTACATGCTCTTGTATTTCACAGGAAATGACAATGAACTAGAAAAGGAAGGTGCACACTTCATAGGTGCTAAGCTTTTAAATATCAGCTTCCAAATAAAACGCTCTTCTGCTGGAGTTATAGAGGCTGTAACAAACAGGAAATTTATCCTTGTGGTCTGATTATGCCCCAGTACTGGAGAATTTTTATATAATCTATATTTTTTTTCTTGTTCTTTTAAGGCTGTTTTTTCTTAATTGTGTTTAATCTGTGCATGCTGTGGGAAGGGCTCTCAGGGCAGAGGGCCAGCCAGCAGCCAGCTTGCCTTGGGGTGTTTCTTGTCAGGAGGGCTCAATCTCAGCCTGCTCCATCTCCCATCTGTCCATTTGCCTTCTCCTTTTTGTGTCCATTTCGGATAAAAGCAGGTCAGCAACACACAGTCACTCACATCTCCTGCAAACATCTTTTCACTCTTATCCAAAAGCCAGGAGGAACAATTTGGGAAACCCCAAATCCTGCTTGGAGATATTCCCAACAGCTCAGCCAAGGCTAACAAGGCAAGGCAGCAGGCACAGGTTTGTGTATCTTCCTTTGACAGGACTCTCTCTCAGTGTTCTGGAGTGATAGAAATGATGGAAATGATGGAATGGTCTGCCTGGGGAGGTGGTGGATGTGTTTAAAAAAAGACTGGATGTGGCACTCAGTGCCATGGTTTAGTTCAGGTGTCAGGAAACAGGTTGGACTCGATGATCTTGAAGGTCTCTTCCAACCTTGTGATTCTTGTGGTTCTCGTGGTACCAGGTTCACCTAAGCCAGGGACTGGAGCTCCTGGCAAAATTGCAGCTGGGTCTCTGAACCCGACTCCCACACCAATTCGTGGAGCCTCACACGTGGGGGGTGCTGCTTCCAGCAGCAGGATTTGGATGTGCAGCCTCTGCGTGCAGATACCATCAGTTAGTCTGGGGTTAGATTTCTAGACCAAAAATAAACTCCATGTCAAGGATACAGTGAGAACCTGAGCCCAGGAAACACCATGTGAAGCTGCTGCTGTGTGCTGAGGAAAGCCAAAGGGCAAAGTGAGGCATGTCACAGCTTGTTCCAGAGGGAAGGAACCTCAGCCCGCAGAGGAGGGGACACAAAACCTCTCCTCATGCTGCTGCCTGTGAGTCCCCTGCCTGCCCACTGCCAGCTGAGGGGACACTGGTGCTTGTGGGCAAGGACTGGAAGCTGCACTCACCTTGGCTGCCTCTGCTCTGCAGTGCGGGCAGAGTCCTGCTTCTAGCAAAGAAAGCTGAAAAAAAAAAAAAAAGGAAAGAAAGAAAGAAAGAAAGAAAATCTCTTTTTGCAGGAAGGCTCCACACACATCATTCCCTTTCATCCCACAATGCCGGGGTGAGCAGTGCAGTGCACGATGCTGGGAAAAGTCACTGTAGCACAGGCAGGGTGTGAGTGCCTGGCTCTCTGCAGCCAGAGGGAGACTGGGATGGAGCAGAACCAGCCCTCCTGGTCCTGCACTAACAGGGGCAAGGAAATGCAGCTACTTGTGCCCAACACAAAAAATAGAGAACCTGCTTATTTCTTAATGGCCCAGAGAGATCAGCTCATCAGTGTCCTTGTCTGCTGTTGCAGAAATGCCCATAACAACCCTCCATACCTCACACTGCAGGCAGTGCTGACTCCAGAGCCTCAATAATTACATCCCAAATGTTGCATTTCTATAGCGTTTCTCAAATACTCTCACCTGAAGATTTTCCTGTCAACACTTCAGATTAGCAACGCTGGCACAGGATAATATTTATTGTCCTCACAAGCAAACAAGCAGCGAGATTTTTGTCCAGAGGCACCAGAGGAGTCCAACCAGCCCTGGGGGTCTCAGCATCAACCCTACAGGCAGAAGAGCAGACCTTTGCAGAGGGATCTTTCTTTTTTCATCGAGGATAATATACAGAAAGAGAACAGGTACTAGGGCAGGACTGAAATTATCCTTTGCCAGGAGACAATAAGGAGGGAACAGACCATGAGCTGGAAATCACAGCTGCAGCAGAGGATGTATTTTTGGTGATGCAGCAGCGCAGTGCATAGCTGTCAGCCCACACTGACACACAGCAAATATTTCAGAAAAATAGAGATTTCACCTGTAACCAGTGCAGCAAACATCCTGTGGGGATTTCGGTCACTTCCTGGTGGGATGCTCTGCTCCATAAGAGGCAGAAATGTGCCCAGGACTAGGCAAGGTGCAGGCAGGGTGGTTTTCACCCAAGGCTGCTCTGCAGCTGCCAGGAGCCCGAGGGTCTCTGCTTCATGGGTATTAGAGGGACGGATTCTGTGCCTTCCAAGAATCTACCTTAAGCCTTTGAACTAAGAGAGGAAGGAAAATGAGATTTAAAAATATTTGCAAGTAAGGACTTTGTGGGCACTAAGGCAGCATTCCTGCCCACTGCCTCCATCCTTGCAGCGAGCTGAGGCAGCAGCACAGGGTGGCTCAGAGGCTCAGAGGGGCTCGTGGTGCCACAGCAGCCCTGCACTGAGCTCCAGGAGCCCAGCCCAGTGTGGTGCATCTGCCTGGGACACACTGCAGGATATGGAGGGGCTTTACCTTGCCCTGCTGCTGCTTTTCCAGCAGGAAGGAAACTCAGACTCTGGGCAGCCTTGCTGTGCTGGTTTGCTGCTCCCCCACACCACTTTCCTCCTGGGACAGATCTTAATAAAGGGGACAAGCTGTTGATGAAGTGCATCATTGCATTCCATGAATGCACCAGCTGGGCTCACTCTTTGTGGCTCAGGAGCTTCCCAAACCCACTCAGGACCACCAAGACTTCAGGCACCTCTACAGCTTTGTGTGGGGATCCAAAGATCATCAGCAAATAAAATAACCAATATTTTAACCATGTTTATACCTTTTCATCCATTTGTACCATGTTGTAGGCCTCTGTAAATGCATACCAATATATTTATTTCCCAGGGGAGTGTTAAGCAGTCTTTAAACTTTGAAACTCTGAACTTAGCAGCCTGTAATCCCAAAGTACTACTATTAAAAACACGGTTATCATAATAAACTTTTGGCATCACAGCACTATTTGCTTTTAATAGAACAGTACTTCTTAAGCAATTTAGTTAATTTGATTTATGACAAAAAGAAATGTGGAGAGTATAAAACCTCAGGAAGAGAACAGCAGGAAAGGCAGCTCTGTGATTACCTCCTCCTGCACATGTAAACTGCAGATGAGGTAAATTAATAATGAGACTTAAAGTTACTATTTCTCCACATTGGAAAGCTGGGTGAGAGGAGACTGCAAGGCTGGGAAAGGAGAGGGCTGTGCTGTCCCACAGCAGGACTGTGATTCCAATACTGAAACACTTCACCTTAGGACTAGCTATTAAATAAACATTTGGTGGTTGCAGGTAGAATATCATCAAGATTTGTTTCCTGAGGCTTGCAAAAATCATTGAACTCACCAAACTGGGCACAACAACCTCCCAGCTTTTCCAGGAGGAGCTGACATCCTTCCTGCCACACCAAAGGTCTTTGGCTGTTATAGCTGGACACTTGGTTTACCAAAAACTTCTGTACACAGCACAAACCCCTTATGGGGGAAGGGCACCCTGGGATTCCAAATTTCCAACTTGTGCAGGAAAGCAGAGATTAAACTTCCTTGTTCCATTTCAGTCGCTGTAGCTCTGTCACTGCAGATAAATCACTGGAGCCCAACTGATAATGGGACAGAAGTGCCCAGAGAGAAAGTTGAACTAGAGGGTCTCACGTTCCTTGGTCTCTCTATAATCCAGATCTCTCTATAAACCAGGATTTCTTTCTCTGGTCTTTCTACAAACCAGGATTCCTCTCTGACACCTGATGTCAAATTTCTCCCTGACATTGCCTCCATCACCTCGCCCTGCACAGGGACCCCTCCTCAGCCCATGGCCCAGCCACTAGCCATGCTGGAGGCTCCTGCCCATCCCAAGCCATGCTCCTCCCTCCCACTGTCCCTTCTTCCCTGCCCCAGAAGTGTCAGTCCCGATGTCCCCTCTCCCAGCTCTGCCAAGTGACCTGAGTGACACAGCTGAACTAGAGGGGCCAGAGGTAACATTTATTTGTTCTCATTAACAGATAATTACCGAGGGCTCTGAAGCTGTCAGATCTGATAAAGGGACATTAAAATAGTCTTTATCTTCCTTCACTTTTCCAGTTTCCCTCAGAACAGAGCACTGGTCACTGAGTCCTGTCTGGGAAGGCTGAGGGCGACCTTACAAGCCCCTGTCTCCAGAGAAGCTGCTAAAAGCAGCCTGTCCTCCTGCTGAGTCAAACCCAGTATCTGCTCAGATCACCACCCGTGGCTTCTCAGTTTGTTTGTACCCATCAGTCAAATCTTTCCAAGGAAATTCAATCTTTAGCATGATTTTCCCATTAACCTTCACCACAGAAAGCCACTAGAAAGAGCAGTGGAACAGTCACATTCAAAACCAGCTCCACAGCAACCTATCAGAAACTTCTCTCAGGCAATGTGGGATGCTACAACAGCCCAAAAGGGACCATTACCCAAAGAAACAGCAGCCAAAATGGGACTATTACCCAAATAAACTTGAAAGCCCAATTCTGAAGCAGGGAGGGGGTCAGAGCAGATAATCCCACTTCTCCAGGAGCTCAGGTGGTGCACTGCAACAAGACACGGTGTCTGCAGAACCATCATCAGGGCTGAAAGCAGGGAAATAAGTCAATAATTGAGTAATCAGTAGCATCTTACTTTTTTTTAATGAACCTTGGGAAGAGGATTTCCCCCCAGCACCCTCCCTCTCCTCTTTTTCCCAGAGCTCATCTTTCACTTTGTCATGCCATTCCCAGCTGGCCAGCTGCAGCCTGCCTCCATCCCTTTTCCATTACACACTCGGCTGAGCCGAGGACGGAAGGGCCCCTGGATTCCAGCGAGAAGGTAATTAATTGACTTTCTGCTCTCGTTGCTATGCGGCAAAGGTGGAAGCCGCAGCAGCCACAGTTCATTTTTAATCCTGGAAGATTAGTCACAAACGGCATCATTACCGAGGTGATCAGTGCCCCAGTAAAGGCACTGGCTCGGGGAAGGGGTGTTCTCAGGAAGAGGAGGGCTGTGAGGAAGCCAGGAGCAGCACACCCACCCCACTCCCTGTTAACCCATCAGCCAGGGGTTAATTTTGTGGCTCATCTCCTGGGTCGTCTTTTCCTTTATATCTTAAACCTGCCCTAACCTCCAGGCTGGGCACAGAGCAGAGCCACCACTGCTTTGCTGGCTGGTGTCAGCCCCTCCAGGCACAGACTCCAGGTAGGAGCAAAAAATCTCTTTTTGGAGCTGAAAAAGTGGCAGGTTGGGTATCCTGTCCTGGCAGTGTCCTAGGCCAGGTTAGATGGGGCTTGGAGCAATCTGGTCCAGTGGAAGGTGTCCCTGCTCATGGCAGAGGGGTGGAATGAGATGATCTCCAAGGTCCTTCCCAAACCCAAACCACTCTGTCAATCTGTGACTGTGTCATGTGCCCAGCTCAGGTGAACACCTTTCCCTGTTGTGACAGCAGTGCTGCGCCCTTGAAGGCACAGACATCACCAAAATCAGCTTCTTAGTGTGATGGAATGGAAAATTCTACCAAAAATTTTTAGAAGATCATTTTTCAGTTCAAAATACTAAGAACTATTCTCTAGCTGAGATGATAGGACCAATTACATGCAGAAAATTGTACATATGATGAAAATATTTTTGAATTTCAACTCCAGACATACACTGGAAATCAATTCCTCTCTCTCCAGCAACAAAAAATAATAACAAAAATATATCTATTATTTGGGCACATTCATCCAGGTAAGGGCTTCTCACTGCACTGGAATTTGACTCCCCTGAATAATCAGCTGGTTCTCTACAGCCCACCCTGGCTTTTGGTGATTTCTCACTTCCCAGCAGCACGATGCCTCCAGCCCCACAGGGCCTGATGTGCTATTTGCCTGAGAAGGTCAGCAGCAGAACAAATATTTGCACTTCCTGTGTCTCATTTAGGGCTTTATAGGAATTAAAGTTTTATTTTATGATCAAACTCTGTATCTCTCTCTGTTTTTTCCCAGGTTTCTTGTTACTCTGGGATTGTTTCCTTTGATTTCCAGGTAGTACCAATGCCATTTTTGCCAGCTCACACACACAGAACCTTGCCAGGATCCAAGCCTTAGTGATGGTACAGAAAATATTGTTTTCATAGAATCACAGAATGGTTTGGGTGAAAAGGAACCTGAAAACCATCTCATTCCACCCCCTGCCATGGGCAGGGACCCCTTCCACTATTCCAGTTTGTTCCAAGCCCCATCCAGCCTGGTCTTGGACACTTCCAGGGATGGGGGGATTCTGTAGGAATGCCCTGAATGGGGTCAGACTCAACACACCTGTAACGACAGAAGGGATTTTTCTGCCTGTGTGCCTTATCTTCCACTCAGCAGTGGAAGTTCAGCTTTTTCCACTCACTCCTGTCCCAGGACAGGCTCACCTGGGGACTGAGGATGTGATTTTGGGGCTCCTCTGGAACGTGCTGAGGTGGAAGGAAGGTCACTGCCCACCAAGTGAAACCTGTCACTGGGAACAAGGCAGGGATCCTCTGCTCACTTCTGGCCAGGACCAACATCAAATTTACAGCAGCTGTAAAAGCACAAGGCTCCCTGCCCTGCCAGCAATCCCAGCAGAGCTGTCTCATTTTGCCGAGGTGGTGACTGCTCTCCCACACGGACCTGAGCACACACATCACACACGGGAGCAGTGCAGGGGCCTCAGCTGCAGCAGCACCCGGAGGAAAAGCACATTGTTAAAGGTGTCAGTTCATAGCACAGAGCCTGGGCCAGGCAGAGATTCATTTTCACCTTTCTGGAACTGTTGCAAAGCCTGAAAGTCATTTTCTTTCACGATTCTTGGAGCTGTTGTGAGCTGCCTCCTTCATCGCTGCGAGGTGTTTGCTCCGACCCTCGGTGGAGGTGACCCGTGCTCCTGTGCTGCTGGCAAAGAGATGCTCTGTGATCCTCACACCCCTGCGGCTGCACCAGCAGGGGCACAGCATCCCAAGGAGCTGATTCCAGAGGTTCCCATCCCGCCTTTCCTTTCCATCCCTGCATCCCAGGGATTCCTGCTGCCGTCACCGATGGCATTCAAGCCCTTACCTGCATGAGAGCCGTGCTTCCCCCTCCTCCTCCCCAGCCGGCTGCTCTCAGGAACTGGGACACACCTCGGAGATGCTTTCCAGAGTGAACCTGAAGAAAATAAAGAGCTAAAATGTGTTTTACTGTTTTGAACCTTTAACACCTCACACAGATTTTGTCGGCTTGGCGTTTACAGCCCCCTGTGCCTGTGCCGTGCCTGCTCAGGCATGCTGTGAGCTGTGCTCTGAACAGCTGGAGCACTTCCCTGTGCCCACGGTGAGGCTGCAGAGCTGCTGCCTCTGACGTGGGATGTGCATCAGCAAAAAAACAATGCCTGAGGTTGCAAAGAAGAATTTCTGAATGGGCACACCCCCCCTCAGCAGAGTTGATTTCCTGAGGCATAATAAAATGAATTGCCTTCAAACGTGGAGGTGAAGAAATGTATGCATATGCCCTGTCTGTAGAATCAAGAATCTCCTGAGCTGGAAGGGACCACAAGGATGGAGTCCAAGTCCTGTCCCTGCACAGGGCACCCCCAAGAATCCCACCTTGTGCCTGAGCAGAGTCCAAGCACTCCCTGAGCCCTGGCAGCCTTGGCCCTGACATGGATTCATCTGTTATATACAGAATACAATGGCCAGAGGAGATTTTTTTTTTTCCCATGGAGTTACAGCAGACTGTGATTTGTTTCAGGTTTTATGAAGTTCTCTCTAGGGCAGTTTCCTGGGCAGATACTGGAGGTACAGCCACTCACCAACATCCATCCATCCATCCATCCATCCATCCTTATTCCAGTTGCCCCTTTGCTCAGGAAATCACTTTGCTCTTTGGGGGCCAATCCAGAGGAGCAGCCAGCACTGACTTGCACCTTTCAGAAGGGTCGAGTGGGGCAGATTCAGAGCTCTGAATTTTGAACATTTTGTTGTGCTGCTGATATGCTGGGTGGGTATTGTTGGACCGAGTGCCAAACGCTGTGATTGTGTAGATAGGAGGCCTGGAACTGTGTGAGGCAACAGGGGATTGTTCCTTGCCTTATCTCCTCTGCTCAGTGCACGTCATCATCCCTGATCTCACAGGTCCCACAGGACGTGGCTGCCAGTGCTGCCCACCTGATAAGGGAAGCTCCATCACATGTGTTTGTACAGTTCTTTTCCTTATATATTTTGCATAGCCACGACTGCTATTCAGCATTTCTTATACAAGAAGACATATGGAAGACAGCACATGAAATGAACTCTGATTAAAATGCATGTATAGGCTGCTGCTGTCACAGCATCTACAGTGGGGACCAGGCCTGAAGGCCTGATATTACAGCATAACATGCAAATTGATATTTGATGGGAAGCAATATGATAATTGCTCCAGAAAAAATTATCTGCATGAGAGGATGTGGTGAACACTCACCTCTCTCTCTCTCCCTTTCCCACCACTAGCAGCAGAGGTGAGTCTCAGTGGGCATTTGAAATTTTCCACAGAGAGCAGCCCATCCTCAAGAGCACCAATTCCCTGCACATCCCATGTGAGCTGGAGCCTCTGCTTTCCTCCTCTGGTTGAATTATGCTGTAAATAAACAGCAGAGCATTTTAAGGTACTGTAACCTCTCCTCCTGCACATTCCCATGGCTAAGGTGATCTCCATTGCCACTGACTCAGACAATGAAACCAAAAAAAGCAAGCTAAGAAAAGGGAGGTCGCAAATACTGCCACGTGGAAAGTTTATCCTCTACACATCCTGCATGGGAATATTTGTGTGCTAACCCAGGGATATCACTTGCCTACAGCCATCCAAATAGTCCCTGGTCAGGGCACCTGCTGTGCCCCATGCAGGGACACACTCAGCTCTGTAAACTGTGCCTAGCAGAGACATGGGCTGGGCTCTGCAATTCCCTGCTGCAGAGCCCCTGTTTAGCATTTAGCTATAGACTGCCCAGGGGAAGAAGGGGCAGCCTGTGATATCTCCTCAGCTGGAAAAGAGGGAGGCTGGCTAAGAAGTGTCCATCACTCATTCCAGTTCTCAAGTGTGGCTCTTTTTAGTCTGAAGCCCCAGTCAGAAGCCCCATTGTGAGTACCATGTCTGAAGCACCAGGTGATATCCCAGCTTTTGTGCTTTTAGCCAAGCTGAAAACACCACAATATTCAGGGAAGCTGGAGGTCCAGGTCTTACTTAAACAAGAGGTGATGTCTGGGAAAATGCACACCGTGGAACAGAGGGGTATGCTTGCCTTTCAGAACTTCCCTCTTCGTTGGAAAGAGGCTAAAGGCAACTTCTAGACAAGAAGTTAGGGAAGAAGATGCTCTGGGCAAGTAAGATGTGCCTATTTATTAATAGATAGAAAAAGGTTTTATTCATCCACTTGTGAAAACATGGCAAAATACCCCTTAGCTTTTTCTATCTCTCAGCATGCCTGCTCAAAAACTGGCAGTGCTAAGCCTACTTTTGTTCACAGCATTTGGGGAAGTTAAATATTTTGATCTCTACCTTTAGATCATTGGGCCCTTGGTATTTCTTTCCAGGCACCCTACTCTGATCCCATTGCCAGAGGTGGAGGAAATTCTATTGCTTCCATGGGCAGATGGATCAGGCTCATTGGGAATCTCAGACCTTGTCTCTTTGTTGTGTTTCATGCTCATGTGTTTAAGAATTGGCTTATTGTCCAGCCTGCTAATGTTTTCAATTATGTGGAGCCCGATTCAATATCCCTACCTGATTGGGAGGCAGCAGGAGTTGGCTTTTTGTGTTCTCTGACCTAGAGCTGACTCCATTTGCTGCCTATCTGACTAACTAGTGAAGCAGAAAATGCTCACAATACAGCACAATTAATGACAGACTCTGAAAAACACACCAGATCCCAGTGGAGAGGAAGAAATTAGGCTTTTGCACAGTGAAGGAGTTTGTTGATGTTGTTTTTCTATTTATAACATTTTAAAGGGCAGGCATGAGTTAGGCTCACTGGAAAATCCTGACTGCTTATTTATTTTCCTAAAATTGGCTTAAATTTTTTTAAATTGGAGACAATAATATTAAAATTCACTCCAGTTGTGTGGCCCTGTGGAGTGCCAAGAGAGGGAGAGGGTTTTTCTGGCCTTCAACAATCTCTCTCCCTTGGCAAATATGACAAAGTATTTAAATCTATATAAAATTACAAATACCCTCTAAAAATAATTGTCAGTACTGATATACTACCATTGAACAGGATTTTACAGCAAAGAGAAATATGAAAAGATATATTTGGAGTGCTGTGTCCAGGTGCTGGGCTCCTCAGAGCAGGAAAGAGCTGCTAAAGAGGTCCAGTGGCAGTCACAAAATTAATTTGGGGCCTGGAGCATTTCCCTTATGAGGGGAGACTGCAGGAGCTGGGGCTGTTTAGTCTGGAGAAGAGAAGACTGAGAGGGGATCTCATCAATCCATATAAACACCTCCAAGGGATGTCAGAGGATGGTGCCAGACTTTTTAATGATGCCCAGTGACAGGGTGAGGAGCAATGGTCAAAATACAAGATATTTCACCTGAACATGAGGAAGAACTTTACACTGAGGAGGGAGAGCACTGGAATAGACTATGGCTCAGGCTGTTTATGGGAAAACACCAACACTGTGCCAGCAATCACGAATTTCATGAAGCTCACCAAGGGGATGGGCTGTTGTAAGCTCCTGGTCTTTAGCTGTGGTGTATGAGGTGCCTTTGGACACTGTAAAATAACCTCATGAATGTAGAGGGAACAGGACCCAAGGCATCACAATGAGGTGTAACAAGGGGAAAGTACAGACACATGGAGCTGTCTCAAGGCATGATCTCTGTAAATCAGGAATACATTGACTTATTTACAGTGCCCTTCTCTTCAGGCTACTTTAGGAGGAGAAAATGCTACTTTGGCAGATGGTCTTTACAGATATTTTTTAAACATTTGTGCCACATTTAAATATCCAATCTAAATTTTTACTTCATTTTATCTCTCTGCCCTGGGAAGTTTCCCCATGCCCTGTATTCTCCCATGGCAAGGTTTCCAGCCAACACACAAGTCCTGCTTCACATCACACATGGAAAGGACACTGCTCCAGGAGGGAATGAAGAGCACAGCATCATCTATTTCTGCTGTTCACTCTGTGGCCACGAGCTTCATTCATTGCACAGAGGTAGACACTGTTCTCAATGATGAGTTCATGCTTCCCCACAGGCCATTTTTCATGGCCAATAGAGCAACCAGATTTTTCAAGCACTAATAAATACATCTGCCCAACAATTCAGCAGGGCACAGCAGCATCAGTCCCATCTCACCTTTGCAGCAGAATGCTTGGCTGTGTAAACACACAGGATCTCAGGGTTTTCCAAAGGAATTGAATATTCTCCCACCTCTGGGTTCTTCAAAATCCAAACCACTTGGCTTTACTTGCAGACTGGAGGAGTTGGACTACTCAAAAGTCAGGTCTCAGAGTATCAGGTTGTGAAATGCTGATGTAGATCTACCTTCATCCTTTAGTGAACAAATTTTCTTTAATATTTGTGAAAAGCAAATATTCTTTAGCTTGATAACATTAATTTTAATGGCAATATCTTTCATTAACCCTCTCTGCAAGCATTGAGCACTGTACCAGGCCGGGGCTGTGATAAACAGGAGTATGGCCTCTCTGAACTTTACATCATTTGCATATTTTGGCAGTGAATTTCCAATTCTCTCCTGTTTACAAGAGTTTGTGGGGTTGGTTTTTTGTTTGGTTTGGGGATTTTTTTTGCTTGTTGTTTTGGTTTGGTTTTGGTTTTGTTTTTTTGGGGGGTGTTTTTTGTTTTGGTTTGGTTTATTTTTAATGGTAATCTAGCATTTGAACATATATTTTCACTTAAAAAACCCTAAAAATAAATATTTCAGAAATTCCAGTTCCCCAACTGCTTTTCCACACTTTCTCCCCACAGTGTTTTATTAGGGAGACATAACCCTGCATCCAAGTGGTAACACAGGGCCTTGAGAGAGCCTGTAAATGGATTCTAAATTGATGTTTAAAAGCCTTTTTTTTTTTCCTAAATGGGAGACGCTAATGAGTTTTAATTCCTTGAAAAGCTAGCTACTGCAATGAAAAGATATTTTTCTATTACCAGCAAATCATCTGCTTTGGAGACTGGTTTACTTATTTATGCAAGTAAGTGTAAGACCTGACCAAAAAAGCATTTGATTAAGGCTGTGTTTGGTCTTCCAATAAATTCTAAGGGGTGCTGCTGAAGCAGGTTGTACTTTGTAAGCATTCAAAAGGAAAGAGAGGTGGAATGGAGTAGACAGACATATTAGCCAAAGGGAAAAATCTGAACATTCCTACCAGCACCCTGGTATATACAGAATTTCCATGTGCTGAGAGCACTGAAACACCCACAGAGTGGGTTAGGCCCTACAAAAAGAACAGCAGCAGCCAGATCACTCTCAAGACAAGAATAACATTTCAGATCTTAATTCACAATTTGGGCTCTTCACCTGAGAGTTGTCTGCCCATGGCAAAAGAAATCCTTCCAATTTCAAGAACAGAAAAGACAACATTTGCCATCCTCATTGGGAGAGAACCTACAATGTCAGATAAATGGAGAGGAGATGAAAAACCTGCTTAAAAAACAAGGTGTTAAGGAACACTGGGATACAGTTTGGAGGTCTGGACAGCTTCCAGCTGCTGATGGGGCAGAGGGGAGCCATGAGAAGCACTGTGAGAGGGGGACTGAAGCCCTTGATAACAGCAGCAGGAGCAGAAAAGAGGGGTGAACTTGAGGAAAGGACAACAGCCTGTGCTGGAGCCCATGAACACCTGAACTGCCCCCACCAGGATTCCCTCTGGACAAGCAGAGGTGCCTGGGGAAACCCATCCATGCAGGGACAAAGGGTCCTGGGTGCCATCCCCTCCATGCAGGGACAAAGGGTCCTGGGTGCCATCCCCTCCATGCAGGGACAAAGGGCTCTGGGTGCCATCCCCTCCCTTGCATCACAGAGGACCTGCAGGGGAGAAAAACCAAACTAGAAGCCTCAGGAATGAGATTTATTGCTTGGTTAATGACATCCTTCCCTTCCCAATGACCTCAGTGAAGCAAGGAAAGGCTGAGTGGCTTTATCTTTATTCAGTGCCGTGGTCCTTCTGGGACACTCGAACCTGATTGCATCACTTTTGGTGTCAGCCTTGATAAGATGCTGATTGTGTTTCCCGGTTTTTCAGTGGCAGAGGACTCCCCCAGCAGCCTGGATGGTTAATGGGAGCTGACTGACTCTCCAGTTTGCCAGAGCAGTTCCCTTTGGCTTCCTGCTGTAGCACATTAACACAACAAATTAACATTGTAATTGCATTTTAACTATTTATCGCTGTGGAAAAGGGAGGAAAAAAACTAGAAAAAAGGAAGATCACAGGCAAGGGCCCAAGAGACAGGTTAGTAAGGCAAATCTCTGTCTGCACCTCCCTTCATTTCTATTTATAGCCAGCCATTAAGTTATGCTAATAAACAGCCAGCCACAGGCTATGGCAATTCTCCTGCTCAGACACAGGGAAAGCTGAATTAGATATATTCAGCTTACTCAACTCACAGGACTGGTGTGACAGCTACCAAACCCAAAACCACAGGGATCTAAGAGCAGCTCCAGCATCTCTCACTGACACTCGTTCATGCAGCACAGCCATGGCAAGGCACATTCGACATTCATTTGACATTTTTATATGTACATATGTAAATCAAGCACAAGATAAATAAAACATGGAAATTCCAACAAAATCCCCCAGATCAATGGCTCTGACTTAATCAATTATTTTGGCAAAGGCTAATTCACTAGAGTTCATAAACTGATTAATCTGGGAGAAAACAGCCCTTTTAACCAGATAGCAGCGTGATGCATCTGTCACCAATTTCTCCAGAGCAATCACATCAAAAATAGAATTTATTGTAGCTCTCCCTCACATGCAATTGGTTGTTATTTTATTTCTGTCTATATGCAGCAGTTCCTAAAGGGGATAGCATCAGGCCCTCACATAACCTATATATTTAATCAAATTATCCAATTAAATAATACAGCCTTAAATGAAAAGTCTGCTATTCCCTCGAGCAGTTCTGGGAATGCTTTCATTGCTCATTCTTGAGCTTAAAATGTACTAGCAGCACTGTCTTCTGCAACTATTTTTGGGTATCCAGACATAGTAAAGCACCCATCACTAATTTTTAGATGCCAATATCTTGTTTTCCTCGCCAAATTGTGGCAGGCAGAAATGTCACCTTCACCTATAAAGTCACAGAGAACATAAAAATAATGAGTGCCTTTATCTTTTCTGACTGAGCAAACACAGGATGAAATAGTGACGATGGGGTTTTTGTTGAGGAAAGAGGGGAATCCCAGCAGGGTGATGTGATTGTTGTTCCCCACAGGGCTGCTGCTTGTGCTGAGCTGCACCCTTGGGATCTTGACAGCCTGTACCTGGCAGGGGAGCAGCCAGGGAGGCTGGAAAACCCCGGGATTCCCTCTGACTGTCCCAGCAGCCAGGGAGGCTGGAAAACCCCGGGATTCCCTCTGACTGTCCCAGCAGCCAGGGAGGATGGATAACCCCGGGATTCCCTCTGACTGTCCCAGCAGCCAGGGAGGATGGATAACCCCGGGATTCCCTCTGACTGTCCCAGCAGCCAGCACAGTGAGGTACTGTGTGACTGATTCAGCTCCTGGGGTGTCCCATCCTGGCTGTGGGACTGCAGCAGCTCTGATGCTCCAGCTTCCTATGCCCTTCTGAGCCAGGATGTACAGGCAGGGAAAGGTTTTTTTCAACTTTGAGCAGAGAGTGTTGAGGTTTGTAAATCCCCAGAGGAGGATTTCATATGAGGAAGGTCATGATAATGCTCTGCCATAGGGAATGCTTCTTCCTGAAGGAAATCCTGTGAGGATTGCAGCACTCGTGGTTGTTTTCCCTCCCAGCCCCATCCTGGTAAGACATGTTGCCTGATTATTGATTTACAGGTTAATCCAATGTCTCTATATAGTTTCTTAAATAAGTTACAAAGTACTGCTAGGAGAGAGGCAGGGAGGTGTTGGGTCACAGTGGTCTCAGGGAGGTGGAGGAAGCCCTGCAGTGATTTAGCAATGTGGATAAGTGAACACAAACACCAAGTGTTGTAACACCCTCTTTTCCCATGGGAAAAACTGGGGGGAAGTGACAGATTGAAGGCAGATCGAGCAGACCCTGCTGGCTCCTGCAGCACTGAGCTCTCTCTGAAAACCAGTCCCAAGGTCCAGGGATGCCAGTGGGACTCCACCATGAGGGTCTGACTTGATGTTCAGGAGTTTCTGCCAGTCTGGTTCTCACAGAGAGCCCAAGCTTGGGCAGATTTGGAGGTGCTGCTCAGAGCCCAAGACACATTCTGTGTTCAGGTGTCAGTCACATCACAGCCATATGAACGAGCCTGTGTATGCCACTTCCAAGTCAAACAAATGATTCCCAGCAAATTTTCTTCACCCACAACACCACAAGATAATAAAATAAATATTTTAAATGGTTGATTAAAGAATCTGTTCTATTTCTTTACTCCTCCCTACCACCTCAGTGAAGCAGGTGAGAGACATCAACCCCTGCATCAACTCTTGGGCATTCCCCGACTTTCCAGCCCTCCCCTTTCCTCCAGAGTGCAATTGGGTGGAAAGGGGGATATTTTGCAATCATTAAAATTTCATTTTATTTTTATCCAGACACGTTGCCGTTTAAAAAGCTCTCTGGTGAGCAGGGGATTGGATTGGCAGTCTGGGGAAGAGAGAGCAGAGGCAGCAGGGGCTGGGCAGGAAGCGGGAGGTGTCAAACACAGCGGTTGCAGGAGCAGCAGAGATGCTGCCGGCTCAGAGAAGGCTTGGCTTCTTGCCAGCCTGCTCTGTGCTCTGAAAAATAGCAAAGCTAATAACCTCAATTACAGCCCAGCCTCTCTGGGGGCCGCTGACGATGCCTTTGTTTATCCGAGTCCCAACGTGAAAGCAAAGATTGCTTTTTGTCTGCAGGGGCATGTGTCATAGAGACACTGGAGAAATAAACAGCCCGTATCAGGAATAGAAAGGTCAGAGAATCACAGGCTGGTTGGGGTTGACAAGGATCTTTAAAAAACATCCAGCTCCAACACCCCTGACATGGACAGGGACAACTTCCACTAGAACAGTTTGCTCAAAGTGCCATCCAACCTATTAAAGCCATTATAGATCAGCTACACTTTCTTCCAAAATCCACTTTAGACACTGACAGCTTTAATGCCTTAAATTCTGACTCTTTCGGGCTTGTAGATATTTTAATTTGGCACCCAGAATGCAGCAACTCACCTGGAAGGTCTCTATAATGTCTCAGTCTCAGCTGAAACAGGGATGGGCTTCATCCTGCCCTACTGTGTCTGTTCCACTGCCCACATTTCCACTGCAACACTCATAACACATTTCCACTGCACTGCTCATAAAAATGGGTCTGCTGGCTTTTTTAAGAAGTTTGAAGCTATTCTGTAACAAGTTGGGAGCTGATTACTAAAATACTGATTTTATGAGTTTATTAGTTAGAGAGGGATGCCTAGAAGAACTAGGCAGAAAGAAAACCACCCAATGTCTGTTGAATACTCGAGACTGATGCAACATTGCTGGACTTCTCACAATTTTTCTTGCTTAGTTCTACTCTATATTCAGGAAATATGGAGGAATGGGCTAAAGTAACCACTATCTCCATCATGAGATGAGGGATCTGAAAATGGAGCATGGCAACATCTATGCTGGGTCAAGAGAAATCCAGCCTGTGGTAGAGGTGAGCTCTGCCTTCCTCACTGAGAAGAATTAACCACAATAGATTTCACAGAAATGACTGTCACTGTAAAATCCTCCTTGCATTTAAGCACTGTTCCTGCTGATGAAATGAGCAGTGCTTTTGTTCATGCATGGCTTCCCTCTGTGTGTCACAGGACCCTGAGCCTGTAGGCTCAGCCATTGTTGGCTCTGCCAGATGGTCTGGCAGGACAGGCCCCCACTGCAGCTGCAATGCAGTTTACTGTGCTGCAACTTCATTTTCTGTAAAAGAAAAGCCACGTAAAGGCTTGTCAGGACCAGCAAAATCTGAGGTTGTCAAGTTACAGATTCCCCCTAAGCAGCCCCAAGCACCTCAGGTGCTCGCAGCAATACACCTTCAGGTTGTATTTGTATAAATTTCAATGAGGATGAACTTATTTAAGTTAAATTTTCTTAATTCCCTGATGAAGCAGAGGCAATCAACCAGCACTCACAGCCATGTCACGAGTCAACTCTATGCCCTGTGTACAAACACAAGAAACACAAGCCTTGTTTATATGTAGCAGCATAAATCTGAAAATTCATTTCATAATCCCCAGTCCCCACTCACCAGATACTGGATGCAGACAAACAAAACACTTCTTCCTGGCATAAGCCAATAAAAGTGCAGTGCCAGCCAGTTTAGCAGCCTGCAGTTGGATGAGTTGTGGATAAAAGGTTACCAGGGTGTGTTAGACCAGGTTTAGACAGACTGACTAAAACCCAGCACCCCTCCCAGCCAGCAGGGATAGTGGGGCTGTGCTGTTGATATGTTTTGGCTATGGAAAAGCAGGATCTAACAAGCAGTGTAACAGCTCAGGTTAGATAACCCTGCCTCAGGCTAGGAGTCAAATCTCTCCTTGGCTAAGGGAGCCTGACAATTTAACCTTTGCCTGATCTCACACATGGCTGGCTCTTAAAAAATTACAGTAGAAGGACTGTGAAAGGGGGAGGGGGAGTTATTTTATCTTTGACCTTGTTTGCTCACATTAAATAACCAGACACAAGAGGGTCTGACACAGCCAGGCTGAACCTCTTCGTGGACACACATTGGCTTTTCCATTAGCCACAGAGAGCTGTTGGGAAATGTGCATGAACCAGTCAGACAAGACCCACAGAACAAGGCAGGAGTCACTGCCTTGTCCTCACCACAGAGCTGAACATCAGCCAAGCCATGCTGGACTAGTGCTGAACTACCAGTGACTGGAGCCTTTACACCCTGGAACCACCAACTGCACTTTCCTCTTCAGATCCCTTTTCCTCCTTTAAGGACTGTAAAGATTGCACAGAACCTAGAGCTGGAGGTTTACCTTGCACACATTATGTGATTTTTCAGTAAAATCACAGAAACACCAAACACATGTTTAAGTTTGTCAGCCAAACCCTCCCTAGAAGCTTCCAGCCCCCAGGACCTTGAATCCTCTCCTGCCTCCACACTCCTGCAGAAACACTTGCTATTCCTGCCATGTTTTGGTGCACTGATGACAACTGGGATATTAATGTCCCAGGGAAACACCAGAGCAGCAGGAGAAATAGGAGTGGTGACAGGAATACTGAAGGAAAAAATGAGTTTTGTTTCTGTGGGTTTTTTTTACCAAATAATCCAAGAAACACCAAGGTCAGAGAACTGGTCAACTCCAGTTCAACATACCTGTGACAGGCCAAACATCCCAATTTAGCCTGTCCTCCTGCAGAGGATGTAGATCTCACTAGAGCATCTTTTCTCCTGTCCTATGCTGAGAAGATACAGCTTGTCTCAAGAGCCCCTTGGTACCTGCAGTGGTGCTGACTGTGTCCCGTGGGTCACCAAAAAAACACTTGGCACTAACAGAGAGAGTGACCCAGAGGTGACACGAACCAACCAGGCTGGAGCTCCAAGGAAACAAGATTTTGTGGGGCTGCACCACAGAGTACCACAGTACAAACTCTGGTGTTACTGGTGCCAGAGGGAGACCTGACCTTACTGTTAAAACCTAGGTGGGTCACATAAAACTCCAGATTCAAAGGGCTCTGTTCTTCAAATTAAGGTTCAGCAAAATGCAGATGCAGCAATTCAGTAAGCACAATTAACTGTGCACCAAGTTTTAAGCTTAGGAGATTGCAGACAGCAAAGGATGCTCCCCCCTCTGTTAATATGAGAAGGGAATTGAGAAGAGGGAGCAGTGCAGATGCTGTAGATGTTTTTGGGAGATTTGTGTGCTAGAGGTTGATTAGCAGTTGTCAGTGTCCTTTCTGTGCCAGGAGCAGATAAGCCAGGAGCAGAACACTGCAGGCAGCTGATAGCAGCAATTCCCAGATGAAGGCTTGTGGGGGCTGAGGAGCAGGAAAGATTTCCTGGAGAAAACAACTTGTGATGCTGAATGGTTCTGAAGTTTGTGAAAAGTGCCTTGAGCTTACTAAATACAAACATGTCACTGAAATCTTTTTCTCATCCTAGAGAACAGTTTTGCTTTAAACAGAAAGCAATATCTCCCAAGCTCAGTTCAAGCCCAAATTCGTTTCAAATGTAATTAAGTTTGCCAAATACAAACCTTCAACCATCACTTAGAACACTGACTACTTACAAACATGCAAGTTTATACTGGAAAATATCACAAATCTTGTGCTGTTGTTCCATGTATCACCCTCATCAATAAAGGACATTGACTTCATTAAAATAAACAAGAAAAATCCCCAGCTTTAAAACAAAGCAGTGCCTCGTGAACTCTCTGGAGGTTTACATGGGAATGTAGGTGAATGGAGGGACCTATCCATCCTTAATTTCTTAAGCCTCTTTTAAACCCCAAAACTATCATGCAAAGAACTACAGACCCTTAGTTGGCAAGGAAATAGAAAGACAGAATTTCCAAGCCTCAAGCAGGACCAGTGTCCCCAGCCAGCTGGGCTGTGGAGGGGCTCTGCTTTTCAGACAGACCATCAAACTAATTTCTGGGTAATAGCCCTATAATTTAGATATCAAATCCAGGCCAATGAGGGCCCAGCAGCCACAATCACTATGTTTTTAGCCATCCAACCTAGCACAGGAACCCTCCTGTAGTCTCCTTTCCTAGCACATTATCTTTAATCACAGGCATAATAGACATTCAATTTGAGCCTTCAGCTGCATTTTCTTCCTTGTTATTCACAGTGCTGTATTTGCCTCAGCAATAAGCAATTTTCCCCCATTTCATTTTGCATTGATCTGCCTCAAAGAGAGTCTTTTAAGGTTTTAATAGCCCTATGTGGAAGCCCCTGGCCAGTAATGAAGGCAGAAACTCAGGGATTTTACCCAGAAAATTGAATTGCACAAAACAACTGCCAAGAGAGCACTCACTTCCGTTTTCTCCTGCAGAAAACACCCCTGGAAGTTTCACAATTATTTGCAGCCGTTTGCCAACTTTCAAGAGCCCAAATCCCACCATTGCTCCATCACAGGCAGGGGCTGTTCAATCTGCTGCTGTCAGGGTGCAGTGAACACCCAAATTCTTTGTTACCAGAGGTCTGGGCTTCATCTCCTTGCACTGGAACCTCCCCCAGCCCTTTCTCAACAAGCAACCTCTTTGAGCAGCATCAGTAGTCTCAACTGTTTAAAAAGAAAGTTGCCAAAAGTGAAATGAATCCAGGCTGTGTAAATACACAGCTTTCCCCTAATTGACTCTTTAAATGCACCTGTGTCAATGCAGGCACCCAGTGATGGATCAGCTTGAAAGGTCTGTTCCCCCCCCAGAGGCAGCTGGGCTAACATTTCATAAATTACAATCATGTTTTCCTTTTCTGTTAATATTTTCATTCCAAAGGTCATTTACCACACACACACACTCTCACAAAGCAGGGGAAGGTGAAGGAAGCTGCTTGATTCCCAGGCAGAGGAGTCAGTCACTCCATTAATGAAAGAAATCTACAATCTTACTACGAAGATATTTATATCTGCACTTGGAAAAGGCTTCATGCTATGGATCAGCTTGTGTCTAACACCCAGGTTCTGGGAGTAAGTGCAAGGCACCTCTCTGCAGGTACCTTGGGTGCTGAAGGTGTCAGATCATCACCAGGACTTGCAGCAACCTGCTCCAGGGGAAGGTGTCCCTGGCCATGGCAGGGGTTGGACAGAGATGGGCTTTTAGGGTCCTTTCCAACCCAAACCATTCTGGGACTTCTTCTGGATCTCAGTGCTTGGGTGGGGCACCCTCCTCTCTCTCTAAGGCACCGAGCTTCAGCCACCAGCAGCTGCTGCAGCCAGCCTTGCTCAGCAAGGTCTCACAGGGGATCTCTGTTTTTTTCCTGGGAGGCCAAAAGGATCAGGCTACACAGCAGCCACGGATCAACACCAAAAGAGGGACCCCAAAGGTGATGGACATGAGCCTGCCCCAGCCTGAACTGGGGTCTCTCACAGGGGATGCTTGATCCCAGGAAACACGGGCAGTGTTGGGGTGCAGAGAACATGGTTTATACACACAGATCTCAGAGCCTTCCAGGTTAATACCCTTTCTGAAATTTCCAAGGAACATAATATTTTCTCTGACTATTATCATATTAGCCTGAGAAGGCTTCTGTGCCCAATCCTAGAGGGTGTCAAGAGCTTAATATTAATTAAATAGCAGATTTAAGGTTATTTCTCATAATCACAGCTGTGATTTGAATTATTGCTTGATGATATTCTACTTTGGCCCTCTTGCTGCTTTTGATTAATTATTTGCATTTACTGGTTTATAATATCCATGCCTTGCTTCAGACAGAGGCATCTTTTTTTGATTGTAACTGCATTATATTCTCTGGTCAGATGATGGATTGGAGTTCCCAGCATACCATAAACAGCAGAGCATGATATGTATCTATATCTCATATTCACTCCTCAGCACAGCCTCTATTCAATCATCCTTATATTCATTTCTCCTGATATTATTATTATTATTAGCCTTAGGGTACTTGTTTTATAGGCTATTTAGTTTGAATTAAGCATGTATGGCAGTCACTTCTTGTTTCCAGAAGAACACAGATGATAAACGGTAGGATTTGTGCCTGCTCTCTGCTTTGGACTAGTTCCCATCTTTACTTATTTCTAAGTATCATTACTATTAGGAAAACAACATCAGGCCTTCCATGCACACATTTCACAAGCTTGTTAGTGGGTTCATGAAGCACAACTGGAAATTGCATTTTTTTTCTACCAGCTTTCTGGTTTAATCAAATGTACCCAAGACAACGAGGACTTTTGCCATTTTCCCCCAACAAAGCTCAATGCTACTTCCCAAAACGGAATTCCTTGCTTGATCAAGATATTGATTATATTTCAACCATGTTTCATCTTCATATTAAACTGTCTACACATTGAGATATACAGATATTTTAATTATTTGTTTAAATTAAACACACTTGGTTATTTAGGAACAATTGACTATCTAGACTCTTACTCGGGACAAGTGTTTGACCATCCTTTCTCTCAGCTTTAATGAGACCAAATCAGATGAGCACACACAGTCAAATGGGCACATGTGCAAGTTATGATGGAATATTCAGCCATATAATCCAATGTTCCTCACACCCAGTGCAGCTATGTTAGATTTAAGTGCTTTATCCCTTTCCCACAAGTGAAGCACACTTCAGATGACACAATGCTCAAACTGTTCCCCATTATTCCTCCACTTTCTCATCCCACAAATGACTCATAGAAAAGTCCCTGGGAATATGGGGAGTTACTGGTATCCTTTGTGACAGGGGAAAGATGCTATTGCCTGCTCTGCACCCCTTGGAAACAGGAGTGAGACACCATCCCCTGCTTTTGGCTGCTTCCATCCCCTGCTTTTGGCTGCTTCCATCCCCCGCTTTTGGCTGTTTCCATCCCCCGGTTTTGGCTCTTTCCCTCTAACCCTGCTGCAATGGGCCAGGCTGCAGACACACAGCACGAGGGATGTCACTCCCTGCTCCCCCCCAGTGACTGCACAGACACAGGGACTTCTCCTTCTGTGACTCACAATCCAGGGTTCTCTCCACGGGTTTGTGTGATGTTTTTCCTTCGAGTCTCCAACAACAATTCCCTGCATTTAGCCCCTTTCTGGAAGCATTTGCTGCACTGTGACAGCCTTTGGCACAGCAGTGTCACACACCATCAGCCAGAGCTATACATTAGTCAGCCCTGCTCTCCCAAAATAGAAGTGAGCAGCCTGATGCACGCAAGCGGATTATGAAACTATTTTGTCACATCTGCACTGGGAGATTAAAAGCTGACAAATTATTATCATCATGGAAATGGATTTTCCAGCAAGGTGAAGATTGGAAATAGCTGGGACACCACCACCAGAGCTGAAGACTGTCAGGACTGACAGCTCATCTCCTGTCTCTATCATTTTTGCATACAATTTCAGCTACCTGACCAAAGAGTAGGGCAAGGAAGCCTAAAATAAAGTCTGATTCTATTTTTCAGACAGAAGTTTTCCTTCTTTATGCAGCTGACAGGATATTTGTGAAGGAAAATCAAACAAAGAAATCATATCCCTCCAAACCCTGATAGAAAGCAAATCCTCTGTGAGCCAAAACATGAACAGACAAGAAAAAGAAAGCATCCACAATCAAAGGCTTTGCCTGGAAATAGTGCTATGAATTAAGATGATAATTCTTGCTCTCTACAAATCTTACAAATGTAAGTAGCACATCTAAGCAAAATGAATCCCCAGATGCTGCAGACTGGCTTTAAATCAAGGGAATATAAAAGCAGCCAAGCAGCAGGCAGCAATGCAGGCTCTGGTCACCTGATGCAGCAGCAGGCATCCCTCCTCCTCACACTGAGATGAACCCTGGCAGCCCCTGGTCAGTGCCCCGCAGCCCAACCATCAAGAGATGACTCAGAAATGGCTTTGAGAGCTGAGACATCCTTGAGGATAGGACTGCAGGAGGATGAGGCATAACAGATTCTTCCCACTTAATCCTTGCCAGTGTAAGCACATTTCTGTATGAAAGCTTTAAAAAATAAAGTCCTTGAAGCAGCAGAGAAGGGAAGTGTGTCCCTGTGTATGACTCTGCATCCTGCTGCAGGTGTTCACACGTGCTCAGGCAGTGTGTGGGCACTGAGCAGGAGCACAGGAGGGAATGAGAGCTCAGGATCCATCACATTTCTGTCTCATTACCCTGCCAGCTGCAGCACTCTCATGCAAGAGATACTTGCCCAAAGCTCTGATTCATTGGGAAAGAGAGATCATAGGCTTCAGGACAGGAAGGAGGAAGTAGGCAGGAATGGAGATATTTTTATGCCTGACCTTCCTTAGATGTTCTGGAGCTGGGCTTGTTTCTCTGAAGATCCAGGTCTTAGTCTCGGACCCTCACTAAAGAGAGAGCTCCATGCTGGAGCAGTCTCCTGGCAGGAGCTGTGGCCCCATGGAGAGAGGAGCCCATGCTGGGGCAGGACCTGTGATGCTGAGGGGGTTCAGGCTGGAGCAGCCTGTTCCTGAAGGGCTGCACCCCTGCAAGACCTGCCCTGGAGCACTTCATGGAGAACTACAGCCCGTGGGAAAGCCCAAAACTGGAGTTCAGGGACAATTGTCTGCCATGGGACAGACCCTGTGGTGGAGCAGGGGAGGATTGTGAGGAGTCCTCCCCTGAGAAGGAAGGAGCAGCAGAGTCAGTGTGTGATGAACTGGCCACAGCCCCATTCCGTGTACCACTGTGGGCAGGAGGGAAAGAATGCAGGAGGGGGTGGAGGGAAGGTATTTTTAGCATTTGTTTGTATTTTCCATTACTCCACTGATTTTGCTGGTAATAAATTGAAGAAATTTCCCCAAGTCAAGTCTGTTTTGCCTGCAGTGGTAAAGGTGAGAGATCTCTTCCTGCCTTGATCTCAACCCATGAGCCTTTTGTTACATCTTCTCTCCCCTGTCCAAAAGGAGGAGAGTGATGGAGCAGCTTGAGGGAGTATCTGGCACCCAGCCAGGCTCAACCCACCCCAGTTCACACCATCATTCACACAATCTCTGGGGACAGTGTCACCTGCAGCTTCAGTGTCATCCTGGCCACCACTGAAGCCTCTATTTCAAATATGAAATTCCACAGTGTCTTTGTTTGAAAAGACAGGTGTCTGCTAAGGAAGGCAGGAGCCTCCCTTGGAATGGAAAACATAAACTCTCTCCCTCTGAATTATTTTAATTTTGAAATTAAGGGGCTCTCAGGCAAAGATATGGGAATAGGAATAACAGTCCTTTACTAGGAAAATTAAAATAGAAATACAGTATTACAAAGAACAAACCCAAAACACTGCCAGAGTGAGAATCCAAGCTGACACCCCATCAGTCAGTCAGGGTTGGTGCAGTCCCGTTCCATGGTGGCTGCATCCTCCTGCAATTACAGATGTGGTTCTGAGCAGGGCTCCTGGAGAAGGTGCAGTTTTCCTCCAAAGCTCCAGGGATGATGTGGAAGGCTCTGGTTTTCCTCTGGAATCCAGTGGGAAAAGGCTGCTCTGCTGTTCCAAATCTCCCCTTTGATCTGGGTAGGAAATGCTCGGCTCCTGCCCTGGCTGGAGCATCTCCCCATGGGATGATGGAATTTGATCAGCCCTGCCCTGGGACTGCATGGCCATGAACAGGAGAGATCTCCTGGAGGGAGGATGGGCTGTGGGCAAGATAAAGAACACTGCAACAGCTGGGTGAACAGCTGGTGATAGAATACACACTGCTGGTTACATCCTGCATTGCAACCTAAGACACACAGGTGAGTCCATCAACAGGCAAAAGAACGAAGATTTTGGTGCAGATCTTCCTGCCAAGCTGGAGGAAGGGAAGGTTAGTGTGGGAAGCCTGTTCATCTACCCAGGCCCTGCAGCCTGCACTTGTGAGATTTATTTAAAGTACCCAGACACAGAAAACATCTCATGAATTCCTGTGGCTCACAGTGTGAGCTTCTAATAAGTGAGCACTCAGGAACATTAAGGGAAAAGTTAGGACTTTTAAATAAACACTTAAGCTGAGCACCTGATTTATAAATATTCTGTTTAACCAAAATAAAAGCAGAAACAGCTCAACTCCCTGGCCAGCCACAGCCCAACTTCCAGCTGGGTGGGAATGGCAGAGATAATCTCCCTGCTCAATTACTCACAGAAATTATCCAACAGATATATCTGTTGAGTTAGTAACACTTTAATCAAGCTCAATATTTTGATAATCCAGGAAGAATCCACAGCACTTCATGATTCACATAGAGAAGGGGTATCTTTGTACCAGGAGTAATCTGAAAGGGAATGTGACCAACAGAAATCAATTTTCCAACCCTGTATACAAACAACAATCTGAGTATTCCAGCTTTTTAAAGTTTATTTACATTTTGAACCTGCTACCCTGAATATAGGATATGCAGAAGAAAAACCCTTCCTGAACTGGAGAGCCCAAAGTTCACATAAGCAGAGCAGGACACAACACAGAGCAATTCAGCTCAGTTCTTCTGCATGTTCAATGCTTCAAAGGGAGATAAGAAAACTTAAACGCACCAAAATGTCTGCCTGAATATCCACAGAGGGAAGTAGGAGATAGGTGAATGTTGCTACACATTCCACTTGACCTGCTCAATGTCCCACGTGGTTTGTAAAAGGTGTTTTCAACAAATACTATTAACTCACTTTGTTTCCTACAAGGTACTGATTTCCAATATTTTAACAAGTCATTTGAAGCACCCTGTGATGTTTGTATTTATTGTTTGAGTAGATTGGAGGTCTCAGGTGCAAAAGCCTGCCTGGGGCTATGTGTCTCCTTCCACCAGGGACTTCATTAAAGTGAAAATCCAGACCAATATGTAGAAGAATAATGTTACTGTTACAAGGAAACAGTTTGGATGAGAGAAGATCAGAATTTTCTCTCTTTTGCCATATATAGCTCCAAAATTTCACTTGTTTGCAACAGTTTGGTGGGGAAACACTGATTATAAAAAGAATTTGTTTTTCAAATGAGCCTGTAATTTGTCAGACCCAAGAGCCACACTATTCTCTGTGCTCCTGCCTGAATGTGCCTTTTTCCTTTTAGCTCCCTTCCACACAAAATCTGCCACTCTGCTTTATTTATTATTGACCCGTCACAGTTTGGAAACACAGTTTAAAATAAATGAGAGGCTGAATGCCATGGCTGTGGAGTTATTAAATTGCCTGGCATTGAGGAAATTGCTTTTCATAAACATCCTGAGCTCCTATGGCTTTTTTTCCTCTAAAGTGCTTAATACAATGAGAGCTCAAGTTAATCTGAATCAGTCTTCAAACTGAATTGTTAATAAGAAGGGAAGATGTATTATTGTTCAATATTGAAAGGCTGAAATCAGAGGACAGAGCGGGGAAAGGAGTTTTTCATGTACAAATAATATTCTTTGGACTTGCTTTCACAAGCTGATCAGTGACAGAAAATGCCTTCACATTCTCAGCAGGTGGGGTCACATAGGGGATATTCATTTAACCTCTCCTCCATCATGGATCCCAGAGGCAGTGCCAGCACCCTCCTGCTGTTCCCTGCTCACCCTGGCCATGCAGACAGGAACAGGTGAACAAAGAAGAAAACAGAGATTTCCATGTTACTGTATGGGGCCACAAAAGCACAATAAATATCCTGCAGTTTTAAATTCCCTATTAATCTTTCCAGTTGGGAGTATTCAGGCGTGCCCTGTCTGCTCTAGGCCCCAGAGAGGAATGTACAAAGGTGGGTGCAAACCTACATAGGTTTTTTGGAAAGCCAGATGCATCATCCAGAGAGATGGCACATGGAGCATGTGAATCCCTCTACCAAAACCTAGACAAAGCCATTAGGGATGCCCTCATGATGTCCAAGCATCCCAGTTTCTGTTTCAGGGCAGACTGACTGGATCCCACTGCTCTAACTGCACAACTCACACCAAGCTGAAGTTTAAAAAAGCTCTTTGAGCCTTTTCTGTGTGAAACAGCCAGAGCTGCAGCAGGTAAGGGAGACCACAGGATGCTCTGCCCTACCTGCACACTTGGCAATCCCCCTCAGAGCTGGGATTTGTTTCTTATTTGCATCATATAATCATGCTGCCCTTCAAAACAGACCTGGGCAGCCTCTGTTTGCCTCAATCTCTACATCTCAGGGTGCAGACAAAAGCAGATGATGAATCTCTTTCCTACCCTTACACCCAGTGCTCCTTAACAGCAGGTATTGCAGGTTTGGAGTTTCTCTGAAGTCTGACCAATCCTCCAGCCTGGGAAGGAGATGCAGCAGCAGAACCCTGCCCTGCCTGCACTTTACTCTCTGAACAGGGCTCAGAGGGAGCAGGGACCATGGTCACCCTCCTCACCTGTAGTAACCAATATGGTACCAAGAAGGGCTCACTGGAGATGCCTTCACATCAGGCCTGAAAGAAGCAATGAAATTTCCAGTCATCATCCCATTTCGAGCCCCAGCAGGACAAAGGGATGGAAACCAGCATATGGAAACCCAAACACAACCTGGATTGTCTTAGGTTCCTTTACCTTGCGAGAGTGCATCCACATGATGCTAAAACAAGCCCAACACCAGCTGCCACCTCTTTAAGAGATGTTAAACCTAAGAGAATCTTCCATCAGCAGCGAATTCCTGTTTGAAATGCCTCTAAATTGGAGCAAATGAATATTTCTCTTTCCGGTGGAGCAGCCCGGTCCCCCAATCGGGGTTGCTACGCAACCGCCTCCTGCACATGGCTGATAACACTGCCGGCATCATTTCCCCGCCTGACTGCGCCGTCAGAACAAAGCCCGCCTAATGAAGCTTTCAGATGCTCTTGGCTCTGCCTTTGGCGGCTCAACGCGGGTTTTCCCTGCTCGTATGTGACAGTGACAGCAGTGACTCGCTGTCCCCTGCAGCCAGGGGTGCTCCGATGGATGGAGATGCCCTGTGGACAGCACCGGGGAAGAGCAGAGGAGCCTCCAAAATGGAGAGCAGCCACAGAAGCAGGCAGTGATGGCCAGCCCTCTGAAATGCTGAGCCATCAGGATTACAGGGCAAGCCAGACACTCTCTGGTTCCCATTTACCCATCTGCCCTAATGCCCTTTTCACAGCTCACTGCTGCCTGCAGATGTGGGGACAGTGAGGATGAACTTCCTCTGGCCTGTGCAAAAAGGGCCAGAATGAAGACAACTCTCCAGGTTAAGCCGTTCAGTTCCTTGAAGCACTTACAGATTATTTTTTTAGCAATCTGTTGAAATAAATGTGGCTGTGATGGTCTCACACAGCGTGTGTAGGCAAACCTAGGTGAGTTGGTGTAGCAAGAACAATCACTGCTGGCAGGAGCACCAGCTTCATCCTCCTGTGAGACGTGAGGCTGACACAGACCCTTCTGTAGTGATACCTCCACATATCTCACGAGCACTGCCAGGGATGGTGATTCCACTGCTTTCCTGGGCAGCCTGTTCCACTCTTTCAGTGAGGAAATTTTTCCTGTTCTCTAATTTAAACTTCCTCTGATACAACTTGAGTACATTTCCTCTTATTTTGTCACTTGTTAGCTGGGAGAATAGACCAATTCCCACCTGGCTATGTTCTATTCAGTAACTGTAAAGAGGCATAAGGTCCCCCCTGAACCACCTTTTCTCCAGGCAGAACACCCCCAGCTCCCTCAGCTGCTCCCCATATTGTGCTCCAGATCTTCTCCATATGTAGCAGATTTACCCTTTACCAGCTCATTTCCCAGAAGGGCAGAACACTGAAACAGAGCTTTTCCATGGCGCTGCAGCATCTCATCTCCTTAATGGGATCACCCTCAATAAGTGTGTGGATGTGACACAGTCCTGGCGTGGCCAGGCAGGGAAGATGGGTGACAACACATGCAGTGTCATCTTACCAGAGTGCACAGACACACCACAAAAGCTCCAAGAGGGACAAATTCCTGTTGCCGAATGTTTCTTAGACAGCGCATGGCTCTGGAAGAAGAGCTGGGGACAAGTGTTTCCCACATCAGTGAGCTGGGAGGACTCCTGGAGCTAAAAGCACTGATGCCCTCAGACACCAAAGCAACAGGAGGAGCAGCAACTGGGGAGTTGGAGAAGGTGACATCTGCTCCACTAAAGATAACCTAAAGAATCAATCTTACTGTCACAAACATAAATTCTGCAAACAACCTGGTAAGAGTCACAAGTGAGCACAGCACCCAGGGAATCCAACCCAGCCCTGCCCCATGGGGAGGTCTTAACCAAACAACCCACCTGGCTGCTCACCCTCTGACTCTGCCTTGCTGGGCTGAGCTGAACAAAGTGCAGCGTGGGTGCTTTTTTTTTGCAGACAAAATTGCCTAACAAGAGACAATTATGTGAGATTACCATTAAAAGAAGTGTGTGACAAAATAGCTCTGAGCCTGTGTATCCTGAGGTCTTCGAGCCCCTTTCTCTACTTTTGTGCTAAATAGGTCTCATTTAGCCCATTTGTTCTGTCCCAGCCAGGCAAAGAGAAAGTAGGGTTGATCGATTTGCTAATTACAGTAATTTTATCTTAAATAGAGACAGCTGAGTGTTCATCAAGTCACAACTCCGCCTGTTACCGAGAGTCCTACCCCCTGCTTAATAATTAGGGATAATAAGTGGCTCATAATAAATGCAGCCCACAACAACAGGCTCTGAGAAGGTGGCGCAGAATCAGGAGGACTATTAGGGAACCCCTGGGTCTATTTCTCCTTTTGAAGAAAACAATGTAAAATCTTTAATTGTCGCTCTTGAAACCCTGAGACAGCTCTGCCAGTTTGTTATAAGTAAAAGGCAATTATTCCGCTTTTGTGGCTGTGCTTGTGTCCAGAGAAGGCTTAACCAGAGTCATCGTGGCAGGTAAAGATGGCTCTTTCCTCCTGCACTGACTGGGCAATACAGAAAGCTGAGGTGGGAGGTACCACCAGTGGGTTATGGATAACCACGCTCCTTGGGAGTTTTAAAACTCTGGGTAAGGTTTAAAAGATTACTTTTTAATGCAAGGCACTAACAGTCCGTGGTCAGCTTGGAGCTGCCATCTACATACATGGATAAACAAGAAGTATGTTCAGTACTGAGGGCTCACCTCACCCTTCCAGCACAGAAAGGATGTGCTAGTAAAAGGTGAAAGCAAGGGAAACCCAACCTTTCATCCTCATCCTGCACAGGATAGGGAATTTCTGAAGCAGGTTTCTACTACAGCCTGCCAAGAGAAAGGTTTGGGATGAGTCAGGAGAGGGCAGCAGAACTCGTGTGTGTCTGTGTTTCTTCCAAACCTTGAAAAACAAACAGAACAACAAGCAACCCACAGAGGTACACCCACGTCCTCCGTTTCTGTTGGGTTTCTTCCTCTTTTCCTGCTTTATTCCCTAAGTAACTACCCCTGCAACTTCACCAGCAACAAAAGTGCAGAGAGCCAAGATGGTCACAGAGATGAAAACATCACCACTTCCAATTCCCTTCCAAGGACTAAGGAGAAAAAGAACAGAATTCCTTCCTCCACTCCCATTCCTCGGGTCAGCCCCTGGCCGGAGCTGGAGAGCAGAGCTCAGTGTGGAGGGAAAGGCTTCAACCCCTCGAGCTCAGACAGGTCACCATTCCTCACTGTCCTGGGGAAGGACAACCAACACAAAGCTGCTCTGGCAAAGGCTCTCTGCCACCCCGACAACAAAATCCCCAGACAAACCTGAGATTGGAGGGACTAGAGACTGCCCAGGTCTTTTCCCAGCTGCTAAGTCAGTGCAGCTGCACATTTTCTTTTCTAGTGACAGAACATTGAACTTCAGCCTCTATTTCCCCCCCCACAACGTGAAGACATGTGCAGCCCTCATGTGGAAACAGGATTTGGAAAGAACTTTAAAGTTCCATCCTCTCAGCGTGCAAAACCACAGATGTCATTTGTCTTGTTTTCAGCACTGGGGACTGCATAGAGGTAAAGAAATAGATTTAATCAAACACAGTTATATTTTGTTTACAACAACAGTTGCTGCCACTTTCTTTGCTCCAGGAAATGCATTTACTTGTGGCATTTCCCTCCAAGAGCTGAAGTTTCACATGTCCCTGTGAAGACTCTACATTTTTGCAAATACTTTTTCCTAAGGCAAGCTACTTTTTAAAAATTATTATTATTTTGATATTTCAGTTCCACTTCATCCACAACTACATTTAACCAGCGTTTTGCAAGATTCTTTTATGCTCTGTCCCTTATCTCAGCATAACATACAGTTGCATTCAGAATAAATCCTGGGCTTGTGTTCTGAGCAGGGGAGAGCTGTGTAATGATCAATCACAAAAGCCCTTGGGGATGGGAGAGATTAGCACTTTGATACTACTGAAGATGAATGGGTGGAATGAGTTTGATAAACTGGTGTTTTCCTCAGATAATTGCTCTGGAAGCTTTTTGAAGCTGCTTGGATCCTCCTCCCCTTTTCTTTTTGTGTCTGGGTAGGAGAGCAAGCCCTGCTTTTCCACCAGCACTGCTGGACAGGCTGATGCACTGTTTTAAACCAGTTCATTGTGGATTTATGCCACATTTCATCATTATTGAACACTATTAGTCGTGATTTAACCAAAGATCCAGGCTGGATTCCTGTTATTCTTGGTCTAGCACCCAAGACCCTGAGCACAGCTCAGCTGAGCAGGACTGAGGGGGTGGGAAGGGGATTTCTCATGGGATATGGACACATTTCCTCGAGCTTAAATCCTGAACAACTGCTCCTCTTCCTTCACAAGTCACTAATCATTGGTGCTCACCTTCAGCTCCCATCCACCTTTCCCTGGGCTTTTTATACCCAACACCAACCTCCTGCTCCTCCTCCTGGCCCATCCTTCTGCAGCAATCCCACAGGATCAGCCAAAGAGGAGCTTCTCCTGGAGCTGAAACACAAAACTCAGACCCCAGGCACATCCTGCTGCATCCACTGATGTGCTGCCATTTAACTTGTTCTCAAGCACTCATGAAAATGGAGCCAAGAGATTTTACTGTACTTTTATTGTTTCATCGAATAAATGAAATTTAAATACAGAATTAAAAAGTCATAAAAAATAAAAGATATTAAAAGCCATCCCCAGGATTGGCTTTTAATACCCCTAGGATCAAACCCACCAATCAGGAGTGGGCTACACATCACTGAGTGAAAAATTTACACTTAGTTTTTGATACAAAGATACGAAAAGTATTTTAAAAGCATATCCAGCATCTGGAAAGAGCTGTTTTGATTTGTTTTACATTTCCTCTCTATATTTAAACCTGATATTCGTCTCAAGAGAATCTCCCATTAACCTTGTTTTTCACAGCATTGATTCACATTGTTTGGTGTTCAAAAAACCCCACTCATTTGTAGTTCACAGCAGCAGTGATGCAGTCTTGACCCCTCGATACATATGGACAGAATATTTAATAAACCAGCATATGAGGGGTGGAAAAAATGCAGCATTGTGTGATTTGCAGAGTGCAATTCAGCTTGGAAAGGATCTTTGAGCTCACAGTGATACCTTTATCATTGCATATAAAGGTGGGCATTTCTCAAAGTATCACAGCTCTGGCATTTGCTCTTTTCCATCTTGACTCCATCACTGCCACAAAGAATTCCAGATGAGATGCTGAATAGGTACCTTTGGTTTTTAAAGCCCAGTTTAAAGCAGCTTGATCTTTCCAGAGGTATAAATCACCCATTCTCAAGGAAAGGAATCAGGCTTTTGCAGGCACAATTTAAGCCCTATAAAAGAGGCACCTCAAGAATTGTTGATACCTGGGCCAGGGTTGGGAGGTTTTATTACAGGTTCTTAAGAAGACATCTATGAAGGTGATTCAACCAGTCAATGCATCTGCATCATCTCAACCAAAAAGAACAGACAGACTCTCTAATATATGAATAATTTTAAGATATCTGCACCACTCACACAGAATTCACAAAAAGCTGGAAAGAATATGGACTGTGGCTCACCTGCTCCTCAAGGATCTTAACCACCAAGAGGATTTAACCACAGAGATAGAATAATCAGAGTGAAGCACCTTTACAACAGAATCTAGGAGTTTGAGATAATGAATAAGGAAAACTACAGTTCATCCTGGGGGAAAAATAAGGGAAAGGAGGGAAAATTTAGATTGCAGTGGAAACAAACTCATCTAACAAAAGAAATAATACTGGAGATTGTCACGAGTGCAGCTGGGATTTAGCAAATGAAATACTTCGAGTATACACTTGCAGGGCAGCCCTGCTTCTGCCACATGAATAAATATCCAACCATGTTTAAAAACAGTATTTAAAGAAAGACATCCACATTTCCAGACAGGCTGAGTGTTTCACCCCTCCCACTGCACAGTGGGGCCCCTCACGTGAGGTATTTCAGCATCACCACAAAGGAAAGCAACACTTCTGCACTGCTCCTCCCAGCACAGTCCTCTTGGAGCCGAGGCTGGGTGATGATGATGATGATGATGCACAGCAAGGTGAGAGTGCTCTGCTCTGCCCTCACCTGTCCAGCCCACAGTGACCATGCTGTGCTGAGTGTGACACAAATGTGCAGCCAGAGCAGTGAGGGCTCAGCTCAGTTCAGCCACCTCCCATCTCAGGGGAGGTTTGTTAACTTTTGAACAAACACATTCACCCAGAATCTTGCACAGAAGTTCAGTTCACGTGGCCAGGTCAGATTACCAACCTCACACTAACTCCAGGATATTTCCTGTGTTGTTGGTTGATATATAGGTTGTCCATCAAAATAAATGTGTGTTTTACCCTCACTGGTGGCATTTTGGGTTTGCATTACCAGCAGAGCTGCATGGGACAGGCATCTCTCCTGCCACAGGGCACATCTGAAAGGCAGCTGTATTTCCCATACCTTTTCTCAAGGAAAGTTATTTTCTTGTGTTGCATATATGTATTTAACTGCAGTCATGACATACACGATGTGTTGGTGTCACATCCCATCAGGCCTTTTTGAAAACATCCTTTTTCATTCTTCAAAGAACATAACAGGAGCTTAATAGTGAAGCCCAAGATCATAAACTCTTCTGGTGAAATGCCACAGGCAGCCATGGACCTTACCAAAGGGATGTCCTTAGTACCACTGCAGCATTTGGCTGTCTCTCCTCCAAAAGAAAGAGCAAATCCAGAATACACAAATGCCATCCACCATATTCAAGATAATCTTTTTCTTCTTCTCTTCCATCTTTGCTGCACAACCACTGCAGCTTTGCCTTCAGGGTTTGTTTTGGGGGGGATTTTGTTTAGGAACAGTCATTCCCCCTGCAAATTCTGCTACTCAATGATAATTGCTGTTTGTTTCCAGCACTCCTGTTAGCACAGAGGCCACTGTGCTCTCACTGCCAGCTGCCATGGAAGCAGTTAACAAAGGTGCTTTTCCTTCCAAGAAACAAGCAGTGTCTGCTTTGACGCTACAACAGCCAAGTCTCTATTTCCACACCTTCCAAAAACTGCAAGCAAATGCTTTGTTTTGCTCATGTTTTCCTCAGAACATCCGAGGGTAAGATGGGTTTTGCTTAATTATCCACTCAGCATGGGGGTTGATGTGGTACAAGTCCAAGAGGTAAGTGTCTGGGTCCAGGCAATGTTCACCTGTTAAAACAAGACATTTGGAAAAAACCCCACATTTGTAAAATATCCTTAGTCCTTTAGCTAGATTTGTCTTTTGTTTGTTTTTGTTCCCACCTGAAAACTAGGATTTGTTCACATTCATTTCAACACTACAACCTTTCAGAAGCATTTCCACAGATCTGAGATAATGGCTTTGAGAGGAAAGAGGGTAAATGTACATTAGATATTAGGAAGAAATTCTTCAGTCTTGGGGTGGTGAGGCAATGGCACAGTTGCACAGAGAATTTTTTTTAACTATCTCCAAAAAGAAGCTAAGCATAAAAACTGGCTATCAGAATCCTTATTTTCAGCTACCATTTGTACTTACCAATATTGCCTCCCACTTCATACAGGAGCAAATTTGTGCACTCCATGGAGTTGTTACTGCAGAAAGAAAAACACAGTGAAGGTTAAACCTCTGCAAAGACAGGTTAGGTAGCTCAGTAATATCCCCTCCAAAAGAACTGTTGGTGGTGCAGAGGCCAGCAATGACCAAAGAGGCCACAGTACAGAGACCTTGCTCATCCTCCTGCACAGTGCAGGACACCCAGAACTGGAAAAGAAGAAAACAGGGCAAGCTGCTGGTGAGACAGCAGCTGATCCTTACCCACCCAACTGCCCGACCCTCCTTGCCTGGACACCTCCTGGGGACAGGAGAGGCCACGTCACCCACCCCATACAGTCTGCAGGAGCTGTGACAGAGGGGGCAGGAGCTCTTCTGCTCCTTTTTTTGGGTTAGTTCAGCAATTCACCACAGGAGCACAGGAGGGAATTGCAGAGTTTATTTTAGGAAATCCCTACATTAGCATAAGCACACTGGAATTACTACTCCAGGGAAATGATGCAGCTGGTTCTTTTCTGCAGGAGAGCTGGAGGGGGTTTGCATGTCAGGGTCAATGTCACTGCCTTTTCCCTTCCCTTCAGCAAAGATTCTGGAGTTCACTTGGTGTCAGCAGCCCAGAGGGGACCACTGACCTCCTGGGTGGAATCCTCAGTGAGCTAAAATTTGCCTTCTCCATCCAGCACCATTTCCTAAGCTTAGAACAGAGGAGCAGAGAACGATCTCTCCTCATGACTCACTGTGCTTTCACCTCAAGACAGAAAACAGCAGCTGGACCACTTAGGTTTTTTTTTTACTTCTTTTTTAAGCAAAGAAAAAGCCATTTACCACTTGAGGAGGTTGACAGTATTAACAATATTCCAGCCATTCTGGCACAGGTTCTTCTGAAACTGCCTCAAGACATCAGCAACCCTGGTTGCATTGTTCAAGTGCACCTCCAGAGAGTCCTTCAGGAGGAGTGATGCGTGGACTTTCACAATCTTGGAAGGCTGAACAAGGCAGGCAAAAAAAAAAAAAAAAAGCGCTTAAATAAAGACTCTTACCAGTCACAACATTAATTTTCAAAATAGATTGGAGAGTGTGAAGGATTAAACCCGTCCAGACAGCTGTTCAGAGAATTTAGGCTCGTTTCTTACACACATAGTACAAGGTGAGCATCATGTTCTGGTGTGGAGAGGAGCCCTGTGCTCTCCATCAGCGTATGCTGGTGCTCTCTGCTGTCCAGACACGGCACTGACACGAGCTCGGCTGAACACGGGGTTTGTCACAAGAAATTCTGACTAATTGCTCTGCACAAGTGCGAATGTGAAATTCACACTGTGAAACTCATTTAAATTACTCGGAAAGGAATTTAGAGATCTGGGTTGCAGGCTACTGAATTCCAGAATGGTCCTTTCCAAAGAAAGGAAGGACCAAGTGATGTGTCATTTTAAGAGATATTATGGAGCAAAAAGAAAATTAGGCAATAGCGTGAAATTATGCTTTAAAAATGAGAATATGTCTCACATTTCTTCACATGGAGAAAAAAAAAATTCTGCTCCTGATCTCTTCCCTGCTTTTAACCAAGTGTTTTGTAGCCTGAAATTATTTAGTGCTTTTGCTGTTGAGATTGGTTTTTGCACAATCTGGATAAAAGCATCTGGGAAACTGTTCCTCATTATTCTGCTTTTTTTTTTGTCCCTCTTGCTCTTTTCAAGAGTATCACCTCTTTCACCTTTCTGAGTTCTCAGGAAAACATTTGATGCTGCCACAAAGGGGTTTGTGTTTTTTTTTCCCAAGCCCTAACTCACCTCTCCCTGGTTCTTTTCCACCTTGTCTTTATCAGCATGAATCTTCCGCAACAAATTTTTAATTCGCTTGTCACAGAACTGGTACCTTTTGCTGTTGCTCTCGTTCAGCTTTCTTACTTGAGCTACCAGAAAAGAGGAGACCTGGGCAGGGGAGAAGGGTGAAAATAGGAATTAAATCAAGCAGAGATAAAGATGTCATTTAGGAACCTGATCACCACTTTAGCTCCTTAACCAGACAAAATATCTGTGTACCTTGAGGACAGGTAGCCTCGGAATTCAGCCAGAGGTTTTACTTACAGCTGATTAATTCCTCTGAAATTTCCAAGGCTTATCCCTTCCCTATCCCAATTCTAACAAGACAAGCCATTGCTGCACCATACCACATAATTGCTGTGGAACTCACTGTCCAGAGCAGGTCCTGGTAATGGATCATCATCCTCACCACGTCAGCCGCCCCCTCCGCCAGCTGCTTCTCCTTCCCCTCTGGGATCTTGTTTGGCAGCCCCTTGTGCATGAAGAGGTTTGGGGCCATGACTGTGGAAACGTTCCAGAGGTTCATTTTGTTGTTGTTTTCTCTGGCAACCACCTTGCTGAGAAACTCAAGAAGGGCCTGAGAAGAGGGAAAGAGATGTAAGCCATCCATTACAAGGAATGCTCAATTAAACTGCCATGGCAATTGCTGGAGAGATCATTAATTAGCACTTTTTCTTGATATAGATCAGCAAATCCCATTTCTCCAGTCAGGCAGTAGAGTGACAAATTTCTAATACTAGGGTAGCAACAAAAACCAAGAGAGGTTTATCCAGTACTTATGAATCAGGAAAAACAGTCTGCGTGGGAAACAGATGAGTTTTTACTCCTTGGCAGGTGGTAATTTACAAAGTCTAACTGGAAAAGTTTCTGAATCCAAAAATGAATCCCCCATTTCCTTCAGAGTCCCCTCAAAGCCATTCCCACATGTGGAAAAATAAACCCTTTTGGATTATCACTTTTACCTCACACCTCCACCAGAGTCATGACAGATCATATTTGACAGAATTATACATTCCAGTGCTCCAAATGAAGTGTGCAGGGTGCTAAGTCAGCCTTACCTTTAATATCTTGGAGGAGGAAAAAAAAAAGTAGCAACAACCACCACAGCTCTTATAAAGCACAGAGAGGGAGAGGTGGTGTCTATTTAAAAGCCATGTAGCAGTGGCACTTGGGCATATGGCTTGTGGTGGCCTTGGAAGTGCTGGGGGAATGGTTGGACTCAGTGATTTTAAGAAGGGGTTTATTTCAATCTAAACAATTCTGTGATTCTAGGTTTTACCAGCTAAATCAAAAGCAAGCAGTCACCTTCAGAGTGTTTCTGTTGGACTCTGGCAGGATCAGGATCAGGAGGTTTAGAGCTTGCAATCTTTGCTTCAGGTCTGGAATATCTAGAAGGAGAGTAACAACAATACAGAGGATTCAGGTTTCTGACCCTTCTTTTTGAACACAGGAATCCTCCAAGGAATGAGACAATTATTTATTGAATGGTTGGTCATCTAGAATTTGAGACCTTGTTTCACAGAAGTAAATCAAACTCATACTGTCCTTAAGAAGGGAACTACCCGTGTTTTAGAGGACTGATTCATTTCCTTTAGAGTACACAATCAACCAGCAACCCTGATGCCCTTGAAGGGCAGCAAAAGAACCCATAATTCCTCATTTTTTGAACAAAGAACTTGTGCACTCTGTCAGCTTAACACATCCAAACTAAAGACTGAGGCACCAAGCCTGTTCTGCTGTGCTTGCAGAACAGCACACTGCCTGCAGACTGTGTGCCCTGGCCAGTTCCCACAGCTCAGTCTGTGTCATTATTGATCAACTTGTCCTAATTGGTGGCAGGAGCCTTGCAGGCTCGAGTGACAGATAACTGAAGACCCAAGGACAGTGCCACTATGAAAAGGCACATCCAGCCAAGCACAAGTGACTCCAGCCCTCAGCTGTGCTGTGTCCCCATCGCATCCACAGGCTCCCAACACACCTGACAGGAGAGCCCAGGGCCAGTGGAGCTGTGCACAAACCCAAGGGGTGCTGGGCAGGCAGAGCAGGCACTCACTCTGAACAGCAGCAAAGGCAGGCAGGTACTCTGCAGTCAGCAGAGGGGCTGGCAGCTCTCGGATGAATCTCTTGAGCAGCCCTGACACGTCGTTCTGGTGAACCTCATCCCAGCAGAACAGGCCACTGTAGAAGTCCCTTTCCAGCTTCTGTTCCAGGCTCTATGAAAAAGATGGAATTTATCACATGCTTTAATAAACAAATGTAAGGGAAATTTTATAGCTGAGCACTGAGAGGGCAAGACATCAAGTCAAAATGGTGCAGAGAGCCTCAGCACACACTCTGGTATTTCCCAGCAGTGGATGTTTCTGGTTGTGCTGGGAAGGGGATGAGATAATTCAGGTCATTCAAACACTTGCTTCAGCAAATGCTTCCTGATCACCCCTGACACTTGCAAACAATGCTAAATGACTCATACCTTAATTCTGGTCTGGGACCCAGAAACTCTCAGGATGCCCTCTGTTTCAAGTCCTCTCTTCTCCAGGCAGGACAGCAGCTGTTAAAGGGGAAGCAGAAAGTTCTTAGGCACAGAGGACGAGGAGTCAGCCTGTCCTTATCACAGACTCCTGACTCTGAGGACCAGAGGTGTGAATGAAATGAGTAGAGAACTTACTGCCTGGAGTAGCAGAGGGACCTTGGTGTTGGGCAGCAGCTTTTGGTCATTTTCCAACAGGGTGTTGAGTGGAACTCCAAAGAGTCTTTTCTCTACAACAGAAACAACATTTCCAAGTCTGTTTCACCTCTAATAGAAGTGTAAGGGATACATCCCCCACTGCAAACTAAGATGGTACTTTTGTAAACACAGATACTTGAGAAAGAAAGGAATAGTTAAACAGGAAAACTGCAGCCAGACATTAATATGATAGTAGGTTTTGTTGTCATGATCCACTGACTTCCAGGAGAAGTCCAAGGAAAATAAACCTGTCACAAGGTTTCTTATCAAAGACCCTCTGTTCTAACATTTGAAACACAATGATGAGTGTATGAGGAGAAGATGAGTGTAAAAAAAAAAAAAAAAAAGCACAACACAGAGTACAACTAACCTGTTGTTTTCAGTTTTGCTGCTTTGTTTCTCTTCAGCTCAAAGCCCAGGATATCACAGAGAGCTGTAAGTTCAATGAGGGCCAGTGTGGGGATCTTCTTCATGTCCTGAGCTGACAGATCTCCAATCCTGGTCACTCCTAGTCTGCCCTTCAGGATCTTAAATCTCTAAGGGAAACACACACAAAAGATTCAGCTCAAGTTATCACTATTAATCCCACTAGTGAACAACTTTTGCTGTAGTTTTATTATTTTTGTCATAACCAGGCATCTGTTCTTCCTGCTGTGTTCAAGACCAGACATATACTCATAACTACTCCTACTCAACCACCAGCTGAATAAATATTTTCCCTTTTCAATATTGGTTTTTATTCACATAGGAGATGCCAGTTTTTCTAAGTTAAATACAGTCTGATACCCACCCTAATCTACTTGAACTTTGGAAGCAGCCCAATTCATTTGCAGAGAGGAGAAAACTTTAGAATTATGAGTAAGAAAGTGCAGTTAGTTAATCTCCTCTTTCCAGAGGAAACAACATGGATGTATGTCAAAACAGGGAGTTTCAGATAAAAGTCTTATTTCTTTTGATCCTCCACTACACAATGGCTATCCTTGCCCAACATTGCAAAGATAACAGCACAAGACACTCAGAAAATACCACCAAACACAGACCCATTGCAACACTACCCTCAGGTATGAATTGAATTCGATGTCTTGTACCACCTTGACAAGCCAAGACTAATAAATTCTAACATGAAAAATTCCTCCAGTGCTTACAGTTAGGGCATTTCCATCCTTTAACTTTCTGGATTCAGGCAGGAAGGATCCCTTGAGCAGGACAGCTGCTTGCTCCGAGTAGGCAACATCCATGTTGAACACCTCCTCTTTGCCAGGGTTTCGAACTGTGCAGGAGTAATCCTGGCTTTCTGCTGCAGAGGAGAAATTGTCTTGAATTTCTGCAAGCCAGGAGGGTGAAGCTTAGAAAGCAAATGTGCTAAAAATGTGCAGTTTGAGATAGGTTTGGTACAATTGCTTTTGAAAATCCTGCAGTGATGCATGAAAAGAGTGTCCCCAAAGCACAGAGTGAGCAGTAGGGTGAGAGTCTTCCCTGAAAAAGTGGTCAAGCATTGGAACAGGCTGCCAAGGGAAGTGGTGGAGTCGTCATCCCTGGAAGCGTTCAAAAGTCATGCAGATGTGGCACCTGGGGACATGGATTAGTGGTGAACACACTGGTGCTGAGTTAGTGGCTGGACTTGGGATTTTAGAGAACTTTTCCAAGTTTAATGATTCTATGATCAGTGTGAAGTCACAACATTAGGGCTAAAATTACCAGGTCACTGGTAAGACAAGACCACAGCCCTGAATTATAGGACACACCTATGGCTGACATCTCTTTACACAACTGCTCATGGCATTTGTAAGGTTTCACTATATGATCTTTACTAGACTGATTTTATTTTCATCTTTCAGTTGCCTTATCAAGAACCTCCAATGATCAATTTGAGTGACAATTCTAACAACACTGGAGCCTGGAAAAGTTTATTAATCCACAGATGTGAATAATCATGTAAAAAAACTCACACCCAACACAAACAAGGTCAATGTTTCAGAACCTGCATATAATTAAATATGTGTGTAGCTTTTCTTCCAGTTCCAACCCTACTTCTGATCCTGCTCTCCATTTAAAAATTCCCCCCCTTACTTCTTTGGGTGTTTGAAGTCCGTAGATTGTGCCACAGTGGATCTGGGCTGGACTCTTCTTTCTCTGCTGCTGTGTCCTGAAAAAATATAAAGAGGTCGTTTTAGCCACAACCAAAAGAGCAGAACCACAGGAAAACAGCTGAAAAGATGGTGGTTATTAATTCTTTATCAAGAAAAAAAAAATCTAAATAAACCAACCAACCCTCCCCCCTAAAAAAGGCAGGGTTAGTCTTTCTCCAGGATTTCCACCTCTACAAGGTCAGCTTATCAGAACTGAATTTGGGAAGTCCTCTTGTTTTGTGTAATGGTGATTTAACATGTCACTGGAACAAAGAAAACACAAGAGGGCTCCAAACAATGCCAGTGCTCCATGAGGCTGCCGTGCTGTGGTACTATATAGAAGCACTCCAGCAGGAATGTTATTCCAGTCTGGGAAGGCCATGGATCTGCAGGTTTTCTAGTAACTCCTCAACACTGCAGCCAGGATTTCTCCAGTCTCAGATTCCTTTCAGTCCAAGAGATGAAGACGTAACAGGAGCCCTAGACCCAGAAAGCCAAGTCAGCTCCCACTGATGCCTTAAGATTTAGCTTTCATATTTTCTAGATTCTGTACTGCATTGGTACAGAATTAGTAATTAGAATTAGTAACTCTGAACTTTATATAAAGTGTTAGCAAGTTCTCATCACAGTTTAGTTTCACAAAACAATCCTTTTCCAGCCCCAGAACCAAGGACACCACTGCAGCTTCAGGCCCAAAAAGTGCAAACAACAGAGAATTGAGGAGAGAAATCTGGGAGGATGGGACTGCAGAACCTGGAGCTGTAATTGGACAGTTAACTCCAATATGGAAATGGACCAGAGCTTATAAAATATGAAAACTCGTGACTCAGGGTCCATCTTGGGTGTGACCAAGGTGAATCCTTTGAAGGCTATTTAATACATCCCTACTTTATTCCTTTAACACTACCTATCCTCGATTCCAGACAGCCTCTTTAGGCGCCACCACGAGGCAAGTAGCTCTTTTTAGGAAACCTCAAAAACCAAGAAAAAAAAAAAAAAAAAAAGAAAGAAGAAAGAAAGACCACCTGTGTGCCGAGCACTCCGAAGATGTCGCGGACGTCGCGCACGGGGTGTTTGTTCCTGCGGCGGCGGGAGCGGCTGTAGGTGTCCAGCCGGCGCTGCACGGCCGCTGCCTGAGTCCTGGTCAGCGTGGACAGCAGCACCAGCTTGTCCTGCTCCGAGCCTGCCTCCCCCAGCAGCTCCGACAGCCCCGCGTCCTGCAGCCACTCGGCCTCGGCTTCTCCCTCTGCCAGAGAAGGTGGGTGAGTACGGGGCAGCAGCAGCCTGGCGGCTGGAGATGTTTCACAGGCACAGAGTCTGGGCATTCCCTGCCTGGGGTGGCAGTGGGATATCGCTGGGAGGGAGCCACAGATTTGTTCTGTAGCCATGGTGGCTCTCAAAATCTCAGCTAGGCGTGGGGTGACACCAGAGAACACACAGCTCTCTGGGCAGCTGCTCACACAGCTCTTATTGCTCATTCCAGGTGAGGAAAAAGGAGAAGAAAGAGCTGTGGAGGTAGAGATACTCCCAGGAGCACAGGCTCCCAGAGAAGCCGGGCAGAAGAGGGCACAAATGTGACTCTGGGTGGTATTCAGGCAAGGATCGTGACAGGATATGGGAGTGAAGTGAGGTGCACTTGATAAATCTGCCTTTCCAGGGGCTGCCTGTGCAAAGGGAGCTCTGGCAGCAGCACACAGCCACCCCAGAGGGAATGGCAGGGCTTCCCTGGATCCCACCTGATCTTTCAACAGCTTTGAGAATGGACAAAACGTCTGGGAGAAGCCACAGCACACAACACTGCATATCTGGCTTTTGTTCTTTTCCAAATTACTTGCTTGCTTCTTTTACCCTTTTTTTCTTTTTTTTTAAATTCTATATGCATGCCTAGCTATCAACATTTTTTTTTGCTGTTTTTAATATCCAGGTCTTGATTTGGTAGGTTCAAATGTATTTTACTTAATATACTTGCTGAACTATTTGTGTGTATTATCCCTACTCCTTAATTTTTTAAGTGGATTGGTACCCATACACTCAACTAAAGCAAAAACGTTATTTTTACTCTGTGCATTCATTTCATGCCTGGGCCTATTTAAAATGTCTCTAAAACTAAAGACCATTCTAGTTCCAGAAGGAAGTGTGAGAAGCCTGGAGACAATACAGCAGCATTATTCAAACAAGCTCAATTCCCCTTCATTCTTCAATACATATAAAGTTGCACTTCAAACACAGAAGACTTTTTTTTTTCTTATGGGATACACTCATAAGGAAGTGCAAGTGAGAAAGTGCCCTGAGCAAGGCAGCTACTTGAAATTCAAAGATGAAAGAAACAATTTGACAGGTGACTTCAACTTTAACATAGCAAACACCACAAAGCCTTTATCTTTTCAATTCCATCTACCACATGCATTCACTGCAGGCAGCTCCAGTTCAGCCCTACCAAAGATTATACTGGGAAAAAGAAAAATCACAACTGAACTGATTGGCACAGAGCAGCTCATTCCCACTCTTCCTGTCCTATGCAAACTTCTACCTCCTGAGTTATCACAGCTGCTCAGGCAAAGCTTTATTATTGCTGCATCAGTAAAAAGCAGCCATGCAGCTCTCCTTGAGAGATTCAATAATTTAATTCTCCTGGAGAAACCTCATGTTCATGCAGCTTGCAAACACATTGTGACACAATGAAAACTCAGTCTTCAGAGCATGGTCTTTCTGATTTTAGGTGTCATAATGAAACAGAACTTTTTTCATCATCAAAATAAATAGAGCTGAACTTGAAGTCAAGTATTTCCCTAAATGAATCTTCTAGCAAATTGTCTGGTTTTCCTACATGGCCCAAAGTTTTGGTCTTTTCCTACGTCTGGTTTACAGAAGTTAACAGGTACAGAATCCCCTGGGCACAGCCAGTCGTGGTCCCACCCACAGCTCCTCACCAAACCCCTTCTTGTCCTACATCTGTGGTTTCACAGCAGAACAACACACAAAAAGCCTCTGGTTTATTTTGCCTTTGGGAACTAGAGGAAGTGAAGTGTATTGCTTACAAATTTTGAAAATAGCCAATTCCAGTCATAACAGGAAACTGATCTTATACACAATACCACACAGCAGCCCCTCCATCGGACATCCGTGTGAGCCTGCTGCCCCATCTGATGCCAAAGCACCAGATTGTAATTCCTCTATTTACTATTTTGGCCCAGTTATGTTTGCCAGTAACACAAAAGGAAACCAGCAAAATGGGTTATTTCTGAGGAAAAGGGAAAAATTGGAGGAACAGGTCAGAACAGAGAGATCCACAGAAGAGGAGCTGCAGGTTTAAGCCTGGAGAGCTGCTAAGATGTGCCTTGTGAGTTCCAGGCAAGCAGCATTTCAGGGGGGGCACAATTAGGAATGATTTTGCAAAACTAAAGAACCCTAGTTCCACAAATTTACTTGAAACACAACCTAGTCAAAAATAGAATTCATAATAAAGTATTCACTTTCCAAATATTTAAAGGACAGTTACAGCATCCTACATTTTCAGACTAAACATTAAGCAGAACTTCCTATCTCATTTTTGAAGGTGAAGAGTCACCCTTTGCAGACAGTTCCCAGCCATGGTTACATGCTGTAAGGTCACAAACAGGTATTTTAGTGTCAGAGTGGCTGTGTCCTCAGCTGGCTGTGCTGCCAGGCCCTGGACAGAGTTGAGCAAACAGTGACAGCAAGGACAGACAAAGCTGCATTTCAGCAAAAAGCCACTCCCTGCTCCCACCAACCCTTAGCAAGGCCATGAGTGCCCTCAGCACCTTTCAGCTGCCCCAGACCTGCAGTGACATGCTGGCCTGCCACTGCCACCAGGTCACCAGCAGCTCCCCAGGACACCCCCCCTCACCCAGGGCTTGCACAGGAGCCCAGTGTTCCCAGCTGGATCAGCACTTTTGCAGTGCCTTATCTCCACACAGCCTCCCCAGTGTCCCTATGTCCCTGTGGTTATCACCAGCCACGTCCCAGGCTGTCTCCAGACACAGCTGCCCAATTCTCAGTTCCCTAGATTTATGTAAAAAGTGCCTCTGGTTCCTCCATGCTCTGAGCAGGAGCTGTAGAGATGTGAAAGCCAAACCCTGCACACCATCCAAAGCTTCCCCACTCCCAGCACAATGTTTATTTGCCTAAGCTCCTCCAGAGAAGGCATCAGAAGCCTCAGCCTGCCCCACCTCCTTCCCCAGGCTGCTGGGAAGACTTCACTACTCAGAGCATCATTTCAGGCCTGTCTGGTTTCAATGGCCAATTAAGCACTCAGCTCCTACCTGCTAGATTAATCTACTGCATTAAAAGACACTTTTCCTCTTATCCCTGCTTATACACAGTAATCAAATTACCTCCAGCATATCAATCTTTAGGATATCCCAGACAGTCTTTCATCTCATGGGATGGGTCTTTTCCAGTCTCCTTCCTGGTGCACTCATTTTCTGAGTCACTTTGCATCTATTCCAGTTTTAAAAATCAAACTTGTGTCCTTTATAAAGGGACATTAACAGCAGAACTTCATGTTTACCATGTCCTGCCAACGATAGCAGACAGGGACAATGATATTCCCACCCTGCTCTCCAGAGCCTCTCTATGGCCCCACGAGAGCCATTGGCCCTTCCCGAGCACAGCAGCACACTGAGACTGTCACAAGCATTTCCTAGGACACAGATCATTCCCAATAGCAGGCAGCACAGCAGCTGCAAAGCTGTGCTCAAGGGGATGTACAGCCAACTACCTGCATTTCTTCAAAATGGACCTAGGAAAAGTGTGATCCCCACCTGTGGGATCACGGAATGTTTATCACCACAAATCCAGGGTGGTGTACTCCCCATGTCTAAAGGGACTGCTCGCCAGGAACTGAGTGACAGGACCAGGAGAAATGGGTTCACACTGAAAGAGGGAAGCATGGTGTTAGATATTAGGAAGAAATCCCTCTCTGTGAAGGTGGGCAGGCCCTGGCACAGGGTGCCCAGAGCAGCTGTGGCTGCCCCTGGATCCCTGGGAGTGTCCAAGGCCAGGCTGGATGGGGCTTGGAGCAACCTGGGATAGGGGAAGGTGTCCCTGCCCATGGCAGGAGATGGAACCATATGAGTTTCATAGTCCCTTCCAACCCAAACCATTCTGTGATTCTATAATTCTATAAAAGGAAAACAGCTTCCAAAAGTTTTGGAATAACTGGCCCAGGTTCTAAAAATTATTCCAAAGCACTGGATAACATCAGTGCTACAGAAAGTGCATTAGAAACACCCCATACACATTTCTTCCAAAGAAAAAAAAAAAGGATATGCAGGAAAAACCTTGTGTGGATGGACTCAAGCTTTCTAGATGTTTATTGTGGTTTCTCAAACAGGGAATTAGAAAGGGAATAGTCTGCCTTCCACAGAAGCAGCTCCCATAAAAGCCACTATGATGAATCTCAGAACCATGCACACAAACAAGGCTTCCCAAACAGTCCTGGCTCTCACAGAATGTTTACCACACACCACCTGAACTGGCCCTGAGAGCCCCCACCCTTGGTGGGGCTGCTAGAAAAACCTGGAGCCTTGAACACACTCCTGGGACTGGCCTTTGGAGCCAGCTTTGCTTCAGAAGCCGAAACCAGGCCAGGCCAACCCTCCTCATCTGCAGGGCATTATCCACCACCCAATTAAAATAATATCTCTAGCCCTGATTAACTGATAATCTAACCATACTCCAGCATGCTTCTGAATCGTTCAGGTGCTTAAGTAAATCTTCTGTTTCAGATGAGATGTCCTCACTCCCAACATTTTTGGCAACCTACCCTCCTGTGTTTTGACATCTGCAAGGCTGCATTCCTCCTGCTCGGCTTCAGTGCTCTGTTTAATGTTCTCTACTTCCAGCCAAAAACTGTCCATTGACAAGTTGTCCAAAGCCTCTACCCTGGAATTTGTGCTCTCTGACACCGGGGATGCCACAGGAGTCTTTGGAGGAAGCTGGTTCATTTTCCAAGGGCAATGTCTGGTGCTGAGAGAGGAAGAGATAAGGAAAGAGAGATTATTACATACGGCATTCGTGTCCAGCCTTCACTGATTAATGACTGCAGCAAAGCCAAACAGAGGTAAGTGCTGAACTTCCTTTGCTTAGTATTTAGCAGTACAGACAAGGTTGGGCCTAAATCCCCTGGAGAATGGGGAAAACTGCAGTCCAAACATGTGAGAGGACACAGGATCAACAGAGTCTTTTCAGTGCTGTCCCTCCAGTGACCTCCAACACACCACCTACCACCCCACCACGCTCATTCCAAGATTTCCCTGCAAGTTTGCACAGACACCCTCTGCATTCACAGACACCCTCTGCATTCACAGCCACCCAGGATGCTCCAAGCTCAGTGCCCGTGTGCTCCAGGACCTGGCACAGACAGCAGCCTGGCAGCTCCCACCACAGCAGCCCAAACCCAGCAGGTTTGTGCTCCCTATGCAAAAATCAGCACAGCTCCATGCCCTGCACTTCAGCTCACCCAACAAACAACTCACAGGGCTGAGGGCCCCTGCTCCTGCCCAGACCAGATTTTTCAGCTGTGAAACAACACGAAGTGTCCTGGGAAAGCCAAGCATATGGAATTTTCTTACCACCCTGCTGATTCATTCATGCACAGCTGAAGTCCCAGACTGGCCTCATTGAGCTTTCAGCCCCTGTGCTGTGAGCTTCTCATCACTTCATAAAACAGTGCCTCTCCTAAAATGAGCTGTAATTGTCTTCAAAGAGTCCCAAGCCATTTAAGCACTGCTACACATATTTTTCAAAGACTTACAAAAAAAATGGGTTAAGTGGAACATATTTATGAGAATACCTCAATGGTTCCACTGATGAATACAAAAATTAAATAGATGGAACACTACTCTAACTGTGGGTGGTTTGAGAAATACCCATGAACAGCCACCACCACCAAACACAGGCCAAAATTCCTTTCTAGTTTCATTTAAAAAAAATTAAAATGAAGTCGAAGTCTTAACCTTGAAAACCATGACAACAAAACACCCACAAAATGCTATTTAGCCACCTAGTTCTAGGAGCCAAAAGTTGTAGATGGCAAAATATCTGGAAAGTTTTAGCCCCTTTCATTCCAGAAAGCCATTATTTGCAGTTCTGACACTAATTTGCTTCAGTTGTGAGAAATATTTCAAGTCATAAAGGGCTAAATGTGAAGATCTAACAACTAAGAGACAAATGTTGTAGGCCATTCTGCACTGGTATTCACACGTGTGCATGCCCATCACGCTCACACCTTACTCTAACACACAGAGAGAGCCCCTCTCTCCTGGAGGTCAGAGCCACAGCAATAACCATCACCTCAGGAACATCTGGAGACGGCCACAGTGCTTAGAACAAGAATTAAAGGGGTTTTTTTGTTTTGCAGGAAGACAAAAGCGAAAGACTGAACTGAGCTGTTCTGCCATCTGGCAGGCAAGGACAGAAAAGATCTGCTTGTTTAGCCCCATCCTCACTTTCCTGTTTCTGGGTATCCAAATAACGCTCAAGATACCAACTTAGAGCCTGGTGGAGCCCTTAAGTAGTCAATCTAAGTTTGTTTTTTTTTTTTACCTGCACAGTTCATGTCCAACTCTCTCAGTTCCATTGCAGCTACTAACTCAATTTATTTTTTCCTCTTTTCAACTTTTTACTTCTATCTTTACCTCTTAAGAGTTAAAAAGTTAGATTGCATCCCTCACCTTACCTCTTCATCTTTAGTACTCCTCTCCATTTTCTCACATTTGCTGACAATTATCTCATAAGATTAGATTTAAACAAAAATGCCTGTTCAACACCTTGCCAGGATTCTATTATGAGCCAGTCAACAGAACTCATCACTTGCAACATGCAACTAAGTGGAAGGAGGAATTCAGATTATTTTGAGGGAGATGGTTTTGGCCACATGAAGAACACTGGAAGTCAAACTTGCATTGAAGTGTCCCAGTGCACAACACTCAGGAACCATCTGACAAGCTTTCCTAATTGCTCTGCTAGAGGCTTTCAGCAGGCACAAAACAATTCTTCTTGCCTGAAGTTACTGCCCTATACTCCTGCAGGATCTAGGTTATACAGATTAAAGCTGCTCTGAAATGTACCTTTCCTTTGTGTTCTGCTTGGTTTAGAGCTGGCTCATAACACCCCAGAAATCTCCAGGGATCAACAGCAAAATAGAATTTAGGTTTGCAGCTCCAGCAGAACCTGCCCCAGACTTGACCAGCAACTTGCACCCAGTAGATGTGCTCTGTGACAAGCCTGTGTCACACAGTGCTCTGACAATTCCTTCCCCATGCCTGCCTGGAAAAAAACAACACAATTTGAAGCCAACATAAATAAAATCTTCAGCTCTTTCCAAAGGGTGGCTCTTGACTTAGATATTCTGCATGACTTACCCAGACACCAGGCCCTGAATGCCAGTTTCAGCCCAGGAGATGTGACTCCAAGTGGAGCTCTGTTGATGTGAGGCATTAGGGCACATTCCTGGAGCACACCTGAGAAGGGTCACAATGTCCTCACAGCCCAGGTTTCAGGCTATGCCCTTGCTAGCAGCTGGTTTTGGTCTGCCTTCAGTCCATATCAGAGCTCTGATGCACGGACAGAATTTGGATGACAACAGGGAACTGCTGCACCCCATCCCACCCTGACTGTGCTTCCACACCATCCACAGTTACTTTGCTTCCTTCCACAGCTGGAAATACAGATGTTCTCAGACTGTTTGCACCAAAAGCACGCCAGTCACACTATAAACCTGCTCTAGGAAAGCCACAGCTGAACTACTTGTGTGTCAAACAAAAGCCATCCTAAATTTTTTCCCCTCAGCTGCCCCATTTACTGATGCACTAAACCTGGTTTCACCGAGTTGCAGGATGCTAATATCACACAGCAGCTCTGCAGACACCAGCAGGACCCAAAGCCCAGCTCTACTAGTGTTGAACTAGAGCTCCTGTCTCACAATACAACATAAAAAACAGGCCTTCACATTTAGAAAAGGTTTTATTTCCTGGTCTAATTCCTTTTTCTTCTTGAACTCAATGCTTTGCAGATCCAGCTGCCCAGGTAGAAGGCTAATTTTAGACTCAGTGCATCTAAGAGATTGTTCTTCCTCATTGCATACCCGAGTCAACTGGAGGGCAACCTGTGACGTGCAAGCACAGCAACAGCTGAGATTGAAAGCAGAGATTGTTGGCTTAAAATGTTAATGGCTCAGTGCAACTGGGCAAAGAGTAGGTGGCATAATCAAGTTCACTCCACTGCACTGTCAAAGTAACAAAAAGGATCAGATTATGAAGCTTTAAAAATTAACCCAACAAGAAGGAGACTGGCAGGAACATCTTGTTAAGGACAGCCATATAGGAAGGGCTCTGTGGAAAGACTGAGCATCTTAATCCAGCCTTCTCCTCTTGTTTAAGAGCACAGCCGGTTTTAACAAGGCTCAAGATTCACCTGGCACCTTCAGTCTAAGGCTGACTTCACAGCATTAATAACACAGCAATGAGAAACGGGGCTGGCACAGACCTTGCAGAGTTCATTTGGATCCCTGGGAACCCTGCGTGCAGCCTCAGTGCTGGGGGCTCGCTGATCCTGGGCTGCAGAACGCAGTCCCAGAGGAGTTTTTGATCTGTTCCTAGATACTGTCAACACACTGCAAATATGTTGCAAACACTCATGTAATTCTTCGCCTTCTTGAATACCAAAATACAATAAACACTGTTGCTATATTCACTCCAGGCTTGAATCACTCCCATGAGAGAGTTTCTCAAAGGACCTGGAGCTGCCTCGGCTTCTGTTCTGCTTGCTCAACATCCCTCCCTCATTGAAATACCTCTCTAGCAGATGAATAAATAAAAAGGTTCCTTCTCAAGCATTTCAAACAGAGCAGGAGGCAACAAGTGCAAGCCAAGAAAAAGGAATTCCTTTAAGACTGCTTCCAGAAAACTAAGATGAGAAAAAGGCAACAAGAACAGAAGAATTCAGGCAGACAAGGCGGTCCTGCCACACAAGCAGCACCCAGCCTTTAAAGATCTGGATTTCCAAAGATCTGGAGCAAGCACAAAAGCACACATGGAACAAAGAAACAAAGTCTGAATGAGCCTTAAGAGCAGGTTTGGAGTAGCACACCAAGTCACAGCATCATTCACAACAACCCAGACCACAAGCATGGAACACAAGCATCTTGCAAGAAAAAAAGGAAAGTTTAATCTATCAACTGGTTGCAGTATTTTAACAGATAAAGACCCTTAGTCAGAGAAAAAAAACTACATTAATGTCACACCACACACATCTTACCTGAATTCAATTTACTTTAAGATCAAAAACAACTTATGAGTGCAAAAGCAAAAAATTTTAAGAAACAACCAAAAAGTCCATGCAGGCTCTCCACACATTGCTTCCAGGTTCTTACCCTAAGCAAGCAGTTTAAACTTAAATGATGAAATGTGTATTTATTTCTGAAGAGAAAAAAAAGTCACCTAAAGATTGGCCCATCACAGCTCATTACATACTAGGTTTTCTTGTTTAAAATCATGTCGTGGATAAAGGCATCTAGGAATAACAGACAGGAATATTTGAAAAACTGAGAGAATCCTGAAGTGGTAACTCACATACATGCTTTGAGTAAACTTTTTTTTTTTTTTTTTAAAAACATAGATATAGCTGTAGCTATTTTGCTTATTGGAGGTTTAAACCTCAATCTATAAAAATTATCAATGCAAATATAAAAACAGGTTCCTGTATGGAAGAAGTCAATCTACTCATTATCAAAACCTTACATGAAATACACATGATTACTGTTTCATTCAGAGACACAGAACTACACAAAACTCTACTCCTGCCACAAAGAGCAAAGTTATGCAGGATGCCTCATGAACAAAAAGTCCACAACTTTCTACCAAGGGTCTAAACCAGAAGAAAGCCCTACTGCAAATCTTTAATGCCTGGTTAATTACCCTCAAAATACCCCAGATTTTGAACACCATATGAATATGAACACCACTACCAATTCTTCTCTTCTCCCCACACCAATATGCAGAAAAGAACTACTAAGGCTTACTCTTAGGAGAAAATGGAAAGCACAAGGCTCGTTCAGATTCCTCAGACCAGGCCATAAAAGCAAAGAGAGGCTAATTATCAAATTACTGCAGTGGCAATGAACAGTAACTTACCCAATAGACTCTTACCATGCTTTCCTTTCCCTGGCTTAACCAAAGCAGCTAAAGAGCCAGAATTAAAGCAATGTTAGCAGTAGTCTGCCACTGCTGATGTGCATATCTCTGACCAGAGATTTGCTCACATATTTAATAGTTTCACTGAGAGTATCCCCTGTGAGAAGTCACAGTGCCTTTAGCCCAGGCTATTTTATCCAGCACTGCTGCCAACCCCCACTTGTGTCCTTAGTAAGGCATTTTATCAAGGACTTTGCACGTGTGGGATGGCAGAGCTGAAGGTCTGTCTCTACAGCACCAGCGAGAATAGCTAAGATGTCACTGCCACAATTTGCTAATAAGATTACAGCTTGTTTTCAGTAACACAGCAATCAGCTCATCAAGATCTTCCATTATGCAAGCAGCTCAGGGAGCAGCGTCATTTCAGGTTGTTTTGAAGAAGCCTGTTCTGCAAGTGATAAAGAGGACATGCCAGATCGTGCTGTGTGTGTGCAGGAATTCCCACCAGCTGCAGCTTTCCCCTGTCCAACAGTGGGAAGGCACAGCCTCACCTCCTGTCCTGGCATTCTCAGACACCAGAAAAAGCAAACAGCAAGCCTTTGCCCAGAGGGAAAGATGTGAAGCCTGAGGCTTGTGTGTATCCTGTGCTTCAGCCTAGCACCTCCAGTATTTTCTGTGCTGGACAGGCTCCAGAGGGTGGTGGAGCACTGGCACAGGTTGCACAGAGAACCTGTGGATGTCTCACCCCTGGAAGTGTTCAAGGCCAGATTGGATGGGGCTTGGAGCATCCTGACCTGCTCACAAGCATCCCTTCTTATGGATTAATTTGGAACTTTATGATCTTTAAGGTCCCTTCAAACCCAAACTATTCTATGATTCTGTTATCTCCACCACAGCTTCAGATCTCAACTAAAGCAAAGGTTGTAACTTTCCTGACAATAAGTGTCTCTGTCAAAGTATTTAAGGGCAAATAAACTCCATCTCTACTTCCTTGTCTCAGGCCTTCATCTGGAATACATTTGTGTCTACTCCATCTAGTAAGGGGCTAAATAAGCAAGCTAAGGAATAGGGAAAGTTGTCTTTAATTACAGATCTGCCTAGAGGCGTCTCTGACCGAAACTCAGAGCAGAACAGAAACAGGATTGATAACCCCATGCAGATACAGCCAAATTAAAAATATTCAAAGCCATGTTTAGCTTACACTAATAGCTGGGTGCCTGTCCCATCACACCAGGGTTTGTTCTGGCTTCAGAAGACACAAGCCATTCTCTCTGTGCATGGTTTTGTGTTTGACTGTAAGGTCACTGTGGAGCCTGTTGTTCACTTTCCCCACATTAATAGGGTAAGCCAAACAGGAAAGGGCTTTCATCCAAAGGGAAATCCTGCTGGGAGAAAGAGGTACCTGGCCAAAACAAATCTTCAGTAGTACTGGGATCTTTAATGTGATTGTGAATTGATAAAGCTGATTATGGGATGATTAGATGACAATCGTTAATTAGAAGGTGGCATTCCTAACCCTATTTCCATCTCCACTGAATCCATGCCCATTTAACCATAACAGCAGCTTTGTCCATCCAGTTCCCACAAGGACCTGGTCTGCCATTCCATTCCACCTCTCAGTATGGCACCAGGATCCCAAATCTCTCGGCCCAGCTGACATGGGGCTACAAACCCCACAGCTCCCACATCTTGTCCTCACCCACTCCCCTCTCCTCCATCCAGAAGCTGCCCTGGGCTGAGCCTGTGCACAGGAGTGCCAGGAGGAAAGCAGCAGGCAGGGAATCACTGCCCTTTGGTGACTTTGCTGTCACAGCCTCGAGCACACACTGCCAGGGATTTTGCAGGCACATGAGTCAATACCTCGCAGTCACTGAACACATCCCCAAAACATGCTGCCGTTACACCAGCTGAGACACCTTTCCTTCATTGCCATCACTGCTGAGACTTCAGGTGAGATGCTCAGCCTGGGCACACCTCAGACACTCAGCTGAGGGACCACGGGCTGAGAGACCACTTGGCTTCCAGGGGAAAGGCTGCCAGCATGTTTGAACCCACTGTGAAAAGGTTATGGACTTATTTCTTGTGTGATCATTCATTAACACAAAGGCCTTATTCTGAAGCAGGTTCACATAAACTAAACGCTTTTCCTACAGCTTCTTACATGTTGGAGTAAATTGGGATGATAGAACTCATCCTTATTTCTTCTTGTAGCCCATTCTAGCAGCTGTACCTGCATTAGAGCACAGAATGAGTAACTGCGAGTTGTTGCTCAGCTGCATGAGAACAGCCCAGAGGTGCTGGGGAGGTCACAAGAGTGACATGCTGACCAGCACAAGGGAAGCAGGGGAGGAGAGGTGTGCTGGAATCCAGCTATGCTGCACTCACGAGAGCTTTAGGGATGCAGGAAGACAGGGAGGAGTCATAAACTCCTCGTGTGGATTTCTCAGGGCAGTTATTACACAGAACACAAGGTGCTTGGCTGTTACCCTGCCATGAAAAGCCCTTGGTTGGAATTTATAACCAATTCTGTAACAGGAGTGTCACCAGCCAGCCCAGGGCCACCAGCCCTGTCTGTGAGCCACCTCAGGTCCCCCAGCCCTGTCTGTGAGCCACCTCAGGTCCCAGGAGCTTTACAACACTGAGAGGAAGAGCAGGAGGGAGGCAGATCTGGCTCAGCAGTGGCTTTTGCTCCGTGTTGTTTTGGAGCCATGACAGCACCACCAGCCCCATGCAAGCCAGTAAGAATCTTACTGGGAACTCAGCGAGCACGTCAGAGATGCTGGTCAAAAATAAACACTGATTATAGTCAACTAATTAGAAGAGCAGGCTGGAATATCCTTGTCCCATTGTACAGGTAGGTTTTAGGTCAATCCTAGGAAAGAGGCTTAGTTACACATGTACACAGACACCTCACACCTGTGGTGAGTCCTGAGTGAACAGGTGGGAAGTGTCACTTGGCTGGAGTTCAATGTTTTGGGCAAGGTTGGTGAGCAACTTTGAGGTTCCTGCTGTAGCTCCTCTTCAGAGCTGACCACAGAGGTGTTCTGGCACCAGCACACACATTGGAACTCAACTAACTCGTTTGGCAAAAGCCTTAAGTTGTTAACAAATATTTTGATTTTTATCAAAGAAAGACTGCAATACTGAAGGGTTTAATCTCATTCTCTTACACCTGGGTAATTTTACAGTAATTTACCATATCATTCCTGTGTCACTGCCCCTACGATTATGATTAATTTTGTTTTTTTCACAACTCAAATTTTGCCTGGGGTCTTCTAAAGATTTCCTGTCTTACTTTGAATGCACAGTCTCACCAAATTGGACTGGAAAAAATGAGAACTCAGACAGACACATGAAAACGTGAGTTGTGATTGGAAGTAAAATTACTGCCAGCACATTCACCCAAAATCAACACATTCTGACCACTAGAGCAGGGAAACATTCTAAAACTCAATGCAAACTTCTAAACTGATGCAAACACTCCTTAGATGAATTCTTAACTCATATAATATCCAGTAAGCACACCAGCACAATGGTGCTTGTCAAGCAAAGCAGTTCAAATTTCAGTTCTATCCTCCACTACTTGCAGGATAAATCAGCAGTTTTTATGTTCATATAGATCCACAAAGCCCTGAAGAGCCCAGGGCAGGTTACCACGGTGTCACAAAGAAGCATTTCAGCCGCTCAGGTCCCACTGCCCCAGCGTGCTGCACCCAGCCCAGAGTGAGAACAGAGAAAGGGGATTTTTGTAGGCTTAGTATGAGGAAAAAGAAAGGCAATTTCCACCGGTTTCATATCAGGATCACGGCACTCAAAGCACTATTTTGAGAGCATACAACAGCCCGCTCGCCTCTAGAAATCCACTTTGCTCCCACCCACCAGCCCCAGTGCCCGCCGTAGGGGCAGCAGCGACCCCCGCGCGTCCCACGGGAGCGCTCCGTACCTGCTGAGCAGCTGGGCACAGCTGGCTGCCCGGGCCGGTGCCAGCACCCCCCGGGACCTGCCCATGTCCCCCCTGGCCATCCTGGAGCCACACGTGCCGTTCTTGTCCATGTCCAGGCGGGAGGAGGGCGGCAGTCAGTCCATCCGTGCCGGCAGCCAAGAGCTGCTCCTTGTCACCAGCGAGGTGCCCACTGCAGGAGCATCCTCTGCTCTTCTGTCCTGTCCTGTCCTCCCTCCCCGTGTGTCCCCGCCCCGGCAGGAGGGACAGTAAATCCCGCCGAGCCCTGCAGGCAGCGCTGCCCGGGGCTGAGCCGCCCACGCCCGGACTCGGGACACAGCGCACAGAGCTCCGAGAGCAGAAAACAGCACCGAGCTCTTCCCAAGGCTGGGCTGCAGCTCGGGCTCGCTAAACATTAACGTAAACCCCGGGCCACGTGGAAAAGGAACTCCCAAACGCAGCCTAGCAAGGAGGAGTCAAGCAGCCCATTCGCTCCTTAACGTTGTACTTTAAGAGAACATCGAGAAAAGAACAAAATATCTGCCCGGGGACGTGGGGAGTGCAAAAAAAAAAAAAAAAAAAAAAAAAAAAACAAACCCAAAAACAACTCCGAATGCCTATTAAAAAAGCAATTCAGCATTTCAGCATTTCTGACCATAGTTGAGCAGTGAGTAAACCCCAGCTGGATGTAAGACACTGGTGTTGAAAGAGCAGTGTAAACTCGTAACACCCACAGGGAATATTTTGCAAGATCCAGATTATTCTTTAAAAATCTCATCAACAAGCAATGGACAAGTGAGCAAAGTGTTAAAGCAATTGGAATCCTTGTAGCCCTTCCTGACAGGTTTTGTTCTTTCCTTGTTATTCTCTCTACGGTGTTTCAGTAACTCTCCTTTCTTCTAACATTTTTTTATTCCTAATCCCGAAGGTATTAGGGATGAGTAATTTACTTAAGTTTTTTAGTGAAAGCACGCATAGCTCATCCAGCAAAAGTAATAATGCCACTCTGTGTATTTCCCATATTCCCAGTAAGGCTGGATCTACAGCTCAGCCTGCTTAGCTTAAAGGGCAGCAGCAGCTATTTTAGAGACAATCCCTCATCATAAAAGAGCCCATCTCGGTTTTGTTCCTACTAACACAGCTATTTTTCCAACCACTGCTCGAGCCCACCCTGCTGCTGAAGGAATGCTGCCCCACTCCTCATCTCCAGAGCCAGGGCTGGCACTGGGCAGGTGCTTGGTCTGGGACACAACTCCCCACACTAACTATGCAAAAACATTCATGGGAATTTCCTCTCTTTTCCTCCTTACCCACAGTTCCTGTAAAACTTATTCCTCCACCCATAATTCAAAACTCAGGTTTATCCACATAGCTCCTCCTACATCAGTGCCAAACAAAGATCAACCACAAAGTGTCAGCTTGTGGAATTCAGTTATAACCAAACTCCACAGACCACAGATTTTACAACAGCACAGAATTACATACAGGCAGCATATCACAGAATGGTTTGGAAGGGACCTTAAAGACCACCCAGTGCCACCCCTGCCATGGCAGGGACACCTTCCACTGTCCCAGGCTGCTCCCAGCCCCAATGTCCAGCCTGGCCTTGGACACTCCCAGGGATCCAGGGGCAGCCACAGCTGCTCTGGGCACCCTGTGCCAGGACCTGCCCACCCTCACAGGGAACAATTTCTCCCTAGTATCCAATCATGGAAATTCATCCACTAATGAAGACTGTAGGAACATGCAGAAAGTAAATTAAGGATTTTTCATCCTTTAATGCAGCTACACAGACTACAGTTGCTGCAGAAGCATCACCATCATGTGTGGCCACACACACTGCTCAGAATGTGACACATGGGAGGGAGAGCAGGGAGGGATGACAACAAAAACATGTGTGAGAGAAAATGTGGCTGCTCTTTGCTTTCAGTTTTTACAGACTTTGAAAAGCATTTTTTCTCCACAGAGAGCACTCAGCCTTTCCAAACCACTCCCCACCGAGCACACCTTGCCCTGAAACAAGGGGTTGGGTTTCAGGCCATTCCTTCTCCTGGACATAAAATCACCTCTAACCTGCCAGCACTGCAAGTAGATGGACACCACAGCCCATAACTATATTTCTTTTGTCCCTCTGTGGCGTTCTTTGTCATTAAATTTCTTTTAATAACTTCAGCAGCCAGCTGGTCATCCTTTTTAATGGGTCCATTTACAGACAGAGGCTGCCAGACACTCGTACCAGGCAGTTTCATCCTCAGGTTTCTCATGCAGTAGTAATAACTCAGCCAGGCTTGTTGCACAACTGAGACAAATTTAAAGCATCCAGATGAAGACAGAATTCTTTAAGAGTACATTCAGCTTTGATTACTCACACAAAGAGTACTCAAGCACTGCAGAAAGTTTCTGATCTCTGTGGATAATAACAGCTGCACTACAGCCTTTCACGTCTTCACTCCTGTCTGGCCTTCAGTTCTTCATGGCATTTTGAGAGGAGTAATCAGTAAGTTTATCTCCTAGATTGTGCTTGTGAGAAAAAAGGTGGAGGAATAGAGGCCAGCTGAGTCTGCTTTTTCAGAGTGAATCAGGATAAATATTCCAACTCTGGTTTCGAGCTCTCCAGCATGCTTCGTGCTCCAGGACAGTCTTCCTGGCATCATTAGAGATGAGACAAGCTCACTAGGATGAGATGATCTGGATCACAGGAGCTGAATCTTACTCAAATATGGAGACAAAGAGACATATGATGCCCTCAGCAGCCAATTAGTTCTAATGAATCATGAGAACAAACCCAGCTCTGTTACTGTCACCACTTTAGTACACGAGTTATTTCTGAAGGTATCCACACATCCTGCCAAACTGACATGACTTGGCCTGACTTTTTCAGGATCAAAAGGAGGTGGAAAAACATCCAACGTGCTTTTGGATAGTCAGGAATTTCAGCATGATGGAGACCTCAAGACTGCAGGAACTCTCTGTAGTCTGGGAGAGCTGCCTCTGCATGGTGCCTGACAGATCTGGGCATCAGAGCCTTCAGGTCAGCTGGAATAAAACATCCATGGGCTGCATTGCAAGACCTTATGGCAGCATTACATTTTTCAAGCATCCCAAAATTAATCTGTTACCCTGAAAAATGAATGCAAGTGCCACACTGCAGTGTGGAGTGGGAAAACCTGGATGTAATCCAAACCCATAAAATGCAATTCCTTTTTTCTCAGGTTTATTTTGAGGGTACATAGCATTAAGAAAACCTGAAAATCATTTATGCCCCTTAATCCCACCACATAAGAAAAACCTCAAGTGGTGCTACCCATCCATCACACAGACCCACTGAGATTAAGAGAATATTCCAGTTTCTGGAGTCACTAAATTGGTGAGATTATCCAAGCCCCAGCTTGTTCCCAGTCTGGCAGGGAGCAGCAGCCAGGCTGTGGCCTGGGGCACAGAGGGAGCTGCAGTCAGCTCTGGGTAAGGCAGCAGCTGGGCCTGCCACACATCTGCTTCTGCTCTGCCCTGAGCTGGGAGAGAAAACCAGCACCTCGCAGGAAAGAGCTGCCAAGAAACAGCCCCAGCAACTCTCAGGCCCTACAAAGTGTTTCCACTCACGACTTTACTGCCCGAGACAAGAGCTAATTTGTCATCCTGCTGGGAGGATGCCCAGGGAGCTGGAGTATCAATAATCAATATCAATAAGTATCAGCATCTCCAGCTGCCCACCCTGTTTGAAAATGTCCTGCCTTGGGAGAATGAAGGAGGTGGGGTAGGGGGGAAAAAGTCTCTCTTTAGACACAGATGTATATTCAGATAAGTCAACTGCAAAGCTGCTTAAACCTAATTACTACTGTAAATGTAATTTAAATCACCCAAAACATTTCCACTGCTCAAGGAAGAGCTGTAACAATAGGAGGAAACACTAAGCTATTCTTAACACTCAAAAACACTTATTCAGATGAATAACCAAGACTTACTTATTAATGTAAATTGAATATGGCTCTGCCTCCTGGGCACTGAAGGCTGTGTAAAATTAGAAGCCTTAGCGGGTTTCAGAGGATGACCTCGTTTACCTCCCTGCTCAAACACGTGCCTGGTATCTACAGGGGCCTGTGCCTCACAAAAAAAAAAAAATCTTTCTCTTGCTGGACACTGAAGGCAGAAAGGAGTCACAGGCACAGAGTAATGACCAGCAAGCTGCTTGTTCACTTCCTCCAAGCACAGGGAGCTATTATCCCTGCAGCCGGGTGACAGAGTGCCACACAATGCTCGGGAGGAGAGGCAGTGGGAGCAGAGAGCAGCAGCCAGTCCCCTCTCCAGCTGCAGTGAGTGACCAGCACAGCACACACAGGGATCCTCTGACTCCACAGTGCCCAGCCCAGCCCCAGCACCACCTCCACAGAGCACTTTGCACATCCTTAATTTTCACAGAAGGAGAATATGCAAAAGCTCCTGTTCCCAAGCTCACACCCCAGCCAATTCCACAAACCTCATTTTGATTTTTGCACGTTTCTGCTCTCTTCTGGGAAAGGGATGGGGCAACAGAGCAACAAATAGGGAGAGTGCCAGAAATGGACTTTCTTGCTGGGGTGTCCCAGTTCTCAGCCCGAAGATGTGATAGATTAAGTTGTCATCCTGTTTATTTCCTGCAGTGTAATGTCAGCAGCGGGATGGGCTCGCTGGGCTGAACTCACCATGAGTCAGTCCGTGGGCCTCCCACAGGAGCTGCTGCCCAAAGAATGCCAAACATCCACTCCTGGGAGAAGTCATGCCCATGGCACAGCCCCACAATCAGAGCAGCTACCAAGGTTATGAGACAGCTGAACGATAGCTACTGATAGCACTGATAAGCTGGGGTTTTAGCAAGGATGGTAAGACAAGGGGAGGAGAAAAGTAGGAGTGATCTGACCATAGCTACACAGCTAAGCTGTTTGTTAAGATTAAAAGTGAAACACCTGAGCACGGACTAAGTACAAATACAGTTTCCAAAGCAATGTTTCATTTAGAAGGTTTTCTTGTTCGTTTGAATAGATTTTATCATATTATGGTTTTTAAAATCTCCTAAGTTTTCATATTGGGTCAGAGTAGCTGAAACTTCTTCAAAAATTAGGCTGGACACCCCCCCCCTCCCTTCTTTCCTTATTGAAGCTTGTCTTGTTGAATGATTACATTAAAACCTAAATCCACTCACCTAAATACTCAGGGATTCAGAGAAAAATAATTGCCAAATAGGTCCCCATACACATGGTTATGGGGAGTTTACTTGGGAATCAAATGCCTCTGTGCCCATTTGTGGGTACATCCACCAGACTCCTAGCAGGGGAACAGAAGGACACCCCCTCTCCAGGGGAGTTGCATTTTTGCAGATCTTGATTGCTCAATCAGTTATTTCCAAAATAAAAAGAAGATTTAATAAAGTCAAGTAGCAGAAGCTCTTACTTAGCAGCGAGGCAATTTTAAGTGCCAATTATTCCACTCATAAGCAACAGTTTTGTTGTACTCCAAAGTGCCATCACTTATCCTAACAGGCTTCTGTTCCACTTTGTCATCTCTTCAGCTGCAACAGGTCTGTCAGGAAGAATCCAAACTTCTCTGTGTGGAGAGAGATTACAAATGGCCTGTAATTTATATTTATGGGCATTCTCCTCATTTATCCTCAAGAAGAGAGATGGATTGCTGTTTAAAGGCTCAGAAGTGAAAAAAAAAAAGTCAGCATCCACTATTTTTGCTCTGCTGGTGCCTGGCTCTGAAGTCACCACACAGAGCTTGTCTGTACTGGTTTTGTCTATAAACGATGCAACAGCTGGAACAAAACTGGTTGAGATGCTGGACCTGATTGCACAACACAGCTCTTACAGAGCTATTTGTAGTCAAGAGTCTGTTAACTCATTAGAAGAAGGCTTGTTTTTCCAAAATTTTAATGACGAAGTTTAATTACGTGAGTCTTCATGAAAACCAGGACTGGAAGATGTCAGACGTGATCTGGCTTGGGGGCCAGTGAGGGGATGCAGGAGCTTGCTACAGACATTCCTAAACAGCTTTGTAGTGCAGGATTTGCAGGAAGAACTCAGGGCAGGTGAGGCTGGTGGTGTAAGATCATCTCAAAGGTCAGTCAGGGATTAGAGCAGTGTCCATAAATCCCCACGTGCTGTTTGCTGTATAAAACCCAACGCTCTGACTGGAGGGCCAGAGAAGAGATGGGACACAAAGTCTCAGGCATCACTGTCCAGTGATGCAAGACAGATTTTTATTGTTCAGTTTACACCTGGTGTGCAAGGTCAGACTGATGCAGAGCTGGTGCCAAGGCCAGAAGAAGATATTACAGAGATCAGCCATTGAGAAACCACAGACGAAACAAACAAGTGAAAGAAGCAGAAATCAACCTGGACTCACAGGTCAATTGAAAACTACGAAGATTTCATAAAAATCAACCTAAAAACACACAAAAAGGGAACTAAAGAAGTGGTGTTTTACCTCACAGCTCTAGTAATTTTGATGAAGAAACACTTTAACCCAACTAACATTCAGAAGCACATGTTTTAATCCTGGTGTAAGCAACTAAACTTTTGTACAATGACCATTTTCTGACACAGGTATCACCTGTCTGTGGTTGCTGACCTGACTCCTACTCATGTTTTGGTCCCAAAAATGCTGATACAGCTCAGCCTGATCTGTGCTGGGAGCAGCCACTGGACAAAAACAAGAGCTACACGTATTGCAAAGCCAAAAGAGAGGAGGCAATGAGAACTACTGTTCTTGCAGCTCTGCAAAAGCAACTCTTGGGCAAAAACTTTTCAGAAATAACTGCAAGAACCCAGAGGAATAGTAGAAATCAAGCTTCCATGGTGGAAGGTGTAAATACATCATCTTATCCAAAATGTTTTCAAGTTGACCTGACAGCATCTGCACTGCTGAGGCTCCCAGGCTGCTCACTGTGATAAGTGCACCGTGCTGGAGGAGGAGGGAGGAGCATTCTCACCTACCGATGAGAAACCAGCTTCCTCATAAGCATGGGAGTTAGGGAATTTGTCAATTAACCAATTAATTAGAGAATTAACAAGCTACCATCCCACTGAGAGGGGACTGAGCCCGTGTGAGAATTTTTTCCTGATGAGCTCACATAATAAAGCTGGCTTCACAGTGCACATCCTCCTGGAACTCTGAGAGATCCAAATGAACTGTGATGCCTGACTCCGTGTCAGAAAAAGAACTTTTATGGGGTTAAATGATATTCATAGACCCCCAGCTAGCAGCTTCTTGACCTTTACAAAGACTGTTTTACCTTTGCCATCTGCTTTGTTAACAATGAGGTGATGCTAATCCTTTACAGACCACACTAGCAGAATTCCTTGATCTCATTTACCCGTTGCACTCCCCAGTTAGGTTTCCTTCCATCTAATACATCATTACAGCTAGAATGAGCCTTGCAAAAAGCCATTCTCCAAAAAAGCTTTTTGCAGGGTGAGTGCTGGTGTTTCACCAAGCCTTGGGTTCTCCCAAGGGAGCTGGCAGCTCTGTGCTTGCTCCAAACCCTTCCTGGCCTGCAAACATCCTGGCCTGCTTCACGCCAAGGCAGCGTAGGGAGTGTGGAGTGAATGAACTCTGAAACCCTTGGATGAGGGATATGGATCCAAAGGCTGCTCCCAGGAGGGATCCTTCCTCTCCCATTAGGCAAAGGAAACACTGCAGCTAAATACAGCTGTTACCTTTATCTAGTTTTACCCTGCTTGTGCACAGGCTGGAGGGAGGCCAGCAGTGAGGAATGAGGAATGTTTGTCCCAAACAAGGGGCTGGCAGATCAGCTGCAGGGATGTATACACTGCCCTGCGTGCCTCAGCTTCCGCTGGGAGACACACAGGGATTTCCTTCCACTGTGTCAGCCCCGCTGTTTTCAAACAGGAACATTGTCCCAGCTTTACCTTGACCGAGAAAAACAACTTTCATCAGCAAAGCTGTATTTATTTGTTGCCTAAAGAGGATATCCTTCCAGTTCCATTATACATTGGCCACCTGCTATGGGCTTCACAAGAGTTCCAGGCTCCTGTTCACTCAAGGGCTTACACATGAGAAATCCACCTTTATTTCCAGTGTTCATCACTTGAAATCTAATTCAGAAATGAGAACCTTCAGAGAGAAAAGTGCGGAGGCAATGGAATGAAAAGTACTCCAGATTTGTGCCTTTCCAAGTTACTCAGTGGTACACCTTCCATGCTTCCCTAGGTGACCCAAGCAGAGATAACTGAGGAATATAAAATAACTCTTGGTCAGCAGCCTCCTGTCAGTGCTTTGGCCATGTCCAAGCCCAGTTTGCTAAACTCTTGAACCACCAGTGTGTAATGGCCAGGCAGGCTGCTGTCACTTCCTGTGCTCAGGCTCCACCATATGATGGGAGTGTGAATGTTCATGAGGACATCTCACAGACCAGAAGCCACAACCTTCAATTCAAGTTGTCATAGATGGCCAAAATTCCGTATCATACAAGAACTGAACGATTTTCAGAGAACTAGTGAATTCATGATGGGCTTGCCAGACGTTATGCAGGAAGGGTCCTAAAACTTTTCCCTCTAAAAATTTACAAGTATGGGGAATAAATACCAGAATACTGTTTGTTCTAAAAGGTCCCCAGTAGGGGTTGCCCTATTATTTTTCTGTATGACCAGAGCAAAGTTCCCTTTGCACACAGCTGGCACAGAATATTTAGTGAAAAAGATCCTCATTCTTACAAGAGACACAGATTTTAACAGCTCAGCAGTCCAGGCACTGGCAGCCCTGGGGGCTGATGGAATAAGCCATGCAGATGGAAACAATTATTTAGGAAGGGAAGGACTCCTGCATGCACAGAGCAACATCTCACTAAAACTGAAGCCTCCCACCAACACATTCCAGACTCTTGGAGTAATCTGCTTTGGGGAGTATGCTTTAAGCTACATCAGCTTTGGTATTTCTTTCTCCAATCTCAATTGCAATCACAAAACATATTCCCCTGCAAGCTGACCCAACGGTCTGACCAAACAGCAACAAATACCAGGAAATATTACAAACATCTGAATCTCAAACCTGTTTAGAGACCCAACTCATCAAGCAACAAGTTCTGATTTCAGACAAGCTTTTCACTACACAGCACACCTGGAAGGACATTCTCACCCAGTCAACAACTCTGTAGTGGATGACTTACACCTAAAGTCTAATGAATAAATCACTCAGGCTGTACTTGATATATCAAATTGAAGTGCTTTACATAAATCAAAATCATGAGTCTTGGAAAGGAACAGAATTTCCAAAAGCACTAATTGATTAGAAAGATCTAATTAAGGGTAGTCCTTTCAAGCCAGCTGCATAAAAAATATTTCATAGAATATGTTGCAGGAGAAAAGTAACTCCAGCAGGTTTCAATTAAGCCTCGTTGCCATATGGATTTTGCATCCACAGCAGGAAAGCTCAAACATCATGTCACAACTAAGATATTTTTATGTCTCCAACTGAAGGTATTTAAACTGCTTGGAGTAGAAGCATATGGACTATAACATCCCCAATTGAGAAAATATTTTGCTATACTGGGAGCCTAAAAGGCATATGAAGCTAAAATACACAATATTGTTGGTCAGTATGGTAGTTTCCAACTTTTAAAGGACATAAAATCTAGGAGTGTATGGCACATATGCCCTGGCGACCTTGTTACCCAAAAGAGAAGATCCCAGTGCAAGGCACACAGGGATTTTTTAGGAGGCCCTGAAGGGGTGGGGGCTCCTTTGCTCTGCAGACAGGGAAGGGCACTGCTCCTGCAGCACTTTGCACCATCACAGGCACATGTGAGGGGCTCCTCAGGTCACCACCTCAGCCAACCTCCTGCTCAAAGCAGGGTCAAACACCAGCCAGAGCAGGTTCTGAAAGCTTTGGCCAGTTGGGTCTTGTAAGAACTGAGGTGCCAGCACCTCTTTGGGCTCCCATTTCAGCACTCCAGTGAGTGATATTTTCCTTAAGGAAAGCTGGACACTCGCCCATTTCAGTTTATAAAGCTTTGACAAGTAACACAACTCTCTACCCAACTAACCAAAGATGTTGTGAAGTGGGAAACAACAGTTATAATTTTTTCCTTTCCATATTAGAAAAACTACTTCAAAAACATGTCTTGATTAACCCAAGAGCTCTGCTGCTGCTGCACCCTCTTGAGATCTTGGGCCAAACCTTCAATGTTATTTTTCTTCATACAGCTTGGACCCAAGAACCCCAGTTCCTCCTTATTGGAAACAGATGTCAGCCAAGTTAAATCATCCTATGACTCCTGCAGGAGGAGGATGTAAACAGCCACAGCTCACCCAGCTGTTACTCAGAGAGGTCCTGCTGACAAGTTAGGGATCCCCACATGCTGCAAGATGTTCAACAGGCTTTGACATAGTGATTTGAGATATGTTTATCACTTAAATCCACCAAAACACATTAGGTCACTTCAGTTTACTCTAGATTAGATTTTGGGTCTTTTTACCAATATCTTCCAGAGCTCTGAACTCAGAGGAGAAAGAAATTGTTATCTATGTTTTTATACATACAATGCTTCCCAACAGAGTCTTAATGTTTAACAGACCCCACCCCGGCAACATGCCTGCAAAGTAAAGGCTTTACAAACAAGAAGGGGGGGAAAAAAGAGAGATTAAGTGATGTGCAAAAGGTCACAAAAGACGTACAGTGCAGTTTGGCACACAGAAATGCATCCTCCACCTCCCAGGAGGCTTAACTTCAGCCAAAATGAACTACCAAATTATAACTCTCACTAATGCTGTGCTCTGAAGTGTTCAATCCAGTTTTTTCTGTCTTTTCAGCTGGGAAAAATACCTGCTTGCTGCAGCATGAAAGAGCACAGGGACAGAGGATGGATGCATATGAGAAATGATGCACCAGGTGAACAAGAGACCCTCAGGTGAATAAATCCAAAACTATTTGCAGTCAGTATAAACAACCACACTGGCAGGAGCTCCACTACAGCATCCGAGGCTGCAACTCTCTTAGCACTCTCTTGCTGATGCCCAGGAAGCAGCTTTTGCACACAACAGCAAAAGGAAATTAAAGCACAAACTCATGGATGCTATTGAAGCACTTGCAGACTACAAGGCAGCTGCAAGGTCATGCTACATTCATGCTGTGAGCTCCAAATCCCCAGCAAAGACTGGCACAGGGGCAGGCACTACAGCCAGATTCAGGGAAGGGAAATATTTTAACAAATGTGGATCACAATACAAAGTCTACGAGGTTCACTCTGAGACCCCCTCATCTGTAGGTTCTGTGTCCATTCTCCAGGCCAGGTTCACACACCACCAACCTCTTATTAGAGGCACAGCAAAACCAAAATGCCCTTTCTATACTACTTTTAGCTAAATTCACACACAAAAGTCCTATTCTTAGCAGCCAAATATTTATTTGTGCATTATTTCTCATAGCTCAAAGACAGGAAAACCAGGTTTAAACCACTAGTGGCAGCAGCATAGCTGTGGTACTGGGGAACTCTGCAGGAACTAGGAGTCCTCACATTAGCTTTCTCAAGCAGGTTTTTGCAAGCTGGCACAAACCTCCCTGCTATTACAGTGACACTGCCATGGACCAGCCCAGCCAAGCTAAAGCTATTCTGAGTGTATTTACACAGACTAAAAACCACACAAAGCTTATACTTTGGTAGCACCAGGCTTTAGAACATCACCATGCAGTACAAGAAGCAATATTCTCCTAGACCTTTAGATTGTTTATTTACTCACCTCAATTTGTCTGTTCTTTGCAGTGATGATCCCAATACAACATTTCGTACTTAAACTGGCATTTAAAGTGGAATTCTGGCAACTATCTCAATATAACAGGTTTTCTTTTTGAACTGAGATTAACAGAGTTTAAAAGACTCAAGTAGCCTAAACAAATGAAATCCCATGTAGACAGGAGGTATCATCCTCAGGGATGCAATATTAGAGGTATCCTCAAAGATGCAGCTGCAAGATGAAGCCTTTCTTGCCAACACGTTTAAAGCGCACATGGTGGAAAAGGTAAAGAGAAAAACCTTGACACTACCAGCAAACGTCCTTCTCTCTGGCTCAGGGAAGACAGCTTTAATATGTCAGTACAGCCGAGACAATAACCCCATCCCCCAAGGGGGCAGAAGCCAAAATCTGCGGGGAAAGCGACAATTCAGCCCTGCACCACCATGGCATGCAGACCCCCAGAGCAGCGCCGAGCATCAGCCAACCTGGGGCGGGCAGTGCCCACCTGGAGCGATCAGTGTCCACCCGGAGCGCTCAGAACCCACCTGGAGAGGTCAGCGCTGCAGACCTCGACGGGAGAGGAGGAGAAAAAGAAGGCAGGGGGTTCTCCCAACCCCACAGCTCGGCAGCCGCTGGCCGGAGCCGCCCAGGGCCGGGCTCGGAGCTCGGCAGAGGCGAGAGCCGGAGCTGAGACCCTTCTTCCCTCCGCCCCCTTCCCGCCCTCCAGAGCTCGCCCCGCTCCCCGCCCGCTCCCTCCGCATCTGCCGGGAGCATCCAACCCTGCCCCGATCGCCGCTGACAGGCGGGGGACGAAACGTGGGATCCCCGCTGGAGAAAACCCCCAAAGCTCCTTCCCGGGAGACGGGGATGTCCTTGCCCCGAAGCTTCCTCCCAGGAGAGGGGGATGTCCTTGGCAAGCAGCTTTTCTTTTTGTGCGTGTGCGTGCTTTGCTTTATAAAGAAAGGAGCCGCGAACATGAAGATGCGGGCAAACAAGTTTTATTTAAGAGCGTGGACAAACATTTGGCCACGCGGGGCTCAGGGGATGGGGAGGGGAAGGCAAACACAAGCAGGGAAGGTTTCATCGTTATTGCGGGCTGGTGTTGCACAGTGTGCCCGGGTAGGGCTCTGGAGAGACAGGCACCGCACATGGGCAGCAGAAACAATGATTTTCACAAGCGGCAGCGCGTTCATTGAATGACTTCATCATTCAGGTCCTCTTGAAAACAAAAGAGTGCGTTGAACGCGTGTATCAACACAAGAGCACACAGCTGTTCTGTTCAAAACCCAGCACCTCGACAAACCCTTAGGCTACAAAAGGATAGCTCATCTCGGGCTCCTCACCCCCCTTGTGGTTCCAAGAACTGGTTAAATCAAGCTGTTGGTGAGTGCCTCTCTAGGCTGCAATCTACTTTACATCAGCCTGCCAGCTGTGCTGAAAAGCAAAGCCTGAACGGAAATCAGAGACATGTATGCTCAGGATCTGCTGAGGGGTAATTATTTCTTGTTAATTGGAGGTAGGTCTGCTTCATTTCTTAGACCTGAGTGTTGAAAAGTCATTTCCTACTTTGAAAACTGACAAGTTGCAGATGAGAAAAGTGCTAATTGGACTATAAGTATAATAATCCTTATGGCTGTATTGCATTTAAAATCCAGTAAGAGCTACTATAGAGACAGATTGCTTTGATCTTATTTATTTGAAATCAAAGATTAGTGTTGGTGAGTAGAAACTATCACTGGTGAGAGTGGAGTGCTTGGTCCTTATAGAAAAGGAGTTTATCTCTCTGAGATGGGAGGAGAGCAGAGTGGACAAGAAATTGGCTGCTGTGATCCATTTCACATTTTGGCAGTCAACATTCTGAAAGCAGCCATGGTGAGCTGAGTAGGTGCTGAGTTAGTCTGGAGTGGGTTTTGTTTTCAGAGAGTTCCCCTCCCTCTGCCATGCTGCAGTAGCTGTCACCAATGCTGACCTGGATTGCCATGGGGCTCCTTGCTTTATTTTCATCCTGAGGGGGTTCTCTGAGCTTGGCTCAGCTGCAGTTTCCTCTCCAGGACAGAAAGCAACAATCCTCTGCTCTCCAGCCTCAGGAAGCCCAGGATTTTCCCAGCTTTTTCACCCAGCAAAGCAAACAGCTGAGCCATGTAGGTAACCAGATAGGATGGCAGCAGTAGCGTCCTCAGGATGTTAAAGGTCTGGAGCAACAGGCAGCCAAAATTCCAGGTGAGAGAAGAAAGTAAGGAGCACAACAGCTGGGGAAGAAAAGGAAGAACAGAATTGTCACTGCAATGATGTTTTTGGAAGAGGTTCCATTTTCAGTGAGATATACAGGATTTTGAAACCACCAGTGCTTGTTCCCTTCCCTCACCCACCCAACACAACCAACAAATGTTATGTCCTACAAGAGACAAGCTCAAGCTGCTGTGCTCAAGTTGATAGTTGTACATATGAGGGATTCTAGGAGAACCAAATGGTACCCTAGACAAGACCAAGCTCATTGTTAGCACTGTTAGCTTTTGAAAAACTAGGAAATTAATTAATGTTAAATAAATTGTTACTACACTGATTTGGTACCACCTTGGTGGTGTTAATGTTCTTAAAAATGTTTTCAACTGAGGTATTGCTGATGCCATGCTAAAGTTCAGCTTCAGGGTGTGTTAGTCAAAGAACTGCAGCAGTTTAAGATGATCCCAGTCCTTGGCTAGTCCAGCCTAACCAAGGTTAGCACTCCAGCTGAACTGGTGGAAGGAAACTTGAGTGAGTACCTCAGTTGCTGCAATTCAAAAATCCCAGCAATGTAATTGAGCAGACACGACTGGGAATAGTGACAGTGGAGGCACAGAGCAGCTTTCCCTTGTGAGCCCCTTCTGCAAAGGAACAGACAGTCAAGGCACAGGGAAAGAGAAGACATGAGACATGAAGCTCTTCCACTGCTTGAAATTTATCTTTTGGGATTTGTGTAAAGCCTAAAAGGATTAGGGTTGCTGTGTTTGCAAAGAGACTTCTGGCCTCAGTTCTTATTGAGCAAGTGAAATACATCTTATTTTCAGTCACATGCTCCACTGTAAGAAATCTGAAGCAACTTTTAAAAGTATGCAATATCAGCCATAAATACCAAGAGAGCTTCTACACACAGTTGAGTTAAACTTCTTATCTTAGAGGAATAAGTAGCAAATTTTGCCATTTTAAATGCAGTTCTCAAGGACTTTTAAAATATGCATATGTACCCTTAAATATACACACACACATATTCATGATAGTCATTCTGCACAATTTTGTGTTACCTTTACCTTGTCTACAACAGGAGTCATCACAAATAGGGAAGGTAGGAAATAAAACTCCCTGTTAGTTATTAACCAGGCAGAAACCAATCTTGGAGTTTTGTCTTGCCCAAGAGGCCTCTGAGTCAGGCAGAAGTGAAAAAAGTCAGAGCTGAGGGACAAAAACAGTAGATTTGCAAGGAAGCAGCCTGGTCCCACTACTCACCATCAGGATGTTATAGAAAATGCTCTTTTCAGCATGGGAATACCTTATCTTTTGTCTCTGGGACCAGCTGTTTGAGGTGACAGCAAGAAGACTTTGCTTTTGGCTTTTGGGATTTGAGCTCAGATAAGCAGGCTTGGGCCTCAGTCTTCCCACAGTTCCACTGGATTGTGACTCCTCTTGCATCTCTGTACTGGATGCATCACTCTGATTTTCTTCCTCTGTTAGTTCATCTTCAGAGTCAGAATCAGGCTCGTCAGGAGATTCTTCCTTAATCTTTTCTGTGCTGGGCATCTGTGCTAGAAGCAGGTTTAAAAAGAACATGTAAAACGCCTGTATGTGATTTTTTTTCCATGGCTGCAAGACTTGCACATTCCATCTAAGAGCTGGACAAGGTTCTTCTGAACTTTTTCCAGCTGAAATAAAGGCTTTTCAAACCAAACTAGACTAAAAGGCCTTTACAAGTGTTTAATTTTAACTAATTAGCTCTTAATCAGCAATTATATTAAAGGAGGAGCTGGAACACTACCTTTTTACTTGTGCTTGCTGTAAACTACCATAAAAGAAGTAGATATGACTGAATTAGTTAGAAAGTTATTAAAAAGAGTACATTACTTTTATAACTGAGAAAAGCTTTAATGTTCTTATTCTGTAAATATGCTGGTATGTAAAAATTTAGTAATGTGTCTAGTCTTACTGGTCAAAATGTAATTTGTGGAGATGGTTGGAGACCTGGTGCTAACAGCAGTCACTACAGGGCCAGAAATTGTGAATGTAAATATAGCAAGAATAACCTGAAAAATCTCCTTCAAAACATCAAGAGAATTACCCTGTCCAGACAAAGCCTGAGCACTCAACTGCAGTGGAAGGATGTGACACAGCTATGTAAAATAGATATTTTGTCACTGCTTTTCAACTTCCTCAACTGGGATTAGAATTTTTTTCTCCAGCATTAGAGCACAATAGTAAGACTTTATCCTCACGAGTGCAACAAGCAGCTTATTATTAGTCTAAACCAAAGCCTGTTATTGGTTGCTGACATGGTAGAAGAAAGAATCAGGGATAGATTGGAAAAACAAATTGGCAAAATACATAAATAAATGAAAATGCATATCCTGCTTCCTTCAAAACTTTTCATCAGTCTCAACATAAAAGAATTCCTTACCAGCTCCCCCAATAAAAGCCTTTGTGCCCTCCCAAAAAAGAGAGGTGCAAGAGAACTATGAGGCTAGAATTTAAAATGTACATAATTAGAGGATTAGGCTTGCTTTCTGGGGGATTTTTGAAATAGAAACCTATAAAAATTACTTATCCTTTGTCTTTCTTAAATCAAATTACTGCTGATAAAAAGGGAATGTGTAAGAAGGGTAAGCACAAGCATTTTTAACAGAAAAGCATAATAATTTGTTTGGGTTTTTGATATGCTACCGCCAGTACTAACAAACCTTTAGCCTCCTCCTGTGACAAGTGGCATTAACCTAAAAATAGGCAGCAGGGTGCTTTAGAGAGGAAGTGAACTTTATGCAGCAGCATTTTACCTGGTCAGCTGCAGAACTTACCTTCATTGAGCAGCACCTGCAGCCAGATAATGGCGATGATCAGCAGCATTACAAACGGCAAACAGAACCAGAAGAAAAGCAGAGGAAAGGTCAGCTCGTTCACCAGAGGAACCAGGGGATACCTCATGGCTTGCTTCAGGTTACACTAAGTTTAGAACAGCCCGACTGCTCCCCTTTCTAACCACCTTTTAATAACTCTCATTGCAGCGCTGGTGATCACAAGAAGAGGAGTGATAAATCAGCAAAGGGGACAGCCCTGTGCTGGGCAGGGAGCAACAGGGATTAACAGGGGATAAGAACAACTGAGAAAGGCCAATCAAATCAGATGTTTGCTTCAGCTGCTATTTAAAGGCTAAATACACATTAGGAAGCTTTAGAGGCTTATGTTAAAACTGTAGTTATAGTTCTTGTCTTTGGATATGGGGAGGCAACCAAGTGCTTTGACCACTTTGGGTAGCCAAGGTTGCCCTCAAGAAAAAAAAAAAAGATTGAACCCTCCAGAGAGGTGTAGAGGATGAGCAGTATAAGATACTTCTCCCGTGCTCTTACCCAATGTAGAGCACCAGCATGTCCCATATAGACTCTATTTTTAACCTACTCTGTATATCCTCATCTATTAGTTCATCCTTTAGGGAAATAAACCTTTATATTTTAATTGCCCTTCTGTTTCTCTTCCCTCCAAGAAAGGCAACTAGCACATTTCATAGGATGAGTGTCGATAAAAGTATTGTTTAAGAGTAAAGGAATTCAGTAGTGATCAAAGAAGGAGCCCGATATGGGACTTGATAACTTGATATTCATCATGCTGTGGCTTTCTCCTTCAATAAAATAAATCCATAATCTTCTGCTTACCTTACAGAGGGTTGTTTGGCTAGATAAATTGTTTGTGTAGCTTTCAGGAGAAGAGAGCAGTGATGTAAATGCACATTACAAATGATTGCCTGCATTTAATGTTCTTGCTCGTGAGCGTGTGTTTATGTAGTAACAGCCCCTTGAAATGAGTCTTTTAATCCCAAGATCTAAATGAACTCTGCAAATTCTTATTAATTCACATTAATAACACCTTTGCAAGATAAAAGAAAGCTATTAGCCCTGCTCTGTGCATTGGGTAAACAAGTGAGAAAAGCCATTAATGCCCTGAGCTTCAAGGATGCTTCAATATTTGAGTCCCCATTTCACTCAGTGGGGGTGGCAGGCTGGGGGCACCTCGGGAAATCAGGCTGTTGATAGTTTATCTACAGTGCTGAGAGAGATGGAAAGGAGCTGAAGCTGTGATCTGTTTAATTTTAATGACGAATTTTGTCTCTTATTCACATCACTGGAAGCCCCTGGAGTCCACGCTGGTTCTCACTGAGCTGAGCCAGCCTGGGATGTCCTTGCTGCCACGGCAGGATGGATCCCAGCCTGGAACCCCATCTTCCCAGGAAATGGGAGTTGAAATAAAGGGGAAAGGCCCTCCCCATTCCCTGCACCTCCAGAGGGGTGGCTGGTAGCACAGGAGTGGCAGATGCCTGGGCTGTGTCAGTGACCTCCTGGGCAAGTGGCACAGCCCAGGGCTGTGGGGTTTCACCTCCACACAAGCCACAGCCATTGGGGGAGTTTCACAGCCCAAGTTTAAAGGGCAGGGGGGCCCTATGTGAACGGTAGCAGGGGTACAGCCCAGCCCAGGCTGATGGTCATACCCACAAAATTGGATTTGTTACCTGGCATACAACAAGCCAATAATGACACACTTGAACGAGACATTGCTTATTTCAGAGTTGCCCCAGTCCGAGTACTCAGAGATATTCCACAAATCCAGCACACAGCCATGGACTTTCCCTGCTATTATTTATACACAGAAATTCAGAGTTAGTGACTTTCCAAGCACAGCCCCTCTGTTAGGACTGGTTAGTAAGTTCCATGCAAGTTTCATCAGCCCAGCCAATTTCTGTGCATTCTCAGGGGAAGGGTCTTTTTCATTATTATAATGAACATGTTCAGCTCTAGGACACATGGGCCTTGAGTGTTTTTCCAAGTTAGCAATATATAGATAGCTATACATCAACATTTTCATTTGCTACATCCTTAAAGCTTGTTAGCTTCAGGATGTCCTTGGCTAAGGGATGATTCTGCTGCCTGTACCACTGGTAAGGTCTCCTTTCTTGCTCATTAGGCTTGAAAGCCCACAAAGGTCTTGCATCAAAGAACATCCCAATCTAAGATAACCTTGGCATGCTCCACCCTGCTGGTGGACAGTGCTGACCATGAGGCAAGTGTGCCCAGGGGGCCAATGGTCAATGTCCCAGGAACACTGAGGCCAGCAGGAGCAGGAGGGAGATTCCTGCCCTGTTCTGGGCACTGGTGAGGTCACCTCGAGTCTTGTGTCCAGGCCTGGGCCCCTCAGCTCAGGGAGGACAATATCCAGGGCTGGATGAGGCTCTGATCTAGTTGACATGGTTGTGTTCGGTCATTAGTTGGACTCGGTGATCTCAGAAGCATTTTCCAACCCAAGTGATGCTGTAATGGATGCCAGCAGGTTGGAATAGATGATTGTCCCCCTCCAGCCTGCTCTAGTGAGACCCCACCTCACACACTGCACACAGCTCGGCTGCCTCCAGCACCACATGGACACGGAATTGTTGGAGCAAATCCTGAGGAGGCCACGGAGCTGCTGAGGGGACCAGAGCACCTCGAGACAGGCTGAGAGAGCTGGGGCTGCTCAACCTGCAGAAGGGAAGGTTGTGTGGAGACCTCATGGCACATTTCCAGCGTGCAAAGGAGCTCCAGGGAAGCTGGGTGGTGACTCTTCTTCAGGAGCTGTAGTGACAGGACAAGGGGGAATGGGTACAAACTGAAAGAGGGGAAATTTAGGTTCAATACTAGGAAGAAATTATTTTACTGTGAGGGTGGGCAGGCCCTGGCACAGGGTGCCCAGAGCAGCTGTGGCTGCCCCTGGATCCCTGGCACTGCCCAAGGCCAGGCTGGATGGGGCTTGGAGCAGCCTGGGACAGTGGAAGGTGTCCCTGCCACGGCAGGGGGATAGAATGGGATCTTTCAAGGTCCATTCTATGATTCTGTGCTGTATTGGTTGCTTCCTTTCCCACCGATTAGGTCTCCTCTCCTGCTGGGTAGGCTTGGAAGCACACAAAGATCTCACATTACGGAACACACCCATTTAAAATAACCTCGATCATCTCAAGGCCGCGCGCCCCGGAACCGCCGTGCGGGCCCGAGTTCCCGGCCGGACGCGGGCGGGAGGCGCGCCCGCCATGGCGGCGCCCACGCGGGTGTTCGCGTTCCGGGACGCGCGCTGGGTCCCGGACCCGGTGCTGGCGCCGAGCGCGGCCGTGCGGAGCCCGCAGCCGGCGCCGCTGATCATCGACAACGGCTCCTTCCAGACGCGGGCGGGATGGGCCTGCCCCGACCCCTCGGTCCCCGCCGAGCCGCTGCTGCGGTTCCGCTCGCTGGCGGCGCGGAGCCGCGGGGCCCGCGGCGGGGCCGGCGCAGAGACCCAGGTTGGGAACGACCTGGGCAGCCCCGAGCCTCTGCGGTGGCTGCTGCGCTCGCCCTTCGACCGCAACGTGCCCGTCCAGCTGGAGCTGCAGGAGCTGCTCTTCGATCACGTCTTCCAGCGCCTCGGCGTCTCCTCGCAGGTACCGCGGGCCGCGGCTGAGCCGCCTGTGGATCCATCCCGACATGGTTGGGGTTGGAAGGGACCTCGCTCCACCCCCTGCCATGGGCATGGATAAATTCCACTGCACCAGACTGCTCCGATTTCCATGCAGCCTGGCCTTGGACACTTCAGGGATGAGGCAGCCGCAACTTCCCTGGGCAAACTGTGCCAGTGCCTCTCCGCCCTCACAGGGTGGAATGTTTCTTAGTATCTAATCTAAATGTACTCCCTTAAAGTTACTGTTGGGTGGTGTTCTTATTACTCGTGTTTACTGACCCCTTGCATACCCAGCTGTGTTGAGAGTTTCTTCTCAAACCATGGAGCCCTTTGCCTTCATGACAGCACCAGTTTGATAGCTTTACCCAGAGTGGAACTAAACTTTCACTGCTTTTCACTCATATCATCATTGCATAGATTTTGGTAATTTAGATTTTTAATAATTTATGTATGCCATTAAAAGTCCATTTTCCTCCATCATTATGAGTTTATTCTTTGATTGAATTAACACTGACGTCTTTTTTACCCCCTTAAACACTAGATATAATTTAACTCTCATTATTAATACCCTGCACATAAAGTGTTTTCTCATGCCCATTTTGGAGGAATTTTTTGCTGATGCTTAAAAGAAGCAGCAGAGATAACTAACCCTGGATTTTTCCCTTCATACTTTTGTTACTGTTCTTTCCCCTTTCTCTCCCAGGGTTGTGTGGATCACCCAATTGTTCTGACAGAAGCAGTTTGCAATCCTCTGTACTCAAGGCAAATGATGTCTGAGCTCTTGTTCGAATGCTACCAAGTACCGAAAGTGTCCTATGGTGTGGACAGCCTGTACAGTTTTTATCACAACAGGAGGCAGAACTGGCCCTGCAGTGGTTTGGTGATATCCTCAGGGTACCAGTGCACACACATTTTGCCAGTCTTAGAAGGAAGGTGAGTTCTGTGTCTTTTATCTCCAGTGCAGCCACTGGCTTTTCAAGTGATGGAAATACCTGTTCCTCCAGCCCTGCACTATTAATTCTTGTATTAATTTATACTAATGAGTTAAAAGCAAGTCTGCAGATTTTGCTAAGTTCTGTTGAGTTTTGAATTGAAGAAGCAATGCAGCTCTTGTAAATGTTGTGTTTTAGTTGCTAATTATGCCTTAATGTGTACTTTGAAAGGGAGAAGGGGATATGTGCCCCAAGTGAAACTGGGCATTAGAAAACATACTTTAAGTTTTAAAGCAGCTTTGGGACAAAGTGAAGTGCTCTGTGTGTGAGGCTTCTGCAGTGCTTGAGGCTTTTATCATTCTGGTTATTCTGCTACATTGCTCTACTTTCTCTTTTTACTTTTTTTTTCTCTTTTTTAATCCTTACTGCAGGAGATGGCTTTATTATATCTGGTAACTGCTTCAAATTGTCAAGGTTTATGCTTGTCCGACCACGAAGTGTTAGAAAGGTTAAAAACTATTTTTAGCGCCACCACCCATTACTTCTCTTGTTAGAACAGAACATCTCTTCGCTGTAGCCAAAATTATTAAATATTTGGGCTTTTTCTGAAAAGCAGAACAGAGTCTCTCAGAATAAAATAGTGAGCACAGCAGTGATTGTGCTGTTGCCTGAGAAAAGCAGGCGTGTTAGATTCTCTGGAAACTGAACCTTGAAACATTTATCTGTGAATATTCATCTACAGAAATCAAATAATTCGGGGGGAAGCAGGAGCTCTGTCTGGTTTCCTGTGAGTTCCCCCAGTCTGAGCTGTGTCTGTTTCCTTTGAGGCTGGATGCCAAGAACTGCAAACGCATTAACCTGGGGGGTTGCCAGGCTGCCGTGTACCTGCAGCGGCTGCTGCAGCTGAAGTACCCCGGGCACTTCGCAGCCATCACGCTGAGCCGCATGGAGGAGATCCTGCACGAGCACAGCTACATCGCCCAGGACTACATAGAAGGTAAAACCAGCTCTGATTCACCACCAGGTAGTGCTCACCCACACTTAGTTTGTCCTCTCTACCCCTTGCTCCAGAGTTGGCTTGAATTCTTCCAGAGATATTCTGCTTCTGTTTTGCTTTCTTTGCTGTAACCTGCCTCATAATTAACAGTGATTTAATATTTAAAATTAAGATATGAATAAAATTTAACTACTACTACTACAAAATAATCTATATTGGTTCCAATTTCTCTGTGGATAAAAATTATGATGGTTCAGCAGAAAAGAATTTTAAATGAGCTTATTGTTTCCTTTATACGTCAGCAAAACCCCTGACTTGGTTAGGATTTCTGTGTTTTGTATCTGCTTTAAGGTTTCCGAAATTGCACAGACATTTCTCACGACTTTGTGTGAATTAAATAAGTTTTAAAATTTCCGTGTCAAATGTCATCTGAAGTACTGCCTGAAGAAAAATGTGTTTTTTTTAATTTGTCACTTGTGAATGAGCCTTCCTTAGAAATGTGTGAGAGCTCTCCTTTCCTTTGGGCAGAGAGTGTGCACTTGCACTTTGTAGTACTTAGTATTTCCTGGAGGTCAGAGCACTCAGAGCTGCCAAGAGGTGACAGAATTCTGTGCTTGCACTATTTTTGCCTTCTTTCCTCACCTTTCATCCTTCACGCGGATCGTTGTTTTGGGCTGCCAGAACAAAAAGTTCCTTTGCTTTCCAAATGCCCAGAGCTGCAGAAGTGGAGGTGCCCAGAGTACTACGAGAACAATGTGCACAAGATGCAGCTGCCTTTCTCCAACAAGCTGCTGGGCAGCACTGTGGCATCCGAGGAGAAGCAGGAGAAGAGGCAGCAGCAGCTGCGGCGGCTTCAGGAGCTCAATGCGCGGCGTCGGGAGGAGAAGCTGCAGCTGGACCAGGAGAGGCTGGACAGGCTGCTGTATGTGCAGGTAATGAAGGCAGAGTTTTGGTGTGGGATCTTGGGAGGACAGCAGGCTGCTCTCAGAGCTTTATCAGAAGGTCACACATCATGGTAAAGAAGCTGTGACTGTCGTGGGTGTTCTCTGATAGGAGCTTGCCAAGGTTACTTGCGAGATAACAGAGATTATTGATGCAGGGGATGTTTTCAGTTTCTGAACAACAAATACTGGGAAATACTTCAAATGTGTGCACATCATAGTCTCTAGTCATGCAAGCAGAGTGTCTGTACATCACTGCTGACTGCTGTGATTGCCCTGTCTTGTTCATCACAGCTAACTCTGATCTGTCCACAGGAACTTTTAGAAGATGGTCAGATGGATCAGTTCCACAAAGCTTTGGTGGAGCTGAATATGGACTCTGCAGAAGAACTTCAGTCTTACATCAACAAATTGAGTCTGTCTGTTGAACAAACGAAGCAGAAAATCCTGCAGTCAGAAGTCAATATTGAAGTAGATGTTGTGGACAGCAAGCCAGAGGTAGGATGTTCTCACCAAGTTAATCCTCATTCTATCTCTGAAGGAATTAAACTTCTGTGCTTGAAAATGTGAGAGAATGTCCTGAGACAACCATCCTTAATCATCATTAGCCTCCTATTAAAGATGCAGAGGAACCCATCAATCTTTTTGTTAAAAACAGTATTTGTTTTCCTTTCTGTTCTCCCCCTTCAGGTGCAGAGAACTTTATGGTAAACAACCAACCCTGCCTTTATTGTAGCTGTCTGTTTTTGGTGCATTTAAGCAGCATGTTCTGTTCTGGTTCCTTAATGAAGGAAGGACTAATTACTGCACTTGGGTGTTGGAGTTGTCTTGAAGATGAGAAGTTCCTTGTCTGCTTTGCCAGACTAACACAGGCCCAGCACACAGCAGCTGCTGCCGAGAGGTGTTCTAAGGCTGGTTGTGCATGTGCTTTTATTTGACTTTCTGGTCACATAAGACAGAGCTTTTTAGCTTTATCAGCCTCTGTTCAAGGAAGAGGTAGAGAAAAAATCCAGAAAATTGAAGCATAGAGGAGAGATTCTTATTTACATTGCCCAGAGAAGCTGTGGCTAGCCCGTCCCTGAAAGTGTTCAAGGCCAGCTTGGAGCAAGTTGGGACAGTGGAAGGTGTCCCTGCCCATGGCAGTGGGTGGAACTGATGAGCTTTTGAGTGTGGTTATCAGTGCAAGAATCAGAATGATTGTGCTTCAGCAAGAATCAGGGAGATGATGGGGCTTATCATTCTGGTGAAGAACCTTTCTGCCTTCTGTCAAAAGAAGATGTTCTAGAAAAAAGAGAATTGAAAGATTAGCAGTTACCTGTGATTTTTCTCAGTGACTGTGCTTAAATTCCAACATCTCCCACACCCTTGCTCTTTGCTAGGTGCAATCTCAGACCTCAGAATGAATCCACAAGCTTTGTTATTTGGTCTGTGCCTTGAGAAAGCACTTAGAATTATCACAAAATCCTTTTGTAAGACCGGGTGTTCACCTGTGTTCTGTGTATCTTTTTGGTTTTGTCTTTTTGCTTTTTTATGTAAGTTATAAAAAAAAATGCATTTAACAGGACATCACCAGACTACATTTTTTGCTCTAACAATGAACGCTTTAAACTGGAGTTTGAGAAATTCAATTTGGTTAAGTAGATATATATACTTAAGAATTTTTGAAGGATGTAATTTTAGCTCACCTGGCATTGCAACAAATGTTTCAAGTTTAAAATAACCAAAATAAATATTTAGCGACAAAATCCCAGCTGTAACATTGTAGCACAAAAAAAAGTGAAGATACTTTAAAAGCTGCTCCTACCTCACAACCGGAGTCTTGTAGAATTTTGAGTGATGTTTTTCATTAGGAAAGAGCTTTCAGGTCTGTGTAACATAAAAGGGGGTTTGGTGCATCCTGTGAGCAAATAGCAGACAGTTGAAACTCTCAAAAATTGTGTGGTGGCTTTGTAGCTAGCAAATATTTGTTTTCCAGTCCCACACAAGCAAAATAGAGAATTTAATGGTAATTATAGACCAATTAGAGATGCTGAGAGGGTACCCGGTTTTAAACAGTATAAAAAGCTGTTTTACTAAGTTTTAATATGCTGTTATGCTTAGGACATGGCTGCCTGGGATCCTGGCAGTCAGCCTGGTGACTGAGGTCTGGATTTCTGAGCTGGCATTGGGAAAAATTCATTGGAAGTGTTTGATTTTTGTTTTGTTTTGATTCATGCTTTGCATGAATGTCTGTATTTCTGTTTCCTGGGCATATATGCTTTCAGGCATGTTAAAGAGTTGATATTTGGGGAAACTTGAGTTTTCCTGCCATGTCACCAGAATTGAAATCACACCTGAGCTAACCTACCATAACATACTTGCTCTGTTTCCAGACTCCTGATTTGGATCCAATGGGCAGTGAACAGTCCCTGGAGGATGTGGAAAGTATTAATGAGTTTGAGCCTTTATTTGCTGAGGAGCAGCCTGAAGTTGAGAAGCCTGTTGCTGCAGTGCAGGTTTGGTTTCTTTGTTTACACCTCGTGCCAGGGGTTTGCATCCCAGTTGTCCAGCCAGTCTGCTGACATTTCTCCTCATGCAAACATTGTTTGCCTGCTCTTGGAAGAGATGCTGAAACTACCTGAACAGGACATTGAGAGAGAAATCCTGGCAATCTTAGTTAGTGGTTTAGGAAGAGAATTCCCTCTGGGCTCACTCTGCAGCAGTGCCTGGTGTAGCAGTGCTGTGTTATTAAGGGAAAAAAGTTCTGCTCTGGTGTTTTTGTCTGTGATCCATAGCCTGATATCCCAGTGGACACAGCTTTCAACTTGTGAGGTTGAGCCTTAGAATTAAGTGAATTAAGAAGAATAAATGATCAGAAGCATCCAGCTCCCCTGACTTTTTTGAACCTGTAACATAATGCTGTTTGTCTGTGGGAGCGTTACCATCTTGGTTTTTGTACAGAATTGTTTGGAAACGTTGCTTTTCCTAGAATATTACTGTTCTTTAACATAATTCCCCTCTACTTCTCAATGTTTTTAAAGCCCGTGTTTAACCTGGCAGAGTACCACCAGCTTTTCCTTGGCACTGAAAGAATCAGGGCTCCAGAGATTGTCTTCCAGCCCTCCCTGATAGGAGAGGACCAAGCTGGTGTAGCAGAAACAATGCAATACGTCCTTGAGAGGTGAGTTTACAGAACTATTTACTTCAGAAAAGCTATTCTTCGTTTGATAGCAGCTTTTGAAATACTGAGGGATTAGCAATAATTTGAGAAAATATGTTGAATAGTTCTTTTTTGGTGGGATTGAACATTGCAGGTTAGACATGGCTTCCTGAAAGCCACGTGTAACTCTGCTTGTTTTAAGTCAGTGAGTCTACAAAGTTTTTTGATCAGTAACCCCATCAATGGAAATTTTTTGAGCACACACCTCTAATATATGTATATTTGTAAATTACAGCTACTAGTAAACTAATGTATTATGAACGTTTTAAAACATACACAAAAATAGGAATTAAAAAATGAGATAAAGGTGAAATAAACATTATTTTAATGTATTTATCAGTTTATTTTCCTGCACCCCACTGGATTGTTTTGCACAGACCCCACTTTAGAGATCCCTGGTCCATCTCATTATTGAGGGAAACAACAAATGCTTGCAACAGTGAGCTGGCAGTCTCTGGTTTTGGGAGACCAAAATTTTAAAGTTAAATTACAGGCACACCTGCTGGACATTTCCAGACAAATTAGCATTGATGAAATATCACCCCTGAACTGTATGAACATAGGAGATCACGTTTTCTGAAAGATAAGAATTCCAGCCCTGGGAAAAAATCCAATTGTTGATTTATGGCATACTGAGTGCTTTCAGAATTTTTTCTGCCACCCCCTTAATATCCAGAAAACAAAGCTTTTCGTGCTAGAAAAGTGAAGTTTCTCAAAGTGAATCCTGGGACAAGGTATCAGTGTTCCCCACAGCTGTGCCAGTTCATAGGGCAGATGTCCTTGAGAAAGGCTGAAGCTGTTCTTGTTCTTCCCAGGTATTCAAAGGAACAACAGGCTATCCTTGTCCAGAATGTTTTCCTCACTGGTGGAAATACAATGTACCCTGGACTGAAAGCCAGAGTCCAGAAGGAGCTCCTGGAAATGAGGCCATTCCAGTCATCCTTTCAGGTGTGTGTACTGCCATGATATTTATTGAACAGCCTGTTCTTCTGTGTTCAGATGTAATCAGGTGAGGTGCAGAGCAGGGGTACTTAGAGTATGGGCATGGAGAGGGTTTAAGGCAAGACTCTGCAAACAACTTTTTGACCTGAGAAGGTGCAGGTTAAGCAAAGATTTGGTTGAAGACAGCGTAGTTAATAGGAGAAAGGAAAGTCTGCTTCTGCTAAAGGACCATGCATACAAAAGCATGTTTGCCTGGAATTTTGATTGCTTAGGAATTGATAACAAGGTGAAAACACACTTGAACCCATTTCTAGCATTACTCTTTCTGAAAGACACTGAGTAATCAGCTCAAATTTCTGAAACTCACTTGTCTGTCTCATATACCATTGTATATGTAGGGTAAAAAGGGCTTCCCTTTCCTGTGCTGAATTGACATTGTTGTGCTTTTCTTCCATCCAGGTTCACCTTGCTTCCAGCCCTGTCCTGGATGCCTGGTACGGGGCTAGGGACTGGGCACTGGAGTACATGAACCGTGAGGAAGGCTGGATAAGCAGGAAGGACTATGAGGAGAAAGGAGGGGAATACCTCAAGGAACACTGTGCTTCCAATGTCTATGTCCCCATCCGCCTCCCCAAGCAGGCCCCACGGGCAGCAGAGGCTCCCAGCAGAGCCTCGGGCACAGGGAACCCCAGCGAGCAGGCATAGCCCTGTCCTTGGCACCCGCAGCAATGCAGGGAAGAGTTCCTGGTGTGCAGCAGGGCGGAGCCTCGCCGGCTGCTGGGAGCACTGAGATCCCATCCAGGTGCTTGGCCAAGGAGGACGGGACACGCTGGCACGGCCAGAGTGCTCAGTGCTGCTCACACACAGCAGCTCGTGGAGAGGAAAACTCCCTCTTAGAGACTGTCATAGAAAGGCTCAGGGGTTTTGGAGAGTGTATGTTTTACAGCTTTTTTTAAAATGTAATCGAATGTCCTGGTTGTGCACGGTTTTTATCGCAGCTGGGCTGTACCAAACCAGGCAGCCCAGCAGGTGTCCCCCTCGCCCGTCTCACCATCGTGTGTCGGGACATGTCGGGTCGTGCTGCAGGACACCAGCGGGGCTCAGCTCAGCCCCGCCTCCCGAGGCCTCGTGTTCCGTCTCGTTCCTGCTGAGCCACCACCAAATAACCAGTGGGTACTTCTTATCTCCGTCGATATCAGAGATATTGATGTTGTGGTTGAAACTGGAGAGCTGGGCACATAAAGACACAACCAACCCTCCATAAAGCACAGTGCAGAGGCACTGCCAAGCCTTGTGCCTTGTGCTGCCCTGGAGTGTTGGCTGAGCAGGGCAACTCTGATGAGACTTTTTGATCAAAAGTTGTAGCAATAAAGCAAAGCTTTTTGCTTTACCACTAATTTCTGTGTTTCAGTGATTTCACCTCTTTAGAGCTATGAGGATGGATTTGATTGGTTGTACCTTGCTTAAAAACAGGTTTGCAGCCAGAGCCCTGGCCTGCTGTACAATATGTTCCAGCTTGAATTTGCCTGGGGATTCAGCTGTCACACTGAACAACTTGTTGCTTTCCCAAAAGAATAATCTGTACTGAATGCTGAACCCAAACCTAAGGAGACTCTGTAACTTTGGCAAAAGCTGGAAAAGGCAAGGTAATGGGGAAAATATCCAGACTGTAAGTGATATAAAGAAGGTGTAGAGGTGGTGATTTGGTGTCCCCAGGGGCTGCAGAGCATCAAGGTAAGTTGTCACCTGGCAGATTCAAAGCAAAGAACATGAGGAACTTGCTGGTGCTGAAGTTGATTGCCACAGGATATTTTTGGATTCAAAAGTATTACTGAGATTTATGATTTTCTAAAGAAGAGAAGTTTGTGAGCAAATATTGAGGTCTCACCTGTGCATTGAGTGTTCTTCAGCGAGCCTGTGGGGGGAGGGTTGTTGCAGTTCCTGTGGCACCCAGCACTGGCCAGTCCCAGGTGGGAATACTGGTCTTGGTGGCCTCTGCCTGCTCCTCACAGGCTGTAGGGCAGGGCAGGAGGAGGGAGCTGCCTGCCCCCAGGTGACCTCAAGTTTGGATTATTGATCCTATCCCTGGCTGCCTGGAGGCATTTTTTAGGACAATTAGAATTCTGTGGGTGGTAAAGAATGTGGAAAAACGTGCTGTGCTGAAACCAGCGAAGTTATACCAGAACACGTCTTTTCTGATCTCAGTGACCTGGAGTAAATGATGTCCCATTGCTATTTGACCCCTTTCTGACCCATCTCGAGCTACTTTAGGCAGAGGGACTACCCAAGGTATGGAAACAGTTCTGATACTTGGTGTTGCCTGCTAAAGAGATAAGTGTGTTGTACATAAAACTGTTCCAGAAGGAGGGCCTGAAAGGGCATCTGTAGTGCATGATTATGTGACTTCTAAATCTTTGGCCAAATCGTGCCAGCCACTTCTCTTGCATTAAGTCAAAGCAGAGCAGTCTAGTTCTGCAAAGAGGTGCCAGAGGAGCTGCTTAAATAGCTTTAAGGAAGCAAAATTTTGTAATCTCTTGAATATTAGCTATTAGTTTGTTACTTTGTGCCACGGTAGCCAGAGTAACTGATGAACTTGGACAAGGTGATCACTGTCACAGGCTGATCTGAGTGTGCTGGTGGCCATTCAGGTGCTTGAAGCATGAATGTTGCAGAATGGGATGAATTTTACTCATTTCAGTTCACTTCCCTGGTAATGACTTGCTGTGGTGCTACCTGAGCATTGGTGCTGGCAGGAGAGAAATGGAAGGAGGGTGTGGTGCTGAGGGCAGGAGGCCTCAGTGGTGTCATTTTGGACTGTAGTGTTGGAGTCCTTGAGGAGCTTCACCACTGTGACACTTGTGGCAAGGTTTTCTCATCCCCATGTGAAGAATTTGGTTGTTTTCCATGTAAGTGGGACAGGGCTCTCCAAACCCAGAAGGGGCTTGGGCTGTCTCCTGTCATTGGTTTATGCTCCCTGAGAGGGGAACAGGCCAAAAGGCACCTGCAAGGCTTCTTTTTAATGGGACTTTTGGTTGTGTGAGGAGCAGTAGGAGGAATAATAATCCTGCTGTGGACAGGAATCTCAAAGTGCTGCTGTGAGGACCTTTGGCAAGTGATGGCAGGGCTGCTGTTGAGTGAGCTGCTGTGCCAGCAGCCTCAGAATCATTGCTGTGTTTATCCTGGCAGGTGTCCTCCAAGCTCACCCAGGGCAGTTGCCAGGTCTGAGATGGTCAAGTGGTTCCCATTTGGTCCTTGGTAAATTAAGTTCAAAGCAACCTGTAACCTGGTTATACAATTCAGTTATGCCCTAATTCAGGTCAAAGAATACGAAAGTACAATTTCACAGCAGTGCTGAGTTTGGTCTATTTAAAAGAGAGCTCAAACTGGGTCCCACCTTTCACAGGGTCCCTAAGATCTGCTCTGGCTGGAAACACCACGTCAGTGAGCAGCCCTGGAGACTGAGCCTCCATCACGTGTCCCATGTCCCAGATTTCCTTTGGAGCTGCCAACGAGCCTCGCTTTGGGGCTTCAAGGCTTCTTATGCTTCCTGTGCCACAGCAACTTCAAACATGTTCTTTGCTAAATCTCTGCTAGGACACCAAGATTAGAACTCTCTGCTCCAGTTATTAATCTCTGGAATACTTAATGTGCTGTGTAAGACAGCATCTCGGAAGAAAGAGAAGATGCCCATGAATTGTCACTTAAAATTTAGGATTATCCCTCCAGAGACAGCCTACAGTGATCCTCTGGCAGTCAGTCATAAACCACAAGTTTTGAAGCCTGTGTGGGATGAGCAGGGGAGAGGAGAATGCTGTAATGGATTTAACATTATCCCCGAAGTCATATGGTGGGATTTCCACACGATGGTTCCAAACGCCAGGCACAGAGCAGCTGTGCTGATTCCCATTGCTCACTCCCACTGCTCTGTGCAGGCAGCGAGTGCTCCCTGAGCATCAGCTGCACCAAAACTGGGCTTTAAATGCCTCAGACCCTGAGCATGGCTTGCCAAGAGTTTTTCAGGCTCCTTTCATTCCTTTTCAGGCACTGAGTTTCCTGTATGTAGTTGACAAACACCTTTTCCCCCTCCTTGTTCACACGATCTCAGACCTCATGGTAGCAAGGTGTCCTAGTTTCAAGGGATTTTTTTGTTGTTTAATTTTAAGTTCTATTGCTTTTTTCACACCCTTAGGGATCTTTTCTTTCCCCTTTCAAGCAGTGAACTTGGTTCCCATTTTCTAATGCAGCAGAGTCTGTGATGAAAACCATTTTCATGGATCATGAAAATGACAATTCACAGCTGTTGCTCTGCCCTCAGTTCTGTGTCTCAGCAGAGCCAACCTGAGAGTGGTGCTGGCTGAGGATTTCACAGAGTGCACAACTCCTCTGGGGAAGGAGGGAGGTCAAGTAAAATCGTGGAGACTTGGTCCATCGGTGCTCAATGCACAGTGTGCCAAGTGGAAAAATCTTTCAACCACTCATTTCCTGAAGCCAGCAGAAGTCTCAAGTATCATGAGAATCACTTTGTGCAGGTATGCTTTTATTTTTAAGCAATTGCTGTTCCCCACTATCAGAGTACAAAGCAAGCTGGATTTATGGTCTGACTGAGAAACTTTTATGCTCTTAAAATTCCTGGGTTTAGTCAGGACAGTATTTTTTTTTTTTTTGCTCTTAAATTATTTCAGAACTTAGGGGTAGTATGAAACAGCTTCTCCCTTCATCTGACAGGAGGTAAATATGCAGTACTGATGGGAAAAGCATTTTTATGTTGTCAGTGATGTTCTGTGAAGGCATCCAAGTTCCTGCACTTCCAGTAGTCAGGCTGTTACATCAGGAAAAAGCTCATCCCCAGGGAAGCTTGTGACAGGTCTGGCTGGACAAATGAGCATCATAGCATGCAAGGAAAAAGTGTGGCTTTGTTCAAACCTATGTCAAGTGAATTCCAGCTTTGGAAACTCGTCTTGTTTGAGCTTTTTGGGAATATAGTGGTTGGTAGAGTATTGGATAGCAGGGAGGCCATGGGGCATTGGGTGCCTTCCTTATTTAGGTGAAGGGCAAGGATGCATAGTGGACCTCTGAGTGGGAGAAGGTTTGAGGGATGATGGTAACCTGCAGCCCCCAAAGCTGCTGTGGTGACACTTTCCTGAGTGCCTTGATGCCCTGGAGGGTTGGGAGGCTGTTGGCTGCAGCAGAGGCTGATTTTCCTCCTCTCTCCCTGTTTCTGCAGCTCTCCCTGGAGTGTACTCCATGCTCCTAAATGGCTCCTTATGCCAAGTGTGGAAATGTCCTGTACAATCTAGAGATGCTGGGAATTCACTGCCTTGTCTGAGCTTGCTTGGTAGTGAGTTCCAGTCTGCAAACAGTTTTTGGGTAGTCTTATCTTTCCACTAAACGTTTTGATGTTTTTTTCTTCGGGGTGTTTTCATTCCCTTCAAAGGAGAATAGTAATATGTCAAGCTATCCTGCCTCACTGACACTTGCTTCTGCACCCGAGCAGCAGCCCCACTGCACCCAGATGAGGAACAGTCCTGTTGGTCTGATCTTCCTGCTCTGCTTTGAGGGCTTTACAGGACTTCCCCACAAAATTTTAGAAATAACTCAGTGCCTGCTAGAATGACCAGAAGTCCCCTGTAGTACACAGAACTCTCTGTCCCCCCCTCACCTTGAGCACCAGCTGCCTTTCAGCGTTTTGTCTGCTACAATTACATAAATCCACCTGATCTAGAAGCCATCAACTGATAAACTCTCAGTGCTCCAGAGGCAAAATGCCTTGAGAGGGTCCCAAAGTGCTTTCTTGTGCACATCCATAATGACATATCATCCTTAAACTCAGTTTTGTGTTCCTTGTGCATTAGCACATTTCTCCTGGCTGACATTGCTTCTCAGCTCTGGGAAATATATTTCATATCCTCATCCTTAGATCAGTTTATTTTTCCCACTCTACAACTTGGTTAAAATATACCCCACTCCTCCTCTCACCCCAGATTCCTGCCACATACCTGGCATTCTTTCACCCTTAATGAGATGAAGGAGTGGGGGATTTCACCCTCCTGGAATTTTAGAGGAATACTAAGTGGATTTCTCATGAAAAGCCCCATTTAGGATCCAAGTCTCCCTGAAAGATAGTCCATGATAGCAAACCTTGCTTTTTCTTGTAATCGTGAGCAGAGTTTTTACTTTCCTATTCAATAACTACTTTCTGCTGGGTTGTTACAAGTGCTGTCATTGATGGAGACCCTGTTGGAGCAAGTTCCCAGTGGATGAAGCAGAGATTTGCATCCTTGCAAAGGCAGATGAGCAGAGTAGCAGAACTCAGGCTGCAATGTGGCCAAACTCTCCATATAGATAGGACAAATAAAGTCAAAATCGTTTCATCCAGATTCAGTCATTAACTTCACTTAATAAACATAAAGGTTTCTTGGATCAAAGGTTCTTCCAGCCTGGTCCTGGAAGTGACCTCCAGGAGAAGTTGAGGGGGAAGTACAGGAATAGGAGCAGTGTGATGTGTGTGTAAAACACACCGAGGATGCTCAATCATCCCAGCTGCTCAGTGCTACACAGCCAGGGAATCAGGAGCACAGCGCTCCTGGAGTCCTGACAGGGATCCATCCCAGAACCCTGTCCTCTGACACGTGTCACAGGACAGGTCAAATATCCAAACCACAGAGCTCAGCAAGGATGAGGAGTTAGGAGCAGCAGCAGCCCCACGCTGGACTGAGCATCGCGGAGCGCTGGGGATGTTCCCGAGCCTGCAGCTGTGCCAGCCCCGAGCTGTGCCCCAGCAGAGCCGGGCTGGGAGGGGACACAGCGAGCCCGGCTCTGCTCCTGCTCTGCAGAGGGGCTTTGCTGCAGCTCCACGGGCAGGCACAGCAGCGGGGTCCCGCTGGAGGGGGCTCCGGGCTCCTTTCATCCAGCCCTGCTGTGGCAGAGGGCCACGGGCTGTCCTGGCTGCCGAGGGAACAATGGGGAGGAAGGCTTTGATTCCAGCCGTGATGGACACCCTCCTGCTCCAGGGTGGTGCCGATGGAAGGAACTGGGAGCTCGCTTATTTGCTTTTATCCTTTGTTAACCGCTGCTAACTTCTTGTTGTGGGAATTGCTGTGACTCCTCTGGAGGGTTTATTTATGCTTTTTGGCTGACGTGGTTCGCAGGAGGCCTTTGATATCCAGCCCGGGAGTGTCCCCTGGCCTGGGAACGGGAAGAGCTGAGCCGGGCTGTGCTCGGGCACATCCACAGGAGCCCCCTCCAGCGGGACCCCGCTGCTGTGCCTGCCCGTGGAGCTGCAGCAAAGCCCCTCTGCAGAGCAGGAGCAGAGCCGGGCTCGCTGTGTCCCCTCCCAGCCCGGCTCTGCTGGGGCACAGCTCGGGGCTGGCACAGCTGCAGGCTCGGGAACATCCCCAGCGCTCCGCGATGCTCAGTCCAGCGTGGGGCTGCTGCTGCTCCTAACTCCTCATCCTTGCTGAGCTCTGTGGTTTGGATATTTGACCTGTCCTGTGACACGTGTCAGAGGACAGGGTTCTGGGATGGATCCCTGTCAGGACTCCAGGAGCGCTGTGCTCCTGATTCCCTGGCTGTGTAGCACTGAGCAGCTGGGATGATTGAGCATCCTCGGTGTGTTTTACACACACATCACACTGCTCCTATTCCTGTACTTCCCCCTCAACTTCTCCTGGAGGTCACTTCCAGGACCAGGCTGGAAGAACCTTTGATCCAAGAAACCTTTATATTTATTAAGTGAAGTTAATGACTGAGTCTGGATGAAACTATTTTGACTTAACAGTCTGAGCCTGATGCCACACATTGCCTGGGGACAGGGGCTGCTGGCCCTGGCACCACACCTTGCCCAGGGAGCACAAATCACTCACAGCTATGGTGGGCTGTGCCCGGCCTGGTGATTTGTGCCCAGCATTGCCCTCCTGTGTCACAGCAATGTCCCTTGGCAGCAGCAAAGGTGGTGCTGCAGTTCCAGCAGAGGGAGAAGATGCAATTGGGCACTTTTGGGAATTTGTAGAGTTTTTCTAGGGAGAAAAGGACTAGGAGGATACAGAGCTTTTTGCACTGGGTTCATCTTCCAGGTTCATGCCTGGGAGAGGTCGGGGATACCCAACGTGATCCAGGAGAGCTTTGCTCAGGCCTCCTTCCACAGGGGCTGCCCTGAATCTGGGCTGCAGGGATGATTCCCCAGCTCCTTGCCCCATGCTGGAAAACTGACACATCCATGCCTGTTACCACAGGTCCTCTTCACAGGAGGCTGTTCCTGCCCCTTGATGCCCAGATCCATTTGTCTAGGCACTGAGTGAGAACAGCTTTTATACTGATGCAAAAATGGAAGGAATAACTCATATTTATACTCCCCCTGAGCCCAGTCTCTTGAATGCATGCTAAAATCTTTGTGAATGCTGTTTTGCACTACACAGTAGATTCCCTAGGCAGCAGAGATGACAATTCCCAGGAACCATAAACCCCTTGAGTGTGTTTACCCAACTCAAAATGCACTTTATAGCATTATATCACCTTCAAACCACTCTGCAATTTTACGTGCTGGGATTTGAAATAGGTACAAGCACTGGTTGTGCTCTGTGTCTTACAGAGAGCTTGGAAATGTGTTTTTAATTGTGAGTTTAGGAGCTGTGGATGGGAGTTTTACAAGCAGTGTCACTTCAGCCGCAGGAGCCAGCAGGCACCAACAATTGATTTTATCAGGTATCAAAGTGCACCCTCACACTCTGGGAAGCAGGGCTCACAGGGGGATTTTATCTCAAGCTCTGGGCTTTATGGGGAGGGGTTAAGTAGATGGTCACTGTTTCAAGGAGAACTTTAACTTTCAAGTGCTCTCCAACACCCCTCTGCATGGCCTGGCAGCAGGGACTGAGCTACAGAGCCACATGGGAAGTGGGGCTGGTTCACACGGGAATGTCCCTGCTCTGGAAGAAGTACATATTAAAAAAAAACCAAAAAAATCACCCCTCCAAACACTGCTGTTGTGATTTTGAACCCAAAACAGCAATTTGGTGTTTCCCATAGAAGGAGGCCTCCATGGCTCGTTCTGAGCAGCCCCACTGACCATTTCCTATTTTCCTTCCTTGTAGGCAGCTGCTTGAGCAGCTCCGGCTCCTCAATTGGAGGAAATGTTTTCCTGAAATGCAGACAGAAATGCTCCTGGGTTTTCTGGCTCAGGAAATGAGTCCTCAAACCTGAGGCTGACTTTAGAGCCACAGATACCAGCAGTCCCCACCAGTGAGTACAACCTTGCCAGAAGTGACAAATTCCAGTTCTGCTTTGCAGACTTCATGTCCTTGACATATTTTTGTTTCATGGGCTTTGTCCGAAGATGCCCAACCGGGCCCTTCCTTTCAAAAGAAGGCACCATGGCTTAAATCTAAGCAAAAACCCCTGGTATTTTATATTATTGTAAAAATACATTTATTATTTCAGATCTTCCTGGAAATTAAAGCAAAAGTATGTTTCTTTTTGAAGTGTTTTGCACCTTCATGTTTCTGCTTGAAAATAAAAAGTTGTACCTCTCTCAATGTGGCATCAGTTTCTTCTGAAATGAATAATTCAAACATTTTGAACTTAAGTGCAAGCCTTTAATGCCACAATTTTTTAGTACACTGCCACGACTGTTTAGACATAAAACCCATTTGATCGCAGCTTTATGTTAAATGAGGAACCATAATTAATATGATCATGTTTAATTTCTTCCTTACTGAGCAGAACGATGGAATAATTTCTCCAGAGAAAAGAGAGTTTCCTCAAATGAGTAAATGACAAGATTTTAAAAATAATTTAGCTATTGGAAAGAGGAGTTTAAAGCATTAGGTAGGATTGATGCAGGATATAAAATGCAGAATGCCTTGCTTGAGATGTGGAGAGAGAATCCTAGGGAGAATCATTTAATGCCCACAACACCCTCCCTCCCTGGTGTTGTGGTTTAATTCCAGCCAACATCTCAGCCCCTTGCTCACTGCCCCAGTGTGAGGGATGAGAGAAAAGTGAGGAAACTCGTGGGTTGAGATGAAGGCAGTTTAATATGGGAAGCAAAAGTCACGCATGCAAGCAAACCAAAGCAAGGAATTTATTAATTCATTCCCCATTGCCCTGGGCAGCAGGTGCCCTCCTCAGGAGAGCAGAGCTCCATCACGAGTGCCTGGGCAAGACAAACACTCCAAATGTCCCCCTTGCCCTCTTCTCCTCCCAGTTCTGTGTGCTGGGCACGAGGCCACATGAGCTGTGTGTCACTCAGGTGGCATCAGCTGTCCCCCCTGTGTCCCTCACCCACATCTGCAGCACCCCCAGGCTCCTTGCTGTGGAATAGAAAAGTCCTTGGCACGACCCTGTTCAGCAGGAACTGAAACATCCCTGTGTTATCAACACTGTGTTCAGCACAAAGCCAAAATAGGCCCATAGCAGCTACTGGGATGAAAATTAACTCTACCCCAGCCCAAACAAGTGCACCCAGGTGCAGATGGAGCAGCGGGATTTTCCACAGTTGTCTCTTTCCCTCTCAGCATCATTCCATGGAAAACAGAATGAGAAGCCTTTGGTTGTCAAAGCTCCACAAGACATGCTCTGTTTTCCACTAGTCTCTCAATTTTTTGTCAAAACTACACTCCTTGGCCATTTTGGGAAGCAGAATGTGCAGCGAAGCAGCAACGACCCTGCTGTCATGTCCAGCCCTCCAGTGACTCTTTCCAGAGAGGCTCATCGAGGTTTGTAAACATGTGAGCCAGTGCACACAGAGACATTTTATACTGAAAGAGGGTAGGTTTGGATTAAATATAAGGAATAAATTCCTTGTGAAGGTGATGAGGCCCTGGCACAGGATGCCCAGAGAAGCTGTGGCTGCCCCTGGATTCCTGGCCAGGTTGGACACTGGGGCTTGGAGCACCCTGGAAGGTGTCCGTGCCCATGGCAGGGGTGGGACTGGATGGCCTCTAAGGTCCCTTCCCACCCAAACCATTCCGTGACTGGATGATTTTCATTCAGCTCTGAGTTCCTGCACATCAGTGTCAAGCACACGGGTGTGAGGGATGCCCTGGAAAGGTGTCCTGGTGTACCTTTATAATTTACTTTTGTACTCCAGGGTTTGATGGCTCCATGCCTGCCATGAGCAAAGCAGAACCTGCAGCTGGCACTGCTGGCTGTCCCTGCAACGTCCTGGTGCATCCCCCAATGCCAGCACTGACACCTCATCCCTTTATCTTCCCTACAGCACCTTCTGCCATCAAGTCCTCGAGCCTGGGAGCATTGATCTGCTCCTGGTGGAAATCCAGCACTGATGACTTCATTAGGAACAGAAGGATACAGCTGGAATACGCTTTATCCACACCCTGGTACAGTGTGCCACAGCCTTGTTCACACATCACTGTTCACCACATTTTTTGTGTGATGTAAATACATTTGAGCTTTTTCCTTCCATGATGCGTGCTGTCACCCACGTGTCCAAGGCCACTATTACCCTTGTGTTTCAGAAATACAGCTGGGTGTCACTGAGAGGGTGTTGGAACACCCTTGTGCTCGACAATACCACCTTCAAATTATTTGCTTAAACATCTGAATGCAGAAGGAGGAGAGTGTACGTCAAGCTCTCTGCCGCTGCCGGACTGAGAGAAGAAATAAGGGCTTGTTTCTGCCTGCAGTTCCTCCCAGGATACTTTGATATTAAGTATCCCTCCCAGGTTCTGGTGACATTAGTAGCCATAATGGTCAATTAAGGGCGCAGGGAACAGAGGAAGAGTGATCAACAGAGATCCCAATTTTAACACTAGCAGACAGAAGAGAATTAATGTTTGCTGAGCAGAAAGATTAAGATCCTAGCAGGGAAAGGAAGAGAAGGAAAAACTGGAAGCCTTCAAAGAAAGAACTACAGAAAATATTTAACGTTGCTTTTTCAGGCTTGCAGAACAAGACATTTTCACCTGCTGGCTCAGATTAGACTCTGGATTCACAGTTATATAATGTGTTTTGAAGCACACATTTTAAGCAGGGTCTGAAGGTAAAAGGATTCAGGGGCCTTTGTATTGTCAGGGAGAGGAATGTGGTTTTGTGACAGAGGTGGGAATTTGCAGCAGGTCAGATCTGGGCTGCTCAGGGATTAGGTCAGTATCAGCTCTCAACACTGCCTTAAGGCAAATTCAATTTTTCACAGAAGAGTGGAAGATTAAGAAAGAAAGAAAACTATCCCAACCCTGTAACTTACCTAATCACCTGCCACTAAATAAGGCACTATGAACTATTCACCACCTCCACTCTGCTTCATACATTACTGCAATAATTACATGGCACATTTGGTTGGAGCATTTCTAATCCTTGCAGAATAAAAGGGATCCTGCCCAGCTGTGCCTGTGCTGTGTTGGTGGGTGCATTTGAGTGCCTGGTGGTGGGCTCAGTCAGTGGGTGAGGTGTAGGTAGGCAGGAGATGAGCACAGAGGGATGGGGATAATGAGTGTGGAGGTTGTCCAGCTGGGAATCAGCTTTGTCTCACAAGGGTTTGGTTCTCAGCTGTGTGATTTTGGAAATTTTGTGTATGTCGGTTTGCATTGATGGCTGCTGTTAGAGGGAAGGCAAACAGGTCTCTGTGACTTGTTGCTTTTCCTTCTACAGTGGAGTAACCCCAGTGAAATCCCAGCTTAGGTGCTCCCAAGGAGTCCTGTAACTCCTGTTGGATCCCCAGCTCAACTCCCTGCTTGGTTTAAGCTTTGTAGGATGGGTGGGTGCTGAGGATGGGATTGCAATGGTGTTTCTGCAGGACAGGTGTCTGGCCTCTGTGCCTGGTGAGCAGAGCTCCTTGCAGAAACCCTGCAGTGGTCACAGGCTCCCTTTTGCTTTGCTTAAAGGAGGCTTTCTCTACATAGAAGAGATCAGTTTTCCCACAGCATACAGGGAAGGAGGCTGTAGATATATCTAAGATAATGTTCTCCTTACTCTTGAATTAAGAGAAAGCTTAATGATGGCTCTGAGAGTGTTTCCTACTGCACCTGCTCAGAGAAGCATCTCACCAGGGATGACCAACATCAGGACTGTTCCCCCATCTCTCTGCTGGCTGGAAATAATCTGTAGCATGAATTGCTTTGCTTCTCCTGCTCCTGGGGCTGTGGCCTCTGTCTTTCCCAGACCCACTCCTACATTTCTGCCATACCTGTGCATGGCCAAGCTTGGCACTGGGGGGGATTAGGGCAGGAAGATGGAAGGGAAAAAGCCAATTGTCACAGTGTGGACAACAGCCTAGTGCACCTGCAGGGAAGCGAAATCTGTTGCAACAAATTTGGCAGCACTGCTAAAAGCAGTGCCTGTTTCTCACAGGCTCAGTGCCAGGAGTCAGGGACCTGTCTCCAGCAGTGCTGTGGGTGAGCCCTGTGCTCAGGCTTGGGCTGAAGTGAAGGATTCAGGCTGAGCAAGTTCAGGCAGGTGTGCCAGCAGCACTCTGTGCTCCTGCCAGGTTTGCTGGGGACTTGCTGAGCTGCAGCCTGGCAGGGCTGTGCCACTGCTGAAGGGCTGGGACTGTCACCTGCATGGTGAAAGGGGGATGCTGCAGAGGACACAAATTAACTATTTGAGTCATTCTTCTGCTTGTGATCTCTGCTGATGTGTCTGATTCCAGGTGTTTTTGGTGACACTCCTGTTTGGTGGCTGCCTTGGCACACTGTGGAAGGCATCAGCTGGTTGGACTTCGAGGGGAAATGGGCGATTCCCTCAGGGCAGAACAGGTGGAAGGGTGTTGGCTGACTCCCTGAAAGGTTCATGCTGCTGTGGGTTCATTCTGTCGTGGGCAGTGCTATAGCCCTGGGAACCTGCATAGAAGTGGTTTGGGTTATTTTTAAATTCATAGCAAATGGAGGTGTCCAGTAGCACTGGGTGAGGACAAATGAGGCTGTGACCCAGGGCAAGCCTGGGGCCAGCCACGTACACATCTCCAGCGTGCCTCCCCTGGGATTTCTGGCAGTTCCTGCAGCCCCTCTAGGCAGGGGAAGGGCTCATGCCTATCCAGAGGTCATCTAAGAGTTCTTGGCGATCTCTAAATTGGGTGTCCCTGTGAGAGCCCAAGGAAAGCACTTGGACTTTTCCCCTCCAATGCTGCTGTGGGTCTGTGTAAGGCAGAGGCAGTGAAAGCATCAACTCTCCAGTAATGAGGAATTTATAGCAACCCATTAACTCCGTTAATTCTTGCCTTAAGAAATGAAAGGAGCTGCTTGCATGAATCAGTAAAATAAAGCAGGAGAGGATTTTTCTCTACCCCTCTCACCTGTGTGAATTGGGAGTGGTGCACCTCCACCCTTTGGTCCCTGCATTCCCAGGGGAGCACTGCAGCATCTCCCACCTCCAGCTGGCTCTGCCAGGCGGCTCCCAGGGCTTTCCCATGGACTGGGGGACGATGCTGCCAAGCCAGGTGTGCCAAGGCCTGGCCTCCAGAGTGAGCCTCAGGGTCTCTGCATTCATGACAGCTGCAAACTGACTTTTTTTAAAATAAGTCAGACCTGAAACTTCAGCTACATTCCACAGGTGTTATGGATTTTATTTAGGTATACACACCTGAGTGAAGACTTACAGCCTACCAGCCAGAGGAAAAAGCAAGACTTTGTCCCTTGCTCAGCAGAATTTTATATTTCAAGCATTATGAAGTGATTTGTAAGTGTCCAGCCTGACAACAAGACAAAGCTTCTGTTGATATTTTGCGAGCAGACTTAAACCAATATTCATCGTTTTTGGAAACCTTTTTTTTCCTACTGTATTTTAGATTTAGATTAATTTTTTTCTCCCTGCTGTTTCATGGTCAGGGATAGGAATATCTCCTTGATACTGATGCCTTAAATTTTAGCTTTTACAATTTTCAGATTCTGTACTGCATTAATATATAACTCTGAACTTCATATGAAGTGTTAGCAAGTTCACTTCACTGTTTAGTTTGACAAAGCAATCCTTTTGCAGCCCCAGAACCAAGGACACCATTGCAGCTTCAGGCCCAAAGAGTGCAAACAACAGAGAATTGAGGAAAGCAATCTGGGAGGATGGGACTGCAGAACCTGGAGCTGTAACTGGACAGTTAACCCCAGTATGGAAATGGACCAAAACTTATAAAATATGAAAACTCGTGACTTGGGGTCCATCTTGGGTGGAGCCACAGCCGGGCTCTTGCATTGCCCAAGGTGAATCCTTTGAAGACTTTTTAATAAATTCCTAGTTCATTCCTTTAACACTGCCTATCCTCTGTTCCAGGCAGCCTCTTTAGGCACTAATACAAGGTAGTGGTATTTTAACACCAGGCTGCTGTAGACTAGGTATTAAAATTAGTTGTTAAAGTGTGATTTAAGGTGCAGCCAAGAAAATAATTTTACTGTGAATACTCACAGGAGCTTTGAGATTTAATAGATACAAATCTGTGTTTCTGGTGACTTCACTGATGCCTCACCTCCCATATGTCTCTAAAACATTATTATCAAGAAAATTTAAGACCTTACCAAAGAAGCTTAGCCACAGCATTCTGTGTTATGTATTATTTAGTGTCCCAAAGTGCTGAGGAGGGGTTTCTGAGGAAGGGATGGGTAGTTTATTTCCACATTGAAGGCTTTGGTGGATATCTTGGGAGGGCTTCATCCCAGCTGACAGACCTGGATGCAGAGTCTGTTGGCACAAGGAAGACCAGAAGTTTTCCACTTTAACCACTGCCCCTTGGAAATGGGTGTCAAAGCATCTTCTCAAATCAAGGAGCAGCTTGTCCATCTCCAGCCTGTTGTAAGCCAGTCGTGGAAACAGTCATCCCTAATTCTCCCTACACTCTAAACTGCAGAGCTGGATTTCTCTTAAGAGTATAAAAATACTGTAATTCCTAAAGAAATTAAAACTACTTTGATTAACCATCACAAATGGTCCCTTCTTTCCTTCTCCTCCAGAATAATCCTTCTCAAAAACCTTTAGGAAATGAGTGGGTCTAGGTTTGCAGAGCAGTGGGACAGCCAGGTACTGCTGTGAGCTGTCCCTGTCCTTTTGGGGTCTGTTTAGTGCCACCAGTTCCCAGTTCAAGTTCTGCAGGTAACCAGCACTGAGTCATTACAGCATTAATTCTGCTGAGCCTTCAAAAGTGCTCATTTCAAACATTAGGGCTTTATTCCATCACCTGGGGGTGGAATTAAAAAAATTAATTAATGCTAAGCAGTTATTAACATTTAGCAGTGTCTTGTGTGCTTTGGAATAACTTTAGGCAGGTCCTCTTACATTTCTAGAATGCCATATTCCTTTCTGCACTTGTATTTTCCTGGGAGCTTGAGCAGTGTGGTAGCTCTGTGCTTGTCCTGGCTACTGAGCCAATGCCTGCAATGCTTTCAGACTGAAATAAGTGTTGGTTATGTAATGTAAGTGGCTCCTTTTTGATAATTTCATCCCCAGTGCTGTGAGTTTTTATCCATCCAGTCACCTTTAGAACAGCTGAATAACTGCAGGGTTAAACGTGGTTATTGTTGAACAAGCAGCAGCAGTTGAAGAGAGGATGTTTGGCATAGATAAGAATTGGAAATTAAACCCTCTGCACTCTGCCTGGTCAGGCACCAAATCTTCTAATGGGAACTGGAAATTAAGTTTTATGTCGTATGAAATGGAGAAGTGTGTGAGCAGAACTCATCTGTGAAGCAACCATCATCTTGCTCTTTGTTCCTTTTTTTCTTAGTATTTCTTTTTTCCTGGAAGTTCGTCTCTGTGTCAAAAAATATCTGAAAAGTTCTGTGGGACAGTAATGTCCATGATCAGACTGGGGGGTACAACTGTGAACCAGCCTTGTAACAAGAACTCAGAGTACCAGAGCAGGAAACTTCCAATTAATATTGATTAGAACAATTTTTTCCCCTCGTTTTAAATGCTGTAGGACAGTGTATGTTGTCATCATCACTTTTCCTGTTACAGTTGTCATATTGATTTTTTTCTTACTCATTAGGATCTCAATGAAAAGATGGTCTTTCATTTGTTCTGTAACATGACCAGGGCTGGTTAACTGGAATACATGTGAAAGCAATTAGGAGCATCTTGACCTGCAATAGATGCAGAGTCATGCCCAAATGAACTGCTGAATACACTGGGAAATGAAAAAAAAATTAATCTGCTTTGCTAAAAGCTCAGTAAAAGTGAGGAAATCTGGGGGGTTGCAAAATAAAACCCAAGTTTGGGGCAGGAGCCACTTGTGTGTTCCCACAACCAGGAAATGGGGTTTGTTCTGTGTGTTCTGCTTTGTTAGGTTGTCTTGATACATCATTAAACCAGGTCTCAGTAGCCTCGGGGGGGAAAAAAATCATCCTGATGTTGCTTTTAGTGCTGTGAACGTTGTGTAATACTGAATATTCAATTAAGGCTGGATACCTTAACCTTGAGTCTGAAGAACTCTGATTAAGGGCTGAGTTTCTGCTGTCCCCTGATGTGTCTTTCGGTGTTGCTTTGTTCTCATTCTCACTGTTCTTAAATGCTGATTATTGAAATGTGAATTCCTGGATTTAAAGAGCAAAGGCATAACGTTCCTTTTTGGAAACAGCGGCCACGAGTGACAAGGGAACTCTGAAAACATAACCCAGGTTATTTGAATGCTGCTGCTGCAGAGTGTTGTGTTTGCACAGCATCATCCCTGTCAGGGAGCTGACCAATAAAGCCATCCTCCTTATGGAGGAGAAAGTCCTGAGCATGGAATATCTGTGGTTAAACCCCTATAAACCAGCCCCTGACTCTCTCAGCTGTAAGCCCAAACTGCAGCTTTCCTTCCTCAGGCCCTGCTAAAACTAACAGGGGCACCTTCATCAGCTGTAGAAACTGGATCTGGCTCTGAAAGATGGACAAAGGCTCCTGACACTCCTGCTGAGGCTTTTATGCCTTCAGCTATCAAATGTGTTCAGTGCAGAGAGCACCATTAAAGATGCATGGGCTGTCAGGATCATTTCCCAGCGGAGCAGCAGCTCCAGCATTCACAGTCTCCTCGTGCTCCTTTGCTTCCCTGATGTCAAGTCCTGCTCAGCTCAGGCCCAGCAGGTCCAGCTGTTTGATGGGAGGGCTGGCTCAGTCAGGGGTGGCAATGCCAGCCCTGCACAGGCTCGCTCTGGGGTGCTGCTCCAAGGGACAAAGTGTGTGCTCACTCCTGGGACAGGAGCAGGACCTGAGTGAAGGCACCAGAGCCGTGGGAATGGTTGGAGAGAAATTCCTGTGAATAAACCCAGCTGCAAACTGGAAGATGAAGCTGCTCAGACAGCAGAACCAGGTGACTGAGCAGGCTGCAAGGCACAGCATGGCTGGTTCATCTCAAGGGTTAAGTGCCAGAACAAGCCAAGGGCTTGAGGTTATGATTCCAGAAACGTGTTTGCAATTTTTTCCTGTTCCAGAGAGTTCTGAGGCCAAGTTTCTCTCTGTGCTTGGATTAAAAAATACATTGCACAGTTGTATATCTAAAGATAAATGCCAGGCACACCCTTAAACCCTCCAGCTTGTCAAATACCTGAATGCCACAGGGTATTTTGTGGATGAATATTTTGTGCACTTACTGCAAACCAGGTTATTGGACAATATTTGCTTTAACTAGGGAGAAAGCTCACAGATAATGACAAAGCACGGATGAGTTTCAAGTCCAGTGCACAAGAGATATTTTAATTAATTCCAATCAATGGCTGCCTAATAGAAGGTGGAAGGCCCTTTATGGGACCAGTGAGTGAGAGCTGTGTAGAAAATGTCATGATTTTCCTCTGGTAGTGCCCTCACCTTACCTCTAAACCATAGTCCTCTGCAAAAGTGACATTTGCTTTCAAAACCAGTGCTGCTCTTTGTATTCGCCATTACACTTAACAATGTTGTGTTCCTGTTGTGTTCCTGATCAAGGGCTATATTCTCGGGTCAGGACATTTTTTAACAGATTAAAGAAATCAGAAGTTAGAGAAATGAGGGGTGCTGCAGGTGTTTGAGGATGGTGGAGACCCCATTTTGCACAGCTCTGCTCTGGGTTTCTGTGTAAGGATCTGCTTTCTCTGGGCATAGTTCCCAGACTGGAGAACGGGAGCATGGCAGTTATTTTCCAAATTTCCATCAGATTTGTGTACTACAGGTGAAGGCCCACCCTATTCCACAAGTGAATTATGGGCTGGGCAATTTCCTCAAGGCCAGAAACTGAGAAATTCAAGAATGCTGTCAGGAGTGATAGTTGCAAATAAAACAGCATTGTCTCATCTAAATGCTACAGCATCTTTCAGTAGCCCAGTGCTGAGATGTTTTAGGAGCATCCTGCTTTGCCTGATGTGATATTGTCTTCCTAAAAGCCTTCATCACTGACACCAGAGCTGTCCAGAAAGGCCTGATTTCAGGGAGCCAGAGAGTCTTGCTTCTGAATCACTCTTTTTGGAGACTGTATTTTGAGGTTCCCCTCCTCACAAGTAGCTGTGACCTTTAAACTCCTGATATGCATCTATTGCCAATGTGTCAGTGCAGTCAGCCTGTGCAGCACCAGCTGAGTGTTGTGCTTTCATGTTTTAGTCTGTAATAAATATAAACCAGCTTACTGCTGACCTTCAAAGTTTCCAGCCAAGTGCAAAGTTTGCACCTTGAGAAGATCTTTGTGATTAATCTCCCCAAACTGCTGTGAAGAAGGTAAGTAACAGACATTAAAATGCAAGGTGAGGGTGAGAGGAAGGAAATAAGCTATAGGAGTATAAAAGGTGTCAATCTCCCACGCTATGGGCAGAGAGAAATGCTTGGAGCTGTCTGTGTGGTCTTCCCCAGAAAGTTCTGGAGGTGGCTCTCACCCCACACTGCTGTGTCCCAGCAGGGATTTGAGGCACTGGAAAAGAGGCAGGGGTCAGTTGTGAGATTGCAGCTGTGCTGCTGCAGGTCTGCTGCTGCTCTGGAGGGCTGTGCTCTGCTGCAGTGCAATTCCTGCTTGTCACTGCAGCACCTGTGAGGAGTGGGGGGAGGAAACCACCTCCAGATCAAATCCCCTCGAAGCAAACCCCACAGGATTTCATGCCAGGCACTCAAGTGAGCCCACAGACGTGCTCAGCTGGCACCAGGGACTGGCTCTGGCTACAGTCATCCCTTCAGCCAGAGGATGAGGAGGATGAGGAGGATGAGGAGGAGCAGGGGGTCATAACTGGAGTTCAGTTTCACCCTGGGCAAGCAGGCAGCTCCTAACCATAGGGATTTTGACTTGTAGCCTTGCAAGCCATGGATCTCTGCCCACCAGCCTGTAATATTTCTTTCTTGTCAAGGCTTGAAATCCTTCATAGGTCAGCCTGGTCCTGGCTCTTTGTGGGTTTAGAGAGGTTTTCCTCTCCAGACCTGCTCCTGGCTTTTATGTCTGCAGGTGGCCTTGCTGGGAAAGTCCTGGATGTTACACTGCAGCCTTCCCTGCCCTGGGTGAGTGCTGGGGCTGGTACTGAATGTTCTGCCTGGAGGGAGTTGGCCTTTGTGCCTGCAGAAGAGGAGGAGTGAGTGGCAGCCTGTGATAAGGGTGTGTTGTACAAATATTGAGGATTGATCAATTAACCTTTTTTCTCCCTTTGGTCTGTTTGCAAGGCACAAACTGCCGCTGGCACCACCCCATGTCTTAATTTTTCTGCAGTGGTGAGGATACACTTGGAGAGCTTGTTGGTCTGTTGGGAATTCCTTGTGCCAGTCCACTGCCCAGTTTGGTGTGGACTTTCCTGGTGCAGGTGGAGTGATGTCCTCAAGGTCACAGCCCCTCCCACCAGTAAAATCTTTTACTGATCTGAAGCTGGAGCATGACATATCAGTTACTTTTGACTTTTCTTGCTGCAGTACTTTTTAATTCAGCTGTATCGGATGTATGCACCTCGTTTTTGCATCCTGGTTTATTCTTCAACTAATCTCTGATATCCTCTCCTGATCTACTGAAATCAGCATGAATATCCCAGATCCACTCCTCTGTCCCTTTTAGTCCCTCAATTCTGCTGCTATTCTAACCTTTCCCTTGGTGTCCTCCTGTGTCCTCTCTTCTCTTACTGATTTCCTTCATCTAATTTTCCTTTTTAAGTCAGACTCTCATTATTCCACGTGTAAGACATTTGAGAGCCTTCCCATGACATCAGCACTTTCCAAGCCCTTGAATCTGTTGTTTGCTTGTTTGTTTTACAAAGAATAATCAGTGTCAGTGTTCTTACTCATGCTTGTTTCTCTAAGATATTGTTTCCCCACTGACAACCGCAAGGTCTGAACATCATTTCCTTTTCTTGTCCCTTGCTGTTGCCTTTTAGAGAACCCACCCACAGCTGGATCATTCCTCCCCTCCCACCACCCCGCGGTTCCCCCTGTGCTGCACCACTGATTTTCTCACACTATTTCTGTTCAAAACCTGCCCTCACCTGCAAGTTTGCCCATTTCCTTCTGTTTCCTCATCTCCATTTTACCCACCTTCCTTTCCAGCACCCTCCCGGTGCTTTCTGAGCCTCCCGTGCCCAGCTGGCTTCACCTCCTGCACTGGGCGAGCCCCAGGGCTCAGAGCAGCCCATGTCCACCACTCGTGGCCAACTTCTGCCTTCGTTTGTTGTCTCATGACTTGTTTTTCCTCCTCAGCCCTCAGTGTGCTGTCAGACTGCCCGTGGGCATTCCCAGAGGTGTGTGGATGTGCAGGCAGGGAGAGGATGTGTTCCTCTGCTCTGCAGAGGCTCTTGCTCCTTTGCAGCAGGTTTAAGTAAGGACATGGTCTGCTCGCTTGCCATCAGACAGCAGCTCTGAGCTGGAGTCAAATAAATACACCAGGAGACCTTGAAACACCGTGAAAGGAGAACTTTGCCAGGGCACTAAAACTGCAGAGATTGGAAGCATAAATTGAAGAGGGGAGAGGAAAACACAGCAGCACCCTCAGCCCTGTGTCGTGTGCAGCCCACCTGCACTCAGCTGTGTGTTTGACAAGCTGACAGCAGCACTGCATGCTGCACAGAGACCACAACCACACGTGTCCTGCATGCCTGCAGAGCAGGACAGGAGCTTTGCTGTCACCTCACTTGTTCACTTTAAACTCCCAGCACGGCCCATGGCAGCTCCTTCTGTGCGTCTGAGCCAGGGGACTGCCCAGAGTCCTTCAGCCACTGCAGCTTTGCCTGTTTGTTTGATCCAGGACACTCATCTGACTACTGAGCAACTTATGGATTATAAAAACACAAGAAAAAAATCCCCTTCTTAGGCCTGGGTGAAATCTTTCCAGTAAATAGTGGGCTTCCTGAAGAAAGGAAACTCGAGCGACCAAAACTACCTGTGAAATGGGATTGAAAGCTGGATGAGGAAGACAAATCTATGAACGGGTCTTTGAAACTGCTGGAAGATTTAGTGGTGCTTTTTCATGCAAGTTCACCTTTGAAATGTCTTCTTTTTCCTAACTTCGGTCTCTGCAAAATTTTATTTGTACTGGAAAAAAATAAAGAAAACTTGATGCGGTGAATTTTGACTGTATTAGTAAACAAACATTGTATTTCTCTTCTAGTTCCAAATCTTTGCGTTGGCAACTGAAGCAAAGGCTTTGATTTGCCAGCAAAAACGAGGATGATGCAGATGCCTGCGGGCTCTCAGATGAGCTCAGCCCTCCCTCTGCCCTGAAGGTCTCCACCTTCTCCTGTCCCAGGCCCTGGGCACTGCAAGATCCTGCTGAGGCTTCAACTGTCCTTATCTTCCCAATCACAATGCTGATAACAAAATTTGAACAGAAAAGGAAGGGAGGCGGCTAGGGGAGCATTTTTGGGGATATTTTAGGGTTTTTTTTTATCTTGAAGCTGTTAAGCTGCATTTCAGCTCTTTACGCTGACTCACTGGTCTGGCACAGAGCCAGGGTATTTATGAGACTCCCCCTTCATTTCCATACGTGCCTCAGAAAGCAGCTGTGCTTACAACACAATTTTAATAGACAGACAACTGAATTATGGACTTCAGAGACTGATGCAAAGTTGCTGAGCTCTCCAGTGCCCTGGGCTAAGGCTCCTGCTGCCAGACTCGGGCTTTGGAAAGCCACCTCCACCCTGCACAGCCCAGGGCTGCCAAGGTCCTGGCTGCTGATCTAAGTCTAGTCCCAGAGCTGTAATTAACCTCTAACGTGGCTAAAGCTCTTCCCATTCCATCCATCCTGCACCTAGACCTCTGTGGATCCAGTGAGGAGGAGAACACAGATGTGCTTTCTTCTCATCAGCTTTGTTTTCAGATTTTTGCATATATAGAAGCAGCAATAAGACAAGTTTTGCAGTTAAGCCATGTCTCCATGGGTCACTTGCTGACTCTTAAACTGTGGTTCTGCCATGTTGCAGTAGTAATAAATGAATTCTGGACAGAGCTCTCAATCACATGTCAGAGTAAGCTTCCACCTTAGTCAGATGGGATGTGGATGGTCTCTCACACTCCTGTACAGTTGCAAAGATTCACATTTATCACCTGTGAACACTTACCTACATCTTGTCTTGTTGCAAGGAGTGACTCACATTTTGAACCCAAAGGCCTGTTTTGACCTAGAAGGGTTTCAGTGAAAACCCACAGCTCAGTGTCAGAGCTGCTCCAGTGGATCTGTTCAGCCTGGGAAGAAGCTCTTTCCCAAGGAGAAATGGAGTCCATGGTGATTAATCCTCCAAACTTTCTGAAACCTATTTCACCCCGGAAAAGGCAACTGGTCCCAGACACAATATCTGACAGCAGCATGAGGAATCTGCTCGGCTCCCAGTGGGTGAGTGTGGGCTCCCCAGTGCCACTCCCAGGCCCAGGAGGCTTCTTGGCTTCCCTCCCATCTCCAGTGACTGGTTTGACTCCTGGCAAGGGTTCTTATCTGCCTATAAAATTGGCATAAGGCACACTTCAGGAACAGCATTTGGTTTTGGTATCAGTCACTGTGATTAAAAGCCTGATGTGATGTTACACTGCTTTGAGGGGGTTTTTAGTTCCTCCTAAAAAATTCTCTGGGATCCCATCCCTCACACCAAATCACTCTGTGGCAAATAGGAACCTGCTGCCGGGCTCAGATATTTATGCCAAAACCCCTGGTAAAACAGTTTCTAAACCACATATCCACCTTTCAACCTCAGTAGGGGCAGCAGCGTCCCTCACCTTGTGCCTAACCAGAAGTCGGGGTAAACCTTATCCACAGGTAGCCGGGCAGGCAGGGGTGCGACCTTCCACCGAAATTCAAAGAGGTTTTTTTTTTTAAAAAAAAATATTTATTTATTTACTTTAATTACCCCTCTCGGCGACAGAAACAGCCCCGCCCGCCCCATTGCGGGCGAGCCCTCGCCGCCCGGAGCCCGCAGCGGCCGCTCCCGCAGCATCCCCGGGGATGCTCCGCGCTTCACCTGCGGGGCGGGCGCCGCTCCCCGCCCGCCCCCGGCCCCTGCCCCTCCTCGGGGCGGAGCTGCGGCCGCAGCCGGGGCCGGAGGCGGGCGGGGAGCGGCTCCGGGTGTGCGCGGCGCCGCTGCCTCGCTGCGCTTCCCTCCGGCTGCTGCTGCGGGAGCCGGGCCCGCTGTGCCGAGCGGCCGCGGTGAGTGCGGGGCTGGGGCCGTGCGGGGGGCAAGCAGCGGGGTTGGGGCTGGCCCGGCTGAGCTCGGCTCGGTTCGGCCCGGGGATGCTGCGGGGGTGCCGGCTCCTGCCGTGCCGCGGTGCCCGCCGCAGTCACCGCGGAGTTTGGGTAACTCCAGCCCCGGGGCGGGCTGTGGAGCCCCTGCCCTCCTCCGGCACCGGCTCAGCCCGGCGACCTCACCGTGGCACATGGATGGGGACGCGGTTCCGCCTCTCGAAGCGGTTCTGGCTCCGCGGAGCTTTTGTCGCCCGTGCTGTGCCGTTCGTAGCGCGGGTCATCCTGCGCGATGTAAATGTGCGTGTTTTGGGCTGTTCGTGGGTGGGTTTTGCTCCGTGCCTGTAGAATTCCTCTCCTTTCTGGCGCGGAAGGGGTGTGGAAGAAATTTACTCGAGGTAGTGCAAATACAAGCAGCCGTAATTCCCGAAATGGCATCGGGGTTGTGAGAGCCGGTTTGTGTGAGAGGTGCGGGGCTCCTGGGGACAGTCTCCTTCAGACACCGGCAGACCCGGGGAACTTCGCTCTGAACTTCAGTCCCTTCTCCAGCTCCAGGGCCTGAGGTGGCGGTGATGGCAGAGATGCTTTTGGTTGACTGACAAGCCACCAAATTCTGGTTTATCTCTCCGCTTGCTTGTCCTGAATAGATAGATCTCTTCTGCACGGTGAAAAGCTCTCGAAGAGGAGGAAGATGCTTCAAGCTGCAGTAGAGTAGTAGCAGGAAAAGTGTCTTTTCACAAATTGTCAGGGAAAGGAGAGTGTTCACAAACCTGGGGGAAAAAACCCAAAACCCAAACCCATCTCTGAGCCCTCCTGTTCCCTAACAAACCCTCAGGGAAGCTCGGGAGCAGCGGCTGCCGGGGCTGCCCTCGCTCTCACCTTGACCCAGCCTCCCTGGACCCGCTGTCCTGAGCCCTGCCATTACTGCTAAGTGGTTTTTCACAGGTGGAAGGGCCAAGTGCTGTTATGGCAGAAAGCAGAAGGGTTTTTTCTGGCTGGAGCAGAACTTATTCTGGAGGTGGATTGTGTTTGTTGTGAAAGATGTAAGGTATTAAATCTTGAAAGTGAAGAATACTTTTTAATATATGTTTTATTCTTTCTTTCCTTCTCAATGCTATGGGTTGGATCAAAAACTGCAGATGATGTTAAAATACTCTTATTGCAGTATTTTCTTAGGTTTTGCTTCATGTCCTGAGATCTCTCATGAGGTTGGAATTTTAAAAAAAAGGTTATTTTCCCCTCTGACTGGAAAACAGAAGTGACTGTTTCATAAGAAAAATAAGGTTTAAAGTGTTGAACTTTAGATATATGTGATGGATGTGATGAAATGCTGAGATATCACATCTTCTTTTTGCCATCAAGACCACGTGTCCAGGATGTGCATTTCTAACAATGTCTTGTTGTTGAGTCAGTTGTTGCAGGAAAAATGACTCTATGTAAATGTGCTGGTACCAATTGTACCAGCTCCTTGGTGTTTCTGCATTGCTTCTGCAGTCACTTTGTTGGAACCTTATTTTCCCTTGGTTTAATAATTTATAAAATGCCTGTTGCCTCTAGGCACATTTCATCCAGCAAGAAGAAAAACATCAACCAGTGTTTACTGGTAACGGAGCCTGAGGTTTACAAATAATGAAGCTTTTGTGGATGAGGGGGTGTCTCATTTTTATCTTATATAAACTCACAAAAATGCAGGATTTGTGTTGAGAGTCTTGTTGCTTATTACTCAGTTATTTTCCCTATCCTTTAAAAGGTCTCTTGCCCGCTGGTGACAAAGTGGATTTTAGCTGTGACCTTCCTTACCTGATTTTGGGTCTTCTCATTTTCTCTTTACCTATGTCTGATTTAAGTTTAGCAGCTCTTGAGTATTTAACAACTGCTAAGTAAGATGGCAAAATCAGATCCAACATCTTCACCAGCTGAGCTGCTTTGGCTGAAAGAGATCAGCCTCTTTTTGGGCAATAAATTGCTCTCTCAAATCCTCTGCCAGATACTTATGAGCCACTATCATTAACTGCATTTTGAATCACTCATAGAGCTGGAGGGGGGAAATTGGCCTGCAGTTCATCTCATCTCCTTTGAAACTGCTAAATGATGATTCAGTGACCTCAGTGGGCAAATTATATCAGCAGCTAATTGGCCTAAGAAGAAAAACTTGCCTGATATCAAATAAACTGGCTGCTGCTGTTTATTATCCTGAAGAAGATGCTCCAGGTGAAACCTCCAGTTTGAAACAGTGACAGGGTTTTGTTGTGGCACTGGCAAAGGGACACAGTGAGCTCCTTCCTTTGGCCATACCTCAGTGTGGTGTCCACTCCACCTCCAGCAGGTTTTGAGGGTATTGTCCTTTGAAGGATAAAAATCTTGACACTTCAACCTTGCCTTCCCCTCTCCTCTTCCTCCTCAGAGGGTAAAACTGCTCAGTGGGGTGTGGTGTTTTTGGAGGGTTTGGCTTTGGGGGATGCCAGCAGAGGTGAATTTAGAAAGGAAGGGAAAGCATAATGCAGGGGCTGCACTCATCACCTTGTCATTCCCATTCTTGCTTTGGCAAAGCCCTTTCCAGGAGCCATGTGCCACTTCCCAAAGATGCCTGGCAGATGTTGGGGACAGGGGTCAGGGTTAGCCCCTCGTGGGCAGTGGAAGGTGCTGGGTGGCTGCTTGGGGACAGCACTGGCGAGCTCTGCCAGTGCTGCGGTCAGCCCGACCTCTCTGCCTGCTCAAAACAGTTCAGGGCCAGTTCTCTGCAAGGAGAGCTGGAATTGAGGATGAGTGCCAGGGCAGAAGCATCCAGGTGTGGCCTGTTCAGCTTTCCTTGCCTAAGGAGCTGCAGGAGTGAGCTGGGATGTGTGAAAGGGGTCAGCTGGTGGCTTTTGCAAGGCTGTTAGTCGACTTACACCACCTCCTAGGATGGTCTTGCCAGCTGGCTCATCCTTTAGGGAAGTTTCAAGAGGCTTATCACAATCTTACTAGAAATCTGTCGTCTTCTATTAATCTGCTTGTCTCTCCTTGTCTCCTTCCCGAGCGCTCCCCTGCACATTCATCTGCTCTGCTGCTGGCCCACACCATCTCTGCTGCTTCCCAAAGCCTTGTGTAGGGCATGCACAGTCGTGGACTGTCACTTTTTACTGTCCAACATGTTTTTTCTTTATATATAGAGAGATACTATATTTTGAAAGGTTTTCTTTGAAGGTGACACTCCTGAAAGGACAGTGGAGCCTGGGTGCTTTGCTGGCTGGGTGGAGGTGCAGGGTGGTCCCAGCAGAAGCTGAGTGGAGCTGTGGTTAAGGCAAAGCCTGCTCCTGTGTCAGGTCCTACTCAGCTGCAGGCTCAGCGTGGAGCACGGGGTGCTTGGCAATGGTAATGGTGGGTGGGAATTACCTGCACCTTGCCCCTGAAATTGGGGTAGCTCCCACTTTGCTGGGCAGTGCTGGACTTGGCTTGAGCAAAGAGCAGCAGAAAAGCTGTCAGACTTTGGGAGGTGAGAGGAATGAGTGCAGCACCCCGGGTCTCACAGCAAAGTGGGAAGGGGTTTGTCAGTGAAGCTGCTGATGGGACCGAGTGAGAACTCGGCTCTGCTGTCTGGGACAAATGACACCTGCACAGTGATGTGACTCTTCCGACAGAGCTTTTCCTTGCAGCTCTCAGAAGCATGTCAGACTGGGATTAACAGCCACGTAGGCACTGAGGAAAAAGAATGAATAGCTTGAGGAAGGCTAAGCCTTAATACCCAAACAAAGCAAAAAAAAAATGGTGTATCGTTTGACGAGGATTAAATGAGCTGTGAGATCTCTGGCTCTAGAGGCCCAGCTAGGAAGTACACAGCCTTTGACAAAGGTGGCTTGGCTGTCCCTGCTTCCAGAGACAGCGCCCATGTGCTGATGCAGGTGCTGGAGCCGCCCATCTGCCTCTCCCCTTGACTTTCACAGGGATGCTCTTTCTCCTGCACAACACATTGTTTGCTCTCCTTGAATGTTGCTAGCAGGCAGGGAAAGAGATCGGTCTGTTTTTTTTCCAGAATAGTCAGCTGATTTCATCCCATGGGAAGTGATTGAAAAGCATGAGACAGGTGGGTTGGCATTCCTGCTTTGTAGCCCTCCGTAATTCCAGCAGGAGAAGGATAAACGGGAGAAGTGCAGTTGCTGGGTACATTTCCGTGTTTGCATTTGAAAGAGCTTGATAGGCTGTGATTAACGGGGCTAAATGGAAGCTTGATAAATGGTAAATTGAAAGGAACCTCAAACAAAAATGGCTTTACAAGGAGGCCTTGGGGTGCGTGTAAAGGGCAGACTGTGGGTCTCTGTAGTTCAGTTTGGTAATGGTGGGCAGAGAGCACTGCAGGCTCTGTGCCCTGCCCGTGTGTGTCCCTGCTGAGGGACAGCCCTGTGGCTCTGCAGGTGGTTGCTTCTTTCCTGGTTTAAGTTAATATGATGTTCCCAAATTGAAACTACCACATCTGCATCCCAGAGCCCCCTGTGTCCCCATAGCCAGGCTCCAATTAAGGATGCTCTAAAAGCAGCAGGCCAGCTACCATGGCCTTGCAGATGAGAACCATTGGCCTAATCTATTTTTACAGTGAATTAAACTAGAAAAAGGTACTGCCACTCTAGAATAAGAAGCCACCTGGGGAGTTAACCCAGAATAGTTGTTCTGCTTTGAATTCGCACCCTATGTCACTTCAAAATAACTTTCCTTCCATACATGCAGGCCTTGTAAATGCAAAATACAGGACATGGCTTAAGGATCCCTAACAGAGCCAGGAAAACACCTTTTTTTTTTTTTTTTCTGAGGTCTTCTCTGCATCTACACACACTCCTTAACTCAGACATCCTTCTCTGCCATGAATCTGCCCCGTTTCATGCTCAATCCCCTGCAGAGAGCTGTGCTCCTTTCCCACCCCTAGCTCTGTGCTTTGCTCCCACATCACCTCTGCTGTCCTCCCCTGTGCCCATCCAGCTGCTGAGCAGGTCACACACTGTGAAATGAGCATCCCGAGTGCTCTGTCCATGTCAGGATTGCACAATGAGCTTTTCTCAGGCTGGCTGGAGCCTCACCACCTTTCTCAGTGAGTCAGTGTGAGCATCAGGTGGTTTTTTGGAACTGATAACTTGGCTGGGCAAGAGTTGCAGGTGTAAATTATTTGCAGTGGTCAGAGGTTCTGCTCTGGTCTTGTGTCCATCGGGAGGAGCAGTGGGGATGTTGGCATGATGGTTTGAGTTGTGCTGGGACGTTGCTCCTGTGGATTTGTCAAGCTCCAGTTAAATGTATGTAATTTTAACATCTCCTGATTCTTTGGGGGCTGACTCATGCTTTCTTGGCCTGAATGATTCATAGCTCTTGAACTCCATTGCTAGATTCATTATGCAACAATTACAGGGTTGCAAATGCCACCCTAAGTGCACACAAACAAGTTGGCAGAAATTCCCCCCTCCTTTTCTCTCACCCTGAGTTGCCAAGCGACCTTCCTTGTGAGTTTGCTCTTGTCCATGCTTTGTAGGTGAGGGTCTGCTATGTCTTGATGGTCTGCCCTTGAGCTGGCAGGAGCAGGAGTTGCAGGTTGGGTATTTCTGGAAGAGAGGAGAGAGGACAGCCTAGGAGGGAAGGATGGAGATGGACAGCTTCACTCATCAGGACCAGTTGCCTTAATTTTGTCCCAATTATTCCGTATGATGTTATAGCATAGCCATGGCATCCTTAATGATCCGTGTGGAAAAACCTCAAGTCTGAGGTGCTGCTCTTAGGTGGCTCCATCTGTTGATGTTGGAGCTTGGCAGCATTTCAAGGGCACACATTCAGCTTGATGACTGGCACAGCAGCTCAAAGGTCGAAAACCCTTCCAAGGAGAAAGACCAAGGAAGGCAGGAGAGCCCTGTGCTGGCTGTGAGATGTCCAGTAATACCTTCATTTTCTCTCCTGGGTGGGGCTAAACTGAAATTTAGGGATTTGTGTAAGACTTGGCTTTTTATTAGTGAGGTCTTGAGCAAGAGTTCAGCTGCTATGTGAAGTGGGTTTTGTACTGGGTGGGCTTTGCTTGCTGCCTTCCTCAACTCCCCAAAGCAGTGGGTGGGAGCAGTGCTGTAGGGCTGTCAGTGGGATGCAGAAGGGCCGTCCCCACCATCTGCTGGATCAATCAGATTTCAGGCTTTAAGTTACCCCTGCTATCTGAATTTGACTTCTACACTGGTTTTTCTGCCATCCAAATAACACCTTTTCTCAGAACAAACATTCAAGTGAAGTACCTACTGAAGGGCAGGGCTGGCATCTCTGCCCAGGAAGCCCTCCAGAAAGTCTTTCCTAAGAGCAGCCATTCTTCCCAGCTGAGTTCTAGCCCTTAAATCTTGATATCTTTGGGAAGAGTCTCTCCTGGACAGGTCTGACTATTTGCATATTGGGACTGCAAAGAAGAATGGCTGAACATTGGGCTCATGAGTTTGGCTGAGGTTTTCCTTGGCCTGTAGCAGCAGAGCCTTTGTGCTGGTAACCCCAGAAATGGCAGAAGCAAAGTAAGAACTGGACTGGTGAGGAGGAGAGCTGTGCCAGCAATTCTGGTTCCATGCTCGTAAGTCAAGTTTAATCTAAAGTATCCAAAATCCTATTTTCAAACTACTAAGTGGTAAATATTTGATTAAGCTGCATGTCAGAGCAATTGTATTGTCAAAGCAGCAAGTCAAGCCAACAACCACCCTGACTGTGGCCAAGAGGAGATGCAGAAAACCCAGAAAGTAGGGCATGTATGGTGACGTGCGGGTTGATAGCTGCGCCTAAAAATAAGGTTCTTCAGAAACAGAAAATCTGCCTCGCAAGCAAGGCAGTGGCAAGCTGCTCCCAGAGTCTGATTTCAGACTGAAACTGGCTATGTTGGCACGGCAGAGAGCTGTGCTGAGGTTTTGTTAGCATTCTGCTAATAAAACATTTCGTTTCAATCTCATGGCTTGCATCTGAGATAAGGCGAGTTCCTCTGGAGCAGGACAGGCAGAGGTGGAAGAGAGAGGCGGTGCTGCTTTTCCCCTGCAGGATTCCTGCTCATTTGCATCTTAAGGAGCCGTTGTCCTCTTCAACTATTGTGGTTTCACTTTCTAGAAGATGCTCTTGTAATATTCCTGCAGGCTTCCAGGGAAAGCAGCCTGGATTGCCTGATCTGGGTGTGCTGCTCTGGATGGGCTGGCCCTGGTACCCTAGAGCAGCTCTAGGGTGATTTACAGACCTGACCTGCTCTCTGAGTGTTTGATCTGCAGCCCCCTGCTTGCATGCTTGGGGCTAACCTTGACCTGCACAATCTGAGGGAACTGGAGGATGAATTTTTTGGGGACATGTGCATGGTTTAGCAGGTCAATAAGTCATCATGGGGTTCACCGAGGTATAAGGGGTAAACCCTGGACAAGAAATCCAGTTGTTTGAGCTGTCTGGACCAAAGCATCCCACATTGTCGCATGGATAATTAATTTTCCCCGAAGTCTCACCTCTTTACTCTCCCAGCAGAGCCTGTGGGCACCTGGCTGGTCCCTGCACAGCAGAGGCAGGAGGGAAACACTATCCTGAGTAACTCTACAGGCTCCCTGATGGATGCAGGATGGGTCAGAGGGCGTCTTTTTATGTTATTTTGTTAAGACCTTCTGAGGATGATTGGAATTGTTATAGATATGCTCAATAATGTCCATAAGCTTTGGAGTTGAAAGCATTTTGTTAGCAGTAATTAAATGCAACCGCTATTTAAAATGGATGGATCAGATGGTTGGGAAGAGAATCCTCTCATAAATCTCCCACAAAATCAATATTCCTCCTGTCAGGTGTGTAGCAAACGCTTTTAAATTCTGCCAATCACCGGCTTTGTCACCGTGGTGCCATAAAGCTGGCAGAATCACACCTATGGGAAAGACATGAGCAAGGCAGGACTTTCTTTTGGTGGCAAAAACCCCAGGAAATCAATAAAAACTGAGGAATGCAGTCCCACTGGATGGTAACTCCCTGTAAGAAGGCACAGCCCTGGGGCTGCACTTGTGCATGGGGGCAGGTGGCATGGCCCGTGTGGCTGTTCCCAGGGAAAGGCACATCCCTGTCCCCAGCTGGGAGCCTGCAGGAGCCCAGCCCCTGACACATCCCGTGCTGCCACGGCCTGAGGTGCCCAGGAGCTGCAGATGGAAAATCCAGGCACTTATCTTAGCTCGTTGCTCTGCCAGAATAGGGCTGTTCCCAGGATTATTTTTTTTTTTCTGTGGGCCAAAATATGTGTAAATGGCTTTAAACAATGGAAGGATTTCTGTTAAAAAGAGTGGGGTGCGGGCGTGAATAGGGCTTTAATTTATATCTTGAGGGAAGGGTGTGGGCTCTTCCAGTGGTGTTTTCGAGATTCTGTTGGAAATTAGCTTGGGGTTTGCCTTTTTTTTTTTTTTTTTCCCCACGTCTTATTTTAAAGCCTGTTTTGAGGGAAAATTGTTGTTTTGCAAATTACAGATCTCTCAATGTGTAGCTGAAAATGTCAGGAAGAGGGATGCAGTTTTGGAAGCCTCCACACATCTGTCTGTGGCAGGGTTGATAAAAAATGGAAGCTCTAACCAGAAAAACAAATAAAAAGAGGTAATATCGCTGTCACAGATGGGTCTGCTTTCCCTGCAGGTGTCTGCACTGCAATCCCCACTCCCGTATAATGTGCTGTGGAAAAAATAAATGGAGAGCCCAATCGGAGACTTATGCCCTCAATTAATTTTTGTTCCACATAATGGGAGCTGCTGCATGCCTTTCCTTCAATATTTAACTGCCTGACTCAGAGGATGGGGCTGCTCTCGTGCGAGGGAAGTTGGGATTCGCTTCATGTTTGCACAGAAATCCCATTCTGATCCTTCTTTCTTTGCCTAAGGGCAGGGATCCTGCTGCTCCTCTGATGCCAGAGATAAATTTTGTTAGCAGACACTTTTCTGCTAAGGGGAGCAAAGGGGAGTGGTGTGTGCTGGATTTTTGAAGGAATAAAATTTCCTTGTCTTCAAGCATCATCTTCCCTGGAGCCTGTCTGGGGCACAGTGAGAGGGGAGCAGGGGGGAGCTCTGCTCCTGGGTACCTGTGCTCAGCCCTCAGCTCGGGGAGAGAAGCAATCAGGACAATTAGCGAGGGCTGTCTGCAGCTTTACACGCTGTTAAGGTTTCTCTGTGGCACTGGGGTAAAGGGGAGTGCCTTGTTCTGGTGTAGTTTGAAATTGAGCCCTGAAGTTTCTGATTTTTTTTTAACTCGACTCGAAATCGCTGTTCAGATTTCCAAGTTTAAGCTGGCAGAAATGCCCCTCTCCCTTCTCCCTGTGGAAATTCATGGCCAAGAGCCCAGGGTGTTTGTTTTTACTGATTCACTGATGGGTCTGACAACAGAGGGGAACCCAAGGCATCCCCCTTGGGAAGTACGAGGGGGCTGAGCGGTTTTTACAGCTCCAATGCATCCTTCAGGTTGTTCCCAGTGCTTGGGCTGGAGCTGGAACAGCCCAATCTGCCCATGGATGTGGAGGAAGAACCAGTGAGAGTGGAGCTTGGCTAGTGAGGAAGACAATAGGGAATAAAAATAGAGAGCAGAGAAGAAACCCCCAACTACCAGTGAGTGGGAAAACCAATCACATGGAAGTTCTAGATTTGAAAACTTCCCCAGGCAGGGGCAGTTTAATGCAGAAAGGTGGCAGCTCTGAAGGGCTGTGCTGGAGCAGGAGCAGGAAGGTGCATTTGCTCTGCAGAGCTGTTAGAGGAAGGTTTTTAAAAACGCCTCCAGGTCCTGCTGCCTTGTGCTGGGAACGGGGCTCCAGGAGCAGCTTTGCACAGGAGCCACGTGGAGGGAAGTGAGATCTGAGCTGGTTTAGCTTTAATGCTCTGGCTTGCTCCTAAATCGTGTGTGTGAACTGTGCTCAAAGCCCTTCCCTGCTGTGTCTGCTGAGCCCCCAGACTGAGCTCTCCAGCCCTTTATGTCTGGGGACCACCACCAGGTTTGTGTTACTCCTCACTGTGCACTGATGTGGGGGAGGATTGCTTGGCACAGAAGGGTTTTTAAATGTCTTTTATTTTTTTGACGGAAGCCCACGTTGAAATATTGATAGGAAAAAGAATGTATATTGTGCTGTGTTGGGTGTTTACAGGAAATATATAGTGAAAATAGTGAGGGGCTTTCCTCAAACAACTGCCAGTATTGTTAGGAGTGGAACAGTTGGAAGGAGAAAAGAAAGAGGCACTTAAAATTTTCTATTACCAGTGTTGGCTCCAAAGAGATATTTTTTTTTTTTACTTTCTGCTTCACTTTTTTTCTTTTTGCTTGTATTTTATTCCCTCTGCTGGGAAGCTCATTGAAGACAGAGAGATTATCTGGAATTAGAGATCAAGCAGCCAAACCAAAATGTTTCTAAATTTCTGGAGAAGAATTTAGCTTGAAATTTTGAGCTTTCCATCAAGCTAGAAAAATAATTTACCATGATGCACCTTCACCACCTTTGCAACAGGCAGCAGTGAAAGTTCCTTTGCTGCAGATGGTAAAACAGTATCTTCACTTTAAGAAGGTAATTGGGGCACAGATTAAGTTACTTACTTTGCATACAAGAAACCTGTGGGAAAGCCAAGAATCTCTCCTGAAACTCCCAATTTCTTATGAGATCTCTCACCCAGAATATTTCTGTACCTGCTCTTCCCCACCAGCATTTCAGGGCAGATGTAGGAGTTGTGTTCCCTAATAGATATATTTTTTTTTCTTTTTTTTTTTTAAGTGATGTTTCCTGCCACTTTCCCTGTCATTCCTTCAGGAGGAACCATTCTTCTGGTAGTGCTGAGCATCAGCTGCTTAAAGTGTAGCTGAATCCTCGAGTGAAGAAAGGAGCTGTTTACCTCTGAGATACCAGTGAAATTAAATCAGGCAGCAACAATTTTCATAATTTTCACTCCTCTGTGTGGTTAACCTGTGGGTGCTGTGGGGCTCACAGCACACAGAGAATCACATGGTGTGTGCAAGAAGAATCTGTCACCAGCAGCAATGGCCAGAGCTCTCAGAGGAGCACTGAGGGACCAGTAGGTTCCACCAGCACCTTGTGACAGGAGCACAGGAGTAGAAATAACAATCCTGAGGTGGTGGTGTGGCTCTGGCAGTGAGTTTGCTGCCCAGAGAAATGCCAGTGACCTTGACCTGTGCTCATCTGCTCACCTGTGGATGCTCTTGAGCTCTGGAGAAGGGTTTGTTGCACATTATTGTGAGGGCAGTGGCTGAGGTGTGTGTCCAGCTGATGTTTGATGTGCTGCCTTGGGCTGTGGTCAGGTTTTTGCCTTCAGCCTTGCCACCAGCCCTGATGTCCAGAGGAGATGCCCACCTGGTCAGTGCCCACCTTTGTCACAGTCCATGCACAGAGACCCAGACGAGGGAGATGGTACAACCTGTCTGGCAGGGCAATATTGCAGAAATAAAAATTTAGGCTTCAGAAACAAGTAAAACCCTTCAGGAGGCTGGAAATGCTGCTCTGTAGGAAATGGGACTGTGTCCTGTGGCATTGCAGGTGAAAATGAGTGTTTTGGGGCTGTGATTCCATGGAGGGATAGTTTTTGTGATTTGAAGTCCCCTTCCCAGTTTGCCATGTGGTCACTGTTGGTGTCCACCCCTCTGTGTGTCTTTGTTTGAAAACCCAGTGGGGCTCAGTGCAGTGTCCTTATTGATAGTGCTCCAATAAAATGTTTTCCCAAAAGGCAGGAAGTGACAGAGGCAGTTTTATAAAAAACGGTTTTAGACTGTGGTGGTCTGAGCATGGACCCTCTTGATTTGAACCACTTTCTACTAATGGTAAAAATAAACCCCACAAGAGCTCCTGTCCAGCACAGGGCTCCCTGTTCCCATCAGCAGGACAGGAGAAGGGTTTGTTTCCCATCTTCCTGCAGGTGCTGCAGATGAGAGCAGCTCAGGTGTCAGTGCTGGGCTGGGAGTGCCTTGGCAGAGCTGCTCGTGGGTGCTCTGTGGGGACACAGCTTAGGAAATGATTTGGGGAGTGTGTTCCTCTGGGAAGGGTGGGAGGGGGACACTGCTGCCCTTCCCACCCAGTCTGGGCTGTGGGAGGGAAGGAAAGGAGCTCAGCCCCTTGTGTGTGCTCAGCCCTGGGATACATCCCCTGAGTCCCGCCCTTGTCCTCTCCCGGGGATGGTTGAATTCCTGTGCCTGCCTTTTCCTGCTGCTTCTGCCTGACCCTTGGGCTGTCACCTCCTCCTCTCAGTGGCTTTCTTGCTGGCTATGGATGGTGTTTGGCTTTTGGGCTCCAGTGAGCTCTTGCTTCATTGGGGACCAAGTGATGAAGAGCTGCTCTGCTGCTTCCTGCAGACCCTGGGGTGATCCTGGCCAGCAGCAGGAGCACCCATGCAGAACACACATCTTTGGCTGGTCTGTATCCCTTAGCAGGGACAGTACTGAAGGTGATGCCCAAAGGAACAGCCTGTGAATTCTTCATTGGTGCCTGTTACCAGAGAATGAGTTCAGCAGAAGGGCTGCAGTGAGCTGGTCACCTTGCAGTTCATGGGACAGGGACACACAGATTGGCCTTGGCCTTGCAGGGAGCAGAAGAGGTGAATTTGGCAACTCCTCACCTTGCCATGGTGCAGGAGCTGATGTTAATGAAATAAATCAGGCACCACCTCCTCTGCTGCCTGCTTATGCACTCAGATCCTTGCAGGCTTTTGTGCTTGGTTTCCAATTCCAGTGGAGAGATTAGCTTGGCGTGGGGAGGACAGGGTTATTTCTGTCTCTTCATGCCACTGACTTGACTTTTTGCTGCAGACACCTCACCTAATCATCCAGCCCCAGTCCTGCAGGTATCTCAGCACGAGCAATCCAGTGGCTGGAAGCAATCTCTTTAGCTTCAGAAGTGGCTACTCTGGGCCTTCCTGTTTTCCCTTTGCTTGAAAGCTTTATGAAATCTCCAGTCTTTCACTTCAAGGTGTCCCATTCAAGGGTTGTTCTTCTATGGTTTGTGTTTGTTGTTTTTTTTAAAGTGGAATAAAACTGAAATCAGTTGATGACACTTAAGTGAAGGACTTCTGTGAGTGTTTGTGTTCTGCATCAGTATCATGCTGTGCTTTAACTGCTGCCTTGGGAAGATGTGACAGAGGATTTGCAGGTCTCAGCTCCAGCTTCATCATCAGATGGGGAGATGAGGAGACTCTCCAGCCTCACTCAGCTGCACAGCTGCTTTAACAGATCCAGCTCCAGCCTTGGCAGTGTCATGGCAAACTGTCTGCAGGTTGAATGCTTTGTAGGAAGGCCAGGGAGGCAGCTCTGAGTGTGTGCTGGTGGAGGAAAAGGAGTACCTTTGGTTTTCACCTTTGAGGGATGGAGGTACCAACCTCCAAGTGTGAATGGGAAGAAGTGTGTGTGAGATGCCTTCAGACAGTGTTGGTGGCACAAGCTGCAACCCCTGACTCAGTGAACTCTCATTTCACAGAACTGCTGTCTCTTCTTGTATAATCAGTGAGTAACCTTGCCTTGAAAGTCCTTTTGGGCTTAGTCAGGTGAGATAAAACATACAGGAAATGCAAATTTACAAAAAAACCCCCACGATGGTGTTGGCCAACACCCGTGTGCCCTTCTCAGGAGCCAGTCTTGGTCTGGTCAGTGAGCCTTTCCCTGCTGCAGTGCTGGGAGGAGGGGATGGCACGAGTGCCTTGCCTTCCCTTTGGCCCCTGAAACAGCCCCCATTGTCCCTGCAGGGCCAGGGGCTGTGTGTGTGTGGCAGGATGTGCTCAGCGTGGTAGCATCACATCTGCTGAGCTCATGGAAACTGCTCAGCTCGGTCCAACATGAGCAATGGGGCTTTTTTTTCTGCCCCCTCTACTTCTTTAAATAACACGGAAACCAAAATGTGATGCCTTGCAAGCCACAAACACCCACACAGCCACTTCTGTGTCACTTTGCAGGTAAACAAATGCTGGGCCTCAACCTGTGTTATGGTTAGCCTGACCTGTTTGTGCCTGAAGTCAATGTGCCATTTCTTTAGGTACAGGGAAGGAACCAGGTCACTGGAAAACAGGCAGAGTGATGGGGCCAAAGTCTTTCTGGGGTCTGTGAGAGTGACAGGGAATTATGGCTGGGAGAAGTTGAGCTGTGTGTGTTTCAGGAAGAGCTCTCAGCGTGACCTTTTAGCTCCTTTAGGGGTTCATTTTCTGGTTGGATTGAGGACATGCTGGTGTTTGGTACTTCCAGACATGTCTTGATGTCCGTGGATCTCCCCTTTACACACCACCTGAATTTCCCATTTCTTCTGTTGTGAGAGCAGAGGAGCTGCTGGAGGACGAGGTGCATGCAGGAAAGCTGAAACATGGGCAAGCCCAGCCACACTTGTCCTCTACTTATAAATCAATGTCCTGTTGCTCTTTCCAGGGTGCAGTCCTAAACCCACAAGAAAACTTCCAGTTTATCTTGTGAATTGCTGAAATAAAGTTCCCTGCTTTAATAATCCTGCAGAATTCGGTTCTCATTTCTACTCCAGGTGTGTTTTGGAAAATATTTGCTCATCTTTGAGCAAACAATGGCAGAAGTGGCCTGGAAAAGGAGCAAGGTGGGAGTGCCTGTATAGTATTCCAAGAGGCATTTCCTGCCCTTATCTCCCCTCCTTCGAGGTATTGTAACTGGGGCTTCAGATCTGCAGTTTGTGCTGCTGCAGCAGAGGCTGAGATTGCCAACAAAGATACTTCCCGGGAATGCTTGCCAGGGGCAGGAGCTGAGTTCACCAGAGGTGCTGAAGAGCTTTCCAGCCCAGCGCCTGCGCTCGGGAAATACGTCTGTCCCAAAATAAAAGCTCTTTGGGAAGTGCTTTCATGCATTTTCTGCGGGGTTTCTGGGGGCTGTGGTGAGTCCCAGCCCGTGGGGGCTGTGGGCAGGGGTCAGGGAGAGCTGTGAGTGGCTCTTGTGCTGTGGAGGAGCTGTGGTACCCTTCCCTTGCTTTCCAGTGCCATGCTAAAGCCACAAGTTGGTATTTTCCATCTCGAGCAAGTGAATTGAATTTGAATTTTGAATTAGTAGCTTCCTTCTGAAAAACTTTGCAAGGCTTTGTGTTTGTTCCTGTGTGGAACTAAAGCATTATTTGGCATTCTTAAATTCATATGGGATTAAACAGGGCTTTCTTTTTATCTGTTCAGGTCTGTCCTGAAGTCCTCAAAATAAGGTTTGCAGGTGCTGCTGAAGCTGTCCTTGGCTGTTTGCTGGATAAAGCAGCTTCCTGGACCTGCCTGTGTGCTCTGGCTGAGTTTGTTTGTTTTCAGTTCCCAAACCAATTATCTGTTGGAGGAAATGTGTCTCGCTCTCAGTCTGCCCAGATATTTATAGGTAAGGTCAAAGCCCCGTGGAAGGTCTGTAGCAGTGTTTAGTAGTGTGGATGCCTCAGCCTTGTGGGATTCCCTGGATGTGCTGTGTGGTGTGGACACTGCCCTGCAGCCTCTCAGAGTCTCCTCGATGGGCTGCTTCACCCTCTGACAGGGATGAGCCGTGGCTTTTCCTGGCTCACCTGGATGGGGCAGGGTTTGGTATCCTCACCATGGCTCTCAGCTGGGTCTGGCTGCCTCCCTTCTGCTGCTTTTCCCATCGATTCTCTGCATCCAGTGTTTACAAGGCTGTTGCTTCCTCTTTAGCAGCAGCAGAGTTGAGTTTCAGCTGTGTTATTGGGGCTTTCTCAGGTGCTTGTGAATACTTAAGTTTTTCAGTCTCCTTTCCCACCAACACCTTTTCTTTTTCCTTTGTCCCCTCCAAGCTGGCTGAACCACAGGAGCTCTCATCTCATACCTGGTTATTTGCTGCTTGCCTGGATTTTGCATGAGCCATTCAATGTGCTTTGCTCAGGTCTGTTTGGAAAGGATTAATTCAATTTGCTTGTGATGTCGGCTTTATTTCAAATACACCTCTTGGACATCTCCTGAAATCTGGGATGTTTCCTCCTCCTGAGCAGCTGCCCATGGGTCCCTGGTTGGTCACTCTGTGTAGCCCTGCTCAGAAGTTGCTGTTGTGGTCACACCAAGGGTCAAGAGCTGTGAACTGACTGCTCTCACTGCTCTGCTTGTGGACCCTGAACAGCAAAACCACCGTGATTTAGTGTGTGGTGAAGAGAAAGCCCTGAAGGAAGAGAGAAGTGAAAACAACCCCTGTGTGTTTCAGAGCTGAGGTGGTTTGGGGGTTTTTAATACCTGGGAGCTGGGTCTATCCAGCTGTCCTCAGCTGGGGCTGGAGGGATGAGGCAGAGCAGCACAGAGGATGCTCCTGGTGAGTAAAATTCCTCTGGGAAACCTGCCTGGCCTCAGGTAGCCCCAAATATCTCCAGCCTCTGACTTCTGGGTTATTTGTGCTAGAATGGCCTGGTCTGGTGTCTGTGACTGCCCTGGGCACTGCAGCCTTGGTCTCCCCTCTGACCTGTGCTTTGCTGCTCAGACTGAAATGCCTCAGGGAGGTGGCTGCTGGTCCAAGCAGGACTGCAGGGTGGGGACACCTGGAACCCGGGGTGGTGGAGAGCACCAGCCCAGGGAAGGATGGAAGTTTCAATACTGAAACTGTTCCCAAATTGTCTGACAACTGCTATCAAACACGTGGGAGGTCTTTGCTCGTTAAGGCTTTATTCTGCCTGTAGGAGAGGGTTAATGTGAGCAATAGACAGGAACGAGTTTCACAGTGAACTTGTGCTTAATCAAGAGGGTTTTGCTGAGATGTTTGGAGTGGGGGAAGGGGGAAAATCACCAAGGCCAGTGAGAACAATTAAAGCAATTAGAGCAATTAAAGCACAGTTAACTGGCTGCCTTTTGGGGTGGCAAATGTTACCCATTGTGTTTTCCAGCAGGCTGAAGTCATGTGCTTGATGATACCTGATCTCTCCTGCTCTTCTCCTCATTTCAGGTTCCCACCACATTCCCATTGGACTCTGCCATGGGCCCTCCCCAGCTCAGTCTCAGGATGCTGGTATAACACCAGGTGGCTGCCATCCAGAGGAGCTGTGGTGGGACATCCCTGCCCACTGGGACACCCTCCTGCTCCCCACTCTGGGCAGAAGCCATGGATGCCCACGTGGACCTGCTGACCGAGCTGCAGCTGCTGGACAAGGTGCCCACGCTGGAGAGGCTGCGGGCAGCCCAGAAAAGGAGGGCTCAGCAGCTGAAGAAATGGGCCCAGTATGAGAAGGAGATGCAGCACAAGAAGAGGAAGCATGAAAAGAAGAGAAATGCCGTGAACAGAAAGAAAGTGTCTTTTGAAGCCAGCGTTGCTCTGCTGGAGGCTTCTCTGAGGAATGATGTGGAGGAAGGTATGGCACTGGTGCCTGGCGGGTTTTGTCTGGCTGCCTGTGAGCTCCAAGTGGTGTGAAGCCCTCTGTGGTGTGCAGAGGCATCTGTGCTGTCATCCATGGGCTGCCCTTGCTGTAGTGTTGGGCTTTCAAGCGTTGCCATCTCTGGTTCAGCTCCGAGGTCCTCAAAGCCCCGGGTGACACCAGCGTTACCTTGGATGGCATCAGGAGTGGGTGCAGGAGTGCCAGGATAGGGCAGGAGTTGTGACTGAGGTTTGGGTGAAGGAAGGCAGTTTTCATCTCTTTCCTTCTCACACTTCCTACTTACAGGAGGTGTGAAACACTTCCTTGCCTTCTGGGTGTGCCTCTCAGTGGTTTTATAGAAGTCTGTCGCAGGGATTTACATGTCAGTGTAAATCTCTTCAGCTTCTCTGCTTGAGGGCATGGATTCAGAGCTATGTGGATGTATGAATTTTTTCCCAAAATACTGGGAAGCACAGCTTTGCTTAGTTCTTCCTGAAGAACAGAGCTGCAAATCGTTCCAAAATTGGTTTAATTGCACCATTTCAAAGTGGATGAAAGTGCTTTGCTTCTGCTACAAAATCTGAAGGGAGGAGAAAAAATATTTCTAAAAGTCAATAACCATTAGCCTCGGCACAGCATGGGGGAAAACCTGTGAGCTCTGGGGAGCTGGAGAGTGCTTCTGTGCAGAGGAGTAAAAATATCTTTTGCAGGAGAGCTGGAGCAGCCTTTGGGGTTGGTGCTCTGCAAGGCAGTGAATTTGGTGTGATCTTCCTGATCCCTTGGCATGGCAGAGGAGGGTGCTTAGGAAACCTGGCCAGTTGAGCATCTCTGAGCATCTCTGCTAGAGAATGTTGCTCTAGTTTCCAGCACCCTCTGCAAGAGGCAGTGTATCCTTGCCTGGTATGTGGGTGGAAGGCAAGGAGCTCTTCTTGTCTCATGAAGAATCTCCCCAAAGTCCTGTCCCTGTTTCTGAGCAAGCCTTTCCTGCCCTGTAACTTGTCCTTGTGTGTGTGTTTTGCTCCTGTTTGGAAACAGGACAGTGGTAACCCTGCCTGGGCAGTGTCACTGCATTTGCCAAGCCCTGCTGTGGCTCTGGTTCTTTGTGCATTTGTGACCTCCCTGGGACAGCAGACCTGATAATGCCCAGGAGCTGCAGGCTTTTATCCATTCCTTTCTTGCTTTAGAGGTTTCCTAGCTCTTTCCAGCTCTCTGCTTCAGTGGCCCTGTGTTTCTTGCTCTGAGTGCTGTGGTTTTCTAGGAGGGCTCCAGCAGTGAAGCCAGCTGTGGCTGCTGGCCTTGCCTGAGTGGACAGGTCTGTGACTTGTGTCACCTGTGCCTGTGCAGGCAGGTATTGGCAGGCTGTGGTTTGGGTTTCATACCCAGCTGTTCAGCGTTGGGACAGATGATGAGAGTTTCCTCATCTTCCTTTTGTGTGGTGCTGGTGCCTCTGCTCAGCGCTGAGGCTGGGGGTGTGATGGGTCTGCAAGGGGCCCAACCTTGGAGTTTTGCTTTCAGCTCTTTCTGCTTGGGGATCTGGGCCGTTTGGGAGGAGGAAAGCTCCTCTCTGTCTGGCCTACAGGTGCTCCCTCATTTTGTGAGGGATGCAGGAATGTGGAGGTGTTTGTGATCAGGGTCCTGGTGAAGGATGGCTGTGCTCCCCCAGGGCAGTGAGTGGGCAGGGCTGGCTGTGTTCAGGCTGTGACACCATTGTTCTGGGGGCAGGGTCCTCTGCACAGTGATCTTGCACCACGTGTGGACATGGATGCTTCATTGCTGAAGCTGCAGAGTTGAGCTTTCAGCTCCCAGCTTCACTCTTTTCCTCCTATTAGGGAAAAATTAATCCCCGCAGGTCTCTTTTGGCACCATAATCCTGTTGACCTCTTTCTGTGGGCAAGCCCAGGCTGTGGGCTTGAACCAGCAGCTGCTCTTTCCAGTGTGATGCTGGTGATAAAACCCAAATGGTACAAAGCCACTTCCTTGCTGACAGAAAATCAATCTCTCCACTCTCTGGAGAGGACAAGGGACGGTATTCCCAGGGCACAGGTGCTTCCCAAGTAGCTGATTTTTCAAGTGCTTCAAGTTTTCACAGTGAATTTGTTTTGTGCTCAATTAATTTAAGTCCTAAAAGCAGCGTGTGGGCAGGTTCTGTGCCTGCTCTGCCCCCTCTGTGATGTGGGACCAGTATAAAGGGAGGAGGGGACAGAGTCAAACCCAGGTGCCAAACTGGCAAAATTCCTTATCAAGGAAGTGTGGGAACTCGTGGGCTTTTGGAGGTCCCAGGTGATTATTTTGATATATGAATCATCTTTTGTTTCCATGTGGGATGTGGAGGGGGAGGTGAAATATAAATGATTAAGAAGTTGATAAGTCAGTGTGAGGAAGGTTGGAGCTGGGGGAGCAGCTGGCACGTGTCACCTCTGAGCTGCCTCTGGCTGTGCCATTTCCATTCCTTGTGACTTTTCTGTTTATTTTTATCATTCTCACCCCCAAAGGGGGGAGAGGGGATGGTGGGAGCTGCTGTGCAATGAAATCAGGGAGGGGAAAGTGCAGTTGGGTAAAGAGTTGGCTCCTCGTCCAGATGATGTCTGAGGCTCTGGTGTGTATGACCACCTCCTGACATGGTAGTTGAGTGCTGTAGGATGGAGCTGGTGGGTGCAGAACCCAGCCCTGACCTTCAGGGGTCCTGAGGTCCTGGATATGCTGCTTTCACTGTCCTTTGCCTGCCTCTTGCCCAGGTGTGATTGAGAGAGCTACTGTGTGCCAGGTGATGTGACAGGCAAGAGGAAATGGCCTCAAGTTGCACCTCAGGGTAGGTTTAGAGTAGTTATTAGGAAAAATTTCTTCACCAAAAGGGTTTTCTGGCCTTGGCAGAGGCTGCCCAGTGCAGTGGTTGAGCAACCATCCCTGGAGGGATTTAAAAGATGCATCAATGTGGATCTGGGGACATAGGTTTGTGGTGGCCTTGGCAGTGCTGGGAGAATGGCTGGACTTGATGATCCTGGAGGGCTTTTCCAGCCTTAGGTGTTCTGTGGTTCCATGGTCTCAGTGTGGTGGCCAAGCAGGACTGAAGGCAGGGGCTCCTGGAGACCATCAGCCCCAGCGTGGGCAGGAGCTGTGAAGGGGTGATGGCTCCTGTCTGCTTGTTCCTCACATCTTCTGCAACAGATCTGTCAAAACATCCCAGGTTTTACAAACAAGCTGCTATTAAAAGCTCCTTTGGATCTCTGCTGACAGAACAGGGTAGGGAGCACGCTGCAGACATGCTGGTGGCAGATGTGAGCAGGCAGTCACGCTGGGGACAGTGGGGTGATGGGCAGTGACCCCAGACTGAGGGCAGCAGTGCCCCTGGGTGCTGCCTGGACCTTCAGTTTGGCAAGCTGGGATAGCTCCGGACAGCTCATGGGTGAGCTCTGAGCTGAGAGAGCCAGACTGGAGCTGGGGCGTGCTCCTCTGTGGGAATGATGGGGAGGGCAGCACACACCATCACCACTTTAAGTGGAAATATGCTCAAACCTCACCCAGCTCTGGCCTCAATCCGAGCTGGTTTCAAAGGGATGGTGCAAAAGGGAGGCCCCTCAGCCCACACAGAGTTTACAGGGAGTGTGGTGCTGGATGCAGCCTCTGGGCTGTTCTGATGGCTGCGAAGGAGTTGCTTTATAGTGCAATAAAGGAATGCTTTATGAGCTACTGATTGCAGAGGATTTCAGAAGATAAGAAATTGCTGAGGGCTGTGGCCCTTTGAGGCTGTTCTGCGAGGTGATGAATTGAAACCATGGAGAGGAGGTTGGTCCTGCCATTCCCAGGGCAGCACCTTGTCCCCAAAAGCAGCCAGGGCTGTCATGTCCAGGTCTTTCTACATCACTGAGCTTTTCTAAAAGTAGCCCCGGAGCGTGGGGAGATGAGCTGGTGTTCTGTAAACTGAGAAGACAGATCCCAGAGGTGGGTAAAGTGTCTGCTTGTACAGACATGTGGCATTTGCTGTCTGGAAGTCCCTTTGCACACCTGGGCTGTTTGCAGTGGGGGCTCCTGCTTGAATGACACAAGCTGCAGGTTGGCATTGGCTTCAGGGTGAGCTGGGCTCCTTGAAGGATCCAGCAGAGAAGCAGAGACCCCAAGGACTGATTCACCTTCCAGCAGTGCCAGAGGTGCCCTGGTTTCTGTTGCTCTGGGATGAGAGCTGCCTCCCACAGGCACCCGCTGCCACCCCCGGCGATGGCATCGCTGCGAGTCCTTCAGCTCCCACCTCCTGGCACTGCATCCTGCAGGCAAAACTTCATCAGAGCCAGAGTGCTGCATAGAGCAGCACTTCTTAAAGTGTTCTTTAAGCCGTGCTTCTGCAGGAGTTGAACTGTGCAGATCCTTATGGCTGGTGAGCCTGAAAGTGAAGGAAAACTCAGGTTTGGTGAACTTGGACTCGGCATTCTGCAAATCAGCTCCCAGTGACAGAGCAGAGGGCAGAAGCTTGGAGGTCACTGGATGGGGAGGATTTCCCTGGGGAGAAAGGAACTTATTCCTATGAACACATCCTCCCTGCTTGCCTTTGTGCCATCCATTCTCAGATCTCCTGTTCCTGTGCTGTGATGCCCAGCATGGTTCATGCACCCTTCCAGGAGTATCCCCAAGCAGCTCTGACCAAGCTCCCTTTGCACCTCTCTGGAATAAACCCAACCTTGTCATTTGCAAAGGCACTTTAAAGAGGCCCTAATTAGTGTCTATAAATTGCTTTCTTTAACCTTTCTAAGCTGATGTGATCTGTTCCCTTGTTACTTCAAACCTTTTATGAGGTGCCTTAATTTTCCACATTAATCTCCCGAAGCTTTGTTTCGTGGGGTTCCTGTGTCCAGGTCTGTGAGTAAGTCATTTATCTGTCTGAGAAGGTTTTTCCCTTGGTTTTTGTGTCCCTTGAAGAACTCTGAAAAGAAAAGATCTCTTATCACCATCATTCTGAATGTATATCTGGGTATTTGGGAATGCTTTGAGTCAGAAATTAGAAGTTTCTTTTCAAATAGCAAAGGCATTTTTCGAGTTTTAAACTCTCACTGGATGTGGAAATGAGAGCTGTCCTCTTTCTGAAGCTTGTGTGGGAATCCTTGGCAATGATGAATTTTGTTAATTTTGTTAATGGTGGTTGGTATGTCTTCCAAAAGCAGATTCACGTATTTGGCCACATTTTAACTTGGCTTTTTCATGCAGTTTGGATGTGATGCCAGCGTGGGGTGATTTGCATATGGCAGCTAACTAGAGGCATCTGGGAGCATAAGCAATATTGAATCAGCAGCTTTCTCTGTTGTCATAACAAGTAAATATTTTTAAAATTTCCCCCCCACACTCACTGAAATTCAATCAAGTGGGAAGTTATATCCATAAGAGCTTCAAATGACAATTTTCTTGTGTCGAAATTAACACAAAGTCCACCTAAGGTTTTCCTGGGATGAGGCCCTCTCCCTCCCCAAATCTGGCATCAACTCCTACAATTAATTTGACAATTTTTCTTTAAACAAAAAAAAAGTTTGATCAGAAATACTTATTTTATTTCTCAAAAGTCGGTAATTTCCACATCATTTAATTTTCTGGCTTTTACATGTGTGTTGCCTCCTACCATTTCTGATACCACTGAAATATTTCTGGTGTATTTTGTAATAGGATTACAGGGCAATGAATAAACATTGGATTCAAACTGCTTGTCCTGCCAGTAAGAATGATCTGTTTGGGTTAAGGTGTTTTTAATCAAATGGGGATTTGCCAGTTCACTGTTGTCAAGATTTTCTTTCTTACAAGAGGTAGCTTAAATCACTTAATCATCTTCCAACATTTGGCTACTGTGTGTTTTGGAGAAGAAACTCAGTGTCTCCTTAGTTGTATGTGCACTAAATACGAACTGGACATTTCCTTGGTGCTTTGAATTGTGTTAATGTGGCTGTGTGTGAGGAGTGTTCGTGCCTCCAAAGGCGATCTGGGCAATAGGGAGGAGAGGCTGGAACTCCTCAGGCTGTGCCTGCAAGGTGCACTAGGTAGGATTTGTAAGGTCACCATCTGCTCTCAATCCCTGCCCGGCCAAATCACGGCAGGGAGGGCTCAGGATGCAGCAGCCGCCTTTGCTGGGAACGTCAGACTTTTGTGAGCCCAAGGCAGATTATCAATGGGACCTTAACTCAACCAGGTACCTGGAGATGTCTAAAGGTACTAAATCAGTGGCATTTAACCTTTGCCTGGCCTGGCTGCTCTGCTTCTGATGTGGAGGCAGCCTTGCATGCCTGCTTGTTTCCTGGTGTCCCCAGAGCTGCCAAATGTCAGTCAGGACGTCCAAGTCTGGTGCTACTTGCTGATATGTCAGTGGCTCTTTCTAGCCTGTAGCTTCCCAGCTTGGTTATCCTCGTGTTTTCCCAAGGGGACCACTGTGCACCAGGGCCATGGCTGTGATGGGATGGGGCACTGGGAGCAGCACCAGGGGCATGATTATGGATGGGATGGGGCACTGGGAGCAGCACCAGGGCCATGGCTGTGGTGGGATGGGACACTGGGAGCTGCACACCTGGCTGCTGCTCAGTGGGATAAGAGCAGGGAGGGCTGGTGCTACAGCCCAGTCAGATCCTTGCCCTAGCAGTTGGGACATGGGGTTTTTTCTTGCAGGCAGTGTTTCTTGCCTGCCTGGCTGCCTCCAGGTGAGTGTTGTTTCCTGTGCTCCTATTCACCCTGTGAGTAGTGAGGAATCAGTGTCACCAGCAGCTCCAAAGGGGACCTTGGTGTCTTCTGCACAATAAGCAGCACAACCCAGAGTGAAATTTCCTCTGCTTTCTCTCCCTGGCTGTGAGCTCTGAGAGCCAAGGCTCTGCCCTGCTGTGGGGCTGTGTTGTGGGGTCTAATCCAGTTCTACCAAGGGATGTAGGACACGAGCCTGATTGCTGCTGAGAGCTTGGTGGCTTTTTGCAGCATCATTCTGTTTTCAGGTGTATTTTGTAAAACAAGCCCCTGCAAAACAACCCACAACCAAAACCGAGGTCTGCAGCCACGTGTCTGATTGTTCTTTTTAAATTAATGTTGATGGGGATATGAATACTTTTGGTGGGTGAATCCTTCTTGCAGGGTGAAACCTGATGTTACTTCCTTACCCCTGGTACAGTTGAAAATGTGTTTCCAGCCAGGAAGAACTTGCCTGTAAGTTGTTGCAGGCTCTGCTTTCTACCCTTTCTCTTGCTCAAGGAGAACTTGAAAAGTGGATTAAATCTATTTTTTTTCCAGATTTACATTCCTGCCCTTCTGGAGTGAGGCCAGCTCAGCCGGTGTAGATTTCTCCCTCCTAGAATAATGGAAAATAGAGGTTGAGAGGGCCTCAGGAGGTCATGTAATCCACCTACTGCCCCAAGGCAGGATCAACTGTATCTAAAATGCTTGCTAATGAGGGTGGAGTTAGGTATCTTAGTGTATTTATAGGCATCTCCACAACACCAGAGCACATCTACCTGTGCAAGTAGCCTTGCTTCTCATTCAGTTGTGTATATTTTTCTTACTTGCTTATATTTATCCTCCTTTTTTTTTTTTTTTTTTCTTTCTTTGCATCTCATCCTTACACTTATTGACTGGGAGTTTTCCTACTTCCGTGAAGAATGCTCTAATTCTTTCTTTAATAGCAGTTGCTATGGCAGCTGGTTCAGGCAGTGCCTTATAGCCTAGTGCAGAGCTGCTTCTACAGACACTTCTACTGCTTGTTTTTTTCCTCTGGAGCTTGGCCAGATCTTTGGGAAATGTTATCATTTGCTGCAAATGTCTTGAGAAAAAAAAAAAAATTAAAAAAATCAGATGCTGGTATATAAAAACATCCCCCAAGCCTTGCCCACCCTCAAACCCAGCACTAAAGGATGCTAAATAGGCCAGGAAGCCAACTGTTTAATCCTGGCTGCTGGTGCATTTGTAATCAAGAGCCAAGATGCAATCAAGCACCTTGCACTTCCTTTTAATTCAGGGAACAAGAGCCCATGTGCAGCTCCGAGTGAGAGGATGCAGTTTCCACTGAGGTCCCTGCAAATTGCAATTGTTTGTTGCTGGATTTGGCCTCTGGGTTCCCTGGATAGCATGAAGTAGGCTGGCTGCTGCAAATGGCACTCATGTGGGAAATGGGCTTTAGTTACTCTAGGGGGTTTTCCCTGCCCTGAATATGTTTTTATAACAGTTTGCAGCATTTCTCAGTTTGGCCAAGGTTTTAAAGCTAAGCCTTAATTCACATTTCCCTGGTGATCTTGTGTGCTGTGCTGTGCTTTGCTTTCAAGGTGGCAAAAAGGTCCCTGCCTTGAATGTAAGAGCACCAAGCTTTGAAATGTAGTGAGAAACTTCCAAAGTCTCATTTATCTTTGTCTGCCTTTCTCTGGGCTGGCAAGAGAAATCCCATTAGTTAAAAAAACCACAATCCTCCTCCATAATAAAACCCCAAGCAACCCACCCACCAAACAAAACAACACTCACATTTTTTTGTCCTGAGGGCTACTGCTATAGAGTTCACCTCTAAAAAAGGGAGACTGGAGCAGGAATGAACCTCTGAGGCACTGTCACACTGTTCCCCTGGCTTACACCAGCCCTGTTTTAGCCTGGTTGGCAGCTGATGGTGTCCGTGGCAGAGTTACCTGCACTCAGCTTCTGTTTTGTCCTGTGTTACACCTGCATCTGTGTGCACACATACAGATGTTTTGAGTGGGTGGGGAAGATTGTGGCACCTTCAAAGTATTTCCATTTGGAGAAGCAAGGGTTAGAGGTGAGGTGCTGCCACTTCCATGGTTCTGGTTGCAATGATAAGGACTGAGACACAATGGCTTGGTGTATCCATGGTCTTTTAAATTATCTGATCTGAAGGATTCTCTGTGTCAAACCCATCCTCATCAATAACAGCAATTTTTTTGCCCTATTCAATAATGTTGAATGAAAAGTACAAAGTGCACAGGAATGGAGCAGCTCTGCTGCACCAAGGTTTCATTGCTGCAGGGTGTTTGGGATTTGCCCAATGACTTGGGACAAGGAATTCACCTGGAAATCCATCCCAGCTCTCAGGCTCTTGGGACTGGAAAGGAGCAGTGCCCCTGCAGCAAAGAACAGCCATTTCCCTGGCTTAGGGACGTGGAGAGAACTTCTGTGTCTGTCTGCCAACACTGGGTTCAGATCTGATGTGCTGTCAGAGGAGCCAGGTGAGATCTGACCTGGGGTGCTGTGATGAACCCTCTGGAGAGCTCCAGAGACCAGGACCTCACTCAGGAACCTGGGCTGGACAGCACACAGAGCTCCCATGGAGAGCAAGTTTCAACCTACTTAGACCTCAGACTTGTCCTAGGCCTCTCAAACTTTCCAGACCTGGTTTATTTTATAGTTTCAGATCCTGTCAGTTTGTCTTTAATTAGCAAGGCTAGAGCAGGGCTCCGTGGGAGCTTAAATGGGCCTCTTGTTTTAATTAAAATTTTGGTGTAACAGCCTGAAATAGCAGGTGTTAGAAAGAGCCAGAGCTCCAGTGAAGGAGGACAGTCCCCGTGGATCTGCAGTGACATCTCCTGCCTGTCAGGAAATTATCACAGGGGTTTCTTTCCTTCTAAAGCTGATGCTGTCACAACAGTGATGCAAGGCCTGAATGTGATATGAAGTTCCAGTCTAGGCTGTAACCAGCCAGCTGCCAACCTGCTGCTGGATGCTGTGCCAAAACCACAGCCTGTCTGGTTTGGGAGGTGACAGTGGGTCGTGGAGAGGTGCTGGAAGTCCATTTTGGTTTTATTAGAAGGGCAAGTGAGCTTAAAATTTCATTTGAAAGGGCAACCAGGCATAATTTCTTGTACTTTCATAGGAAATTTATTTCTTATAACTTCAATCATGCAATTATGAAATAGCCACAAAAAAGCTGCTACTCTGTCCCTTGACCCAAATTACTCTCATTTGTGACAATTTTCTATCACTCTTCAGAGCCAGGAAAGCTATCATCTGTGTGCAGGTCAGCACTGGATCTGTAGCATTAATTCAGGACTTTGGGTCATCAATGCATTGTCTCAGTCAGTGCTCTAGGATCTGCCATGTGTTCACTGATGGCAATGTTTGCATGGCTCTGACAGTTACCCTATGGGGAACAAGAGAACAGGAGATATTTCTTGCTTGGCTTTCATCCAGAGACTTGTCTTGTAGCTCAAGGACAATATTTGTTGAGTGATTTTTCTCCTGTGAGGTGGGATTGACAACTTGGATTGCAGGTAGAGGTGGAAGAAGCTGAGCCAGAGGTGTGACCATCTGGCTTTGCTTGATCCTCGTGTCATTCTCATGGGGTTCAAAGCTTCCACAAACACATTGCTCACTCAGCTGTCCTGGGCCAAGCTCTGACAGGAGCACCTTCAGCTACTGGGGGCTTCCTGTGTATCCCTGAGCATTTTGGCAGAGACCTCTAAAGATATATTTGGGTGTTTTGCCTTTCTTGCAGTCAGTTTGGTTTGGTCACCTAGAGCACTGTGCTTCATAGGATAGAGTCCATGTGGAGAACACTCATCTCCCTCCTGCTGGATGCTTCTGTACAAACCATCCCACTAATCACTGCCCCATGGTATTAAAATATAATTTTGAGGCATTTTGAGTCCCTCAGGGATCACCCTGGTCAGAGCCAGGAGTTCCCAGCAGCAGTGGAAACATCTTGTGTGTGCCATAGGGAGGAGTGGTTCTCTGGACAGTTTTGGAAGCTGACCCCAGTGCTGTGGGCTCCCCACCCTCCTCCTTTCCTTCCTGCAGGAAGGGCCTGTGGGTTTTCCAGCCATGGAACAGGAAAGAAGTGGGGATCCTGTTTACCTACCCCCTGTTCAAAGCTCCTCCTTGTCCCATGCTGCCCGTGCCTGTGGCCTCGTTCCTCTGTGTCCTGGCTCTGCTGCCCCCTCTGCCACCAGCTCTTCATGGGGCATCGTGTGGGGAGCTCCTGAGCTGCCACAGCTGGACAGGCCATCAAAAACCCAGCAGGCTGAGTCGTGGGCTCTGGCTCCTGTGTGACTGGGACATGAAACAGCTTGGTCACCCAGCGATCCTGGGACTGGAGGGCACAAGAAGGCTGTTTATTGGCACTGCAGTGGGCAAAGGTGGTTTTGCCCTGTCCCAAAACAGCTTCTGTGTTAGATACTAATGACATCCAATGCAGTATCAGCTCCTTGGGAGGTGTCAGGTGCTATCTGACACATGCAGGAATGTGGAGGTTTGGTGGGACTCGTGCAAAGTCTCGGATTGTCTCTCACTCAATATGAGAGGACTTCGGGCTCTTTCATTATGGGCATCCCTTTGCTCTTGTTGGGATGTGTGAATTCTCTGGGGTGGAAGCCAGGAGGGTGAGGCATGGAGCTGTGAAAGGGTTTGCTGGTGGAAATGCTGATGGAGTAGGTGAAAGGGAGGTGTCACTGTCCGAGCAGGACGCTGCAGGAGCAGAGTGAGTGGTGCAGCCTGCCCTGGCTCTGGGACAGCCTCAGCAGCAACAAAAACCTCTTTAGATTGGGCACAACTTGTGGTGTACAGTGATGGTGTAAAACAGTGCCTTGGGGACATAGGTGTTTACCTGAACAAAAGTGTCACGGGCGTGGGAGTGTATTTGCTTTGGAAAAAAGGTGTGTACCTGTGCTCACACATCCCCTGGGACACATGCAGCTCTGGAAAGCAGCAGGGCTGCCAAGAGCAAGTGGGGACACAGCTACGGTGGCTTTCTCTGAGACTGCTGGTGGCAGGCAGCTTTTGTGCTGTCATTATCTCTGGGCAGTGAGTCGTTCCCGTGGGGTTTGGGGACAGCAGCAGTGGCTTCATGGAGCTTTTCACCCTGGCAGTGGGTGGGTGCTGCTGCAAAGACATTGCCCTGGGGCTGAGGAGGAGGCTGTGGCTGTGCTGGGCATGGCTCAGGGTGCTGGGGGGTGGCTAATGAGGAGCCTGGGCACCCAGAAAGTCACTGAGCAGCTGCATTCAGCTGAAATGAGCCCCTGGGCAGCAATGGTGGCAGCTCTGTGCAGCAGTGGGCTCATCTCAGGCAGCAGGAGGGTTTGGTGCAGGGACCAGTGTCTTTTTCAGTCTTTCCTTGGGAAGGCAGGCACGGTGCTCCTGGGGGGTGTGTGTGTTGTATTCCTGCAATATTCAGTGCTGCAGCATCCCAGCAGCAGCACTGAGGTGCCCTGCCTGGTGTCAGGGGCCATGGAGCCACACTGGCCTGCATCCTCAGAGCAGGATGCTCAGAGACCTGTGCGTGGCCACAGGCAGTGCTGCCACCAGATCTGTGCTGTCTGAAATGGGCTGTGCCAAAAGCTGGGCTCTGGCAATGCATGCCTGCCCTGCTGCAACCAGGACAAGGTGCCCTGAGCAGGGAGAATGGCACTGCCAGCAGGCACTGACTGTCACTTACTCTATTTAATTGAATTTGGGAGGATTTTTTTTTTATGGCCTATTTTAATTTTTTTTTTTTTTTGGACAGTTGCTTAACTGGGAAAGTAAACTGGAGAAGCTGTCCTTGTTTAAAAGGGTCTACCCTTAGCCCATAAATCTGGGCCAGATCTACTGGTACGTGCTGATGCTTTATGCAGCCCTGGAAAGGAAAACAGGCATAAATATCACTTTATAGCTGTTCTGCTTTGCTCCATGAATCTGGATCAGTGTCTCTCTCCCTCCTAATCGGGTTACTTCTCTTTTGATCTACCTCTGTTAAGGAAATCTAAACTGATTTAGCTATTCCCATCCATTTTCCATTTGCCTGATGGCTCTTTCCACAAGGCTGTCTCAGCTCTACCCTAATTACTGTTGAGTTGTCTGATGCTGTAGCAGGTGACACTCTGCTGTAGAACTTTGTAAATCTTAACCAATATTCACTGGGAATATTTTTGGCAGATGTTTTGTTTCATTTTTGGACAGATTAGTTTTAAATTGGCAAATGCACTAGAGTTAAGGAGAAGACAATTGCTACTAGCTGCCAAAAAGAAAACACTAATTATCAATCATGTTTTATTGAGCCTCTGTTGAACTGATTTGCTGTAGAAAACATAATTTTCTTGTACTCTAGCTTCAGGACATCTGATTTTTGAGAGTTCTGCTCTCTTGATAGCGGTGATGTATGACACAGCATAGAAGAGAGGAAAAAATTAGCTCAGGATTAAAATCTGTGACATCTTGGAATTTTAATCACCTACTTTTAGGGACATAAAACCATTTTCTGTGCTGATGTGCCATAAAACCATTGCAGATGCATCTTCCTTGTCACTTCTGCATGAAGAGCCTGTCCCTGCACGTGATTTACAGCAGAGTTCAGTGAATGCCGTGGCTTGTTTGTTTGCTCTCAATAGGTCCCAGTTTTCAATGCTGTGAGACAAGATAAGAACAGCTGGGGGAAATCTCAGTGTTCCTGCCTTGCTGTGACAGGGAGCAGCAGCAAAGCAGCAAGTGCCTCTGGAATCACCCATGTTTTGTGAAGCTGCTGCTACAGTCATTAAGTAAATCAGGTGTTTAGTGAGTTATTATCCACTGTGGTTACATGTGATGGCTTAAACCTCTCTCACTGTGCTCCTGGTGTCTGTAAAACTGCCCAGTGGGGAAGGCAGGTGGGGGTGAAGGAGCATCTTCCCAGCTGGCTCATGTAGCCCCTTCCCAAATGCAGACTTGCCTGGTTTTTCTCTTGGGATAAGTCCACCAGGGCAGCTTTTATCCAGCTGTATTTTTGTGAGTGGGCAGTGTTATCTGTGAGGGGAGATGCTGTGTGGTGTGGACACGTGGGAGCTGGCCCAGGAGTGTGGCCAAGTAGGACTGGTCAGTGGGTCAGCACAGCCTGGCCCCTGTCCATCACTGCTGGGAATGTGCTCCATCAACAGCAAATTTCTCCTTATTTTCAGCAAGACTGTAGGAAAAGAAGGGATTTCTAGCCAGGGAGCTGGGAAACCTTGTCATTCAAATCTAGTCCACTCTCTGAAGAAACTCCTGGATTTAAATACGCTGCATGGGGAAGGAGGGATCAGATGGTTGCAAAGCATCTCAAAACTGCTGACAGTGTAAGGACCTTCTTATGAGAGCTTCTGTTCATTTCACAGTCCTTTGAAGAACCTCCTTTTAATGCTTTCTGGAATTTTACTGCAGAATAAAAACCCAAGGGAAGGTTTGTGTATCTTGCTGAGCTGCTCTGGGGCTCAGGTCTCTCCGAATTCCCCTCTGACTGGGGCTGTCCTGGTTGGTGCTGGAGTGGAGGAGGAGATGGCTTTGCTTTGCCTCTTGTCCTGCTCCCAGAGTGACTCTGCAGTTCCCAGCTGCTGGGATTTGCCTGCATGTGCTGAGCTTTCATGTCTGCTTTTATGGGCACGTTATTTGTTCGACTCTCTGGTGCAATATATTCTTCTTTTTAATGTCTTTGATGCTGCCGTGCATCACAGGCACAAAACACTTCAAATCTGGTTTGTTGGGTCTGGGTAGAGAAAGAGCCCTCCCGAGGAGCTGGGGGTCACACTGGAGAGCAAGGCTCCAGCAGCAAAGAGGTTAATGCTGTCTGTTCCAAAAGCTCTCTGTGTCCCCTGGCTGTCACCTCGGTCCTTTGAGCCCACTCAGCTGTTGTGTCCCCAGAGCAGGCTGTTAGCTCCACGGGGGATGTGTGTGCTGGGAATGGTCCCTGGTGCTGGGAGAGGCAGCACCAGCTGGTCCTTTGTGTGTCCTTCAACCCAAACATTTGTGGAGAGCTTAACCACCAAAACGTGTCCATCTCTGAGTTGTAGGTGGCACAGATGATACAATTTATGCAACCAGGGCTCATTTTAACTCACTTTTTTACTGGTGGTCCTCTTCCTCCCAGCCATGCTGGATGGAGGAGAGGAGAGGTACCAGTCCTGTTGGGATGTGGAGCCAGGCCAGAATTAAGCTGTGGGAGGTGGCAGCAGCCAGGGCAGAAGGTGTGTGCAGCCTTCACGTGCTCACTTCTCAAAGGGGAACAACTAGAATTTGGTTCAGGGTTTGTAGGTCAGGTTTCCATTATACAACTGTGTTGGTTGTGTGAGATCCAGACCTCGTTGGATGCTCCTGGTGGGGTGGGCTCCTTTCCCTGGGAATGATTCCTTGTGATCAGATGAACAGAAAGAAACAGGATTTCTCTGTTGTAGCATTGATTGGGTGCTGATGGAGGGTTGGAGTGGGATTGCCTCAACCTGTGAAATGTTGGAAATGTATCAAAAGCATTTTTTACAAATAACTGACTGGAAAAATAATAATAATTTTCTTTAAGCCTGTGTTTTTCCCAGACAAAGGTGAACCAAAAACAGCTGGAGAGGGATCTTGTGCTTGATCACAGATGTGGCAATGAGGGTCAGATCTCCTGCATCTCCCAACACAGACACAGGGGCTCTTGGCACAGGTCACACTGAGCAGGTGGGGGTCTGCCCATGCCTTCAGGACAGGACTTCTTGTGTGAGGAAGGTTCTATTCTTGGTTTAGGAGGGAGAGTACAGCCCTCCCACTTCATTTCACAGGAGATTAAATGGTCCATGATGTCTCCAGGAACCAGAACACTTGGATTGCTTTCCTCATAGGTCTGTAAGGGCCTGGTCACCCTGGCTAGCCAACCCTACTCCTGTTAGTGAAGGGCTTGCCCTCAGACAGGTGCTTAGGAGGATGCTCCAGGTCTCTTCTGCTTGGTGTTGGTCTGCAGAAAAGCAGCAGAAGCTGCCAGAGTTGCTCAGTTACACTCTGTGCTGGAGATGCTGAATTTTGGGGTTAGGAGCAGGAGGAACCAGGAGAGTACTGGATCCCATCCCAGGGATGGCACAGGGCTGCACATCTGCCCATTTCCATGCCAGAAATGCCATTCTCCTGGTCCCCTTTGCTGTCACTGCAATCCACCTCTGCAGCCTGTAATTAGTGCTGTCAGCAGAGCAGTGTAAGCAGCCACTTCAGCATTAATTACTTTAATGAACTTACCAAGGTGGGTTGAGCTACTAAAGCATTTTGTTGTTCCTGTAAATATTCAAGTCAAAATATAAGGCTATGGAATTGATGGGAGATGATGCAAAGCTGGAGCCTGGCTTTCCTCTTGTTTTAATGCTCAAAATCGGGGTTATTTCAGTTAATTTGGTCATGTAGTCTGTTCTCCTCAAGCAGCATGGCAGGAGAGGGTAGGGAAGCTCTCTCCCCATTTACTCCTCGGTGTAAGGGCTGCAGTGAGTGCAGAGCAGTCTGCCATTCAAGCCCAGAAGATGGATGTCACCATTCCTGCAGTGTGACAGCTCAAAGGTGGTCCATGGCACTCAGGCTCTTGTAGTGTTAAATATATAATGAAAAACTCCTGATAAGAGGGTTCTGCTGCTGAGGGAGCTTTCAGAAACAAACAGGATGGGATAAAATGGCTCATTAACAACACTGGGTTTACTACAGAAATAAGCAGAGTTTTCACTGCTGCTGGGAGGAGAATGGTCCTGCTGTTGCTAGTGGCAAAACTTAATGGGGAATTTTAATGGCTGTTAATTATTTTGCAAACTGCCATTTTATTGGGAATTGTGATATACTTTGGCAAACTGAAGCTGTTCTCCAGTGGTGCAGAAAGGAAAACTAGAACTCCTCTTAGCTGCCTCTTGCTGCAGAGGCTGGGGAGGCATTTCACTTGCAAGTCTGACGTGGAGACTTGGTCTTTTATCCCAGGATAAGAGTTCTGTCGCAGGGATGAAGGGAGAGAAGTCAACAGATGGTTGGACTTGGTGATCTTAAAAGTCTTTTCCAACCGTAGCAATTCTATGATTCCAAGTGGGATATATTGTGCTCTGTCTACTCCCTGCTGTTGCCTGTAACTCCTTGTTCCCAGCATCAAGAAGCTGTGGTTTCAATGTTCAGAGATACTGCTCTGATAAGTGGGGTGCTTTAAACCTATGTAAGAGCTGCAGGAATGATGTATTTTTAAATGTGGTGGTTTGAACTATGTATTTTGTTAATATATATTACAATAATATATTAATGTAGCACATAATACATACAATCCCAGTGTGTAAACACAAAGTAATGAATTAAAAATAAATAAGTGTATGCATAGAGATTGAAGTGCTCGTCTCACATCAGTGACCTGGCCTGAAGCACCAAGGCAAAGCACTTTCTGGAGGACACTTTCAGTTCTTTTCCTCTTTATGTTAAGTAAAACGTTCTCAGGCTGCCCCAAAGGCTGGTAGAGCTCCAGTCTGAGCTGCTGTGGATTTGGACCCCAGACCTGTCCTTCCTCGAGGGAGCATCCTTGCTGCCCTGCCAGCAAAGGGAGAGCTTTTCTCTCCTGCCCATCACTCAGCTGAAGGGGTTTGCCGAGTTCAGCCTGTATTGTGCAGATGAAAGATTGAAGCTGATGGAGATGGCTTTTGAAAATGACGTGAAAAAGGAAAATGCTGCCAAGCCCCAAGCTCAGTTCCTTTCTTTTCTGCATCAAAGTGCAGGAAGCTCAGCAGAGCAGAGCTGGCAGCAAAAGCTGTCCTGAGTTCACATGAGGCTGCACTTTGGTGTCTGTGCACAGGGCAGGGATGGGTGAAGACAGCCTGTTGGGCTTTTTTTTTGCCTTTCTAAGGTCTAAATGACCTGTCAAGCTCTGGAGCTGCCTCCCCGTGGGCCTCCCAGCAGGCACAGAGCTGTATTGCATCACCCTGCCTGGGAATGCTCATCTTTTACTCCTTGAAGTGGTGGCAAGCAGAAATCACAGGGAGCTTGGGGCAGAAGTTGTTTGAGAGAATTTTCAACTTTGTGCTATGGAACAGATGAGATAATTATTAATACAAGGTGATCTGTGTGCACAGCCCTCACAGTCAGCTTATAGACCAAGCCAGGTATGACTCTGTGCCTGCTTGTTTTAACCAAATTTGAAGGCCTTTATGCAGTTTATGTCTCATTTATTGTAAGCACCAATGTAGCTGTGAAAAAACCTGCATTTCTGCCAAGCTCAGGTGCTAACTTTGGATTCCAGTCTCACATGTATGAGCTGGCTTCCATGCAGTGCTGAATACCTCTGGTGATGATGTTCACAGATAAAGTTGACTTCTCTGACAAGAGTTTGTTGGTAACCAAGGCACGCTGGACTTTGGGCATTATTTTGGGATTGGAGGTGTATGACCTGGAGAGCAAATTTGAATGCACTGCTTTATTAATACAAAGAATAAACTGTGGGCTGTGTGATTTGTCTGTGTGACAGGTGCTGAAATGAAGATTGAAAGAGCAGTGGTTGGAAAGTCTGGGGGAATAGTGAGATTTGATCAGCCCTTAAAAATTGCAAACTTCTGGGACTTGGGCATGTGAGAGTAGGGATAAAAAATTGCTGTTAGCACTGAGGCTTCAGCTGCTTTGTCCAATTGCTCTTGGCTGAACCACAGAAAGGGTGGGAGAGAGTTTTATTGTGCTTAAAGGGCAGAGCTGGGACCTGGGCTCAAGGGCAGTGTCACAGCTGTGCCATGGACTGTCACTGTGACCTTGGCAAAGAAAGGTCCCTGAGCCTCCAGAGCCTCAGTTTAACTTGGGCTGAGATGTCACAGCTGTGAAACAAGGCAAGAACTGCTTGTAAAATCCCAGGAGATAGCCTGGAGCTCACTCCACTAAGGCAGCTGCACTTTGGGAGATCTCTGGATGGAAGGTGCTGTTGAAATTCAAATCTCAGAAATGTGTAAAATTTCCTCTTGAATAATTACAGGTTGCAAAAGGGTTGCTAAGGATTGCCAGTGCTTCTCTGGTAAAGTTTAGTTTTCTGCTAAACTTGCATGAAAGTTTTTTTTTTTCTGTAATGTTTTCTTAAAAAATGAAACTAGATTCTGTCTTTATCTGATATTAAAAAAGGAGGTGGGAGGGTGATTTTCTGCTCTATAGACATTTCCCTTCCTGCCCTGTGTGGCAGCACAGCATTTCCAGTTAGTGCTGAGGAGCAGGGCGTGAGGTTTCAGCAGATTACTCTTTAACTGCTGGCATGTCCCTTGTGCTCTCCCAGGTGGGTGATGGTGTGAGACACACCTGGGCTGGCACAGCTCCTGCTGTGGCACTGTCACACACAGCTGGGCTGCCCTAGGTGCCCTTGCAGGTGTTCACACCATGGCCTCGTGGCACCTGGGTCAGGAATGCAGCCATCCATGGGAGCACACCTAAGGGTGTGATGTGGATCTGGAGCTCTGACAGATCTCCCATCCCCACTCTACTCATCCTAAACCAAAGAGAGACAAATTTGGAGGTGGGGAGAAAAAAAATGCAATAAGCAGTGTTGATTGAGGTCAGAGTGGAGAAGGTACTGAAACAGCCAGGGCAGATGGAGAGAACACAGCAGGGCTCTCTGAAGACCAGGGTGTGGTTAGAGAAGCAGGACACAGAACAAGAATCTGTGAAGTGGGGCAGAGGAAGAGAGCCCAGCCTGCCACGAGCTGCTGGGATGTGGTGAGCAGGCTGCCACTGCAGGGAATCATTCAGTGTGAGCTCAGGGCGGCTTGAAAGGCAGATCTGTATTTCCCCACCCTCCACCACAACCTCTCTTCCGTTACTCTAAGTAGAAAGTTTCCTGTTTTATAATTGAAACTCTTAAAAACATTCATGTGGTTCAGGTCACCATACAGCTGCTTAGCTGAGGCCATAGGATGCCTGAAACACGAGCTGGGGCAGAGGCTGTTGGCTCTGGAACCTAAAAGCTCTTTCAAATGGCAATAGGAACTATTTCCTGCTACACAGAGCACATCAGAGGATCCTCTTGCAAATCCTGCCAGTCTGGCTCTGTGTGGAGGTTGGAGGGGGCCTTTGCAATTCTGCTCCTCTGATCACCTGTTAGGTTATTGTGTTCATGTAGCTGGGGAGGCTCTTCATGGACTCAGACAGCTGCAGAAGTTTCCCTCCTGACACCACTGCTCTCTTTTATCTAAACACTTCTCTAACTGTCATTTCTATTAATGCCAATAAATTTTTATGGTGCATTTCCTTTTTGGTACCCTGAAAGACTTAATTTTTTAATAAGCTTAGTACAAACAGGTGCTGATTGCTCCATGTCTTGGTAGGTGGATTTTGGTCCAACACATCAAAAGTTGTTTCTGAACACGTATACAAGTGAGATCCTCTGTGCTGCTCAGATAAAAGGCACATGTTGTGTTGATTTTGTGTTGTCTGAATGGATTTGCTTGTGCTGTCATAACTTCCAATAAATGCTTTTTGTAGGAAGAAAGCTGGAAGTAGCCAGAGGAGTTAGAACAGGAGGTCCTGGTTGAGTTACTGACTCTGTAGGTGCCCTTTGTCTTGCTCTGCCTGAAACTCGAAGAAAAATGAAATGTGTTGCTCACCTGCTTGGGCCCACCAAACCCAAAAATTCAGGTGTGTTCTCAGAAGATGGGGCATGTAGGTGCCCCTGGAGCTGCTGCTGGAGAATGTGGCTGTCCCTCATCCCTCACTTTGTGGTGTTGTTCCCTGCTCAGGCCACTGACTCGTGTGGCTTTCACCACAGCAGGACCATTCCCTTTGTGAACTCTCACACCCTAAAAGCCAGCGCTGCTCTGCTGGTGCCAAACTCCTGAGTCATCCTTGGGAAACTTGGCCTTGGGTTGCTTGGTCCATGCCTCCCAAAGTCTGAGTTAATATATTTTTTTTAGTACTCTTTAAATCAGGAGAGCTCAAATAACTACTCTGAAATGCCTCGTAAAGAGAGAAGAGGCTCTGTGGCAGCCCAGGTGTTTCTGTCACAGTGATATTGGGGAATCTGCTTTCCTGGCTCCCTGCCCACAGCAATCCTGCTGAAGACAGCTGAGCCTGAAGGTTATATAAAACACTCATCCCTTTCAAATCCCATCATCTGTTTAAAAACCATCCCCAAATGATTTATTTATTCTTCCAATACCGGGTGACAAATGGGAAACCAGGGAAGTAACCTTTGACTTTAATTTTGCTTTATGTATTTAACATTTCCAGTGTGGACCAATTTCACTGTTAGTCTGACATGAGAAGAGGATCAGGATACTTTTGAGCGTGACACTACATCCTTAAAAAGGTGTGTCACAGGGCAGCACCCTCTCATTTTTATTTTCTCAACTGAAATAAATTTGGCTTTGTTTCTGCTATGCCCTTCAAGCACTGTGGCTGCAGATGGGTACCTTGCCCATTCCTTTTCCCAGTAATCCCAGGTGGATGGCAGCCATTAAAGAAAGATGCTTTATCATCACTAGCACTAAGTGGATTATCAGAGCTTGAAGTCCTGCATGCAGAACAAGGAAAATGTGGGATGCAGAAGGGTGTGGGGGCCAGGCTGTGGCCCATCCATCCAACAAGCAGCTGTAGGAGGTTGTCCCTTTGTAGTACTGCTCTTGTTGCTGTGGTGCTGCAGTGATGGATAAAGCAAAAATGGATTGAAATATGCACAAATAGGGAGAAATAATTGGACTCAATGCATTAAATAAATAAATTAATTGACTTGCTGTTAGAATAAAACTTGTATAAGCCAGGCCCCTAACCCTGCAGGAGGAGCCTTCTGTGAAAAACAAGCTCCTCCGGGCTGAGGAGGGCTGTGTCCTCTTAAGTAAGAAGCATCAAAGTCAGAAATAGATTTTCCTTGAGAGAAGCAGCGCCTGGACTGAGTGTGGCTGTGTGCAGTGTCCCTGCACGGTGAATGTGGCACGAAGCAGATGGGGCTCTGCTGGACTCTCTCCAGACTTCCCAGGTTTTGTGGGTATATTAGAAGCAATGAGTGTGCCTGGCTATAAACTGGGTGGGAAGTGTTTAACAGGCTTTGAACCTTCCTGAGAAAGCTCAGTGCTCAATCAGGATGGGATGTCTCTGTCGCTGGCTCAGCAGGCAAACTGGGCCATATTTATTTTTAGGTGTATGATGTGTTTGAAGCTGTCTGAGCGTGGCATTTCACTTTCTGTGGGGTTTTTCTGTCCTTCAAAAAGCTTTAGGGAGCTGTGGAGTTTATCAATGGACCAGCATGGGCTATCAGTTGTACATTGCAGGGAGTGGAGGATAAGGCTGAGTGAGTTCATCCTGTTATTGCTCAGAGTTTAGATATGCTGTTCAATGTGAATTTAACATTGTATGCCGGGGCTAGGAAGCTGGCAGAGCTCTCACAGCTTCAGTGCAGTTTTCCTGGCATTGTTTCTCCTGTGTAATAAATATCCCTGCAAAACCACAGCAGTAAACATGCAGCTTTGAAGTAGCTGAGCCCATCCATAGTCCCATGCCTGGCAGGCTGGGATCAGTGTCTGCAGACATTTGCCAACACCCCTGCGTGTATGTCACTACAAATAATGGAAGGAGCTTCTTCTGCTACACTGGGTCTCTGACTAAAGCTGCATTTGGGTGGAAGGAGCTTGGAGCAATGTGTAAAAATGTTTTATTAACCCAAGTGCAACTTCATTTTATGCAGTGAAATCATCTGTGAACATACAGAAATTATTGTACTGTCATAGAGACCCCACCTCTTAAAGGTGGCCTGGAAGTGCTTGGTTCACCAAAAGGTGAACTTGAAGAATTTGGATGATTTCAAAGAGAAATTGAGTAGAAAAGATTGAGAAAATTCTGGATTTTTAATAAGTAATGGCCTGTGCGTGTAGGTAAACTTGGAGCACACAGGTAAGCCTGCTTGCCAGTAGAGGCAATTTGCCATTATATATTTTTGGGAGGACTCAGGACCTCCTATCAGGAAGGTGTCTGTTAGGTTTTTGGGTTTTTTTTATCCCTCCATGGTATCCATATCAGTTCCAGTTGGCTTTTTCTCTTAAGAGTTATTAATGCTTGAGGTATGCAAGTGCTTGGTATAGATGGGAGTGTAACAGTATCCAGGATTTTATGGTGTAGCTTATTGACTTAGGGGAAACTGCACTAACAAAGGCTTTCTTTTTTTTCTTCATCTGGTTTAGGAACTTTTCTGGAAAAGCTGTTTCTAGTGTAAACTCAGTGGGAAATAACAGCAATAAAAAACGATAGCACTGTAACATCTCTTCAGGTGGGAGAGTCGATTGCCCCGTGTTGAATTTTCCTTAGCACCTCTGCAGTGTTGCTTTTGCCTTTCCCCTGCTTTATAGTTTTTGGGGAGAATAAGTGAGGCTGGGAGGAAAAGGAGCTTCTAAGAAGTGGTTTGCTATGTTTGGGCAGGAGAATTTTTCTAAGGCTGCCCTGGGATATCTGATGGAGGGCGGCTTAAAACTGAGACTGTATTTTCACAGCTGTTGTGGGAGCTTTTTCTATTTAAAATAGCACAGATGTGAATGATAAAATATAAATTGAAGATTAATGTACACCATCTTGGTGTGTGAGAGGTTCAATTATAGGCAGAGCAAGGAGAATAATGAAAAATACATTTGAGTGATCGCTCAGTTAATATAATTTGCAATGAATTATTCACAACAATTTGTTCACCCAGCTCTTATTGTGATCCTTCATTTGCTATGCGTTTGGAACTGCTTCCCACAACTTGTGCTCGACACGTAATAAAGAATCTCCACGCACCCAGCCCCTGCTCCCCACCTGCCTCTGCCTACGTGCAGAGCACAGATCTGACAGAGCTCAGCATTTTCGGCACTGAGCTCTCTAAGAACTTAATCGTGGTGTTAGTGTCCAGCCTGGTGCTGATGATGTGACCCCAAAGAGCCCCTTCTGTTGGGCTCAGGGGCTTGCAGAAGGCTCATTCCTGCTCTGTTCCATGAGCATGGGGGGCATTGTCCTTCCATGGGTGGAGGCTGAGGTTTGAGCCGACAGAAGGCGATCAGCTGGTGCTGGGTGATTAATTTGTGTCCTTGGGAGCTGAAGGCTTTGCTTCATACCTGTGCAGCATCAGCCATGCCTGGAGAGGGGGGAGAAGGTGCTGGGCTCTGCAGAGAAGCGTGTGACACAGGCAGGGCTTGAAGAGAGAAGCATTTTGCATGCTCAGGTGCCTGTAACTATGTTGTGTGTGAAGCAGCAGAGCAGGTCGGTGGCACTGCCACAGGGGAGGGTCCAGCTTCCAGCACTGCAAAGCATCACAGATGTGCCCCCCTTTCCTGTTCCTAGGGCACTGGATGACCCACAAATGCACATTTTTCTCCTGAAGTTTATCAGAAGGGAGGACTTGTTCTTCCTGCCTCTTTGGGAAGAGCTGTTCCTGGGTAGTGGGCATGGAGAAGGTGTCCATCTCCTCCCTCCATGTGCCTCTGCTGCTCACAGGGAGAGGGGGTGACGAAGCTGCTCTTTGCCACCCCGTGCCCTGCTGGTGGGCAGGATGGATGGGGCTGTGTTCTGCTGTGAGTTTGAGTTAGAGGGCAGGATGGATGGGGCTGTGTTCTGCTCTGAACATGGGCTGGTGGCAGGAATGAGGGCTCCTTGCTGCCTGACCCTGTGCTCCCCTGCCAAACCCTGAAATGCAATCTTCAGTTTAGGACTGGACAGAAAGCAGTCTGATCTCTTCTTTGTGCCTTGTTTGCCTGGACTCATGGTACCACATCCACACTTAGCTTCATGATCTGACTTTTCTGAGCCCTTTTCTGGTGTCTTGTGGCTGTCAATTTTCAGTGTTGGGAGATACTGGGAAGTAAGGTGAGCTTGTCCTGAGGGCAGAAGGGAGCCAAGGGGAGGTGCACTAAGAGCATGAGGGCTGCTCCAGGGGTTAGTGAAGAATTCAAAGCTTCTTTAGGGTAAGATTAAAAACTTCTCTGAATCTAACCCTTCAGGGCCTCTTACAAACTCTGTCAAGCTGTGATCACAGTGCCTTTGACACAAAACCCTGTAACAAGCTGGGATTTATGCTGCAGCTTCTTCCCATGGAGAGACAGCACTTACAAGGTTAATTTGCCAGCATCTACTTGTCCAAATCTCCATAATCAGGCAAAACATGATTATGGAACTGTGTGTCATTAGTACACAATGGCACTTAACTGACTGAGATTGAATTAAAACCCTAATGGCAGAGCATCCAACGTAAATAAGAGACAAGCAGACCCAGTGGTGAATGGCTCGTCTATCACTCAGCTTGGATTAGGAGAGCAAGAGCTCAGGGCTGGCCAGAAACAGTAGAAGCAGAGTCATTAAATTGGATATACTGGCTGAGGTTCAGTGCTCTTATTACTGTTAAGCATGCAAGTGTTGGGGCTGTGAGTCCAGTGTAGGCGTGGGCTTCCTGCACTGGCCCTCGAGCTGGAAAAAAGCCAGAGGCTTTGGATTCACTATGGTGCTGGATGAGCTTTGTCTTTGCTGTATTCTGCTTTTTTTGCAGCAGTTTTCATCGAGCAGATGTCAATGCCTTGAAATTATTTCCAGCGAAAGTAAATCCAAGCATTTATTTTGAGTTGGGTGAAACAACTCTGTGATGTGTTTTATTTCACTTCTGTCTGGTTTTGCCTTCCTTTGTGATAACGTCAGAGCAATGGCTTCCAATCAAAATTTCACTCCGCTTTCGTTTTGCCTTTCTTGCAAGTGTGTTTTCCAGATCTTTTAAACAAAGCCTCATCAATCATCACTGATGTCATGGTGGGTGTGTTTTCCATGTTCTGTTTTGCGTGCCAGAAGAGCTCTGTCCCCAGGGACAGCCCTGCAGATGTTTTTCCCTGTGGATGTGCTGGGGAAAGAGCTCCCTCTGACAGCAGGACAGGGATCAGAGGCTGCAGGATGCTTTGGAGTGAGCAGCCCTGCGGTGTTTTTGATTGCCAGCTCTGAGGATGGTTATTGCCCTTTTAGCTCTGTCAATGTTCCTTATTGTGCAGCTCTGGTTTCACTCAGTGCTTGCATGCCTGCCATCAAATAAGATGTGACGTGAATATCTGTTGCTGCTCTGGCCCTGGGGAGATGATTATGAACCTCTGGCTTGTGCTTGTGCTGTCAGTGACATTTGAGGTAGGAAAAGCATTAGGTAGTGAAATCTCTGGAGAAAAACAGGGAATGAGCAAGAAAACAACAGAAAAATGGGCATGGATCATCAAGGTCTGTCAGCAGTGTTGAATTTAAAGAGTTTCTGGTGTTGCTATTAATTTATGCCCTCTGCCAACCTTGTTGCTATTGCCCTGTGCAGGTTTTTCACCTAGGGGCTAATGGCTTTTCACGTGTTTCAGAAATATGCATTTTAATGGAATAAACGTTACCCTTTCCCCCAAAGCTGTGATTAAAAACTAAAACCTCTGAGAAGCTTTCTCCAAACACCCAGCAACTCAAGTGAACTGTGCAAAGCAACCCTGGTGTGTTTAGATATGGCAGGGCCCTGAATGTATTTGGTTTCTCATCATGGATTGATTACTTCTTGAGGCAATGCCTCATCCCTCTCGTGGTGGCAGGGATCTCTCTCATGGTTGTAACTCGAGACCCCAAAATCCCCTTGGGGCTCTCCTGGGCCACAGGAGCACCGAGGGTGCACTCAGGCATTGTGAAGCACACGGCAAAAATGGAGACTGTTCCAGCACAAGTGAATGAAAATGTTGACTGTATGAACAGTCTCCTTTGGAAGGAGGCTGGGGGAGAATTTTGTGTGCTGGTGCTCTCTGCTGGATAAACCCAGGAAGGCTCTGCTCTCACTGCGGTGACCGTGCTGGGCTTGTGGCTCCCGCAGCTCTGCCCACACTGATGGTGTGAATTTCCTTGCCCTGGACTGTGCAGGGCTGGCCGAGAGCACGAGTGTGGCAGGGTGGCCGCTCTGACTCTGCTGTGTCCTTGCCTTGCAGTGTGTTACCTGCTGAAGAGCAACATCAGCCCCGACCTGTGCAATGAGGATGGATTGACTGCGCTGCATCAGGTGAGGCTGGCAGGAGCTCACACCTCCCTGTGCCTTCTGCTGCCCGCTGAGCCAACCTGTCCACCTTCAACAGGGACCCCTCTTAGATTGCTTTTATTTTCTCAGTGAAAGCAGTGAAACTTCACCATGTTGGCGATCTGGTTTCTTGGGGAGCAAACTGAGAGCAGATCCTTTTCTTGCTGTATCCCAGACTTTATTCAGTGACAATAAGAGCTCAGGAGTCAGGGCTGGTCTTCACAAGTGAACAGCATTTTCCCCACCCTTCAATTTTTGTAGGACTGGGCTCTAATTTCTTATAGCAGATTAACTCAAATTTAGAGACCTTGGCAATCCGTGAGTTTTGGAAGTGATTTAAATAAATGATGCACAAGATGCTTGAAGAATCTGCTGCTGCTCGTTGTAGGCTCAGGGTCTTCCAAAGTCTGTATGAGATGGCAGTAGCTGATCACCAGTGAAATACAGACTTGCTATAGTGGTGTGTAGGTCTGTGGCCTTCCTTGGAGCCTCTGTGCTGTTTCCATAAGAGTTTTTCTATTCTCTCTCAGGCACGTGGGACTGGCAGTGCCTGGCAGCTGCCGCCTCCACTGCCTCAAACAACAGTGGCATGGTTGTCACACGAGCACTCAGGGGTTTCTGGCCATAACTCCCTGCTGTGAATGCTCCCATTGACTTGGGATTTTGGATTCTTTTGCCAGTCGCCTGCTCTCTTCAAAGCTGGATGAATGTTTGTTTAAAAATGCAAACTGGCTCCTGGAAGAACAAAAGGCCCCCACCACCATCACCTCTCCAAAGAGATGTTATCCTGCACTCAGAGAAACACTGACAGGCTCCTTGCTTTCCCAGCCAGGCTCTAAAATCTGGAGAATCCACCTTGCCCACTGAGAGGTTGTAAAGGTGCATTTGGGAGTTTTGATGGGAGCTTTGTATCCACTGGAATTGATTGGATCCCTGAGCACAGAGAAGCCCCTCAGTGGGCACATTAGCATTCCTTCCAGTGAATGGGACTTCCTTCCACTTCTGTGATAACTTGGCTGTGTGACAGGCATGACTTTAACCCCACTTCCGTGTACAAATAGTGAACAAAATAGAAACACCTGAAAGCTCCTTGTCACTCAGCTGCTGAAATGCTTATTGTGTGTTGGAACTCAGCCCCATTAACAGCCCATACTGTGTGCTGAGCTGTGTAAGTCTGCAACAATGCCCAGACCACAAACAGGCCTCTTGCACAAGAATAAATCTTGTTTTAGTGTCTTTATCATATGCACGTTCATTTGTAAAAGTGAACAAGAGGTGGATCAAAGAGCAAATTCCACCTTCACCAAAGGAAAGAGGTGCTGGGCTATACTCTAAATGCAGGAAGGAAGCTGTTTTTTTCAGGAAGTGAAAAGTGCTCTGCAAGGTACCTCATAATTCTGGGAATGCAATTTGTGCCTCTCCAGATAACTGTGGTGGGTAGCGTCAGCTCCTGAGAAGACTTTTGCTCATCACATGCCAGTGTGTGGGATTTTCCCTAAGAAAAGGGAATGTCAGCTTGTCAGCTCATCCCTTGGTATGTGGTTATACTGGTTATATTGAATTTCTGCTATGCTTGCTCTTGAATATGGAAGATCCAGTGGAATAGAAGCTGTGAGCGTGTTTGCTGTTATTCCCTGCTGGTTCTGCCCCCACACTAGAAGGCCCTGGAGATCACCAGTGACCCTTTGGTCTGTCCCATGTAGGTGTTCTGCCTTTTTGACCTGCTGGTGCTCAATTTGGTGTTTAACTCTGCTGAAGATGCTCCTTGCCAAGCAGTGCAGGGTAAAGTAGGTCTCCATGTCCAGGTGCCCTTTATTATTTTACAGCTGAGCAGGTATGAACCCTCATTTTCCTGAAGTTTAAAAAAAAAACAAAAACCAATTTGTCTGCATTTCTTCCTCCCCAGTGCTGCATAGACAACTATGAGGACATAGTCAAGCTCCTCCTCAACCATGGGGCCAATGTCAATGCCAAGGACAATGAGCTGTGGACTCCTCTGCATGCAGCAGCCACGTGTGGTCACATCAACCTGGTGAAGATCCTCATCCAGCAGTAGGTGGCTTTTTGTGTCTGTCCTTTCTGTTGGTCTGATTCTACCCACAGGAAACTGAGACTGCTTAGTACCTGGGGAGATTGCAGCAGAGGTGATTATTCCCTGTTTTCGGGCTGCTCGTGGGGGTCCTTCCTGCTTGGGGGAGAAGGGGGTGAAGGAGGAAGAGCAGAAAAGCTGAGGAGACTATAAAACCCTAGTTCACTAGGCTCAGTTTCATGAAACTTCTGGAGACTGGGCCAAAATTTGCCCCCTTTTGCCTGTGTTCTGGTGTGTCTGTGTGTACCTGTGGAACTGTGGTCACTGGGAGGAGGAGTAGAAACAGGAGCAGCCAGCAGGATCTACCCTCAGACTCCTAAACACCACTTCAGATCTTCCAGCCCCAGTCAAGCAGACAGTGGTGCAGGAGGGCAGCAGTGTGTTTGTGCAACTCAGACACCCGGGTGAACTTTGTGACCTGTCTCACTGGGTCTTAATTAGTGATCAGTAAACTTCCTGCAGTGTTTGATCCCCAGAGGTGACACAGGGTGCTTGACTAAGTCCCTACAGTTCAAGTCTTTCTAGACTTGCCAGCGAGGAGGAGGAAGCCAGGTGTGTTTTGAGCTGTTTTGTGAGCACTGTGGTGCATCCTGCCTGGAGCACAGAGTGGTGCCTGTGTACGGAGCCCTCTCCTCCCTTTCCCAGAGTGCTGGTGCTTTGGGAGTGTTGACCTGCTGCCTTCTTCCTCAGGGAGGGAGACTTCTCCCTGTGGTGCTGTCATCTGGGAGATGAGCATTGAAAATTTGGCTCTTCTTTGACTGTATAATGAAGGAGAGAAGAGGATGCAGTCAAGCATCCCTTGGAGGATGTTCCCACTGGGGTTAGGAAGTTTTTGGATGAGGGTTACGAAAATGGAGCGGATGTGGAATACAGGGCATTACTGACTCAGGAAGGAGGTGTAGTGTGTTGCCTTTCATCCAGTTCTGGAATTAATCTTCTCCATTCATAGCTCCACAGCTTTGCTTCAAATCTTTATCTCATACATACCTTAGTGGCATTTGGGCAACTATCAAATCCCAGTTAATTTTTCCTGAGCATTTATGCCAGTGTTTGGTACCATCTGCTCTAGGCTGTTTGAGGTCCTTCCTGTGTAACTCAGTTTTCCCCTTGCAGTGGAGCAGACCTGTTGGCAGTCAATGCAGATGGCAACATGCCATATGACCTCTGTGAAGATGAGCCAACCCTGGATGTCATTGAGACTTGCATGGCCTATCAAGGTAAGGAGATTGAGTTTATGTAAAATACAGAAATGGGTCAATGTGGTACTAAAAATTACCCTGTTTCTCAGCTCTTGATTTGCCTCTGGAGAAAAGCAGAGAGCTTCTTCTGGCATAATTTCTTGGGACCTGGCTCTAGTTATTCTGATTCCTAAAGATCATGAGGGTGAAGGTCATATCAACCAAGGATCATAAGTCTCGTTTTACTCAACCTTTCCAACTGTCTTCTTTCTAACTGGAATTTTCACAGGGATTACCCAGGAAAGGATCAATGAGATGCGAGCTGCTCCAGAGCAGGTCATGATCTGTGACATTCATGACATACTTGCAACTGGACAAGACCTGAACAGGACTGATGCCCAAGGTGCTACGCTGGTGAGTGAAACTGCAGCGGCTTCAGTTTTGCTTTCCTTCAGCCCAGAGGTTATGAAACCTGCCCTGGAGCAGGAGTTACACAAAATCAACAGGTTCATGTCACTGAGAGGAGAAGTCCCACAGGACATAACATAAAACATCTGCTGAGCTGCAGGGAACTGGGCCTGGGAGACCTCCCAGTAACCTCTTACTTCTCGTGGATTGACTGGACTCCTGTGGAGGAGATTGTGAGAGCCCTCTGGTTTTCGTGGGAGCAGGATCCAGTGCTGAGAACCCTGGAGATTTCTTGCCTCCTTTCTGCTTTGTGTGGGATCTGGCTCACACAGAGTCAGTGGCCACTGTATTTGTTCTCACTGGGTGGCACCTGCCCCTGGGCACCCAGGACAAGTGTGCAGCACAAAGCAAACTGGCATCTGATCTGTCTGGACAGGGACTGAGAAGGCTGAACAATCCCAGCTCTTTTTACCCCACAAATATGTCTCCTAAATCATGTCTTAGAGCAGTCCCAGCTTAGGGAAAGTTTGGTAATGAGGTCATATGTGCTGTGCTGGGCATTTCATAAAACCACGGTCATTTAATGCTTGGGTCCAGGCATAACTGATATACAGGCACTTGGTTCATGTGTTTGAGGGCCAGGACAGTGCATTCCAATTTCTTAATCTAAATGCTATCTTTAATATATACCAGAAGTGTAAGGGGAGGGCAGGCTCCCTCCCTTATGTAAGCTTGGATGATTGAAGTTTTTATTGCAGCTTATTTTTTAACACATTTTTCCCTTTAACAAAGATTATGTACATTTAAGCAGACCTCTTGGCTCCCCCTTTTGTACCACCCCCAACTAATTCCTTATTAATTCATGTGGCCTCTAGAAAGTGGCATAAAATTTATGTAGAAATTAACTGAGTTGCCAGAAAGCATCAGAATTTATTTCCAGATGAAATCGTAACTCTGTGTGGTGGCATCCTCATGAAGATTTTTGGAAAAGAAGCATTAATTCTCCCCTTTAGCACAACTGAAGTAGGAGGAGCTCTGAGTGGAGTTAATCCCTACAGAGCAGTGCATGGGTCAGTGTTTTGCTCAGAGATGCAACAGCAGACTGCAATTATGAAAATCTTCAGAGACATGAAGCTGGGGGACTAAAAGAGATTATTATTGATTGTCTCCAAAGTGTTGGCTGTAGTTGGAAGCCAATATCTGAAAAATCATACTCCTTTAGGTTTAAGTAGCCAGGGTTTAAAATGTTTTTGATTTTCAAATGGTGAAAATAATTATAGTGTGATTGGAAGTGCAATTGCACGGAGAGAGTCCTGACTAAAGCAGGCTGTAAATTTGATTCAAAAAATCACATCCACAGCACTTTAGTGGGGAAGAGGAGATGTTCTTCTGGCATGAGGAATGCAGAACTTACAGTGGATGATGTTCTGCATTGCAGGCTCATGTTTTGATGGTGCTTTCCCTGCAGACTGGGAAGCACTTAAAAGCCCTTGATTTAAAATGTGAATACATTATTTTTCTCATCCATATATCTAAATTATTCTAAGACCTGTTAAGCAGTTTCCTCTCCAAACAGAATTACATGCAGGCAATACTGAGCTTTAGTAACAGGAACGACCTGCTTTTGTCCTGGTGCCATCTGCCCAGTGTGAAATGTGCTGCCTGTCCAGCTCTGGGCTCAAACGTTATCCAAGAAAATCCTCTGAAACTCGGTGTATAAAGCCATTGGTGGTCCTTGCAGGTGTCTCATGCTCTGTTCCTTGTCTCCTAGCTGCATATAGCTGCAGCCAATGGTTATCTGCATGCAGCTGAAGTGCTTCTTGACCAGGGGGCAAGCCTGGATGTTAAGGACTGGGATGGCTGGGAACCTCTGCATGCTGCTGCTTTCTGGGGACAGGTAAGGATTTCACTCTAAGTGTTGGGTGTGAGGGTGAGGTTTCTGCCTGGACAAACTGGAGTACTCTGCAAATGGAATAAACCTGTATTGGGGCTGGGCTCTCTGGACAGCATCAGAGGAGATTCCACGGGCTCCAAAAAGAACTGGTGGCTGAGAAATTTCAGGCAGAGCATGCCTGTGCAGGTGGATGGTGGGAACAGTGTTTAACATCACACACATACCAGAGTTATTTGAGGCGAGTTGAGCCTTTGTGCCATTGCCTCTCATCTTACTCCAAGCTTTCAGCTTTAGGGAGGAAAGCCTAAATTGCCTAAAATACCTCGATCAACTTGGCATTCTTTCCATTCTTTAGATGCAGATGGCTGAATTGCTTGTGTCCCATGGGGCTAGTTTGAGTGCCAGGACATCTTTGGATGAAATGCCAATAGGTGAGTTTATGAAGCTTAAAGAAAGAAATGGCTGGAGTCTTCACATGGTGCTTTCAGAAGCATTAACATAATTTTTTAGGTGTCTTTTTAGAATTAAAGTTGAACTTTCTTTAACTGAGACTGAAGTTTTGAAGCACCTAGTTTAGTACAGAAAATGCTTCTTCGTGCTCATAGAAAGAAGGAAGAAGGCATTTCCCAAGGACCAAATCTTCCTGCTGTGTGTTTCCTGTTATCCCTTGTGCTTGGGAGCTTCCCTGCTGCTGTGTGCAGCCCTAAGACCTGGGTGTCTAACTAGGAAGGCACAATTAGTAACGTGGTGTTAATGAGAACTGTCTGACAAAGAGTTTGGTCTGTGTGTGCCATAGATCTGTGTGAAGAGGAGGAATTCAAAGTGCTGCTTCTGGAGCTGAAACACAAACACGATGTGATCATGAAGTCTCAGATGAGGCACAAATCCTCCCTGAGCCGCAGGACCTCCAGCACGGGCAGCCGGGGGTGAGTTGTGCTGTTCTCTGCAGGTCACTTGGGGCACTGGCCTGGCCACCCAGGTGTGGTTGCAGAGCACCCTGAGGTAGATGAGAACAACCCATCTGTCCTTTCTGAAAGCAAAGCTCCTTTGAAGAGTGGCTTTTACATTAGGAAGAGGTGCTAATCCTTGGGGGGGAAATAGTTTTGTGCTGGTGTGGTTTAAGAACTGCCCTGAGCACAGGACCAAATGATGAGAATTTACCCTGTTAAGCCACTGAAACTGGTGTTGGAAAATCAGTGCTCAAGTGGAGTAACTTGAGCTTTTCAGTAGTATGTCACATGGCCAAGATGCAGTGCTGAGACACAGTTTGCAGAGGTCTTTACAAGATGTTTACTGGACACTAAAGCAGCCCTGCACCTCGCAAAGCTCCCTAAACAGCCCCTGGGCCATTTCCTTCTACATTTGTTCCACTGGTTGCAGAATAGGTCCATAAGGTGACCTGCATGAGCTTCTTAAAATTCCTCCCACCTTCAGTATCCACGCCAGTGCCCTCGTGGGTGTCAGGAAGCTGAATCCACGTTCCATTCCAGAGGGAGAGGCTGTGAAGTGTGAGGAGGAGGAGGAGGTGAGAAGAGCTCCAGGCTAAGAGGAAATGTCATGTCCTGCTCACAGCTTTGATGCCCTTGTCCCTGTCCCACAGGAAGGTGGTGAGGAGGGCCAGCCTTTCGGACAGGACAAACCTTTACAGGAAGGAGTGCGAGAAGGAGGCCATGGTGTGGCAGCAGCTGGGGGCAGCAGAAGAAGGGAGAAACTCGGGTCTCATTGGAGAAATTGGGGACACTCGGTCTGAACAGGAGAATACAGACCCTGTAAGGAATCTCTTCTCTTTCATGGGAGTCACTGAGGAGGGCTGGTGGTGTGGATTCAGTAGCTATAGGTGGAAGGAGGCTGAAAATTTGTAGACCTTATCCACCAGATGTAAGCAAAGAACAAATTCTCGTTTGGTATAAACTGGGATGTCCCACTCAAGTGGAAAGCCTGTGCTGGATTTACAGCTGCATACACAGTTTTGAGATAAAAATGAACCAGGATGCTCAAAAAAAACTAATGTGTGTCTTTCATTCTAAAGCTCACAAACTGGTAAGCACAAAAGAATTGCAAACTTGCTTTGCAGTTACTTGTTTTTAATTAAATTATTGTCATGTTATATAGATAAGCATATTATTTTTTATGCCTATATGAGGCCTTCCAAGTTAAGGTTTCATGTCCTGTTTGGGAAACAGTTCCTGGCTGGGACTTGCATCTTTAGTGGGGGAATTCAATGTTTGTGCTGCAGCATCTGTCTGGTAGAAAGGCTGGGTGTGAGCAGACTTAGGAGGTGGTCACAGGGATGAACCCTGCTATGGGGAATGGGAGGAAATGCTCTTTCATGTCTTGTTGTTACAGAATTCAGTGCTGGAGAACTCCTCCCTCCTCCCGGAGCTAGCGAACAAAAGCACCCAGTGTGACACCGAGATCCCTCTGCAGAACGGACTGATGGCATCTGCCAGCCCTTACCAGTACAGCTTTTCCAACGGGGACGTTTGGAGCATGCACGCTGACCCTGACAGTAACCCCGGGCACGTTCTGCCCTACAGCAGCCCCGGGCTGCCCGAGGCCCCGCAGTTCTGGGGCACCTACAAGGAGCACAGCCACCAAACGCTGTCGGAACTGAAGCGGCAGCGAGCTGCAGCCAAACTGCTGCAGCACCCCTTCCTCAGCACCCACTTCAGCACTGGCATGGCAGGGGTTGCTGAGAACGTGGGCGAGGCCAAGTCACACTTAATCGAATCCAGGACTTCTCCCTACAGCTCCAATGGGACCTCAGTGTATTACACAGTGTCCAGTGGTGATCCACCCCTCTTGAAATTCAAAGCTCCCATGGAGGAAATGGAAGAGAAGGTGCACGGGTGCTGCAGGATTTCCTAATCTGGTCTGTGTCTCACCCCAGAGGACACAAGACGTGGGTGGGCTGGTTGGATCTATCACAGTGGCCAGGTTGTTTGCATTCCAAAGGGAGAATTTGGTTATGGACATCCTGACTGTGGCAGCCTTGTTCATCTCGAACTGTACTTTACCCTGCCAATTACTTCCATTGCAGCTGGATGAGTAATGCTGGTGGAGCAAGGCTCTTAGGAGAGGAAGGGATGCACATCAACATGATGTCCAAAGAGTCTCCTTAGTCTTGCTCCCTGGGGAAGAAGGTATGGTGTGCTGCCTCCCCATCCTTGGGAAGTCGTGAGATGCCTTGGAACAAAGAAAGGATCTGAATTCAAATCTTTGTGTCTGATCCTCTTGCTGTAAGTCACCGAGCAGCTGGAAGGTGACAGTTCAGACCTGTGTTTTCACTCCTAGGTGATGCACACATCCTGGAGGGGAGGTCAGCCCCCACAGGAGGTTTGCAGGAGTGGACAGAGTTATTTTCCACACGGCTGGATCCAGCGCTTCCTGGGCTAGGAGCAACAAGCAAGCACAGATGCTGCACTTAAGAAGTTTGCAAGGTGTTACCTCCTTGCAGTGACAGCTCACCATCACAAACTGTGCACTGGCTGGGTCCTGTTCTGCTCGTGTCACCTCGTTGCTGCAGACTGCCATCAGGTTTGAAGCAGAACTTTTCCTGGAACAGACTTCACTCAACAGGCTTTAAAACTGATGTTGCAATAAAGGGGCCCTGGCAATAGAATTTTACTGCAATAAAATACTGACAAAGGTCTATATTGGGATAAGTAATTTAAAAAACTTATTTGTACTATTTAGACTCCTAATTTGTTAAAACTGAAAAGACTTTTGTTGATCTCACTTTCCTATTGATTCTGTTTGTTTACTCTGTACACTCAACACAGATACTAGGGACAATATGCTTTGTGTTCTGATTTTTTCTGGATTTCCAGAACCACAGGGCTCAGGAGGGATGGGAAGGAAAGGCTTGCCAACACTAACTAGAAGCACCATGAAAGCATTTCTAATCCCATAGATGTGATGACACTTGCATTAACTTGCAGTCTTTGGCTAAGAAATAACTTTAACCATTGCTGTGGTAGTTGAACACTGCAGCAGGACAGGAGATGCTTTGTTCTGTTTTCCAGCTCCCTTGCTGAAGCTGTCAGCAGTGGGTAGCAGCTGGCAGAGGAAGATTTAAATGCCTGTGTGTCTGTGGGAGTTGCCTGACACCATCAGGACTTAACAAAGCCTCTCTGCTGTGGAGCAGCTGCAGTACCAATGCTGTGTCTTGGTGTAGTTCATGTGGGCTCTGACAGCCCACCTGGCAAACTCTGTAACCTGAAGGTAGCCTGGGGGGTTGGCACTGGCTTTGCAGCAAGTTCAGGCTTTGTGTACCTGGGGAAGGTGAAAGGAGAGTGTGGGGCAGCTCTGAGGAACTGGCCACGCTTCAGTTGTATCTAAGAAGTAACTGTAAACTTTAACTCCTCTGCACAGAGGGGCTGTCACACACGTAATTGTTTGCCTGCATGAATATGTGTCTTCTTGGGCAGCTTAAATTCCAAACTCTGAAGACATAAACCTGTTTGGGTCTCTGTAAGCCATCAATGGATTAAATCCAGCTCACGTAGTTGTGCTTCAGCCAAGCTACAGCAAATGCAGCTTCCACCCATCTTCCTTTTACCTGGCGCCTGTTAGACATCAATATTGCTCTTCACGTGTACTCTTCCTCTGTGGAGATCCTCACAGCCTTAACTCTTTTCTAGGCTATAAAAAGTTGGCTGAGGCTGCCAGTGACTGTTAAGTGCTACCCTCTGTCCCCATCAAATCCACCCATGGCTGGGGCTGGATACATTCCCACACAGGGCTCTGGGCTCCTCGGGGCAGCAGAGGTGGCTCTGTGTCACCACCACTGCCACGTTCTGTAGGAAACACTTTTGGACCTGTGAGGTATCAGGCTGACAATTTAGTGGTTTGAATTGTATGAAGATAGAATTCTCTTTCCTCACCAATTTTAGGTGCAAGCCAGAAAGTGGTAGCAGTTGATCTGGTTCACTTAAAACCCCAGTTCTGCTAAAGGCAGAGTTTGAAGCATTCAGAGGAGTTGAGCCCCCTCCATTGTTGAAACAATTAGAGAATTAGAGGACTAGAAAATATTTCTTGTGCTTGATCTTAAGGGATTTTTAAAGTCATTCTCCAGTAGTAAGAGGATGATTTGGTAACTGGAAAGACTTTACTGCATCTGTATGTGGTTAACAGTGGATCTTCTGATTACCTTGAGTAAATTATTCTGTGATAACACCAAGTGTGGCCTGGCTATTACAGAACAGGGGAGATGTTCTTTCAGGTGCCTCTCTTCTCCCATGATGGTGAGGTTTGTCTCTTCACATCCATCCTAATGAGTTTTCTGAACTCACTCTAACAAATTTTGGTGCCGCTATCTACTAGGTTGTACATGGTGCAAAATTCGGGCCCAGATGTTGCCTTCCCTCCCAGCAAAGGAGGAGTAGGGCCCTTTTCCTTCTCAGAGCAACTTTGTGCTAGCAAGTGTATTGAACTCTGCCTAATTCCAAGGAAATGAAAAGGAGATCACTGAATGCAGTAGTGTGAAGTAGTTTGAGGCTTGCTTTCACTGAGAGCTGTTAATACATCAAAACTGCAGGAAACCAGTCCATTTTAGACAAGCAGCTTTTTGGCTTCCATTGGTATTTCACATAAGTAAAACTCTGGGAACTCATCATCCTAGCTGTGAAGTCTAGTGGTGTCTGATCAAATGTAATCCATTCTTAATCAGACAGGAAAGTTATTAATGGTAAGAGGCAGTAATGGATAAATCTTGCAGGATATGTTTCACAGCCCTGCCAAGTATTTACCTACCACTGGCTTTGGGCTGAGGCTGTTGAAGAATGGCCTGGAATGGATTCATGCTCCTGTGTGGTGACATTTGGGATGTAACAGTCACTGCCTGTGGAGCACTGGCAGAGCTGTGGGTTGTAGGTCTGGGATGACGAATTCTTTAAGGTGGATAATTAACCTGCTTCTGGTGAACTATTTTGTGGAGAAAAACGGGCTTTTGAGGGGATAAAAACCACATAGATTCTCTTACACGGGCATTGTAGCACCCTACCTCTAGGAATAACACTTTTCACTGTAAAATTTAGCAGTGTTACAACAATAGTGGGGGTTTGATACCTGTGTGTTTTAAAGGCAATCACAGAGGAAAGCTCTGGGGTACAGAGCAGAGGGCACTTGGCTGTTTAATTGGATCTTAATATGGTTTAAAAGCTGTAGAAACTAGAAATCATGTTGAGACTGGCATATCTTCATTTATTAGAGGAGCATTTGAAGTTTTTATGATATACTGAATGGTTTTAAGATCAATAAATATCTAATTACAGATTCAAGGCCAGATTAGAGTATCAGTTCAGTTACCAGTGAGCCAAAGGTTGTAGCTGTTCATAGAGACTGTGAAAAGATCTGAGAATGTGAATGAACTGACAGCTCTGTTGCAGGCATAGCTGCACGAAAATAACCCTTCCTTCTCACAATATTTTCCTGTGTGCTGAATTTGTACTGTTTCTAGCAATCTAAGTGGTTGATGAGAGCAGCTTTACATTCCACGTTGAAAGAAATTCGTTAGATGGAGAAAAAAGTGTCTTTCAAAACAATGTCTCTACTTTAGTGAGCTCAGCCAAAGAAGCCCCAGTGCTGAAATGTTAGATAAGGGCCTAAGTCCCATTGCTGGGATCTGTTTCAAGTCAGACCTGGATCTGTGTTTCACACACCACATGATTCAATTTCAGCCTACATAATTTCACTTCTTTGGTGCTCCTGAATCTTAAAACCCTCCCAGTTTTGGGAAGAACTGACTCTAGCTGGTGTGATTTTGTGCCATCTTGGAGGTGTGGTTGAAGAACCACCTGGATGAGGAACTCCTGGTAGGGAAGGAGAAGAGCATGGCAGGGCAATAGCAATAATGACTCAGTGCAATACTCAGTGGAGGCAGTGAATTCTCGAGTTTATTGAGCAGGGTCTTCCTTCATGGGGTTGAAATCCCTTAAAAGCTCTGAAATGGCATTACAACTTCTGTCTAGTATCCTTTTTTCTTCAGTCTTGGAGCTCTGATTACCCACATCATCCCTGCTGAAACGAAATCAGTTACCATGGAGAAGGGAATATCCTGAGAAAGCAATAGCACTGGTCTCCAGTGAGCCATGGATGAAGTGTTGTCTGTATGCTGGAAGGTTTCTCCCTACACCTGGGCTATTTCTGTGCCTTATACGTGCTAAAGGTAACTCGTCTCTGGAAGGTTTGTGGTCACTATACAGTTCTTGCTGATCTTTAACTTGGAGACTTTTGCAAGGGGATAACAGTTCAGAGCATGCCAGATTTTGACATTATTATTTGCTCTTTCGATTTCCCTCATGATCACCACTTCTCTCTTCCTAAGTCCGCAGAAAGGAAATGCACAGGGGTTTCACTGTATTTTAACAAATCATGTTGACTGCTTTACTGTGTCAGTTTTCTACAGGCAGAATCCAGCAGCAAGGTCTCACCTCTTACACCAGAACACATTTACATTTTCTGTTTTCTTTTGCCTGTGGCTGTGTGACAGAACAGTTCTCTCTGGTTGTTCTTCACCTTTATTCTGTTTTCATGTTGGCCAAACTGCTAATGGACTTCTCAGTTCCCTCACACAGTTCGAGTACCACTGGGCTCTCCAGGCAACGTCTGCCATGGCACAATTATGACCTAGAATATTTTGCTGTATTTCAACCATGGAAGCTGTAGTAGAGGAGACTCTGCTCGAGATCCCTGTTCCCAAAGCTACACCAATGCAATGATCTCCACCCACAGCTGGAGGGGAGATACGGGTTTTTAAACAGTGCAGATGCAGCCTTAGCATTGCCACCACTATGTCTTCAGCCTTGAGATTGCAATGTGAGGTTGCAGGAGTGTGGATAACCCTGGCAGAGGCAGGACTGCTGTGTGTACAGGACAGTAAGAGATGATGGCAAGCCTTCTGCAATAACTTGTAATTCCATTGATCAGTAGTAAACGATGTACAAATAAAACTTGATGAAATGTATTTTATGTGAAGAAAAAGAAATAATGTAAGAACTGTATATTGTATTAGCAGCTTTGTGTATAAAATGGCATTTTGGCAATCAGAGTCTAATATATTTAAAACTTTTTTTTAAAAAAGGATATTTGATATTGTATGGAATTGACTTTATTGCTATTGTAAGTATGAAGATGGTTTCTTAACATGTTGAAGCAATGCATAAAATCTTAAACTTTATGTAAAACTCATGCCAAAAGCGTGTTTGACAGTATTAGCACCTGACTCAGTGTCTTTAATAGAGAGATTGAATTTTTTAATTTAAAAATTATATTAAATTTCTTTTAATAATACAGAAATGCCACTGATTTTTTTTTGTTTTTCTTTTTTTTTTTTTTTTTTTTTTTTAATTGGTTTAAGTTTTGGCACTCTATTAAATATCTCTGCCTTCCAACTGTCTACAGCCAAGGGCTGTCTAGAAGAGGAAATCTAGGCATTGGGTGGGTGTAACCTTTTGTTTCAAATGCAGAGCTCAGGAAGCGTTTGGACAATGCTGTCAGGGACTCTAGGTGCTGCCCTGTGCATGGCCGGAAATTGGACTTTGATGAGGCTTGGGGATCCCTTCCACCAAAGAATATTCCGTGGTTCTGTGAAGTGGCGGCAGCTGGAGCTGGAGCCAAGCTGGAAAGCCAAAGCTGTGCCTGTGTCCGTGGGAGTGTTCGAGGCTTTAGCTCCAGCATTTGTTAGCACGCATCACTACGAGCGCCCTTCTCAGAGGGGGTTGATTCTGTTCAGGATAAAAGCTCCGCGATCCTTGCCCGCCCCTTGAAGGGCTCGGGGCAGGGCTGAGCCCGGCCGGGGAGCTCCATTGAAGGCGGGCAGGGCTCGGGGCAGGGCTGTCCCCGGCCCGGGAGCTCCATCCCGGTCCCGCCCGGCGGAGGCGGTGCGGCCCTGCCGGAGCCAACGGCGGCGCGGGGCGGGGAAGGCTCCAGCGGCGGCCGCGCTGTTTGGATTCAAACTCGCCATAAAGCGCCCGTCGGGCCCGGTCCCACGCTCCGGCCATGGCCAACGCGTCGCAGTGTCTGGAGGAGGGCTCGGGGCGCTGGCCGCCGCCGGCCGGGCCGTACAGCGAGGCGCAGCGCCTGGCGCTGGAGGAGCTGGTGGCGGGCGGCCCCGAGGCGCTGCGCGCTTTCCTGCGGCGGGAGCAGCTGCCGCCTTTCCTGTCGGAGCCCGAGGTGCAGGACATCGCTCGGGCCGCGCTGCCGCCCGCCGCGGGCCCGGAGGCCGAACCCTCGGCCGGGGCCTCGTCGCTCGACGCCTCGTCGCTCACCTACTTCCCCGAGCGCTCGGACCTGGAGCCGCCGGCGCTGGAGCTGGGCTGGCCGGGCTTCGCCAGCGGCGCCTTCCGCGGGCTGACGCGGGTGGAGGCGCATTTCCAGCCGGGCTGCGGGGACAGCATCTACGGCTGCAAGGAGGCGGTGCGGCGGCAGATCCGCTCTGCCCGGCAGGTGAGTGAGTGCCCGCGGAGCGCCCTGCCCTGCCCTGCCCGGGGCCCCTCTCCCCTGGGTCTGCGAACCCATCAAAAATGGGCACCGGCACCCCTAAGCATCGCCATGGGACACCGAGCAAAGCCACGTGGCTTTAAAGCCCTTGTCGACCAGACAGTGTTTCATTAAGGAGGACAACCTCGAAAATGCAGAAAAAGTGGCTCTCTGTTTGCTGCACCTGCGAGCCCTTCCGTTCCCGCTGCTCTGGAGCTGATGCTCTAAGAGCTCCCCGGCCCGCAGCGCTGCTGCCGTGGCCAGCACAGCCGCTGTATCCAGCTGCTGCTGCTTTCACGCTGAACAAAAGGTTTCCCATTCAAGATTCCCCACTGATGTTCTCTGCCAGACAGGTTCGCTTGCAGAAACCTACTATCCTTTAAAAGGTGTGACACAAAAAAAGCCTCTTCTCTAAAAGCAGGTTACCTACAGATATAACTCTATGATTGTATTTTCCTTCCTTAACTCACTAGTTGCCCCCAAGTGACGTACCGAACTGCTTTTGACAGGACTTTCCTCCTACAGGAGCGTACGCTTTTGTTCTGATGCACAGTATGGCTTGAAAATCACGTGCGTGGTAACTTGTAACTGTTCCCTGTAACTCATTGCATTCCCGGAGTTTATAGCCTCCAACTGCAATCCCCAGCCGGGAACCACCCTTCTCCTTAGCAACCATTCCATTGGCTCACCTAAAATTTAAATGTGCAGCTTCCTTTTTGGGTGGCCAGATGAAGCAACCCCTGTGTCTTTGTGTAACAGCACACCCTGAATCAGCAACCGTGCTTAGTCTCTATTGCCTTCCCAGGGCAGAAGCTTAGGGAGTGTGTGAGGATGGCATGAACCACGGGCTCCTGCCCAGAAACGGTCACAGAGGAAGCTCTGTTCTCAAACAATTCCCGCAGGTATATCAGAGCAGTCTGGTAACTCGAATAAACACCATAAAGACATTTATTCCCCTAAAAGCTGTACTTGTTTGTAATATTGTTCCTTGCAGCATCCTGACAAACACCTTCCTTCACACTGAGCCAAGAGCAAGGCAAGCTGTTCCTGCCTCATCTGTGGCTGTGCCTGATCCAAGGAGCATTTTTGTGGACATAAATGGACATTTTTGACACCCTAAAATTTACTGAATGTCAGATTCTGTGTGATACTTCTCAGTCATTTCTGAGTTCTTCAAGTTAATGTGAAGACTGAGAAAACTTCAGATGCTGCATAATTTCTTCTCTAATTAATGCACTCAGATGCAGTTAGTTCAAATGACTGCTGCAATCTTGTCCTTGCTTATCCTGAATGGATGAGTAGAGAAAAGGGTTTTCTCTCTTTCCTCTAAATATTTTGGACAAAACTGTATTTCTTTTTCGGCTGCTAATTCTGGGACTAGAATTTAAACGTGCTGTGAATTGAACTGTCATATGAAGGCATCAGTGTTCCTAAGGATTTAGTGTGAAATGTTTTCTTTTCAGGGGTGGTTTTCTTACTTGTCTGGTCTTGTCAAAAGCATCTTACTGTTTTTTAATCTTCTTCAACACTTAGACAAGTGATTGGGTGGCAAGAAGCTCAGGACACAAGCAAGAAGCACCAACATAAAGTAACTTTATCTAGAAATACCCACGTGCTTGTACATGTTATATGCCAGAACTCAGCGAAACAGAACCATCCCTTAGGGAGCAGGACAGAGGTGGGAATGCAAAGCTCAGCCTGTTCCTGTGGGAAAGGTTTCCTGTGAGTACAGGCCATGCCACACACAGAGCAGCTGTGTCACATACTTACAAACCTTGGGTGTGCTGCAGCAGCCTCCATCTCATAAGGGCAGGTGCCAGGTACCCACAGTGGTTGTATTGTCATTGTTCTTTATGCTGGTTTAACAGAAAAGTGGAAAATTCAGTCATAAAGCTGAATCCTTTATGCCTTTGTGTCCCTACACAGAAGTGGTTTGGAAGGGTGAAAACTAACACCAAATCAGTGTGTGGGGTGGCTCTGAATTAGCTAGGGAGATGGTTCCTAAAAGTGATATTCCCATCTTAGGATTTGCCTTATTGAAAGAACTGTTGGGTGAGTGGAAGCATCTCCTCTGCAGGTAAGAGATAGAAACTCAGGAAGAATATAGAAACCAGGAAGAGTCTGGCAATCAGCTGGGGTTTGTGAGATCTGACAACAAGGAGGCCATTCGAGCTAATTCTCCTGTCACTGGTTGAAACTGAGAGAACAAGTGTGGAGATGGTTTGTCTGGAGCCCAGATTCTGCTATGATAGCTTCCCCAGGGAAGAATCCCATACAGGGGATTGTGTAGGAAAGGAGAGTGTGAAAGTGTACAAACACAGCAGACAGAGGAAAAACCTCTTCAGGCCTATGCTTTGCATGCTGGGGCACAGTGAATTTACAGGAGTGTGATGGGAATATAGAAATCTTTTAGAATTTGCCAGGGCCTGTGCAGCAGGGCAAGGAAATGTGCATGAGGCCCTGATGATAGCAGCAGGAGAAAATGGCTGGGGGAGGCAGTGGCTTGGTGTAAAATAAATCCCTTGAGTAAGTAGTGTGACTTTCCTTGCAGGTGATTGCCATTGTGATGGATTCCTTCACAGACATTGAGATCTTCAGTGACCTTCAGGATGCCTATAATAACCGCCAAGTCCCTGTCTACATCCTCCTTGACCAGGACTTTGTACCCCATTTCTTGGAAATGTGCAACAATTTGGGAGTTTGTCCCGAGCAGGAAAGTGTAAGTACTAAATTGGGGTCAGTGTGGTTTGTTTTTATTTTTGTGGTACAGTTTATGCATATCAAAGAAACCTTTCTAATAAAGCATCAGACTGCCTTGAAAGGCTAAAGCAACTTGTCTGTTGCCCATATGTAGGAGCTACACCATGATGTGCACCAGCCTCGTGTGCAGTGTGAACTGAGATCCCTGTCCTGAGGGTGCAGCAATTTCCAGAGATTTAATTTTGCAATATTTAAATAGCTTTATTCTTTGGCTCAAGGAACTGCTTGCTAAGGAAAACAGAAACGTGGGAAGCTAAAGGGTGGTACAGCTCTGGTATCATTTGCTTTCTTTCCCAATACTTTCTTTTAAAAGGGTTTGGATGATGTGAACCAGGTGATTTGCTTAGTTGCTGTGAATATAAATGGACATGGCTGTGTTATGGTTTGGCTTGGATAGGCTTATGTTCACTTCAGTTATAGCTTCTCTGGAGAGGGAAAAACACTCCTGCTTTCCTGGGCAGTAATTAATTGGAACTGACTGTTCTCACCTAATCCAACAGCAATTTAGCACTGTGTGACTAAAAACACTCATACAGACTGTATAAAAAAGTTAATTTCATTCCTATCGTCTATATTGTGCATAGCTACTTTTAAGTAAAGTTGCTTATCAAAAGTTTTTGGAGATTAACTTAAATTTGATGTTACTTTTTTCCTTTCTTTTCTGAACCAGATGATGAGAGTTCGAACTCTCACAGGGAGCACGTACTACATGAGGTCAGGTGCCAAAATTGTCGGGAAAGCCAAGGAGAAGTTCATGTTAATTGATGGCATTAGAGTGGCAACAGGTTCCTACAGGCAAGTATTGGTGTCTGCTGGTGCCCAGTGAAGCTGTGGAAACGGAGATTTGCTGCAAAAAGATGTATTAATTTTGCTGTTTGCCCTGTGTTAGTGAGTGCCAATGGCACATGGACTAGCTGAGTCGAAGTGGGGCTGACACAAATCTGAAAACACCTTTGGAAAACTGGTTTACCCAACCTGCTGCTAGCAGAGAGCTTGGCCGTGGCTAAATAGAGTTCTTCCTGAAGAAATTAATAGTCTCTTGACTTCTTACCTTCTTACCTTACCTTGCTTTAATTTTTAAGCTGGGTCTTGCTGTCTGTAGCTGTATTGTTGAAATGCACTGGAGATTAACTGTGAGTCTTGGTTTGTTTTCAACAGTTTCACATGGTCTGATGGGAAGCTGAACAGCAGCAACTTGCTGGTGTTGTCAGGTCAAGTGGTTGAACACTTTGACCTCCAGTTCAGGATTCTTTATGCCCAGTCACTGCCCATCAGCCCAAAGCGACCGTCCAGCTGCAGAAACAGTGGCATGTTTGATCACCTGCTGACCAGAACAGAATCCTCTAAAGAATATACTGTGGAAGGCAACTTGAGAGCAGAATTTGCCAGACTGTCTAGCACTCCAAAGAAATTGCTGGAAAAACCAGATCAGATTGAATATACTCCTGCAGGAAAGCTTTGTAACCTGGGGCATTCTTGCCTGTGTGAGGAGGAGTCGTTCAGCAATCGAGTGGCCACAGTGGAGAAGAAAAATGCATCAACTCAAACTGGCCCGTGGGAAGAGATGGCAGCTGTGACCAAATGTAATGCAGCCACTCAGGCCAGCATTGCCACAGCAGACACTAGCACTCAGGCTTCTGTCACAGCCAGAGTGACAGGCACTCAGACATCAATTTTGCTGAAGACTGCAGTGACACAGACAAAGGAAGAGGAGGGTACAGAAACACCCCTCCTTCCCAGAAAGTTGTCAAGAGAAGAATATTTTCTGTCTGGAAAGGCTGTATCCAGCTCTAGTCTGCGATCATTGTCTTCATCATCATCCCAGTGCTCTCTTGCAAGCTCTACAGGCTCCATATCCTCTCTCCGGTCCTTTGAATATTCCAGTAGTCACAGGGCACAGTATTTCCAAAAACTGCACAAAGAGAGGCAATGCCACTACTCCACCATCAGGTCGAAGCTGAGCCACATGGTGGAGATCCTGTCCCGGCGGGGCCGTGTCCCTGAGAGCTACATGTCACAGTACCCTGGCAGGTGCAGCCTGAAGCAGAGGCGGGACATCAGCGCCAGCCTGCGCAGCCTCCGTGACGCCTCGCTCTTTTCCCTGAATAAATGATTCCTGCCTTGACCACACAACACACAAACGCCAGGCTCAAGTTGCTGTCACTTCGTACCTTCCCCTTCCGTCCAGCACTTTTACTTTTTTAATATGTATGCACACCACTCTCCAGCACTTTGTTTTATACTATGCAATGTAAGTGATGAAAAAGAGGTATTATGTAGTAAATACTTGGAGGTTCCTCTTGTATGCATTGGTGGTGATGATCATTTTAATTCTAGGTATTTAACCTCAAAACTGAACTTGCTTTCCAGGATTGTTTTAATAGTTTTAATTTATATGAGCTTGGAAAAATCTGAGACGCACTGAACTTGCTCAGAGTGGCTTTGGAGATCTGTCTTATATCAAGGAATTCTCATCTTTCTTTCCAATATTGACTTTTATTTCTACTTTGACAGGAGAGGAATCAGCTTTTACAAATAGCCATAAAGCTGATTTTATTCTAACTTCTGTGATATATATGTTACTCTTCCACTAAAGTTGCAAAGAATCTGTTGAAACAGTTGCAGGTTATCTTCAACTGTATCACTTTTCCATTGTTTAAGCCTTCTGAAACAGAATGAGCTAAGTAACCCTTTAGTTTGATCATGCTCTTGTGCCTGTATTTAGAGATGTGAAAATATATGTGTGTATATGTGTGCTTCCTTCTTTGCAATGATCTCCAAGGTGAGACAATCACTGAGGGCATGTGACAAAGCCCCTGTTCAAAAGTAAGCTGACAAATGCACTACAGAATGTTATGGATTATCTTGGGTAATGTTAATTTCCAAGTAACTGTAGGAATTAAATAAACATTTTTCTCTTTAACTGTGGTGTCTGAAATACTCTTTCCTGCTCTTATCATGTTTCCACTACCAACTTGATTTGAGGAGCTAAAGTGCCACTCTAGTTTTTGAAGATACTTCCAATATTGAGTGGACCTGAGGTCTGGTTGCTTTGCAAAGCCTTTATCTGACTGTTTTCAGATTTCTGTGCATGTCTGTGCTTGCTGGTTCTCCTGCTTGAGCAGTGTGTGCAGTCTCTCTCTGAGATCTGACCTGTACTGTTTTTCTTTAGACCTGCATCTCAGTACTTCAGTCGCCAACTACACTGAATTCTGCCAAATCAAATCAGAGTCTGGATTATCTATTTTTTTATTTCGGGGCTTGTGTGTCCGGTAGATGGCACATTTCAGCTGTTGGCTTGAGTATTAAATGAATGAATTAAAATAGCTATAAGTCAAAAAGGCTGCAAGTGTTGAGAGCAACTAACTTTGGCATTTCTGTCTGAAATCTCTATGGACAAAGAGGCTTAGCTACTTCTATTACTTGGATTTCAAAGCAGCCACTCCTTCACTAAAGCTGGAGGTGGGGAAAAAAGTTCTGTCTGCACTTGTTGAAAATGATAAGGTAGTTTATTGCTTGATTCGTAGATCTGGAACACTGGCAGCAAACCAAGTTGCAGGGAGGGAGCCGAGATTGCACCTTCAATGCCAATATCGTGTTATATTTTTAAGAGCTCAAGTCCTGCAGTTCTTGAATATATGTAAAATTACCTTGTTTGTTCCATGTGCTTTTTAACTTTATTATACCGTCCAGCTGTTAAGGTACTTTAAGAGGAACAAGAAACAGTTTACAAATAAACTGCATTTTGCGATGGGGTTTTCACCTAATCATCGCTAAGCTTTGTTTTATGTTTATCTGGCATTTTAATTCGGGGTGACTAAGTGACTAAGCGTCGGCGCTTGGTGCTTTCCTGCTGGGGCCATTTGCCCTCTCCAACCTTAGGAGCAGCCTTTTGATCCGGGCTGGGCTGCAGGGACGGGGCTGGGACTGATCCTTCCTCCTTAGCGGTTGGCGCTCCTGCGGGCCCTTCCCTGGGCGTGGGGAAGGCTGCGGGCTGTGCCACCCGTGACTGTCCCGTGGGCGAGCGGCCGGGAGGAGCGGAGCCGGGCGGGAGGCGCGGAGGAGAGCGGGGAGCGCTATAAAGAGCCGGGGCAGCGCCCGGGCGCTCCGGCCATGGCCAACGCGTCGCAGTGTCTGGAGGAGGGCTCGGGGCGCTGGCCGCCGCCGGCCGGGCCGTACAGCGAGGCGCAGCGCCTGGCGCTGGAGGAGCTGGTGGCGGGCGGCCCCGAGGCGCTGCGCGCTTTCCTGCGGCGGGAGCAGCTGCCGCCTTTCCTGTCGGAGCCCGAGGTGCAGGACATCGCTCGGGCCGCGCTGCCGCCCGCCGCGGGCCCGGAGCCGGCGGCCGAACCCTCGGCCGGGGCCTCGTCGCTCGACGCCTCGTCGCTCACCTACTTCCCCGAGCGCTCGGACCTGGAGCCGCCGGCGCTGGAGCTGGGCTGGCCGGGCTTCGCCAGCGGTGCCTTCCGCGGGCTGACGCGGGTGGAGGCGCATTTCCAGCCGGGCTGCGGGGACAGCATCTACGGCTGCAAGGAGGCGGTGCGGCGGCAGATCCGCTCCGCCCGGCAGGTGAGTGAGTGCCCGCGGAGCGCCCCGCTCCCGCCTGCGCGGCTTCCCGAGGCCACCTCGTCCTGCCCCGCTTCGCTGACTTTACACAACTTTCCGTTTCTAATTACTCTGCTGTTCCGTATCCTTTATGTCTTTTCCGTCATCTTTTGTAGTTATTTTTAAAGCAGGTTCATTATTTGCCAGCTTCCCCCCCCCCCCCCCCCCCATACTGCTGAAAACCGAGTTCGCGCTCTCCGGGTGCTGCTAAGTTCCCTCGGGGACCTGGCACCCGTGAGCGATACATCCCGAGCTCGCCCATTCCCGGCTCTTTGACAAAGCCATTGCTTCCCCATTCTGCGGAGGATCCACGGCAAAACCCTGGGGTTCAGCCCATGGGAAGATCTGTGAGGGTACGATCTGGCTCTCAAGGGATGTTTTACGCAGATCTTGACTTGAAATATGAGAATCTGAATATTAAGGCGAAAACGAACCTGACTTTATTTTAAACAGAGAGGTGAGATGTAAAGAGCAGTCAGACACTAGTGGTTTTGGGTTTTCTTACTGTTTATTTTCATATTTGAAAGTTGAAAGACTGGAAAACTGTAGCATTGGAAGTAAGCTCACCTTTTTCTTCTGGCCATGCTTTTGAGGAAAAGATATCTGTTCTCAAGAAGGAAAAACCCTCTTGCTTAGGAAGAGATCAAATTTGCCTAACATAGGGCAAAACCAGGGGTCTAGTTCTATCTCAGGGTGAGGAAGAATACTCTGAATCATAGAAGACTGTGCCATATTCCATAACCACCTGAAAAAGGCAGGGAGAATATTTAATTAAAGGCAGGGGGAATATTGAATTTGAAAGTCAAATTTCTCATGTACTATCTCCCTTGTGATGCTGTGCAAACAGCCTAATGGTTTCTTCTGAAACTCGTTTCAGATGATTGCCCTGGTTATGGATTCCTTCACAGATACTGATATCTTCACAGACCTCTTGGAAGCCTGTAGCCAACGGCAAGTTAAAGTGTATATCCTTCTAGATCACTCTTCATTTTCCCACTTTCTAAAAATGTGCAAGGATCTGGGAGTTGACCTTGAGCAGGAAAAGGTGAGCCTTGTCTTATTTACAGGGGTAGGGAACTGATCCTCTTATGAATATAACCTTTGAGCTGTCAAAAGAAGAAATTATTACACCTGCTGCCATGACTTAAAATGGGTGTTACGTAGCTCCAGCTCTATCCTGGAAGGTTTAACTGTTCTTACATAAGACAGCAATTAATAGAAAATCTGAAACCTTTGTAATTGGATGTTACAGCTACTTTCTGAGCACAAATACTAATTGAAAGTTCAAGGAAATGTAGGAGGAATGTCCAGTTTCTAAAGCATGACTGGAGTTGCTTGGGCTTGCCGAGACTTTGAAGGCTGAGGGAGAAGCAGGTTCTCAGGATTCTGTGGAATTTGGATCCTGATTATTAGGCGACAGGAATTTTCACAGTCACATTCTGCACTGTCAGTTCATGGGTATGCCCCTTAATGTTACCTCTTTGCCTACAAAAATCAGACAAAATCCTCACTTGGTTCCTAGTGGGTGACTCTTGTGCCAGTGTGCAGTCCATCAGGGATGGTTATTGCTGTGTTACTCCTTTAAATGCAGTCACTGAACTTTGCAGTCCACCTGACTCTTGCCATGTCTTTAACAGTTGATGAGGGTTCGGATTATCATGGGGAGCACATACTGCACCAGGTCGGGCACCAAAATCATTGGAAAAGTCCGTGAAAAGTTCATGTTAATTGATGGCATTAGAGTGACAACAGGCTCCTACAGGCAAGTACCAATTTCTTTCTCTTGCTTTACATTATTTCTCTCCATGGAAATGCAAACCAGCAATACTGCAGAATTGCTTTCCTTATCAGATTTTGTGAATGACATTTATCCTTAAAAGAGCCCACTGCTCATCGGTTGGGTTGTAAGAACAACATAACTAAATGTGATGAAGGAGAATTTTCAGTGAATACTTTCATTAGTGATTAGTTTGAATTAACTCATAATTTTCTCACTCTTCCTTTTCTAGTTTTACATGGACAGATGGGAAGCTGAACAGCAGTAACATTTTGATCCTGTCAGGCCCCACAGTTGCACACTTTGACCTGGAATTTCGGATTCTTCATTCACGGTCAAAGCCTATCAACCTCAAAGAGTTTTCCAGCTGCAAGAAGAACAGGGTGTGGGACCAGCTGTTCAGGATAACAGTGGCTTCCAGAGACGTGACCAGGGAACATTTCCTGAGAATGGAATTTTTGTATCTGAGAGCATTTGTAGGAGATCTGAAGAGGAAGAGGAGCTGGCTGCATGCCTCCAGGGAGGCCGTGTACTCCCCAAATAACACGATGCACACCTCTCCCCCGCTGACTAAGAGGAATGGCTCCCTGGTTATGAGGCCACACTGGATCATAGAGAGATGAACTGCATGTCCATGCAGAGCAAGAAGCAGAACCTCAGGAACCACGTCCATCCATTCCTGTCCAGCACTGTCTTGCAGTGTGTTTGTGAGGGCAGCTGGGAAAGAAACCTCAGACTGAGAGAAAGTGAAACTGGCATTGTGGCTTTGTTTGAAAAATACTATAAAGCCATTAATGACTTTTACTATTCTGTTACATCTTCATTTCTCAACCTCTTCATGCATGCTTTAAGCTGACAGGTTGGCAGTGTCATATCTCAGTAGCTCAACCCTTTTTATTTTAAAGAAATCTAGGTATTGAAATTCATATAGCTTGAAATTCTGTTCCAAGGTGAAAGCAGGCTCTGAAATCAGTCTTGGTGTTGTGTTGTACAAACTCTCCATCAACTAGTTCATGACATAGCAGGAGTAACCCTAATCTAGAAACCAGTAGGTCAGTACCACACTACTACTCCTCTAATGTTACATTTTCTTCATGTAAAGCTATGCTGGCAGGCAGAACAAGCTAATGTGTCAGCAAACAAGGCTTTAGCAGTGACTGAATTTCAAATGGCCTTTATATTAGACTGTTTGGATTGTTGGTCATCATGCAATAAATGTATGCAAGTGATAATATTCTAAAGGACCCACTATGTTTGTAGGAGAGCCATATGAGACCAATTCCTTGGCATTACCAGGCAGACTTTTTGTTTTCTTTGTGGCTGTTGCTGCTGTCTGATCTTGTGGGAAAAGCTGAGTAGATCTGAAATCTATGAAGCTGCTGCCTCTTCACAGAAGTCCTAATTCCACCAGAAATGCAATGACACAGAAGGCAGCCACAGAACCATATTTAAGGTCTCTTGGAAGCTCATTTTTTGAATGATTATTTTTTAATCCATTCATTTCTGGAGGGGGAAAAAAGAAAAACCCCTCAAATGAATAAGCTATCCTCCTGAACAGCTGCACATTGAGGTACTGAAGTTCCAGTAGCCTGCCATTGCAGATACCCATTAGTCAAAACAAAGATTTACCATTTCTCAATTGTTCTTGGGCTCTTCTATTGCAAAATACTTGACTATGTGCTTGTGTGCGTGTTTTGTGGGTTCTGGGCTTCAAAGGAGAAGGTTAAAACTTGGCAGGGGAATTTCACGTGGGTTTCAGCTAAGCAGCAGCAAGGTAACATTAAACTGGACAGATGGATCTTACAAAAATGGACATTGCAAAAATGGACTACTGATTAGTATGCAACTCATCTGGCTCCTCTTTCTTCTGCACTTACAATCATGGAAATGTAATCATTCTGGCTTTCCTAATCTGTAAATATTCAATAGTTTATAGCTTTGTACTATTAACTTCCACCCAGATGTAAAGAAGTTTGAAATATGTATTTTTATTCTTAGCTATATTTTCCATAAAGGCAAACCCCATACAGTGTTGAACTCTATGCAAAATACTGTTTGTGCAATCTTATTTTCATAATAATTGTCTGTATATATTTGCTCTGCAATCTTATTTTCATAATAATTATCTGTATATATTTTCTCAAGTTTAACTTTTCCATTTCGTTATTGATCTCATTACTTTAATAGGCAGCTCTTTCCATGTTGGATTTTTTTCTCAACAATTACTAATATATTGATGATACAAAATACTGTGAGTTGTGTTTATTTCTGGTAGTGGGGACTTAACATCCAAAGTACATTGAAAAATATACTTAGAACTTTAAGAACATCATAATTATAACTTAATTACCTCTTTTACATGTGGTTACTCAGCATAACAAGTGACCATGGAAGTAGAGTGTTGTGAGGTGTAGTTTGTGTAAATCACCATAACTGCACTGCTAGTGTGGGAAGTTATAAGAATATAAGATGTGAGTAGATTTTTATTTTCCCATAAGCATGAATATGTGACAGTATTACTAAACTTAGTAGAAGCAGTTTGGGCTTTCTATTTTTTAGATTTCCTTTAACTTCTACTTAATTAACTCAAAGCCTACATTAAGTTTGATTCAATAGTAACTTCCATGGGCGTATTTGTGGTTTAAACAGCCTGTAAGTAGCGTGTGGTGGGGCACAACTACATCTTTTCCTTTTAGTGTGATAATTTTCTTTCTTATCCTTCAGCTGCCCGGTGTAAAGGGCTACAGCTGTGGTGTGGAGTCATCCTTCACTGGAGAAGGAATCAGCGCTAATTAATTAATGAGCAGGGACTTTTGGGCAGTGATCTTTTGGTCCCATTAAATCCTATGTGCTCCCCCAGGTAACCACAGAATGGGTTGGGGTTGGAAAAGGCCTTAAAGCTGATCTCATCCTGCCATGGGCAGGGACACCTTCCACTATTCCAGAGTGCCCCAAGCCCTGTCCAGCCTGGCCTTGGACACTGCCAGGGATGGAGCAGCCACAGCTTCTCTGATCAGGGCCTCCCCTGGTCCAAATTCATCCCTCATTCCCTTACAGTCCACTGTTCCTCGGACAACCTCTGTAACGCTGCCTACCCACACACCTACAAGGCAGGTTACCAGACACTGGATGTTATTAAGTGCTGACAGTAACTCCGTAGTGTCCTAGTTGCAGTATTTGACAAAACTCAGCCCGTGGGGCTGTGAAGGAAGAAAGGCAGATCTGTTACTGAGTGCTGGCGATAACTCCGCTGTGTGTTGGTTGCAGTATTTGGCGATATTCGGCGCTGTTAGGGGCTGTGAGGGCAGATCTGTTACTGAGTGCTGGCAGTAACTCAGTGTTGGTTGCAGTATTTAGCGATATTCGGCGCTGTTAGGGGCTGTGAGGGCAGATCTGTTACTGAGTGCTGGCAGTAACTCAGTGTTGGTTGCAGTATTTGGCGATATTCGGCGCTGTTAGGGGCTGTGAGGGCAGATCTGTTACTGAGTGCTGGCAGTAACTCAGTGTTGGTTGCAGTATTTGGCGATATTCGGCGCTGTTAGGGGCTGTGAGGGCAGATCTGTTACTGAGTGCTGGCAGTAACTCAGTGTTGGTTGCAGTATTTGGCGATATCTGGCGCTGTTAGGGGCTGTGAGGGCAGATCTGTTACTGAGTGCTGGCAGTAACTCAGTGTTGGTTGCAGTATTTGGCGATATCTGGCGCTGTTAGGGGCTGTGAGGGCAGATCTGTTACTGAGTGCTGGCAGTAACTCAGTGTTGGTTGCAGTATTTGGTGATATTCGGCGCTGTTACGGAGCTGTGAGGGCAGATCTGTTACTGAGTGCTGGCAGTAACTCAGTGTTGGTTGCAGTATTTGGTGATATTCGGCGCTGTTACGGAGCTGTGAGGGCAGATCTGCTACCGCGGAAAGATTCTGTCTGTGCAACGCGGGGACGGGCCGCCAGGGGGCGCGGTCTCCATGGCAACGCGGCAGCGTCACGTGGGTGCCGAGCGCCGCTTCCGGCCGCCCTCTCACCCCAAGATGGCGGCGCCCGTGGGGCCGGTGAAGTTTTGGAAGCCGGGTGAGGGATGTGGGGGGTGCGGGATGTGCGGGTGCGGGTGATGGAGCCCCTCCGCGGGCTGGCCGCGGTGAGGGGTGCGGGGAATGAAGCTCTGCCGGCCGTGGTGAGGGATGTGGGGGACAGAGCTCCGACTTGCCTGGCCGTGGTGAGGGATGCGGCGAAAGCCGGCGGCGCTGCCCCCCTCGGCTTTTTGGGGTCGCTGGAGCATTTACAGTGAAGGGCAGCAAGGCTCTGAAGGGATTCGAGAACATATCTTATGAGGAGCGGCGGGGGGAGCTGGGTTTGCTTAGTCTCAGAAGAGGAGGTTTAGGGGTGACCTCGTCGCTCCCTACAATTCCTGACAGGGAGTGCTGAGGTGGGAGCCGGTCTCTTCTGCGATGTCTGCCGTGAGAGAACCGGGGGAAATGGCCTTAACCTGAGACACGGGAGATTCCGATTAGCTATTATAATTTCTTATTTCACTGTCCGGTGGTCAGGCATTAGAATAATTTGCCCGGAGAGGTGGTGGAGTCACCACCTCTGAAGGCTTTCAAGAAGCGTTTGGATCTGATGCGGGGTGCTGTGGTTTAGGGATTACAGTGGTGGTGCAGGGTTTATGGTTGGACTGGATGATCTTGAAGATCTTTTCCAAGCTTGATGATTCAATGAGGATAGGGGGAAATGGCTGTCCCCTCTCTGCCAAAGCCCAGGGGGTGTTTGTGGCTCCAGCTGGGTTCTGCCCAGTGTGGGACGGCAGGGGAGGGGATGGAGTGGATGGTTTGTGGGGTGGGTGTGTTGCCCTTTGCAGGGGTCTCCAGGGGATATGAAGTGCGCAGGGGAATCCCAAGGAGTTCCGAGGGAGGAGCAAAATCCTGGCCATGGGTGGGAATAGCCGTGGTTAATACCTGGGAGAGCAGCTCAGTGGAGAAGCACCTTAGAAACAATCACAGTAATTGTTGATTTGTGGTAGAAGTTCTAGTTTTAACAGTGGGAGAAGTGCAAGCAAGGAAATCCTACAAAACAGGGAATTCTCCTCTTTGCTCTCAGACTTTACTGGCTGAATCTGCAGCTGGAGATGACATATTCTGTTATTGAGATGAGTTTTTGTTTCTAGTTCACTTGTGTGATTGCACAGTTTCAGTTGTCAGTAGTTTTGTGATAATTTGCAGCAGGAATAAGTCAAGTTTCAGTTCCTAAGGTAAGTTCAGAGCTGAAGCGAGGGGCATGTTGTTTATTGTTAGGTAATATTTTGATTGCTTTCACAGAAAATAAGTGTTTTTTTTAAAAATATGCTGCCATCCATGATTCCTATTTGTATAAAACACATTTATTTTGGCTGTATTGTGATACACCAGGCAGAAGTGTGCTGTCCCAGTTAAAATTCACTCCTGTTGTGTAGGCTCGGAGGGTCCTGGTGTCAGTGTCTCAGAGGAGAGGCAGAGCCCTGCTGAGAGCAGCGCTGTCACTGTCATCTACAACCCTTATGCTTCCCTCTCCATTGAACAGCAAAGGCAAAAGCTGCCTGTTTTTAAGGTACAGAAGTTACTTTTGTTATATTAAATGTGTTGTAAGATGTCTGATTCTTGTGGCTTTTTTTTTTTTTGAAAGAGCAGTATAAAATCACTGTGCAACATAAATAATAATTTTATGGCTTTACTCGCTATTTGTTGGAATTTATTGCCCTGTTTGACAGCTGTAACTGACAATTCTAAGGGCTTTGTTGATGTATGTTACTTACTGTAAGCTGTACATGTCATTTATAGATTTTGAAGAAATGTTTAGCTTTTGGCAGTGAGCTCCATGTAACAAGAACTTCCTGTGTCTGCCAGATATGTAAATATTGCAATTTTAATTGTTTTCTTATTTTTGTATAATCTGCTTTTTCTGTTTAAATGCCATCTTCTCTTTCAGCTGAGAAATCACATACTTTACCTAGTGGAGAACTACCAGACTCTGGTGATTATTGGGGAAACAGGATGTGGGAAATCAACGCAGATTCCACAAGTAAGTGTTCTGTTTAGGTTGGTAAAATCAGGTCGTCCCTCAGGGGATTTTACATGGACTACTGAGCAGAACTAGGGAAAAATACAAAGTGTGAGGATGTAACCACGGCATGACCAGTGTCTCTCTTACCCCCACTGTTGTTTGCAGTACCTGGCAGAAGCTGGCTGGACAGCTGAAGGAAGAGTTGTTGGGGTGACACAGCCTCGTCGAGTCGCTGCTGTTTCAGTGAGTGTCCCCATCTTCCTGTTTGCATTATGACCTCCAGTCTATCAGCAGGGTTTGCTGAATAGCAGGAATCTGCATGAGCTCCTGAATGAATGCATGTTTCTGCTTATCTTTCTCTAAGAGCTGCTGGTGTTGCACACTGAATTCAACATCATTAGTGGGACTGGCCAAACATTCCAGCATTCCAGAATTGCAGATGTAGAAGCTTTGAAGTAAAATTGACTGATGTCAGCAGAACTGTGTAGAGAAGTTAGGGCTGAGCTGTGATTGACTCAGGACTAGAATTGTGCTTGTGTGACCCTCAACTTCTTTCACAAGGTGAAACAGTGATGTAAATCTGCATATAGTTATGCAGCCAGTGGAAGAAACAAGAGGCGATGTACCTCTTTCTAGCAATTTATAACTAGGTTTTTAGTCTTATTTTTCTGTGTTTTTCTTTTTCTTGTTATGGGGTGTGGGTTTCTTGGTTTCCCCTTGTAAAATGTCAGGCAGAAGAAGAAACAGTTTTATTGTGAGAAATTTTTGCATATGCTTATTATATCTCGGAGAGCATAACATCATCTGGATGTGCTGTCAGGGGGAAAAGGAGATGCTGAGGGCAGCCACTTCTCCTCTCTGGTAACAGCATGCACAGAAAGCATCCAGTGCTCCTTTGTCTTCACAACTGCTGCCAGGCACTGACTTGGGTGAAGCTTCTGCTGCAGCATTCTTTTTATACAGAGAACTGAGGTGCCATTTTATAAACCTCATTTTGCCTGTTCTCTATAGTGTAGTAAATGGTATGTACAACATGCCAGCATCTACCTCAGTAAATACTGTAGGATCCAGTATTCTTTGACCAGATCCAGCCTGGTTAAGGTAACAGTCTCTAGCAGTGCTCTGCATCTTGTGCTTTGGGCAGTCTGCCTGCAGTGTCCTCCCTTTTCTCCTTCATAGGGCATCCAGCTGACAGAGCACAAGTTCTACAGGAGATGTTGTGAGTGCTGCAATGATTTCTCACAGCAAACTCACTTCTCTTTTCCCTTTCATGTCTTACTGCGTCATTTTAAGGCCTAAAATAGAAAGATGATTCCATTCAGGCTTAGTACATGGACACAGCAGGATTTTTCTTTAAAACTGTTGTTGTAGACTGCCTGGACTGTGGCTGTTACAGGAGATGAGAAATATAACTGATGATTTATTGCTCTGTCTTGAACTGGAAATGATATATTATGTTAATATGAGACTTATCTGCTCTCCCATCTAGACCATGGGGGTTGTTAGAAATAAAGATAGGTAGTTGCAAAGATATAAGGCATAGCTTAGAAATTCCTATACTTTTGCTTGCATTATCCAGACTGACAATTATCCTGAATTCTTGGGCTGAAAGTGGGGTGATAAGATTCCAACTGAAATTGTGAATTCACTGCCTGTAGGTATGGGTTAGAGTGTCACTCAAATGACTGACAGACAGTAACTTGTTGGAATTCTACAGGGACTAGTTTGTGTTGTGGAGTTTTATTGTATCTTTAGGTGTCTTTGTAGTTGGAATGACACAAGGCTGGAGTGTGCTGAGCTGTTTCTTGCTTATGAGGATCTCATTTCTCAGGTTGCAGGCCGAGTTGCTGATGAAAGAGGTGCAGTGCTGGGACATGAGGTTGGATATTGTATCCGCTTTGATGACTGCACAGACCCACAGGCTACAAGAATTAAGGTGAAACACCAACAATGTGTGGTTACTCTGAAGGGATTAGTTGAAACACTTCAAGTGCTTTTGCAAAATTCATAAGAACCTTGTGATGCCCAGTCGAGAGAATAGGTAACGTTTCAGTTTCCCCGGTGGGTACCCCAAAACTGTGCTTGAAATGCCTGTGGCAATCCAAACCTTAATAAAATGTGTACCTGCTCTATTCTGATAGTCTGACAAGCACCATTTCCAATCTAAGGGACAATTTCAAGGTATGGCAAGCTGTTGGTACAGTACTGGTGTGACCTGTGTGTCACTCAAAGTCATAGAGAAAGGCTGCAGTGAATCACAGATTAAAAGTATCCTCCCCTAAAGATAGATTTTGATTAAAGGCGCAGATAAACCCCAAGATGAGTAGGCTGAGACATAATTTGGTGGATTAAATAGCAACATTACAGCTGCTCTTCAGTGCTGTGAGCAATGTTAGTGTTACTTGTGTTCCTGCAGAAGAGGATTTGCTTTAGTTGTGCTGGAATAGCAGTGATGATGAATGAGACAATTTGCCTCGTGATTTTTTTTTTTTTCAGAGGCTGGTATTCCTTTTACAGTGAAAGAAATGGAGATGTTTGTTCATTAAATAGAGCTGAATTTAATTTTTTTAAACATAATGATTATTATTCATTTAGAGTTGGAAATTTGGAGGGTTTTACCATCAATTCTTGCTTCTTTCAAGACCACAGTTGCAGTCACAGTCTAATTTGATAGATCATTAGAAAATTAAAGGCAAGGAAACATTCAAGCAAAAGCCTAGAAAATTATCTTTAAAAATCACAGTTAGTTGAGATTATTTGATAAGGATGTTTTTACTTTGGTTTTTTTTTCATTCACTTCTAGTTTCTAACTGATGGCATGCTGGTGAGGGAAATGATGGCTGATCCTTTATTAACAAGATACAGGTAAGAAAACATGGAATGAGTGCTTGCTGAAGTGCAATTTGGTAAAAATTGCTTTTTTCAAGCTATTAGATAGCAGTTGTTATTAGTGGCTATTATAAATTAAATACTAATAAAGTGAGAATTATTGTAGAAGTCTGACTTCTTTATGTTGTAAAAACAACGTTGTTAGCAACAACATGTTGTTGTTAGTTGATCATTGCAACACCAAAACCAACAGGGTTTGATGCTGTAGTTTTGAGACAAAAGCTAAGGGGGCCTTATGGATTGTCTGAATTGTTTCATTTCCTAATTTTAACTGATTTTTAATTCCTTATACGAATAAAAAAATTAACAACAAACAGGCTTTTCTGATATCCAGAAAATCTATGCAGTACTGTAAACACCGACTTGTTTTCTTCTACCCCTTTCCAAAAACTAGCCTGAATAGAGAACAGTGTGTATATCCCTTGTGATATCAGGTACATTTTTCTCCCTGCTCCATTGCTGCAAGTTTTTTTAACTTCCCCGGTTCTGTAAGAGGCTGTGAACAGTAATAATGCAGTAGCAGATTTCAAATAATGGTGTTTCTAGGAGACAGGGAGACACTGATTCTAGTGTCAGTCAAGTAATTTCTGAAACCTTGCCTTTCTGCCTTTTTCACAGTGTCCTCATGCTGGATGAAGCTCATGAAAGGACTCTTTATACTGATATTGCCATTGGCTTGCTAAAAAAGGTAATTCTTTTTTAATTCACTGTACTTGTGTAATTTTAATTTGGTAATTTTAATACAGTTCTCTGTCGCTGTTTTAATTTCCATCCTTTTCATTCAACCTCTGATCCTGATGGCTGGTAATTGAGGGAGTGTGATTGCTGCTTCCTCATTTAGAGAGTGTGATTGCTGCTTCCTCATTTATCCTGCAGCCCATTGTACATACCCAGCTATTTACTTTGGTCATTTGACATTCAGGATCCTCTGCTTCTTCCCCCTGATGCTGAAATCTCTCCTTAGCTGTTGATTCTGCTGCTGCTGATCCTGTGAAGTGATCTAACAGGGGCTTGTTGCTGACTTTCCATCTACTAAAGATCTGTCTCCCACCAGAAATTAAGAGTAGATTAAGATAACTGACTGAATGCCCTTAAAATAAATACATAAAACTCCAATTGAGTTCTTGCACCTGTGGGGTGATATGGCTGCTTCATTCACCATCTGTCTTGTAGTTTAAAGTAGCTTTACAGACAGGTTTCTGGTCATTTGGATTCTCTAAATCTTGGTTCTGGTCCTCAGAGAACAGTTTTAACTCTGGATATTGTTGCTCTCTTTCCCAGGTTCAGAAGAAGCGTGGGGATCTTCGCCTGATTGTGGCTTCAGCCACCTTGGATGCAGAGGTACAGCTCAGAGATTTGGGTTGAAATAAAGTGACATTAGGTGGCAGCTCCACTGCTATTTATGTACAGCTTTCTTCTGTGCTGCTTGTGAAGAATTGCTGCTGCTGGAGTGGTGGCAGGAAAAAATCTGCTGTAGTTCAGTTGCTCTGTTTGGTTTTCATGTTCTATTAGCAAACTGTTTTGGATGTGAATTTAAAGATTAATCTGCTTTTTATATAGTGATATCTTTTTTCTCTTTATTTGTGTTCTTTATAAAAATATGTTCTCTGGGCTTAATTTATTAAGAGGCTTTGAGTTAGCTCAATTTGCTGATAGAAATAATCTGAGGCAACTATAGACAAGTAAAAATAGGTGATAAATGAATAGATTTAATTTCAGTGAGATCTTACTAGATTCCTGATTGACTCATGGCCTGTGGACACTTATACAAACCTAGTAAAAACATCATTAATTTAGATTTGAGTAGGAACAGCAGAGGGGCTCTCTTAGAGCCAAGCAGTGTTTCACCCAGCCCTGTGTTCTGCTTGTAGCAGCAGCAACAGGAGATGCTGTTTAGGGAGAGCACGTGGGCCTGTGCACCTGCTGTGGGTGTGTTCTGTCTGAGCTGCCTCAGCATCTGCAGTAGTTGTAGTACAGGTATTAGTCAGCACCTTCCTGCTGCTTCCCTCTACGATGTGTTTATGGACCTGCTGTTTGTTAATTTGTCTTTGAATGTGCAAGTCTCCAGGACACCATGAGTAATTTTCAGGAGTTTGCCACCTGCTATATAATGAAGTACTTGGTCTAATTCTTTCAAACCTTTTAGTTTCATCAAGGGTCTCCCAGTTCTTGTACTGGGGATTTGTGTTTTAAAAAAACCACCTTCAAAACCAGTTTTACATTTACTTTGTCATCTTTGATTCTGTAAACCTCAGCTGTGTCTTCTCAACCTTGTGCTCCCCAAGCATAGCCTTTTCAGTCTTTGCTAATATGGCAGCTGTGCCATCTCCTATATCGTGTTCATTCCTCTTCTCCACTTTTCCTGACTGCTCCATCCTTAATAAGATGTGGTGGTGAGAGCTTGCACTGAAGATGTGGGCACATGGATTTCCTTTAGTGACAGGTGCCATATGCCATGAGTGTTTATAGTGTGCTGTTCTTTGATAGTGTTTGCACTGCTGTACGCTCTGTACATTATAATGCAAAAATTTTAACTGCCAGAAACCACATTTCAAAGAGATGACAGTTAATCTGAAATGAGTTAATATGAGCAAAATGATTGGTGTGACTATATAAACATTTTTTTTAATACAGAGGGTTGATGGTTATCTCTACAGTGCTCATAAAACTTGAGATGAATTGTATGGGTTTTTAAGTTCTGTCTTTTGCTGTTATTTATTGAAAATACTTCATGACAACAAATCTAAATTTATGAAGGTTTGTCACAATGCATAAATCAAAAGCTTTCATAAATCTTGCCTAACTCTGCTTTTACAAAGTGAGATCTTGGTGTTCAGTAAGGGCTGTAAAATTTACTTGCTTGTTAAAAAATGGATGAGAATATGCAGGCCCTACACAAACCTTTTTGCACCAATTATTTCAAAGTTTTTCTTAGCTTTGACTTTGATCCAGTTAAAAGTTTCTTCCTCTTCTTTTTCCAACTGTATCAGCTGATATAATTAATTTTATTTCCCTTTCTAATCTTTACTTCTCAAAGTAATAAACATGCAACACTATTTGTGCTAAATGCCTGAACCCCAGACAGAATAGAAGGCAACAAAATCAAACTTGCACATTTTTTAATTGACACTGTCAAATTGATGAAGTAAACATCCAAGTAGTAGTAATTTAACTTCTTCATTTCTTTAGGTTTTTCTCTGCATTCTTTGAAATGTCAAACTGAAAGTGTTTGTTTTTATTTTAATGTAGAAATTCAGAGATTTCTTTAATCAAAATGATACCGGTGACCCCAGCAAAGACACCAGTGTGATCCTTACTGTCGAGGGGAGGACGTTTCCAGTGGACATCTTTTACCTGCAGAGGTGTGTTCCTGTCAGGTCTGGGCAGTAGTGAGGCTGTGCAGCTGTGCTGTCATTTTGTCTAGGTTAGAGCTCTGGTGTCTCAAAGCTGCTGGAGGGGAGAAGCCTGTACCTATTTTTCTGCTCATGTCTCTGCTCTTTTCTCTCCTCATAGCCCTGTTCCAGACTACTTAAAATCAACTGTGGAAACTACAATGAAAATTCACCAGATGGAGAGTGATGGTGATATACTGGCATTTTTAACTGGCCAGGTATAGACATAAGCAAATTTTTTGTTGTTGTTGTTTTGTTTTTGTTTTTTTTTTTTTGTTTTCCAGTGCTGTATTGTGAGCAAAACAGCCTCAGTCTCCTGGATCTTCCCTTAGTTGTGTGTACTTTATTTTCAGTGAAGATGACAAACATTTCTGTATTAATGGGAGCAAAATGAGGCCAGCCTCAAAGATGTGAAGACAATATATGGCCTGAATTTATCAAAGCTAGTAATGGATGATAGTTTTTGTCATTTAATTCTGTATTTTCTCAGCCTTGTTAGTGAGTGGAATATTGTGTGGTTTGCTGGTGCAAGTCACACATACTCAGCTGTTAAATTGACAATGAGTCATCATTAATAGTTAAGGCAAATGGAATTTCCATTTGTTAGGCTTAACATCTGAAGTGTTTGACAGAAAAACAAATTGCCATGAGATCAAAATGTACTGGTCTCTTCTGTTTATTTATGCTTGTCAGCTCACTTTGCAGCTGGGGAGAGCAAATGGGAGGCAATTCATTTCTCCAGTGAGGAGCTACCTTGAAGAGCTTCAAAAACATCTTGCATATTTTCAAAAGCAGTTCTTCATCTCCTTTATTGATGTAACTTTGGAATAATGATTTTGGTATTTCATGAGGCAATGTTTGAACATTTTGTTTTCTGTCATTGAGTGAGATGCCACAGCTGAGATTAAACATGAAGTTGAGCAAGAGGTGTCAGTGCTGTTCCTGTGCCATTCCTGATCCAGGCCCACAGCATTCTGCACTGCCAAAGTATTTTGGCCTCCCATTTTGCTCTCACCAGTTGAGATAGACAGGAAAATTAACCTGCTTCCTCCTGAGTTTGGTTCAGTCCTTCTGTGATTTTTCTCATGTGTTTGTGGTATGACATTGACTCAAATAACAGTGAACACAAACATGTGTATAAAGCTTTACTTATAGCAATTTATCTTAAGAATATTACAGCATGGAGCAAGCTAGTCAAACTCCTGGAGTTTGGACAATTGCAGTGGTATTATTTGGTGCAGTTTCTGTATCTGGGTGACAGAAATGTGCTGTTGAAGTGCAGCCTCTCTCATTGTGTGCCCTGTGCTGCTCTGGCTCCAGGAGGAAGTGGAGACTGTTGTTTCCATGCTCATAGAACAGGCTCGGGCCCTCGCTCGCACCGGGATGAAAAAGCACCTCCGAGTTCTCCCCATGTATGCTGGGCTGCCTTCTCCTGAGCAGCTGAAAGTGTTTGAGAGAGTCCCTCACACTGTCAGGAAGGTGAGCTCTTGTGTCTGTCTCAATTCCCACCCCCCAGAAGGGTGTCTACAACACACAGGTTGCATTTATCAGGTTCACATTATGGGACTATTGCAAATGCTGCTTTGAGTGAGGCTTTCTGCATCTCCCATCAGTGCCTGTCAGCTTTCAAACTGGGAACCAGGAACACGTTCCCTGCCTTCCCTTTTAGCCTTTGATCATTCCTAGACATGTCAGTTCCAACTCTCCTGTCTGCCTCATCAACTCTGCAATTTTTAAGTGTCTCCATGCAACTTTGCGTTTGTCTGCAACTTCTTACACTCTGAACTCCTCTGCTTTTACCTTTTCTTTCTTTTTGTGATCTAAAAGTCCATGATTGTTTTCCACCAGTAGTGGAAAAATGACTGACAGAGTGGGTAAGTGCTGTATTTTCATCTAAGGAACAAGTTCAAACTTAATTGATTTTAGTGGGGGAAAAAAAAGCTTAGTTTTGACTTCTGCAAGTCTTATTTGGACATTTAATGTCAGAGAAGTATATAATTGGATGTGATTAGTGCCTTTTGCTTATGCAGAGCCTGTGTTGAGGCTGAAATAAGCTGACAAAACTACACCAAGGTGACTTGTTATCCTTGTACCTGCTGGGGTTTGACAAGCAAAATTGTTCATCTGGCATTGAAGAACATTTCATATAGATACTTCTCTCCAGGATATGACAGTAGTCAGTTAACTTTCAAAATTTTCTTTTTAATTTCAGATGAAATAAGCATCAGATGTCCCACTGTTGTCTGGGAACAAATATTTTTTTTAATATTTTAGGGCATACATAGATTAGTGAATCCCTGCAGGAGTGTTGAATGTGGAACTCTTTATCAGTTCTGTTCCCCTCCTATCCCCCACCTCATTCCAGTGTACGAAGAATAGTTCAGTGTAACTGAGAAGCAGAAAGAAAATATTCTTGATTTGCAGTCAGTTAATCTTTTTCTCTGCAAACACTGCCAATGATTCTCTCTGCAAACAATGCCAAGCTCTTTTATGAAGAGAGAATAAATTTGAATAAGAAAGTGATAGTGAAGCTGTGAGAACTGCTGTGCAAACTGGTCTTGAAATACCAAGTTGACAGCTCCTTCTGCTGCTTGTAGGGTATCTTTTAGTGCTCCTGAGTGTGTCCATGGCCGAGATGTCTCACTGGCTGATTTGTGGTCACTGAGGCTGGGCAGCTCACAGGATTCTCTCTGTTCCTGTGCCCGCAGGTGATCGTTGCCACCAACATTGCCGAGACCTCCATCACGGTGCACGGCATCGCGTTTGTGATCGACTGCGGCTTTGTGAAGCTGCGTGCCTACAACCCCAAGACGGCCATCGAGTGCCTGGTGGTGGTGCCGGTGTCCAAGGCCTCGGCCAACCAGCGGGCGGGGCGCGCCGGCCGCAGCCGCTCCGGAAAGTGCTACCGGCTCTACACAGGTCAGCAGTGCTGCCCGGGGAGCCTCCTGCTGCCTCCTCACTGCTGTTCATTGTGCTGCCAGATTGAGGAGGAAGAAAGAACAAAAATTCCCTTTGTTGCTCCTCTGGCGTGTTTAGAAATAGCTCGTTCTTATGTGCTAGGTGTTAGGAACGGAATCTTTTTGTGAAATTGGGCAGAGTCAGCAACTGCACACATGAATTGTTAATGCAGCTCTTAAAGTGGTGAGCTTATTAAGAAGTTTGTTCTTTAAGGATTTTGGTTTCTGAGCAGTTTCAGTTTATAATACTTACTTGCTCTCTTCTCTGACTGAAGTCTTCGTAGACCCTGCATACAGAAGAGCTCTGGAAATCCTTTTGATAACTCAGAGAAAACTTTGTGTCTCTTTTTTTCCTAGGAATAGCTGCCAACCCCAAATTCTTCCCTTGAATCAATGACCCTGGCAGTGCACAAAAAATGCTGTTATAAATAAATCTATTGGCCACCTCACACTGTCCAGAGAGCTGTAATCAAAATGTCTGTTCTCAGCTGCTTAATGAGAAAAGGCTTTGCAGCTGAACACTCCCATTGCTGATGGGCTTGAGGTCCCCTCCAGTTTTACTGGAGCTCTGAGATGTTGGAAATGAAGCATTTTCCTTTAAAATGTGTATGTCCTTGCCAGCAGTTGCCACCTTAAACCAAGCCATGATTTATGCTCTGAATTTATACCTATCCAGTAAGAATCAGGAGACAATATGTACTACACAATATCCCAAGTTTATGTAGCTTTGTGAGTGTTTTACTGGAGAAACCATGACTGCACTGAAGATATTTTTGTGTGCTCAAAAGCTGGTCTAGGGAGTGCTTTAAGAAGTGTTTTAAAGGAGGAAAAAATAAAAAAGAAAATAAGAAAGTGCACAACAGTGCAAAGAGTGAACAACAACAGAGAAACAGCACTGTCTTTGTCCTAGGGAAGGTTTGAGATAGTAAAGAATTCTGTAGAAATGAAAATAGTTTGGGTGAAAATAATGTAGAATGTGCCTTTTTTTTTATTGCGGAACAGTTGTTAGTGGAAGGTTACAGGGATTTTATCCTTAGATGGAGTATTTTTCCAGACTTGGACTTTATAGTGAACGTGATTTTAAAAAGGCCTTGTTAAAGAAATTGTTTTTCCATCCTTAATCTTTATTTAAAATACATATCTTAAAACTCCATTTGTTTGAGTCTTTACAAAAATAGTGTTCTTGTAATGAAAGCATGCTGCTTTGGAACTTTCCCATGTCTCTTAAAAAAATGCTTTTTTGGTAGTATTGCACCCTGCCTTTTATTTTCTGACAAAAATGTTTAACAGAAGAGAAACAAAACATTTCCAGATTTCAAATTGAAATGTGGGTGGATGAACTACAGAATCAGCACTGTAGCCAAAACCATTGAATTTCTATTTAAATAAAAGTAACGTAAAATACAGTAATTGGAGACAGATCATCTTTTAACACCTGTTAAGTATCCATATCTGATAATTTAAAGTTGAAATGGGTATGATTTTTCGTGGTGCTTGCACAGAGTGGGAGTTGAAGCTCAGTCTCCCGTTGTTTTTCTCTCCCCACAGAGGAGGACTTTGAGAAGCTGCCCAAGTCCACGGTGCCGGAGATGCAGCGCAGTAACCTGGCCCCTGTCATCCTGCAGCTCAAGGCTTTGGGCATTGACAACGTGCTCAGGTTCCCCTTCCTCTCGGTGAGTCCCAGCTCTAAAGGCTGTCACCTTTCCCTGGGCTGAAGAGACATCAGGAGGTGACTTGGTGGTAGCCCACAACATTGTCCTGCTGGTGTGGAAAGCTTTGTCCCCTGTCAGGCAGCAAAGTGTGGTCCTGGCAACCAATAGTGCAACTGATGTTTGTGACCACTTAGAAACAATCATTTATATTCCAGAGTTTGATGTTAAAATTGTTGAGAAGTCAGGAAAGTCTTAAAAAGACAAACTCTGAGGTTCTGTGGAATTGTAACTGCAGTCCCTTTGCACTGAATTTATGAAGAAGGAAGAGTGTGAGACCTCTTTCTTCATTTTGCAGCAGAGAACACGTAGTTAAGGATTTTGCAAAAGTGGAAGATCTGTGAACTCATGTTCTATGCTGAACTCATGATCCATGCTGATAACTTCAATCAATGCACGTTTTCTCTTCACAGCCACCCCCTGCACAGTCCATGGTGCAAGCTTTAGAGCTGCTGTATGCTTTAGGAGGTGAGATTTTAATGCTTTACTTGATTTGTAGCTATATTACCGGAGTTGTGAAAAAAAATTGTAATCTGTATTTGATGGTTGGATGGACATTAATAAAATTTGCATTTAAGAACTATGCTTTGAGAAAGAAAGAGAAACACAGCTGTGACTGGTGGAAACTTTTTGTTGGTGGGTTTTTAAAGAGTACCTCAGTCTCTTCTGGATTTACTTTCTTTTCTTTTGGTTATTTCAGACTGGTAAGCAAGCAAACAGCAGCAATAGAGTTTAAACTAGAATTTAACTATTTAGGTTGGGTAAATGAGTATTTCATAGCTATCTTATCTGTATTTCCTTGGAATTTCATGGGAGGAAACCAGCTATTTGTCCTTGCTAGGAACAGGACTCTGAGTTGATGGGAGTGTTTATTCCCTGGCAGATGCTCTTTGTGCTCCTTCAGTCCTTACAGAGTGGTATGAAGACAAAAATGGAGTTTGGACACTAATTAGACCAGTAGAGGAATTAGACACTAACTTTACCTGCATCCAGTTAGATAAGTTGTTACATACCTAAGACTTGGTGTGGTGGTCTTTTATTTCATGTTACTGTACCAGTGATGGAAACATGCAACACTTGCAGGTATAAACAGAAAAAGTTGTAAGTAAAGGTTCTACTTCAATAACCCAGAATTTGTCAAGGCTGATAGAATTGCAACTTTGTTCCTTAGTGGGACTTGAAAAAACCTAGTGTGTCTGTTGTAAATTTTCCTGTTAACATGTTGCAGTCATTATTTGTTTTTGCTGTGTGTGTGCTGGAACTCTGCCTCAGCCTTTTGAGTCAAATGTGATTCCTGAATTTGGGAGAGGTCAGTCCCTGGAGGCTGTGCATGAAGCCCCACAGAGAGTGTGATGGTTTTCAAACTGCCTCCTTGCTATGATTTTGAAGGTTTGACTGACAAAAGTCATTGAGAGCTAATTTAATTACAATTTTTAAAATCCAGTCAGTTCTCTGCTGTGGATGCTGGGTGGGCTGTGGCTGAAAGGCTGCACCTGCTGTAGTGTAATGCTCTTCGTGCTTGTGCTGTTGGTCCTGCAGCTGAGGCAAAGTTCAAACACACAGCAAGTCAAACTGTTCTGATTCTATTAGCTGTGATTACAGGATACAACCACTAATAAAAACCCCTGATCATCCCTAAAAGCAGCACATTTTCTCCTGGATGAACTGGAACTCTGTTTCTCAAGGCAGTGTGTGTGTTTCAGTGCACAGCTTGCTGGCTTTGCATGCTTTTAAATGCATGCCACTTGCAAAGACTCTGCTCTAGTTTTCATATTGAACTTGCCAGTTATGGACAAGTCAACAGACACATACAAACTGGTAACAAAAAGATTAATCTGACAGATCTTGAGAGCATAATTCAAAGTACTTTTCTACTATTTAGCTACTTAAAAGAGTATATTTTTAAAAATTCTGTTCTCTGTGTTACTAATCACAGCTTGTTCTCCAGTTCATTGGAGTCTGAACAACACTGTTGGCATATGGTTTAGTTTCAGGTGATTCTGTGAGGAGCAGGGACTTGGACTTGAGCCTTGTGGGTGGGCCCCTTCCAACTTGAGGTAGTCTTTCATTCTAAGTGTGTTCATTCTGGTTTTATTCATTATGCTGCTGTTGGATACTTTTAGCACTCAGATCACACTGTAGTAATATGTTGTCATACACAGTTTTCAATTCCTTTTTGTGTGGTGAGTGGGATGCCTGCTCCTTAATTTTGTTTATAGGAAGAACTGTTACATTTGTTGAGTTTTTTTGACAGCTGTTTAATATTTTTGAATGCAACAAGCTAAACAAAACAGAAACTTGATGTGAGGCCAAGTAATCAAAAGTATGCTCTGTTTAACTTTAGCTCCTTGTTTGTAGCTAATTCAGAGTTGACAATATTTGCTCCCTAACATAAACATGAGGCAGCACAAAGGAGATTGTGTAAGTTTTAGAAGCTTCCAGAGGTTTGTGGCTGTTTTTAGACCACTCACAGATGCTGTGCTGTAACTTGTGGCAGTCTGCTCTCTTTTTATTCTTGTGGAGCTGTAACTCTGCTTGGCCAGGATTTTGCCCTGTGCTGGTTTGGTTCCATCTCACAAGGAGGGTTTCAGTTAAGGCACTTGGTTCTTGGCAACCTCTGCAAGCTTGGAACGAGGGCCTTCACAGTGGCTCAGGAACGTGTTTGCAAGGATGAATTCACAGCCAAAACCACCTTAGGGAAATGGAGAGGAAAGTTCAATAAACTCCCTGATTAGCTGGGTGATGTTTTGGCAGAAATGTTCTGCTCATGTCGAGCTTCAAAGAGCTCTTATTCTCTTGGCTGCACAGCTTTGTAGCAGAACAAAGAAGTGCTGATCTTGGTGTTTCAGATGGAAAGAAATGTCTGTGCTTGTGTGTGATACACGGATTTACTCTTTAGATTTTGCTGAAGTTTAAGGTGAAGTTAAGTTTCAGGTGGTTTATTACCAAGATTTTATATAAGGTGCAGAGGTGAAGCTGCCCAAGCATTTGCAGATTAAGTGAGGGTTAAATTTCTCTTACACAAGTAGGAACATGAATTTCATCACTGGCATTGCAGTCCCATGCAAAAAGGCAGTTTGGGGTCAGGCCCCTGCTGTGCCAGCGTGGTGCCAGCTTGTGCAGGGCAGATGCTCCTAATGCTGATAGCTGTGTTGAATAAACACCTCACTGTTTGTAGGATTATTTTTACAGTGGTGCAAACTGATTGCATCACAAGTATCTCTCCTCAGCCTTCTCCTTTGATGCCTTTTTGAGAGTCTGAATTGTCAGTTGGAGTTTATTGGTTTTAAGCATAATTTAAGAGGTAAATAAACAGGCAAAAAGTGGCTGTGTTTTTAGCGTTGTTTCACGTCTTTGTTCAAGATTTGTTTGTGAGTTGTCACCTATCAGAAATAACTGCTCTACCTAAGTTTAAAAAGGATAGTTTTAATCCCTCAGTCTATCACACACTAGTGGTTGTTATGTGAAACATTTTAGTGCCGTGGTACTTGAATAATCTCTCCTGAGCACATTTAAAATTTTTGTAATCTCTTTTTCTAAGATCTTTAATTTCCTGTATATATGTGGATTCGGTGGTTGCTTCCAGGATTATTTGAAGGAAACTTTCACCTATTCTAAAGTAGTATCCATTGCAGGCTATATTCAGGCTTATTTAGAAGTAGATCTGTGCACAACACATATATAGATCATGCAAAATTGTATTGATATTTGTAGGATGCAGCAGAAGCCAAAGGATTTCGGCTTGATGCACCTGTAGAAAATGGTGCATAAATATATGGAAATTTCTTCTTTTTCCTACTTAGAAATGCAGTTGTCTTTCTGTAGATGAAAGCCTATTTAAGCTGTTAGTTGTGGTAGAACTTACACTTCTCATATGGCACTAGTCAAATGAAATCTATCATACCTTAATTTTTGCAGGTGCTCTGACTTTGTGTTTAAATATATTAGTTCACCATTGCACAAAAGCTGCCTTTGGTACCTGTTTCTGAGGAAAACACTGTGACATTATATGAAAAGCTGGTAGGTTTTGTTGGACAGTGTAGGGGTGTGTGAGTGAATTACTACTTTGTCATGAGCTGATAGCATATCAAATAATAAAATAAACGCTGGCTGCAGGGATCTGTGGATTCAGATATGCTGACATGAGTTACAGGAGATCTCATTCCTAGACCTGATTTGTGGTTTTGCTTTTCTCTGTGAAACAGAGCTGCAGTGCAGCTGTGGCTTTGTTACCACCACGCAGTCTGACAAACAATGTGTTTATATAATGGGAGAGCCGTGGTTGTGTTTCCTCAGGTCGCTTTGCTGTGGGTGGTTATGCAATCTGCAGTGCCCCAAAGTCCCATTCCTGGGCTCTCACTCACTCCTGCTTGAGAAGCCTTTCTCTTGTGCTTTATCTCTCTGTCATACCTCATACAACTTGGCCTCTTGAAATTTTCTCTATCAGTTTTTACTCATTGCTGCCTTTCTTAGCGAGCTTTTTTTTCTTATTATTGTCCCCTGTGTGTAGCCGTGGAAAGGGGTTTTAATCCTTTAAGTGTGGCAGAAATAAGATGCACAGCTACATGGTCGTCTTTCATGACAGGAAGAAAGAGACAAGTTTATTTAGAAACACACTTGGTTTTATAGCATGACTTACAATTCCAAGAGTAGAGAAAAGGTGATTGGTTCAGAGAGAAGACACCCCATTGCCAGGGCCTGGTCACACACCACAACAGGTGTTTTATCCTGTTATTAAATTTTTTTTTTATTTTAACCAAATTATTACTTTGGGAGAAATTCTCCCTAGCCTTGAGCTGGACCAGCTTATCGGCTGGGAACAAAGCTAAAAAACTCCAGCCTAGAATATTATTCAGGCTGTAATTTTCTTACTTTCTCAATATGTGTCCTACACCTGTTTATTGTATTTTTAAAATTCTATGTCCTCTTGCAAAGGAAAGGCTTTTCCATTTAAATCTTTCCCTGAAATCTCAGCATAAAGCTCAAGAGTTCGACTGTGACCTGGTGCTTTGCATGGGTCACCCCTTGCTGCAGGGGTTTGACTGGAGGGAGCCAGAGCTCTGAAATGCTGAATGCTCAGGGAGAACTGGGCATCACAGGTCAAGGTGCCAGGCCTCCCTCCTGTGCCATCTCCAGGGAAAAGGCTGCAGCTGGAACATGCCTGGCAGTTGAGTGGTTGATACAGGAGGCAGATTATGTAGAAAACCTTCATCAGCTGTGCATCTCTTGCTTAGATAAGAATCAATTCTTTTTCTCCACGACCTAAGTAGATGTGCTTAGAAAAATGACATCCCACCATCTGCAGAGCTTCCTGTTTCTACAATAATGCCTTGTTTATCCCCATTTTCATTCTCTTCTGCTTTACATCCCCATGAACAAAGATGTTACTAAATGTTTAAAATGGAGATCAGAGGTCTAACAGCTAATATCCCCTCTGGCCATGGCATTGATTTGGGCTGCAGGTTTTTTAAATTATTGACAGTAACAATGAAACTTGGTCAAAATTTAAAAAACTTGTGTGTTCAAGTATTTTGAAAAAAAAATTCTGGTGACCCATGGGAGAGTAAATGGTTATCATGGATTGCCCTTAAGCTTTGTCTAATACACATTCAGCAACTCTCAGGTGCAGTTGCTATATTTTAGCTTGTTTTTCTGCTCTTTAGTACAGTTTAAGTCTAGAAGAAGCTTTGCTGTGCTATTTTGCCTGTGTCCCAGCTACATTTCTTCATGTGCTGCAGGTTTGGATATGCACTGCCGATTAACAGAGCCTCTTGGAATGAGAATAGCAGAGTTTCCTTTGAATCCTATGTTTGCAAAGATGCTTCTGGAATCAGGTAGGAGGAAAAAGATCAGTTTCTTCACAGTCATGTAATTGTAATGTATTGGTAGACATTTGCTAAACTCAAACTATACTTCATCTTGGTATGGTCTGCAGTGAAAAGAGCTAATTAAAATCTCTGTTATATAATTAGTCTAGGACATTTCACAGTCTAATAAGTCTAACATTTGCCTCTTAAGTTTCCACTGAAAACATTCACTCTTATACTAAAAAACTCCAGGAGTTTATGTATTTTTGTTTTAATTCTATAAAAACATATTCTGCTTATTTTTCATTTTATTTTCTATGGAGATAGGTTGAATGGAAGATTTCCTTTATTGAATTTCTCCATTTACTCTTCAGGAAATTTTGGCTGCTCCCAAGAGATTTTGACAATTGCTGCCATGATGCAGATTCAAAACATCTTTGTGATCCCTCCAAATCAAAAAAACCAGGCTGTAAGTTCAGTTGTGTCTCCTTCTCTGTCTGTTGGTTTCCCATTTCTGGACTTCTGGAAAGTGTTTTACTGGTGCCTATTACATACTGCAACTTTGTGTGAAAATAAAATAAGGTCTGGAATGGTATCTGTTTGTTGTAGGTAAAAGAAGAAACCAAATAACAGGGGAACCTTGGAGTCTTTTAGCAGTGCTAAAAACCTTCATCTGAGGGCCAGAAACATGAAAGGTTATAAACCAATATTGGTCAGTGTAAAGGTTTGCAAAAAAATCCCCCAAAACCTTCCCACACACCACTTCCTTTTGAGATGAACAAAACAGGAAGGATGCACTAAATTCTTTATAGACAGCAAGAATTAGGAGCCTAATTTTAATGAATGGAGGTTTTTTTATCTGTTCATTTTTCTAATTTCAGTTTTAGAAGTGTTCCTGAGTATAGGGGGGCTAGTAAAGTATTGCTGTTGCCCAGAGGAGCTGCCCTAGATGGTAAAAATTCTAACAGTCCCCAGAAAATATTAGGCTGAAGGGAACTGAGCATGTCAAACATGATTTCAGCACAAATCAATCTGCCTATAAAATGATATTTCTTGTTCTGCAGGCCAGGCAACACAGAAAATTTGCTGTGGAGGAAGGTGATCATCTGACCATGCTGAATGTTTATGAAGCCTTTGTCAAAGTAAGTCAGTTTTAGGTGGATTTGCAGGAATGAGAGGAACTTGAGGCACTCAGTTCTGAGTCTGGAAGTTCTGGATACAAAAAGTCCTCAAAGTTGAGGATTTCTCGAGTCTATCAAGTAATAATTCTACATTGAAAGACTCTCTGGTCACCATTTGCCACAGACCTTCCACATTTCCTCTGAACAGGGAGTAAAAGAGAATTTTGTTGGGGTACAGCATGGAAATCTTATGGGTAGACAGCTGTGTTTTCAAGGAGACAGAGGTTCTATCTTGGGGGTTGGGGAAAACAAATGTCCAAATTTCCAATGAAATTAATATTTTCTCATGTTTTACTGATGATGATCTGCATTTAAATCTAGCAGTCTTTTTCCTGGTGTTGAATTAACTCATTAATCATCATACCCTGGTTTTCATTGACCTTATGTTTTTACCCCGAGGTCTAACACCAACCTTAGTACTGCTCTGTAAGCTGAGGTTTATTTAATAGTTTTGAAGTTGTTACACCTATTTGGGAGAAGTATATTTTGCTGGTATAAAGCACTTTTGTAGTAAAATACTTGCAGCAGTGCTGAGTTGAAGCAGTATAACCACCCAACTATTAAACATGACTTTTTTTTTTCCACAGCCACAAAGCAGCCAGGCAGGCACCAACTGAAATGTTGCCCTTCCTTCACATTTTGTATCTGTGTAATTCTCTTAGAATGTTGCTCTTAGAAACAGCAAAAGCTCTTGAAGGGAGTGCTGGTTTCTGGAGAAACAGCTCTTTGCAGAGAGAAGACCAATGAAAACAGCACTGAAAAGGTTGTTTACATTTTGAGGTTGAAAACAGATGAGTTTGTGATCTGAGAGAATTAAATGGAGTGAATGATGCTCTTCTCTTTAACCACATATGAAGAAATGAAGTACATCTGTTTGAAAATACTCCATAACATTTGATCTGCTGCTATTTATGAGTTGTTTTGAGACATACTTTATAGTTATTAGTGGTACATAGTCTTGTTAGTTGCTCTGTAAATAGGTAATTTTCAGGAAAAACCACAATAAATTTGTTGTAGAAGATCAGAATTAAAACAGAACAAGGTTATCCAAAACAGATTTGGTTTGCTTTGTTGACTGTATGTCATTGAGATTTTTTTCTCTTCTCATTGTACAGCACAGCAAGAGCTCCCAGTGGTGTCAGGAACACTTTCTGAACTACAAAGGGCTTGTGAGAGCTTCTGTTGTAAGAGAGCAGCTGAAAAAACTTCTCGTCCGTTTTAAAGTGCCAAAGAAGTCCAGTGAAGGTGATATTTTTTAAGCTCTTGTCCAATGCATAGTGAAGGTGGCTTCCAAAGTGTCAGTCTGCTTCCTGCTTTTCTTGTAACCTTTGGAGTATTTTTATCCTGGCCTCAAAATAACATTTATTTAGACCAGATTTTTTGTCCTAAAAATGGCTGCAGAAGACCACTTTAGCCTATTTGTACGATTAAATTTTAGTCCAATCTTCATTAGTTGAGATTTCCAGCAAAAGTTATAACCACTGATTATCCATTTAATGGACAGACTTTCCAAAAAACTCATAAATAGGTCACTATGTTCCCTCTTTCAAAAAGGCCATTTTTGTTCAAAGTGCTTTGGGATGGGATTTCCAGCTGTGCTGTGTGTGCACAGGACTGGTTCTTAGCACTTGACTCTACCTGCCCTGACAAATCAGCCTTCAATGCTCAGCTGTCACACTGGGCTGCTTTAGGGACTGTGACACTCTTCATGGACATACAGGTGGAAACATTGATTTTTTTTAGGCAGCAATTTTTGCTTTGCTGTGAAATTGAAGTCTAAAGGAATTGCAGGGTTTGTCTGCTCTCCTGCCTTTGCTATCAAAGCCTGATGCACTCTGAAAAGTTGTTTGAGGTGATTAAGTGGTATTTTAGGGATTTTTGCCATTCCATTGACTCATCTTACAGAAAAATTCTCCTTTCCAGGTGATCCAGATCCTGTTTTGAGGTGCATAGTGTCTGGATTCTTTGCTAACGCAGCTAAATTCCACTCCACAGGAGCTTACAGGTGACTATATACAGCTTCACTACAACTCATGCTTGCTTGGAAAGCTCCTCTCATGAATAAAACTAAGTTTAATCAAGTTTCTCCTAATTTGCAATTAGGAACGTGTGGCAGTCGATACACTAAATATTTAAAGTTCTGTATTTGCAAACTGCCTCGGTGTTTATCTCTTCTCTTTGGCAAATGTAACCAAAATTATTAATAGTGGGAAGTTGCTGCTAGTAGTTATTAGATTGCTTTAAGTTAAGCAAGTACAGTTGTAGTGCAGTAGTGTTGTAGCACTCCCAGAGCACTGAGTAAAATCCTGAAATGCTACTTATTCATTTAATATAGATAAAATTCTTTTAGAACATAAAATTATCCATTGTTCCTTTGGCCAGCATTTAAGCCTTCGTTCATTAAATGCAAACGTCGTTAATTTACTGCAGCCCTTTCATTCTTGCTTTTATTAAACATTCATATTGGGGTCAAAAGGAACCAAATGTTAAGCAATAAAGAGAGGCACAGTCTGAAATAGTGTCTTGATTTCAAGGACTATCCGTGATGACCATGAGCTTCATATCCACCCCAGCTCAGTGCTGTATGCAGAGAAACCTCCACGCTGGTAAGTTAGAACTGCTTTCTCTTCTTTGGGGATTTTTTTAAAGGATTTGCAGCATCCAAATTGAATTGCTTCTCTCCATCAGTGAGGAATAGATGTAGAAGGTCATAGTTCCCACAGGAAAAATCCAAATGGCATTTCCTTTGCAACATTTTGTAGGGAGTATCTAAGTAAATGAGGGAAATAAAGTGATGTTTAACTGTCAAAAAAACCTGCAGGGGTTGGAAAGCAGAGCCTGGTGACCCTGTTTAGTGGGCACCACATCTTGCACTGCACATTGTTCTCCAATAGTCTCAGTACCTAAACACAGCTAGGGTTAATTTACTTTTATTTAGCCTGTTAAGGAAATATCCTGTCAAACAGGTGCTGCAGAAATGGCAAATGGATTGCAGGGAAAGGGCTTACACATAAAATGCATAATGTGAAAAGTTGTGGCAGCAGATTGAGGGAAGAGCTGGCTGTACTTGCCGTTAGCTGGGATTTGATCATTCTGTTTGCAGGTCAAAGGTCCTCAGATAACAAACAGAAATGTGTGTCCAGCTCTTAGGTCATCATGATCAACCTGAAGTATTTGAACTTTCATCCTTCCCTGCCTGCTGCTGAGACTTAGAAGGCCTGGTGTCATGACATCCTCTCACATAGGAGTTTAACTTAGCAACCTAAATTTCAGTGCTATGCAGCCTGGGCAACCATCCTCTATTGAGGGCTTCAGTTCTCTGCTACAGGTGTATAGGAAACGTGTTTTCATTCTGGTTTGTTTTCCTCTGATTTATTTTTAGTTCTGTTAGTTGCTGTGTCTCAGAACGCATTTGGCAAAGAGAATTTTGGACTCTTTCCTCTTTGCTTTTGAGAGCTAAATACCAATTAAGGAGAAACCACAAACCTCAGGTGTTTGTAGCTCTACTGTGTGTAGAAGGCACAGTAGATTGCCCAGGCTGGCAACCTGACTGTGCTGCAGTGGGGATGAGTCCACATGGTTCCTACATCTCTTCACTGGAGATCTTCTGGCAGGAGTTAAAGCTGATTTCTTCCTCTGATGCTTATCTCACTTGTCTGCAGACTGGCGCCAGGGATAGTCATGCTGGGGTTTGTGCCCTCCTTGTTGTGGGTGCAGGGTTTTGGTGCTTTGGACATCTTCTCTTATGATAGCACAGAGGAATTCATATTCTGTCTTCCAAAGCATCAGTTGTGAGTCCCCCTTGACCCTATTATAAGAAACATTCTTTCATATATACCTTCCACCCGTATGGTCTGGTAGTATGTGAGGTTGTTTTCATGGCAATCTAAAGATTTTCTTAATGTGGGGAACTTCAACCAACCAGAGGGAAAGAGGCAAGAGGCTGAATTACAGCTTGAAGACTCTCTTGTTGCTCTGTAAGTGCCACCTCTGACAGCATGTATGTGAAACTGTCTAAATATGCTGTTAATCGGCTCTCCCTCATTGCTTGACAGCAAACACTATTCATTTTTGTCTCCTTTCTCCCAGGGTAGTCTACAATGAAGTCATACAGACTGCTAAATACTACATGAGAGATGTGACAGCTGTTGAATCCTCCTGGCTGTTGGAGCTGGCACCTCACTTCTACCAGCAAGGAACGGTACGGAATCGGCATAAAGGCCAAACGGTACCATTGCTGCACGAGCAGCTCTTGTATCTGAACTTTCTAAGGGTTTATGTTTTGCTCTGGTCTCATGGCACAGAAATTAAGTTGGCTCTGTTCATTGTAGTGGTTTTAATATAAAGGAAGAGGATAAGTTGATGCATGAAATGTTTTTCCCTATTATCCAGCCAGTGGATCTCAGAGTTACAAAATGAGATGTATTTGCTGGTAAAATTACATTTACCATCTTATCACTTTGGGAAATGAAGCCTTCAGCCATTCTACACTTCAGTATAGGCACTTGGTAGCACTTCCCTGAGCAGCACTGTAGGTAGGCAGTGGTCACACTTTGCATAATAATTTTAGGAAAGCCTTTGCATGCTTTGCAAACATTTGTGAAAATCCTGAGCCTTTTTTTTTTTGAGCATTGTTTATGTTTACTGAAGAAAAATCAGTTCTGATCTGTTCATATGTGAAATGGCAAAGAACAGCTGCTGTTTGTGCAAACCCTTATAGCAAATTGCTGTGTGTGATACAGATACTTTTTAGTTATAAGTATCTTTTAATAGTTGTCACCAGCCTTTATTGACTGTCCCATGTGAATCTGTCAAACCAGACTTACTGACTGGTCATTCTGAGAACTGAATTGCTATGAAATATTATCTAAATGTTAGTTCAGCTGGAGCTGTACAATTTACCAAAATGAGCTTGTATTTGAATTTCTCATGGGACATTAGTATCTACTGAGCTTTATATTTTAAATTAATGAAGTATTTCCAAAATCTGAGTGGAAAAATGCATTTGCATATCAGACCTATGAAAAAGGTGATCTGTTTCTACTTATACAGCTGCTTCACTATTTGACTTCCTGGAGAATCTGATGTTTGTTTTCTTTCACTTCCTTCGGGTTTTGTCAAAATTGAGAATCCTGTGGTGCATGGAGCACCTTAGGACACCTCTGTGGTTACAGTTCCCAACAGTTTGGCATCTGTTCATGTGATTGACTTGAGAGAGGGTTTTTTTATGCTCATCTTGGATAATTCATCTCAATTATCCAGACAATTCCCATCTCTAAATGGACTTACTAAGTAGCTGAATATTTTCTGCCTTTTTCCTATAAGACATTTGACAAAGGCAGTGATGACCCCTGTAGGGCAGAGCCTGGAGCCTTCAGCTGCTGGAGATGATCTGCAGACATGGTTTAAAAGGAGCTGTGCCAATGTTGTATCAAATCTGTCCCTGCAATAATTATTCCTTTGACTCACATATTTACAGTTGTCACATAATTTACATTTAGCAGCCCACCCACACAAAATCCTGCTGTGATCTCTCCATGGGCTGAAGTTTGGGATGAGGTTGTCCTTTAGGTAGGTGGTAGCAAAGAGCACTTGTTTTGAATTGTGCTGCCTACCTGACTGAGGGAACATGTTTTTTAGGGTAGTGCTACTACTGCTGAAATTCTATGAAATTACATCAAAACCTAATTTTTACCATTGCCATCCTTTTGATTTGATCAAGTGAAGTCTGTTTGCAGTATGACCCAATCATTGCTTTCATCCTAAAATAAATGGTAGCTCTCAAAGATGGTGCTGGTTTGAGGAAAATTCTCTCTTCCAGCCTGTTATCCATATCAGTTATCCATATCAGCCAAAAGTCTTGGGTGTCCTTATAAAATGTTTGAAAATTAGAAATATTTCTCTTGTGTAAAACTTTGAGTCATACATGTAAAGTCGGAACTGTTGTAAATCACACAGATTTATGTTAATTTATAGATATTTCAAACCCTTTTTCTGCTGAAGGATACATCTTTGTGCTAGGAAGGAAAGGTTTTATTCCTTTGTCAAGTTAAAACAAATTACTACTGAATAGGACTGTGTGTTAAAAAATGTTCTTCTACAGCTTGATCTTGGTTAGTTATTTCTCATTCCAAGTTTTACAGAACTCTTTTCATATTTCATTCCACATTTGTAGGTCTTTAAGGGCACAGGGGTTCCAAAGATCTCATGCAAGTTCAGGATTAGTACAGTTATTAAAATCTTGTCCTTCACATAGATTCTCCTGGTGTTTTTTGCAGATGTATTGTTGGGAGTACATCTTTCTGTGCATTTTTACACCTGGACAATTGTTTCCAGTGGGAAATTGTTCCTATGCTTGCAGCTAGTACAGAAGAACTAGAAGTTATTTGATTACAAGCCAGAATATCACTTTGGGGTACATGTGGGTTTTTATTTAATGAGTTTACTTTAGTTGTGTCAGTAACAAGAAGAGCTTGGATGGGTGTGGATATTTGTGTTAGAATTCATTTAAAGTGTGATTAAGGGTAGAAAGCATTGTAGTTGATTTTTTTTTCTAATTTTGATGTATCTGCTAAGCAGTTTTTTTTTGTTCTTTTCTTTTCTTTTCTTGCAGCATCTTTCCTTGAAAGCAAAAAGGGCTAAAGTAGATGACCATTGACATGACTTCAGTTGTTGTGACATCAGAAGCAGAACCTACCAGTGATTTCAAGCTGGCTACAGTCCATTCAGCAGTCAGTTCATTAGCAATTTGATCTTCCATCAACTTAAATGTTTAAATGCCTGCCAGGATCTGTAGGGGTTTATGCATGACCAGTCCATTGTAAACCTAGAGCTTGCATTGTGGACATTTTAATCTTTGCCTACTTGACCTCTGTCATTAATCTGGGCATGTTGCTCCTTTTAAATAGGTAGAAAAACAACTTAAAATGTAAGAGGACATACAGGACCACAAAAAAACTGAAACCTTCAAGAAAGAAACAGATTTCCTGGAGTGGTACTGCCTTATGAGTGTGGGGAGTAGGGTACCCTGCCTCCTGTCACCCAGAGCACTGTGACTTACACCGGCCAAACTGAGCCTGGCTCCTGCCAGCAGGAGCTCAGGGCAATCAACTACCCCTTGAAATGCAAGGTGCTGCCATGGAAACATTGATTTCGTGTTGGACCATCCCAAACTGGTGCAGCTTGTGCTCCCAAGCAGTTCAAGTGTCGTGCCCGAGGCTGAGCTGGCCCAGCTCACTGTGCTGAGCAGTCCCTGGGTACTGAAATGTCTGGGTTCTGCACGTGGGAGTTGCTCTTTGGGGGAGGGGGAGAGAGAGCAGCTCAGTATTTTTAAGATGGATTATTTTTCTGCTCAATCAGGGGGCTAAAGATGTGTATTCACAATCAATCAAGTTCACAGACAGGGCTTTACTTTTCTTGTTCATCCTATGAGAGAAAAAATGTTAACCTTCCACTGGTTGGAAATACCAGTAAAATTCATGTGGGGAATATCATGGAACTCTGTTTTTTAGCCTCTATTAATCAGCAAATAAGGAAATGTTCTGTTCTTTCCCATAAGGAACACAGTCCTTTATATTTCTTTCATTACAAATCTATTCTTTACTGCTTGGGACTTGTTTTCCTCTGTAACTGAGGAAAAGGATGCTCTGAACAGTTGCTGCTTTAATCAGGATTCCATGGCTACTTTTCAGTAAGGAATTATGCTTGTTTGTGTTTTAACAAGACAGCTTGGATACATGTATTTATTTTTTTCCATTTTCCCTTTTTACCTATTGATATTTATTTTAGAAAGACATTGCTTGAAAATTTTATTTTTGTAATTCAACTGATTTGATGAATGTGTTTTTTGGCATATTAACTGTTTTATTTTCTTTAAAAAAAAGGATGTAAATAGGCAAAAATTTCTACATAGAACAAATGCCTTCCTCATCACAGGACTGCCTTGAAAACTTTCTTGAGAGCTTCTTTACCTTGTCCCTTCCAAATGCCTGCAGAGAGAACACGTTGTGCCATGTGCACTGTGTGGTCTCCTCAGTGTGTCTGTACTGACTGCCAGCACAAACACATGTACCAGTCTCCAGGAATGGCACCAGCAGCATGAAAACTGTGTCACCTTCCTCCTTGTTGTCCCTGTGACCCTCACCTTTGTATCATTCTCTTAGACTGGAAGCTCCTCGGGGCAGGGACTGTCTCCTAGCCAGAGCTGAGAGCAGTGTTGGAACTCACTAAAAAGATTCAATTTGCAGGTTTTTTTCTCTTAAAGGATCGGAGAAAGAACTGAATATGAAGACTTGTCAATTGTCTGTGTTTCTCTGTCCTCTGGAAGTATTCTTAAGAAAAATAAAACTGTTGAATTGAGGAAACTTGGGAATGCATCACTTTGGCCTGAGCAGGGGGTGATTTCCCAGGGTGCAGGGTGGGTGTGTTGGGCTGGCCTGGCAGTGGGTGGCCTCTGCATTTGCCAGCTCTGAGAGTTTTGGGTGGCTCTGGAGACCTGTCTTGTCCAGCTGCTCTTTCACCTGGCTGCACAGCTGCAAGATTTCCTCTGGGAATGACTGTGATTCCTGCTGAGGTCAGAACCCAAGCTTTGTCACACACTGCATAAAACCAAACCATCATGGCTATGTAAGAATGAGTGCAGTAGGTCTTTATAAACAAAAAAAAAAAAAAAAGAAATTGAGACTTGTCTTTTTAGCAGTTTTACAAACTATTGAGGTATCATCACACTCAGAACAGGCAAACCTTACACTAGAGATGCAGGCTAAGAGTAGTGTTACTAGGATCCAGACTAAGGTCACCTTCAGAGAGAAAACTGCTGCATCAGAGATGTGGGCCCTTGGAAGGTGTTGGAAGACAGAAAACTTAAAAAAAACCTGAAAATCTCTTTATTTTGTAAAGCTTTTGCCTCCAGCTCCCTGCTGGATTAGTACAGAGCATTCTGCTTTAAATAACCTTATGTAAGGAGGTGGCTCACTGCCTTGGTGGCTCTTTTCTGCATTAACAGGCTCTTGTGGGAGAGGTTGGAGCTGTTTGAAGATGGTTGTCAAGAGTTTAGGAAACATTTAAGGATGAGAGAATGAGGTTAAAATATCAGCCTGTTGAATCAAAATGCTGCTTGGAGCAGAAGTCATTCCACTGCTGGCAAAGAAGACAGATTTTTTAAAAAGTAAATTTATACCCATTGACATCAAATGACTGTGGGGTAAAAAAAACCAGTGCACTCCTCAAGCCCCTCAGAAAGTGCTGTCAGTGTTTCTACTCAGGACTTCAGTATTGTCAGCTCTACAAGAAAATGAAGTTAAACTGGAATAAAGATTCAGCCAAGAAAATATTAATTGAAATATATTTCCCATCTTGTGGATTAAAAGTAATTCTGATAAACTAATGGAAAAACCCTTTCTAGTTAATCTGAAGAAAGAGGCAAGTAGTTAAAAGTTGGGAGCCTTGGTTGCAGGGAAGGAGGGAACCTTTCAGAATCCCTTCTTTTGGGAGCATCAGTGTCATGGAAAACTGTGCCCATCACTGGGCTCAGGCAATTTTACTGAAAGCAGCTTGGAAACAGGTTTATTACTCTAATTTCTTAATGTTAATCTCTATCAAGTGATCATACAATCAACAATTGGCAAAGAAAGTCGACACCACAACTCAGCATTTAGAGTAAGTGACTCTGCAAGATGAATGTAAGTAGCTTGTGGAAAAACTGTTCTTGTATCCAGTTTTTGGCTTAAAACTGGCTGCATTTTGAGAAAAGTGCCAGTAGATGGCAGGCACCGGTTTCAAGAAGTATCTTGGGGAAAAAACTAATTGGCCAATTCTTCAAAAGTTTCCCTTATTCTTCAGTTTTAACATTTAATTAGTTTAATGGTAAGTGGGATGAGAAAGGGTAAAGGAAAAAGCTGTCGGTTGCTGTGGGATAAAGGCAATATTTGAGGTGCAGAGATTATTGACAAGCCCAGAGGGATGAATGTCCTGCTGGTTTAAAAGCAAACAAATAAAATGCCCTAAAAAACCCCCAAAATTTCCAACCAGGACATTCTGTAGTGGTTCTTTTGCTCACACCCTGAGTCATAAAAAATGGCAGTTTGTCCACACTTCATATTCACTGCAAAGGAATCTTTGAGCTGTGTTGGATTCTAGCCACTATTGTAATAAACAAAATTAACAGTTTAGTGCAAAAAAGAACCCAAAACCCCAAACCAAACAAAAAAAAAAATCCCCCTGTTCTGTTTGTGGCAAATGTGATTTGTCTGAGAGGATCCAGGAATATCTTTCTGCTCCGTTCCAAAATTGGCTTTTGCAGGGCTGTGGCTGTGCAAGGCTGTGAGATGCAGGGGTTGAATTCGGCTCTGTTGCCAATTACAAAGGATCAAAAATTGCCTGGAAAAGAAAAATCCTCTTTTTTCCTTTCTAGAATAATAGTTAGAATTTAAAACAACTAAATGCATTTAATTTGTCTTTCAGATTTATTTGAACTCCCTCTTACAGTTCCTGGAGTGCACAGAGCATCAGGAGCACCACTCAAGGGAATCCCTGGTGCTGAGTTCACTGGGGGATTGGGAGATGGCTGCAGCTGCTCATCCCACCCTTGCTGTTCCTTTGCTTTCCCAGGTCCAGGGTTGCTCCCTGTGCTCTCCTCCCAGGCTGGGTGCCTCAGGCAGGGGCAGAAGGGGTGAAAAGCTGAGGCAGAAGCAGTCAGAGGAGGATGTTTCCTGTTCTTGGGGTGTTTCTGATGCCTGGAAGTGGGTGGGGGTCCCTGCAGTAAGTCCTGCTTTGCTTGCTCAGCCTCTGCCTGCAAGGTCCCTTCAAGGTCTCCCACCTGAGCAGGGATCACCCACCAGACCCTGCCAGACTTTCCATCCTATACTGCTTTGCTTGGAAAAGTCAAAACTTACAGGAGAGAGAGCAGGACAGAGCAACAAATCACAACAGCTTCTTGGTTCCCTTCAGCCAAGAAATCAATTGTTTATTGCAGATGCCTGTTGGCAGAGGATCCCATCAGACAGGGAATGTTTTGATGTCAGGAATCATCTTCCATGAGCCAGGTTTTATGGAACTCCTGCTGCTTCTCCCTTTGGTGTCTGGGGAGATACCAGGGTTTCATAAACTGTGCAAAGATCCTGCTGCAGCCAGGGCAGGGAAGGGACTCTTGGGGATGTGCTGGGAGCTGGAAAAACCCAGGATCACGTTCAGTCCTGCCACAGGGAGCAGGATCTGCCTGGCCCTGCTGCTGTGCTGGCACAGGCTGGGACAGTGCTGGAGGGAGGCATCCATCACAGAGGCAGCTGTGGATGTAAATACAGGCTGGGACAGTGTGAAATAGTGATGGCCATTAGGAGCTGTCACAGCAGCCAGGACACCAGGAAGGCTCTTTGCAGCTCCCTGGGGATGCTGGGCAGCCTGGCACATGGAGGGGGGCTGTGTCAGAACTGCAGCATTTTGTTGGACAAGTCTTGTCTTACTCAAAATCTCTCTTTTTGGAAGTTGCAGCTGCTGCTGATTTAACCCTTTGCATCCCACGGGTGGAAAGCAGCGTGTTAAGTGGTGAGGGATTGATCAGAGAAGCCTTTAAGCCTCTTGGTTTAGACAGAGAAGCAGAAAGTGATTCCTCCTGCAGCTGTGTGCAGGGGACTTGCTGCACTGGAGCATTTCCAGAGGAGGTCATTCCTGGCTCTGTCACAAACCCTGCCCTCACAACTCGCCTGTCTGGGCACCATCATGGCAGGGAGTCAGTGCAGGCTTTGGACACCTGGCCTGCCTTGCAGGGCTCACCATGGAGAGAAGGAGACAGTTCTGCTGGTGTGTGTGTGTGTGTGTGCTTCTCGTTGGCAGCAGGGCACGTCTCTCTTGCTGTGCTGACAGGAGCCAGGCTGCCACTGCCCCTTTGTCTGGCCAAAGGTCCCCACATGGTGATGCTTGCAAAGTGTCCACATCCCCTAGCACTAATTTTCCAAGCAGCTGTCAAGACTCATGTTATGTTCTGTTTCTCATCCTGACCCCAAAATATATGTGGAAAAGGCTAATCTAATGTGAATTCTATAAATGGCAAATGGCCCTATTCAGGCCTCATGAACCCCTGCTCAGAATGGGCAGTGTGTAACCCACTCTGTGCAAGGTACTCTGTGGGTATTTGTGCCCTTGGTGTGATTCATCATTGCACCTTTCAATTTCAGCACCATTTGGAGGCCTCCTGAGGATGTGCTGTACCACAAGGAAAGCTTGTGAAGATGAGTGAGGAGATCCAAGTGGGAAGCACTCATCATTGAACAGGGAATGAAGGCAGCAGGGGTTGGTACATGTTGGGAAGAGCAGCTGCTGCTCTGGATCTGCTCCACATCCTCCTGCTGCTCTCCAACCAAAAGCTTTTCACAGACACCTCCTAACTCTTGTCCCTTTGTCACAAAGTCCTCTTGAGTCTATTTAAGGGTTGTCTTGTGAGTGTGAGGAGTGGAATACAGAGGGAAGATGTATTGCAGAAGGAAATCTCAGGGGCTGGGGAGGCTGAAATATGTGGGAACCCGCTACTCAGTCATTTGAGTGAAGTTCCCATTAGGGTTTGGAAACTTTCCAGGAGCCCTTGTACCTAAGCAAGCAATAACTTCTGGCAAGACAGGAGTTTTAGGCTTTGCCAGAATTCCTGCATCAGGTGGACAGTGAGAATTCCTGCAGTGAGAGTGGACAGAGCCTGAAGAGCTTTGCCCAGGGCACAGCCACAGAGGGAGGCACAGTGCCTGTCACCATCACTGCTCTTGCCAAGGTGGGCTCTTCAGGGAAAAACACCTTCAAGGACTCCCGAGGCACTATGGACCACTTTGGAGCTGGCTGCTTTGCATATTTTTACCAAAGTTAGTAGATAAACATTGTATATTCACCTCCTCCCTCCAGAATTTCATTCTGGAATAACTTTCTGGCTGGAAACAAGGAACTGGAACATGTGCATTTTGCTGTTGACTTTGTATCTCTCTGGGTAAATCCACTTGCAGTTCATTTTACTGAAGTGTAAATATGGGTGAAATTTTATCTCCTACAGCAGTAGGAGACTGCAGTGTCTGTCAGATTTATTGACACCCACAAACACGATGCTTTCTGGAAGGCAAAAATGGTTTTGGCAAGTGGGTTTGCGTGTTTGGAATTTTGTCGCCAAAACCGGCGGAGATGGTTTGAGAGAAAACTCTTCTTTCTAAAACTGTAAGGAGCAGATTGCTGACATCTGATATTTCTCAGTGCTGACTGATCTTTAAATGCTTTGCTTGATTTCAGTTGCACTTTTTTCCTCACTTCACTCTCTCTGGCTGAGTGGCAGAAAGTATTTTGCCACATCCTTCGCCTCGCTGTGCTTTTCCACTACAGAAAGATGCAGACCTGCAAAGAAAGCTTGTTTCCCCTCCTTTCTGTTCAAAAACCTGTGCAAGAAGCAGGGTGAAGCTTCAAAACATGGATAAAGGGTTAGAATCTTCCTTGGGGAAAAAACAACAAAAACATCTTTATTGAAAATTTTGAGTGAAAAAACCACAAGATTATAGCACTGTCTGCCACTGCCCAGCCACCTCGTCTCTCCAAGCTGTGCTTTGCACACACACACCCCCACAACAATCCAACTCACTGGGTTTTTGCAGTGAAATGAAAATGTCCTTCTAGAGACTTCCAGCATCTCATTTGCTTCTGCAGGCTGGTGTTGTTTTGGCTGAAGGCTTGGTGTGGCACAGCCAAGCTGGGAAGCACTGAGAAAGCTTCAGTCAGCAGGCTGCTGTTAAAATCTTGCTGGTTATGTGATGCTGAGCAGATGATATGAAGCTCCTCATGGAGCAACACAGGGCAAACATATCAGGAAAGATGGCAAATGAATCAAAATTAATGATTATGAGGAGCAGTTTTTCCAGGCAGTGTCTTGCCTGCACAGCCAGGATGGTTTGGTGGTATGGAAGCTCTTTTAACATCTTTAAAGATTAAATCCCTCATCACTGTAGTGTAAACTTGCATTAGTTATTTACAGCTACGTGCATAAAAGGGCTCTGGGAGTGAGTCAGGGAGCTGTGAGGGCTGACTTTGGGGTCTGGCTCCTGCAGTGGACACCACAGCCTTGTGTGGGTGTCTGATCTTCCATGCAGAGCAAAGGGAGGGCTGATGCCAAAGGATAAGGTGCATGGCACCCAGTTTGCTAACTGAGATACCTGAGATAGCCAGGGAAAAGTGAGTTTGAGGTGGTAGTGCCAGTGCAAGCTCAGCTCTTTGAGGTACTGTGAAACCTCTTGTGGAACTGAGTTTCTAAAAGCCTCCCAAAAAGTGATGTAGAGAGAGGTAATCCAGCTCTAAAACTGGAAGCCCAGAACTCAGATACCAGTGAGATGCTGATGGCCAGCAGTGATTTGGCTGTGCAGAAGCTGCATCCCCTTCTGAGGGAGAGGGACACAGTCCATTTCATCGGCCTTTGCTAGTAAGTGTGCAAAGAAGTGTAAGGATGGTGAGTTCCTGCAGCACACTGCTGCAAAACAGGTGGAATTCCAGCTACAGGAGGAGATAAGAGATAAATTCCTGCCCTGCATGTTGGCTCAGAAGCATTCACTCAAATTATGGTGGGACTTCCAAGCCCTCTTCAGTTGCACGTGGTAGCACTCACCAGCTCCAGGAGAGGGGTCAGGGTGCAGAGAGGGGACCTGGGCACATCCTGAGCCCAGATCAGCTCCCCGTGTAACAGGGAGCCAGCATCACAGCACCCTGGGGCTGCAGCTGGGCAAAAGCAGCTTCACAGAGAGCCCCAAATCCTTCTGCAAGTGCTGAGGTGAGTTTGGTGTGAGAGGGATGCTGGGCAGAACATCTGGCTGGGGGTTTGGGACAGGGCAGGAGCTGGGACCAGAGCCTGGTCCCACGGTGCAGAGCCAGGGGTGCCTGGCACAGGCACTGGGGTTAATGGGGAAGCCTGGGGAGCCTGGGATGCTGACAGCAGGGCCAGCCGGGCCCGGAGGCACTCAAGTAACAAATTGAACGGTGAATATCTTAAGATGACTTTGGTTTATTGTCCAGATCAGGTCAGCGGAAAAAATATTGGGAGACTGAACAAAGAGACAGGCTGCTTTAGCAGATAAATGGACTGATCATTTCGTATTGAGGAACAACCTCTAAAACATAGTTTACTGCACAGCTGAGGGCTGAAGCATTTGCTGATGCCAAGAGCTCCTTCTCTGACCCTCGGCACGCGTGGAATTAAATGGCGCGGTGTTTTTTGATGGTTAAACTCCCCGAAGAAGACACTCCATTTGTTACCAGGGCTCTGATGAAGTAAAGTGTGGTTTATATGTACAAGGCTGGCCTTCAACTCATCTCGGAATGAATGGAGAGGTAAAATTGAATTTTACACTCCTGCTGCTATGATTAATGTGCGGGCTCCGGAGCCGGGTGCCGGCCGCAGGAGGGCAATGCAGGCTCGCTGTGTGCAGGAGCCCCTGCCCCAACCCACGGGGAGCCGCCCACAGGGGAGTCTCCATAAACCAATAGCTGCTCTAGGAATAAACCTGCTGGCACCGTAAATCCTGCTGTGCCTGTCCCAGCGCAGCGCTCCGACGTGAGGCTGCACCTGACAAAGGAATGAACTCGTTAGATGGATAGAAGAGCACGTGGATGTTAAATCAGGGGCTAATGGCAGGGGATGAGAGGGCTGGGCAGGGGGCAAAGCTGCTCAGGGAAGGGCTCAGTGTTGGGACAGGGACCTGCAGGTGGCCCTTCAGCCATGCGGCTCCATCCTCTGGGATGGCTCGGAGAGAGGCACAGGAAGACCCCGGGGGTTTGAGAGCTTCTCATGGGCAGGACGGGGACAAACTGCCCCACAGTCCTGAGCGGGGCTGTTGTGCTCACCCACCACAGGAGAAAAGGAGAGGGTGGGACCTGTCCATAACTTCCTTTGGGACTGAGTGGCTTCTGCAGAAGGGAGCTGGGAGGATCTGTGGAGCATCCTGGCCCTGGTGGGAGGTGGTGGCAGCAGCACTCACCATTGCACTCTTGTTCTGCTCCCTGGGACTCTGCTTGTCCTGCCGGGCACAGCGTGCCGAGTGCCTGTCATTCCTTTCCCGCCGTCCCAGTGGGGAAACAAGCTTCTGGAAAAGCCTTCACGGGTAACAATTGTTCCCTGGCTCTCCTGCATGTTCTGGGCAGTCCTGCTGCTTCACCTACACGTGGTGATCACCTCCTTCACCTCGACCCCCAGCTGCCTTAGTGATGGCTCACCTGGGTGGGCTACAAATCAATTCTCCCTTCTGGTTAAGTCTTGGATGTGGGAATGATCCAACCCCACTCGTTGCTCAGTGCCCCAGATTTCCTCGGCAGCGTCTGAACCTATGGTAGGATACTCAGCTGTTAAAGGGTGGTGTGTTCATTGAAAATATACATTTCAAAAGGTATGGATCAGGAAAATAAGGGGTAAGTACTGCAGAGGACAGTTCCTATGCTAATTCAGGTAGTGGAATAGTTTCCCTGAGATTTACTGTACTATTTGCCTAAAAATGGGCAATTCAAGCCAATGACATGCATTAAAAGTAGAATAAAGTAATCAATTGTCTTTCACCATCTCTCCAGCCCTGAGCTCAGGACTTTGAAAGGTTAAAGATCAGAGCTGATAGCAGGGAAACAACATGGAAACCTGTTAGATCTGCTCTGCTGGAACCAGTGGACTCCCACCTATATGACTGAAAATAGAACAATGTAAATCATTGCTTCTTTTTCTTTTTCCTTCATAAACTGAACTTTTACATATCAAGTGTCAGGTGAAACTTATTTTCTATTTTTCTGTTGGAATGAAAAATCAGGAATACTGGTTTAGATCTTATTACTCATTTTTTTGTTTTTAATTCTAGATAAGTTACTCTGGTTTGCGTTTAGATATTTCTAAATTGAGGTATGTTTTGGAGGTTATCTCACTAGAAATGATTCTCTCAGTCTCATCTGAAGATGTGAACAGTACTCTGCCCTTACCAAATGTGAAGTGCACAGGGCAGAAACTCTGTTTGCAGGAGTGGTTCTTTGTGGGTAAATTTCTCAGATGCTGAGAATGGAATGAGTGGATTCTTTTCAGGCAGCCCCTTGCTAGTATTGAAAACAGTTCCCTGCTTCCAGAGGTGTGGCTGGAGAGGCTTCTCCATCGTGTGGCCAGGTACAGTGGAATTAAACACTCCCTGCCCTAAGGAGGGCTCTGCTTTCCTGTGCTCCCCAAAACCAGCTTTGGTCTTTAAATTGATATCTTTATTTATATTTAAATTTATATTTAGAAGGCATTAAACAGCGCTGTTTGTTCTACCTCGCTGTGCAAAAATAATTTCGTTTTGCTTTCTACTCTACAGAGCTGAGAGGAAAAGTTCTGTTGGTGATGAAGACAAACTTTCTGTGGTAAATGTGATCTCCAGCCCAGGCTGGGTGGTGTGGCTGGGGGCAGGGGGCTTTCAAACATCTGCTTCAACTCAGCCCTCTCTGAGCCCAGCCACAGGCACCCGCTGACAAACAATGAACGGCTGAAGGATAACAATGAGTCAGGTGAAAAAAAGGAAATTGTTTTTTTGACAATCTGCTGTTGGGCAAGGGGGGGAGGTAAAAGACCCTGTAGGAATGAAAAGCCTAGGAGAAAGGGGATAAGTTAACATTAAATGGGCATGTGGTGACAGGGAGGGAAATGGTGGGACAGCTGGAAATGCAGCAGGAGCCTGGAGAAAATCGATATGAGATAAGCGTTGCAGGGGTAGTGCTGTTCATCAGGTGACAAAGTTAAAGGCAGCGAGACACTAAAAGTGAGAAAATATCACTGACCCCCTGCAGTATTGATCAAACAGCTGAGACACTCAAGGCCAAAGTCACTAATAAAGTGAGACATATCTGCAAGGAGCCCATGAGAGCAGATGAGTTGGCTTTCGAAGGTCTTGAAAATAAAAATAAAACATATCTGCAAAAGTTCTTGTTAACCATCTTCTTTGTCTTGTTAAGTGCAAAGGAGACAAAGCAGCTTTGTGGGGAGGCACACAGGAGAAGCATGAGGCTTGCTGTGTTATTTGAAAACTGAGTGGATTTTGCACAGAGAGAAAAAAAAGGAGCCTGTGATGCTGGGGAGGGACAGCAGCTCTGCCAGGACACCTGCAGAAGGCACCTGAGCTTTGGGTCATGGCCCAAGCCTTGAATGGGTCAGTCTGGTCACCTGTGGTGACACCTGTGTACATCTGCCTCAGCACCCCTAAAGCACAAGCCTGGCATCAGTTCTCACAGGGAAGTTCAGGTGATTTGTGCTCCTTGGTTTTCTCTAACTGCAGGACACAGGCATTTCAAATAGGAACAATAATTAAACTAACAGAAGTTTATTCCCTGCCTCCTCCCCCTTGAAATGCCTGAAATTGTGCCTGGAGGATTTGATGCTCTTGTTCCCTGTTTGAAGTAGGCTCAGGTCAGCTTGTGTTGGTGTAGGCACAACCTGCAGCTATCCTTGCCCATCTCGTGAACTACAACTGGCCCCACAGCTGGATGAGAGGGTGTTTGGGCACTGCTCTGTGCTGGGAACTGTCCAAATGTTCCAGCTCCAAGACACTTCAAAAAGACTTTTTTATGGTGAGAGGACAGCATGAAAGGAGAGCTAAGTAGTTGTAAAGAGAGCAAGTATGTTTAAAAGTGTTGCCTGGATAAAGCACCAGAAGAGATGAATGAAGCTGTGTGGTTGGCTACAGGGGGGAATGGAATAATTTCATTTTTGGCTCTTGATGTTGCAGGTTAAATAAGAATCCTCCTCTCTTCTCTTCTTGTCAGGAGAGCCCTTTCACCTCCCCTGTTTTTGATGGGTGAGGTTTCTGAGTGGTTATTCTCTGCTGGGAAATACCTAATTTAAGGGTTTAACAGAGGTTCAGCTAGTCTCTTGCAGGTATGTGCATTTTGAGTGAATAATTCTTAGATATGTTCATCTTTGCCATGAAAAACCAGTAAATTAGAATAGCTCCTTTTGTTTACTATTTTTATCTTTTAGCAAAATCTTTGCTGTTTCTCACACTTTAGAAATAGGTGAGTTAGGAACGAAATGTTCTGCCTGACCTCTTCAATGCTGAAATGCCCTTTTATTCCAGTTCTTCGTGGGTCTAGGAAGGGCAGTGTCCCAGAACTAGTCAGAAACAACAGAGAGGATCTGTTTAGGTTATTTTCTTGAACTATTTTAGTTATCCCAGCATTTGCACCATTATCTGTTCACATGAACTGTTATCTTCGTGCACTTTTACCTGCCTTTATTGTGGTTGAATACTGGGAAAACAGAGCTACTTGGGAAAGAAAAGGAAAAACTCCACCCTTTTGTTAGTTTTTTTATGAAAGATAACTTCCCCTGGCTTCTGTCTTTCCTCTGGCTTTTACCCCTCTCCCCTGTGGAGCAAAGCAGGAAAGGAAGATGAAATAAATACTGACTTGCTAACTGAAGGTGGACGTGAGATCCCTGCAGTGGTGATGATGTAGTGCCCTAAAAGCATCTGTGCTGTGAATAACTCCAGCACAGGAACTGGCAGCTCCCCCAGAGGAGGTATTTTTGGGGGAAGAGAAGAGCTCACAGAGGAAGCTGACAGAGGAAAAGGGATTTATGTAGCTCAGCTGTAGGGAAGAGAGGTTAAAGGAATTGCTGGATTCATCAGGTTTCTGTGATAGTAGAAACAACTGCACCTTAAATTCCTGTCTGAAGACCCTAAAACCAAAAGACTGGTTTTGTTTGTTTGTTTTAATGGATACCGTTGTAAATGTTTGCCAAATTTACTGGGACATTGACCATTTTATAGACAGCAAGGTCAGATCAGCCAGCAAAGAGAGATTAATATAATTAAATCAATATGTGATTGCTAAGCCTCATAATAAAATCTTAAATAAGAACTTTGGAGAGAAAAATTGATTACATTTGGAGGACATAAAATGGAACAACTGTTTGTTCATTAAATACTTTTGCAAAGGTTTAGAAATTGATTGACTTCTTCTTCTCCCCATTTCCCCATCCCTTCATGTGGCAGAAAAACTGGTAACATGCTTTGGGATTTTTCTTCTGCTGTTGTGTCTTCCAGCCTTACATGTTTGAACATGTAGTGGGAAATAGAGGAAAACCCCACTGTAACCCTTTACACCTCTGTCCCTTCAGAAAGGTACAGCTGTGCTTCTTTTGCTGTTTTCAGATGTTTTCTTTCAACCAGATTTTGTTACCTTAGTCCAGAGCAATGATCAAGATTTTTAAAAGCTCAGTAATCTTGGGGATGTGACTGTGGTGTGCACAGGTATTTCTTGCACACCCTGTTGAATTTTATATTCTACTGAATCTGTTAAATTTCATATTTTTATTTCTTAGGAAATCAGGTGAGATGCTTGGGCAGGCAGGGAAGTTATGAAGGAGATGACCCTGGAGCAGCCCAGGTGCAGGAAGGTACTGCAGACCTCCAAAGAGCATCACTCCCCTGCAATAGGCTTTTCCCCCTAAATATCTGAATTAACTTGTTAACTTTGCTAGCAGGACTCCCAAGGGACTTTGTTACATCTACTCTTAAAACAAAGAACTTTTCCTTGCCTTTCAGGTGAAGTTGTTTGTTTTAAGAGTAGTTCCTTACCCACTCTTCCATGCAGCTTAGACATCCCACTCAGCTTGTCTGCAGGTGGGAGTGTGGCTGTCCCATATCCCCTTCTGGACCCGGGCTCCATCCCATAACTTCTTTCTCTGTGCCTGCACGCCCTCCCAAAGCTGAGCCACCTCCTAATGTGCTGCTCACACTGAGCCTTTCCCAGGGGGAGCTGGGCAGTGCCAGCCCCAGCAGGGGGATGAGGGATGATGTGCAGTCCCTGGAGTGTCTGTGAGCACAGCCAGGGCTGTTGGTATGGAAACTGCTGGGTGTTTAGGGGCAGGCACCGTCCCCAGCACCACCCTGCTATTTGTACTTGTCTCATTAGCATTGCTCTTTGCATTTTCTTCCAGTGGATGAGTAATGGAGGAGGGTTGGAGGGAAGGGATGGTGCAGGGGGAAGAGAGCAGGGATTGATTTGTGGGATGGGGATCCCATCCTGGAGGGGAGAACACTGACCTTGCTGAGTGTCCAGGGGCAGCCCCAGCTGCTGGTGTGTGCTGTTTGCTTGGGTGGGGACTGTGGTGGGATTTTAGATTGTTTTCACCTGTACGTGCCAGTTATTCATGTTTTAATTCCTAAATATTCCCCAACAAGCCCACAGTCATTCTGAAAGTGAGCCATTTCCTGTGAGACCTGAAGGGGAGTTATAAGACTTCTGAGACTGTGATCCAAGCTGTTGTGCTTGTCCTTGATGAGGAAAATCTCCTGATTGTTCCAAGAGTTAGTTTAACACATCAAACTGTTTGGAAGAGTAAATTTCTTTTTTTGGAGGCAAAGATAATTTTGGATTTTTCAGGGCAGAAATCTTTACCCAAACAGCAGAAGTAGCTCTATAACCACCCTTCCATTGGTGGAGCATGTTGGTGGCTGCAGTAAAGCACATCTGCCCTTGAGGAATTATGGGTTTTTTTAGGATATTCCATGGTCTTGTGTAGGCTGAGTGTAATTATGGTGGGAAATTAAACCCTGATGCATCTTTATTTTGTGTGTGTGTGTATGCAGTACCTGCCTTCTGGGAGCAGCAGTGACACCAGAAGTTGAGGTGCCACCCTTTGGGATGCTCTTGGTTTCTGTGAAAGCACCTCATCTTCTTACAGTGAATAAATAGTTGGATCAGAAGGAAGATGCTGGGCCTGGATCAAAACCAGAGCGGTTCCTACCCCGGGTAACACAAATTTGTTCTGGTGGGATCTCAAGCAGAAGCTTTGGAGGGTGTTTGGAAACAAGTGCAGCCAAACCCAGTCGACCAAATACAGATTTTTCAAGTGAAAATAAACCCCTCACAGCCCTCTCCCTGCCTCCCCTGCCTCTGGAGGTGTGCACTGTGCTCTCTGTAACACCTTGGTCTCTGAGAACCATAAATCCAGCCCAGGGGATGCCACTGAGGCACTGTGCTGGGAATTTGGGGGCTTGGGAAGCAGTTCTGTTCTTTGTCCTCTGACAGAATAGTCCAGAATTAGTGAAATTCATGGTGGGTAGGCATCAAATCAGCATTTCTTTCCCTTGAGCAGCTTGTTCAGTTAATTGCTAAGCCTTGTAAAACAAAGCCATCCTTTCCTCTGCAGACAGGAAGGATTTTGAAGCTCCAGAAGAGTGAAGGTTTATTGTCTCTCACAATCAAGAATCAACATGCTCAAGCATAAGATCTGCTCGTGCTTGAGCATTCCTTGGTGAAGGAATTGGAAGATTGTTGGCTGAATTTCCCAGCCATTCCAGCTCGTGGCCGAGCATCCCTGCTCTGCCTTTGCCCTGGTTCAGAGACCTCTGGGGCCAGGTTTAACCTCCCCCTTCAGTCACTTGACCTGGGAAGGAAAGAAACAAAAGATCTCAGCCCTAAAAGGCTCCAGCTCAAGCCAATCCGAGGGCACACGATGGCAATGGCCAATTATGATGGGATTATAAAAGATGGCATTACAGCACTGCAAGTATTGATTGAACCTTTAGCCATAGAGACACTGAGAGAGAGAGAAGAAATGAGTGGGAGATCAATATATGCATCTCGAGGCCTATTTATCTCTGGGTGATTTTTCCATTCCCCTTCCTGTTCGATATGGCATAATTTACCTTCATAAAGTGTTCAGCGTCAGGGCTCCATTATCAGAGTAATCAGTTTTGATTAGTAGAGAAAGGGTACAAAATTGTTTAGCCTCTAGATAGAACTGTGAAGAGTGAGTAAACTATGCTTGACAGCACCTAATGCAGTTAGAATGTAGACTTAATTTGATTCCAATTCTTTATGGCTTTCCATGATTTCAAGCATCTATTGGTTTGTTAGAAAAATATAATAGGAAATGGGCTGTGGCAGGTGGGAGGGGAGAGGGAGGAGAGAGATAATTTAAGTTTGCAGGATGCAATTTTCCTCAATATAAACATTCTAATGCAATTTGATGCCTGTTGTGTTTTGGTGTGCCCAGCAGGAGCTCTTATTTTTCAGATTTATTTTTAGCACTTTGAGGATACTCAGGGGGTAACCCAATCTGAGGGGTTGGATGTTTATTCCCAAAGCCACGAGCTGAGAGTCAAACTCTGACCTGCAGCTCAGAGCTGGGAGCCAGGGCTCTTGTCTTTCCTTCTCAGCTCATTCCCTTGAATGGTGCTGCAGCATTGTCCTCCTCCTAACTTGTGTTTGCTCCTTTTGAAGTGGAGAATCCTGTGGAATGCATTAATGGTGGCAGAGGTGCCCTAGTGAAGGGGTTGTCCTGCTCTCAAGTCAGTCATTGATCAGGAGGTGATTAATGCTGCTGAGCACACCATCAGTGTCAGGGAAAAGCCTGTTAGGGTTTTACTGGGCAATGGCTTTGCTCTGCTCCAGCTCTCAGGACAGCAGCAGAGCAGTGTGCTGCAAAGGATTAGCTGTTTTCCCAAACTTCTGCAATCAGTTGGTTTGAATCCTCATCTCAGTCACGCCTGGGGCAGCTCTTCACAATGATTCCAGCTCTGCCAGGTGACACAGAGGTGAGTCAGGTAACAAATGACAGGAGAGGAGTGGGGACAGTCCCTTCGTGTGGCTGGCTCCTGGCACATCCCTGGCTGTGGTGGGAAGTGATGCTCAGGGCCCGGTGCCTGTCACACCAGGGTGCAGAATTGAGTCCTAAATGCACATCCCAAATGGAGAAATCCTCATCCCTGCTGCCCCCTGCTCTTCTCTATCAGTGAACTGGCACAAGGGGTTAAGCTCAGCCCTGAGTGAGGTCAATAATCACCTGTGGAGGGGCAGGAGATGTGGGAGCAGAGTGGGCAGGTCACCTCCTGCAAGAGGCACAGGGCACATGGCTGGGCCATCTGCAGCTGTAAAACTTTATGTGAAGGTAAAATTAACAATAAAACACGAGTGTGCCAACTCCCATTGCATTTAGCTGAGGCTTTTAAATTCTTCCCAGATATCCATCGTGTTCTAAATCCCCTCCCAATTTTTCCCTCTCTTTTTTTTTTCTTGTTTTTCAAGAGAAGTTGAGCAATTGGAAGAAAACAGAACAGAATTCTTGAAGTTGGCTAATGAAGTCCAACAGAGGACCAGCCTGGATCTTGCACCCCAAGGCCAAGCTGAGCCTCTGGAGCTCACACCCAGCTGGAACATCTGCCTCTACCCATCTGTGAGGATGCCCTGGGTGAATTATCAGTGACTCACTGCAGGACATATTTATTTTTATAACTTTCTCTGTAAAATTAGAGCTGCACAAACCCATTTGAGTAACAGCATCTCCAGTCACAGATCCTGTGGTGTTTGGTGTATACCCTCTAGTGAGCAGGGTTTTTAATACCTTTTAACATTGAAATGGGGGCAGTGTCACTTGTTCCTGTGCTTTTACTGAGTCTTGGGATATTTGGGATTGTGTTTATTATCTCAGCTCCTGGAGGCAAGGGACTGCAAGAGAATCTTGGCTTTTGTTTTAAGCATTTCTAATAATTGTGGTTTGTGAGAATGGCTTTAAAATGTGGCTCCACTGTAAAGACTCAGAAGACTAGAAGAAAAATAAAGACTTAAGTTAAAAAAAGCACAACAACCCCAATTAATTTTTGAGCTACTTATGTTCTTTTTTTTTTTTTGGAGGGTGGAAAATATACTCACAATACATGTCTATATATTTATATATCATTATATAAATCAGAGGTAGCTGAAGTCTTGCTGTGTGTCAGAGTAGCCTGCTGAATTGTAAATACTTGTGAGGAAAACAGATTTGGTGCAGTTAATTTTTCACAGAAATTTCTCTGTGAACTGTTTCTGTTCACAGAGGTGCTGTTATGCTCTTTCACTTGGTGAGAAAGCTGTGGTACCTGCCATCTCTCCAGAACAGTTTTTGATCTCTAAAGTTTTGGATTTCTAAAGAGAAACAGGCTGAACTTGGGGGTATTGCTGGAATGGTTCATTTCCCACCACCTTTTATCTGCTCTATAGCAGCTGGCCTTGCCCCACCATGTAAATGGGAGAATTTTGTGGTGAACATTAACTCTGCTTTTGCAGACCTCTGTCAGAAACTTCAGCCTGTGTGTGGATGGGCCAGAAGTACTAAAACAAAATTTCAGAGCAAATAAGAAGGGTTTCTATAGCTGGAGTTTTGGTCCACAGCCCAGCAGAACCCTTGAACACACGTGCAATCTGAGGGAAGTGTGTAACATCTTAAGTGAATTTGTTTCAGCTGTGTTCACGCCTCTCTGTCAAGTACTTCCCATGAAAATTTGGACTATAAAACTCTGCTGGTATGGAAGTTTTTTTTCTTCTATAAAGTTTAAAGTTGTGTGCAGCAGTATTCCATATCCCAAACTAATAGTTTGCATGTGCGAACCAAAGTATTAAGTTCACAGTTTTTGAGGAAAGCCAATGTTTATGATGTGACACATCCAGTGTGTCACTTACCTGTTCAATCACAAAGCTGCCTCATATCTTGTGGAATTGGGATCTGTGGAGTAGCAAGACTTGCTGCTGCCAAGAGGTTAAATTAATCAAGTTGTTTGAATGGGAAAAATGATTAGCTGATCAAAACACACAGTTCATTTTTGTAAGAAAGTGAGGTGGATGGCTTGCTTATCTCAGTGTCCACATGCATAGAATTCCTGGTCTTTCAGGAAATTCATCTCCAGTGCAAATTCACAGATTTCCTTTCTTTGGACAGAGATAATTCCCATTTCTGGCCATGGGAGTGATTCCAGACAAAGCCTAAGAAAATGGATCCTGTTTAATATCTGAAAGTCATCAGCTGTGCTGGGGAAGGGTCACCACGTGTTCTGTCAGCAGAGTTACCAGGCTTTAAGCAGACACATATATCTGGGGCTGCATGATTTAAAGGGGTAACATTTTTCAGTAGTTAAAAGATGCCAGCTGGGTAAATAAACCCAGACCATCATGTACGAGTCCTCCTGCTTCCCAAAGTTCATTAGTGATAACAAGACTCTTGGCATTTGGATAATAAATCCACACTCTAAGGGCTGCTGTGTGCAGGTTGAGGAGCTCAGATGGTGACATTAATGGTGCAAATACAATAACATTTGAAAAGAAACTTCTTGGAGGGGAGAGGAGGGAGCAGGAAAGGGCAGCCAAGTGTTGGAGCACTGGGGGGGAATTTCATCATTGCACCCCTCTGTGCAAAGCACCCACCACGGACCTGCTGGTTATTTCTGTGTCAGCTTTTTGAGCCAGCACAGAGGAGAGATGTTTGAGACAGTGAGAGGCAGGGAATGGGGATGTTCCCTGCCTCAGGGAACTGGGAAATCTCAAATTGGCTAAAAACCACTACACAAAACCACTATTGAGCTGGTTTGTCTGGCCTCATCAGCTGGGTCAGTTTTCATCTCAGAGGACTGTGGTGGAAAATAGAATTAAAATTAGCAGATAAATGAATAAAATCTCAAGGACAATGACAGAATAAATATGTCTGCCAAACAATTTGGTAAGAGGAAAATCTGGCACCTCTTGTTTAAGGAGAAAATGTGAGGAGGAAATAAGTGCAGTCCTTAAGTGACTGAGGGAGAAGCTCTGGCAGAGCCAGGTGTGGTGCTCAGCCTGGTTTGATGGTGGACTTGGCAGTGCAGGATTAATTGTTGGACTTGGTGCTCTCAACAGGTCCTTTCCAATCTTAATGATTTTGTGATTCTGTGATTCCAAGCGGGTTTGAATTGTCAAACACCAGATTCTCTGTCTAAATGATCTCAAACTGTGCCCAACAGAATGTGTTTTCTCGGCCTGCTGTGGGTGATCCATCTCTTCCTGCCATTCCTGGAGCTGGCTCCAATGCTCTGCTGTCCATGGCAGTGCTGAAATGACCAACACGAGCCCAAATCAGAGTTGAGGAGACTGGAAATGGGTGCAGTGCTCTGGCTTTGCTTGGTGAGATGCCAGGAGATTCCTTCCTCCTCTGTCCTCTCTGATTTAAATGGAAATTGGAAAAATGTTAAGAACCATGCAAAGCTTCTTAAGGACAAAGTGTGTTCAGGCTGCTGTGCAGGGCCCTTTCCAGAGGCAGTGCTGCTGTGGGACAGGTATTGCATTTCCTGAGGTTATGATCCCACATTTGGAGTTGTTCCCAGACCATCAGCCTGGGACCAGCCACGTCCAGCTGGTCCAGAGCCCCTCTCAGGAGCTCTTGGCAGGATTTGGAGGGAGCCACGAGAAGTTATGGTGTTATGGGCCAGTAGCAAACAGCAGGATGTGCCCCCCATTTCTGGGGACTGAGCAGAGTAAAGGGGCTCATAAAAATAAATATATTTAATAGCACAGAATGAAACAACAAATTGAAATTGTGCTGAAATCCAATTCTGGGGTTTTATAATCCACAGAAACTTATTAACTTCAGAGACATGTGCAAGTTGGGGGGAAAGAAGTGAAGTTTCCACTCCATCCCCAAAACAGAGAGAATTTAGAGCCCTTTTATGGTGCATTTTAGGACAATGACCTGGGCAATGTGTTCAGCTGCTTTGCTTGCCTCATAAAACCCAGTTTATACAGTCCTGGAATCAATGCTGTTCTCTTTGGGGCTCTCCAGAGCAGGCACTGCCAGCAGAAGCACTTTATGATATAGAGTTGGAGTGTCAATGGGACATAGAGCAGAGCCATTGTGCTCACCTCTGTGATCAATAGGAAAGGGATATTTAGACATAAATAACTCTTGCTGTGGCATGGACAGAGCCTCTCCCTGCAGCCCAAGGTTTGAGGGAACTTCTCTGCTCTCCAGAACCTGATTTTTTAAAAGTTTGCTTACACTAGGTAGCACAGCTGAAAAAAGAGAGACCACCCCCAAAAAAGGAAAGTGAAGATGACACTCCCAGCATATTTTACTTGATTGTGCCAGGGATCTCCACTTGCTGGTGCTGAATTTTCTGTGGCAGTGTTTGAATTTTATTGTGTATCCATTCCCCCAAGAATTTTTCTTTTGGAAATACCAAATGCATTTTTTCATTGCTTTATCCTTCACATTGCATAATTTCATCTTTTTCAGGGGATAAACCTCCTTTCCCTGTTTTCAGATCTAATTCTGAATCTGTGTTTTGATGAGGGTTTCCAGCTGCACATTCCAGAGCAAAAAGGGGCAAACTGTCTAAAGGTTGCAGGGTGGGAAGGAGCAGAATAATGCACAATTTGAGGTGAGAAAAAGGTGTGCTTCCTCAAGAAAAATCCATTACTTGCTGCTTATGTCTTCACTCTGAGTTTTTTGAAGCCTGCTTGTTTTTCCTCTGAACTTCTGGAGAAGCCTAAGGAGGAAAATATCTGGACCACAGGAGAGTTTTGGCTTAAAGAGAAAATGAGTTTGGGAGAATTAACTCTATTTCAGCCACACAAATAGACCAATTTCTGGGTTAACACTTGAACACTTACTTATTTTAGCCAAAGGTTTTTGCTTGTAGTTAACATTTTTGCAGTTCCTGTGAGTGTTTAGCTCTAAAGAGCAACCTTTCTTAACATTTCTTCTTTCAATGAGACAGTAACTGGCATTGTGGCCACAGCTGTCACTGTCCCTCCAACCAGTGTGCATGTTGCCACAGCAGAAGGAAAGGAGAAAAATCAGAATTCAAGTCCTGTCTGAAAAGTAAAAGGGACAAATTAGTTTCTTGTCACTGCGCTGCAATAAATACATTGTCATTTTTATACCCCAGTGAATCATATTCTCCATTTCCCCCGTAACTATTATACAGTCTGCTGGCAGTACATCATTTTTTGGTAATTTTATTTTCACCAATTGTTTTATGAAATTTTTGAGTTTTATGGACACTAAAACAAATCTAGCCTGCACGTATTATAGCCCTTTAAATCACTGGCAGGAAATCTCAAGGTTCCTCCAGACTGTGAGAGAAGGAAGCTTTAGGAAAGAAAGATTGCTCCTAGCTTATAAACTGAGCAAAAACCCAGAGATAAGTTTGTAAAAGGGACATACATCATCACTGCAAAAAGCAGGACGTAAAACAACATCTCTCCGCTCAGCTCCCTTAAGAATAAAAATGGATTTTTATTTAGCAGAAACACTAAAGTAGTTGGGGAAAGGAACACACAAGCTTTTCCATGCTTTTTTAACCATAACAATCCTTATTTCCTGCAGGGCAGCAGTGTCAGGCACTGCCTTGGCTAAATTGTGGTTAGCTGTAGTGCCAAACCAGAGGGAAATTGGAGAAACCCTGAATTCTAAGCTGAGCATTGGCAGTGCTTGGCTGGATTTGACCCTCGTGGTGCTGAGGAATTGGTGCCACCAGGGTGTGGGGAAAGGGATTATCCAGGTTCTCCTCTTCTTATCCATAACCTTGTTAATGTTTCCATGGCTAAACCATCTGGACTGATTTTTTTTGAGAAGGTTTTGCTGGTGGCACAAAGTTTCAGATGGTTTAAAACAACGGTGAGTTGTGGTATGATAAAAAATATATTTACTTTTTTTTTTAATAAATAAGATTTTTGTTCTCGAAACAAATGTGAATTTTCTTGGTCCACTTTGATCTACTCTGCATATCCCTGAATATAAGAAAGAAAATGAGGTGGTGTTGGCTTGGTGGAAACATTGAACAAGATCTTTCTTAACTGTAGATCTGACAGGGCCCATGAAGGAGTTCTCACCTCAATTCTGGCTTGGATTTTGCAGTCTTGAAAGATCTACTCCCCTTTTGCTTTTTCTTTTTTATTCACCTCAATATATTTAATGGCTCTGAACAGATTTGGATTGTATATTTGGTTTGTAAATTGGAAGAAAGATTGCTTTTAGATCAAATCAAATAGTATTAAATTCTTAAAAAAATATAGTACAAATAAGACATTTGAAAACTGGTGTAAAAATGGCTGTTCTGCCTCAGACCTGTGGTCCACTGTGGCTGAAGGTGGAATGGTATAACTGTGTCTGCACATATTGCCCTCAATATACCCTTCCAGCAATCTGCTGTGTGGGAACATATGAGCCAAAGGGAACACATTTCTTAATGGCCCTTGATGGATTTTTCCCTCTGTGAATTTATTGAGTTGAACATATGTACATTCATTACTTCCCCTCTGTAACATGTGCTGTGATGGAAGAAAAGAGCCTCCTTTTTCCTGTTTTTAGCCTCCTTTTTCCTGCTTTTAGCCTCCTTTCTTGTCTCCCTTCACCCACTGCCCCAGTTTGTGCTTTGCAGGGAGCTGTGCTCTGTCACCATCCCTTTACCTGCCCTGTCATGAGCTTGAAGATTCCTACCCTGTCTTGTCTGACCATCCCATTCCCAGCTGGTTGATTACTGATTTTGGACAAAAAAACCTTCCTGAGGGAACGTGGTGCTGCTCCCAGAGTGGGCTTGGCTTCACGTGCTACAGATTTGGGAGTCTGGAACTACAATTCTTTTGCACTGGCATCAAGAGTGGGTTAAAGCTCAGTTCAACACTTTTCACTCAGAAATTCTGAAAAAATGAAACCAGGAAGGACACATCCCTGAGGGAATGATGTTTTGGTTGCAAAACAAAACTCTCTGAAAAGTAAGTGCCAGCTAAAAATCTCTATTCGTTAAATTAATATTCCCAGACCATGGGCTTCAGCCTGTATATTGTGAATAAATCAATTAAAGATAAACTTGGGAACGTTTCCCAGCTCTATTTGTATTTCACAAGAAATATCTACAGGTTTGAACTCAAACTGGCTTTGACTCTGCACTCCTGGTGCATTCTCTCTGTCCAGAGCACATCAGAGCTGCTATGTGTCTCTGACATGTTATAATTTGAGATTTCAGGGAAAAATTTCTTTAACAACCTGAGGATCAGTCCCTGGCCACGTGCATGGCGATTTTTCTCTTCACTTTAGCACAAGAGCATCCTGAGGATTTATAATTGATTTCTATTCTTATTGTGGCCAAAGGGGTGACAGAGGTGAAGCACTTTCTGTTTTGAATGGTGGTGAGGAAAGGTACAGTGGAGAGAGGAGTGAATGAATAGATGTGCTCAGCATGTCTTGGTCTCTCCAGGAGCTCAAAGCAGGGCATGGCTGGACAGCAGTTATGAAATTTAGGGTATAGCTGTGCTAGCCAGAGGTTTTATGTTGGTATAACTTGTGCTCTGATGAGAAGGAGTTAACTCCTAAAGCATTTCCATGTCACTGGGGCTGCAGTCATGCCAAAGGCATCGAATGCTTCAATGGAAAATGTTCAGGGTTTGGGTCACAGCCCTCCCACTGTGGCTCAGGGCTTTGGGAAGGGCTCTGCACTGCTACCAGTGAATTGTGAGGAAGGAAATGGCCATGAAAGAAGGATCTATAGCTCTGTTCAAAGTGCTTGAGAGAAAAACCAAAGCAGCAGCAAAGATCTCCAGCCCCATGGCTTGCTGTGGTGGCTGTGTGGGGGTTTGTGTCCCTCCTGTGTCACCTGGGCTCTGGCACTGACATCCCTGCAGATTTGTGGCTCCTGACAAACAGGGTGAGGTGCTGTGCACCCCATTTGTGTTTCAGGAACCATCTCAGCTTCTCTGTGTTTTACCAGCTCTCTGAAATCTCTTTTAAAACAAACCTCACTCTGCTACTCACTCACTCACCTCCCTCTTTGCTGCTTCCTCCTCATTCCCCTATACTCTTTACACAAAGTGCAGTTCCTAATCTTTTGCTTTTGCTCTCTGTAGCTAAAACTACTTTTAATTTTTTTTCCTCCTTTTTTTTTTTTTTTTTTTTGTTTTCTTCCTTTTTAATCTCAACTCAGCCCCAGCACTGGTGCAGCGTTACAACAGTTTTGTCATGTTGGCTGTCACCGTGCTGACAGCCCCGTGACAGCTGGCAGATGTATGGATGATGGATGTTTTCTCCCTTGTGCAAGGACGATGGGATAAAAGTGCAAACAAACCGGGTAATAGATGGGAAAAGCAGAGCAGTGTTGATAAGGCCTGGTCCCCACTTTGTGATGTATGGGAAAGCAAGCTGCGGGCAATTTGTTTCAGAGAAATGAGGGAGTCTTTGTAGAGAGGGACACAGGGAAAAGAAGGGAAAAAAAAAAAGAAAAAGAAAAAGAGAGAAAATAAAGTAATAATAATAAGAAAGGGGAATACTGAAAGCTTGTCTGTGTTGTGGCAATGCCAGCCTGTTGTTATGGCAATAGGCAAATTTCATTTCAAGGACAGGCTTGGGGGCCTTGGCATTCATTAGGGACCCCAGGAGGAGGTGTCTGGGATGGGAACATTGAGTTTGTCTTTGCTTGTTTCTGCTCTTCCCTCACCTCCCCGCTGAGGCACCTGCTGTTATTTATGGGGTGTCACCTGAAAGGGCTCACCAAGCTGCAGTGGCTGTGGGCAGATAAACTTCTCAAGCCACTCACTGGTAGAGCTAAGTTCATACATGCCTGGATCAGTGTGGAGGGGCTTCTGCCCCTTCCCAAGAGCCAGGCCCAGCTCTGTAGGCTCTGAGATCCCCTGGAGACCCCAGGGAGATCCCCTGTGCTCAGTGCACTGCCCCTGGCCCCTGCCTCCCCAGGGGGAAGGGGGCAGAGGCTGCAAACGGGACACTGGTGCAGGTGATCCTGAGCAGAGGGTGGCATTCCCCTTGTCCCTGTGAGCTCCAGGCTGAGCCACAGGGAATGCCAGGGGTGAGAGCTGCCAGGATGCTGCTGTACAGCCATGGGTGTGGTGGTTGGAGAGGGTCAGGGATCCTTCAGCAAGAGAGCGAGCAGGGAGGAGGATGCTCACCTTACAGGCTGTGAGAATCCCTTAAAAATGCAAGGAATGTTTTCTAGGATGGATCCTGATCATTAATGCCTCAGTGCTGGAGCTGCCAGTGTGGCTGGACAATGGATTTTTGTGCCCTCACACACCCACTCCCCAGCATGGATGTTTTCTGGGTGCCAACACCTCCCCAAGCTTCCCTTCCACCCTTGCTTCCCTCACTGTCAGGGACTAACTGGGGCTCGTAATAGTGATAATTTATTACAGCACACTTCCTACAGTGAGTAAATAAGTCTGTCTCCCTTAAACTCCCTGGGCAATTAGAAGAATGAAAGACTGTGCCAGGTATTAGCATTTATTTTCTCCCAGCATTTATACAAGGCCATTTTCGTGCTGACAAATTGTGGGGCAAATTGTTCTCGAAGAAGTGTGTCAGATGGAAAGGTGTTATGATTAAACTGTTGGCATAAATTTAGATGACAATAAATCCTTTTATTGCATTAACTGGATTTATTTCCTTGCAACTACCATTAAGGATTTGAAGAAACAGTAATGAACAGGTTGATTTTGCACCTGCTTAAGGGTAATTAATATGCACTCTAAAAACAGAGAGTCTGCTTTAAAAAATCTCTCCAGTGATCTAGAGGCTGCTGCTCAGGAAATGGATGTGGAATCAGCTGTATGTGTTTGGTAGCATTGCATGAACAAGAATCCTGAAGTGCAATAGTGACATGAGGATTTGGGAAGGGATCTGTTCAAATATGAGCTGGAAGGCTGGATTCTGCAAATTCTTCCATGGACAAATGCAATGAGGAACCCTGCCTTGTGCAAGAGGCCACCAACCCAGTGGGGTTTAGGCTTTTTCAGTGTACAGCAGTTTTATGTCCCTGGCAGAAAGGGTTTGTGTATTCCAAGAAAAGAAAAGTTGCTTTTTTGGTTCAGTAGGAGTCTTTCCACAATTATCCCTATTATCAGTTTGGGTAAAAGGAAATGGCAAAATTAATTTGGTTAAAAATTAATCTATGATTAAAAAAATAGAAAGGGAGCAAATTGACAAAAGTCTAGCAAGGCTACGGGAATGGAAACCTCTGTATGTCAAAAAAATGGAAAAAATTCTATTACGAATTGATATGATGAGCATAAAAGGAGACAATAAGGCTAAAATAGAACTATCAGGATAAAAAATGTTTAAGCTGGTCATATTGTCAGGTGGGAAGGTTAGATAAAAGTAAAACTTTGGACTGTCTTTTCCAGAAAGAGGTTTGTGGCAGCAGCTTTATTAATTCCCGTGAATCCCTTGGTAGCCCACAGAAATGGCCACTATTTTCCTCATTCCCTACAAATTCCTTGCTTTATTTGTCCCAGCTCTTGGGTTGCTACCTGTCACCTCTGTCAGCCTTCCTTGTCCCCAGAACAAGTCTGAAATATTTTAGTCAAAACTAGTTTGAAGAAAACGCTGATAATTTATACCAGGTATGTTTTTTCCAGGAATGTATCAATTTGAGTAATACCTTCAGTGGGAAGGTTTCATAGACACAGGATTGTGTTGAATTAGGCTTCTGCCTTAATCCAGAGATTAAGGGGGCAGGAGGTCTGGCAGGTTCAGATGCTCAGGGCAGGCTGTTCCACAGTTCTGCTGTCAGAGGCTATTGAGCATTTTGGGGCAAAACCACCACTTTCTACTTCTCTCTGAATTTTACAGTAAGTAGCTCATGATTTAAAACCCTGAATTTATTTGTTGAAGCAGTGAGTAGAGCTGACAGCCAGGGGAGGGCTCTCTGGACTCAGCAGCAGGTCCTTCTCTCCTTGCTCCCTGCCGGCAGGGACTGGGAAGCTGTGACACTTTGCTTTTTCTTTCTTTTTAAAGATTCCTCACCCAGGTGCAGAAAAGGCTTCTTTCCTTTAACCCTGAACATTTTCACAGGAAAAGCACATGCATTTCTGTTCCACTCCCACCCCTGGCTTCTGTGAAATTGTTGCATGTTAATTAATTTGATACAGAAGTTTTCAAACGAGGATGTGCAGGGCAATGTGGCTCCTGTCGTGCTTTGACAAGGTTAGCTGAGGGTAATGTGGTAAATATTTTTCACCCATTAGCAGATTGTAAAAATGGTGCATGGTGCTGCTGCCTGGCATGGTGGGGGGATGGAGAGCAGGAGGCGGCTGGTAAGAGGGTAAGGAACCATCACTCATCTGGGTGATGGGGGAGGCACAGCTCCCAGTACCATTCCTTGTGCACCAATGTGTGTTTCTATTAAAAATAAATACTCACATAAAAAAAGAAACACAGCAGCAGATCTCTTTGGACTTTCCATACACACCCTTTTCTTATCTTATTTTCTGTTTTTGATTCGCATTGTCTCTTCTTGGGATTCCCTTAATTTTTTTTATTTATCCCAACTCCATAAAAACAACACAAAATGTTAGAAACACCATGGACTTCATTGGTGTTTGATCCATGTTCTCCCTTCCCTCCTCCTCTTCAGCCTGGCCTCTCTGTTGAGACAATAAAAGGATTTTTTTGATAATTTTGCATTGACCCCTCATTATTACTTTAATAAGAAGTATTAATAATATAAATCACAAACTATTTACAGTAGTTAACTATAGAGCGCTCTAATTCTGTGCAGTTATTCTGTGCCTTTCCTACAAAAAGCAGGATTCATCCTCTTTATGTGTAAAATGATACTGAGCCATAACTATCTTATAATATTGCTACTTAATACTGTAGTTGTAGTCCTGATCACCACAGCTTTTATCAATTTTACTGGGTGGGTTACATTCCTACCATAAAAAAAACACAGTAATTTTTAATAGTTGTAGGTGGAGGCAGAGAAATATGACTCATAAAACACTTCTGATGGACTTGGCTGTTCAAAATTGGGACTCAAGTCTTCCTTCCCTGTCTTCTGAAGGAATTAAATTCTCCATTTCTCCAAACTTTCAGTGATGTCTCCTTTGTGTTTGGTTGCTCAGAGATGTTGGCAGCCAGGAGCTTTCTGGGTGACCCTAAAACTGGGGTGTGCTTTGGATCAGGGAGGCACTTCTGAAGCAAAACTCTTGGCTATCTCCACTTACAGGGGTTGGAACTAGATGATCTTTTAGGTCCCTTCCAACCCAACCCATTCTGTGATTCTATGATTTTGGTTTGATTTCACATCTCTGAGTGTCTGACCTAAATTCCTCTAAAACCAAGTGAAACGGGAAATGTTCCTCAAGCATGTGACTGCAGCCACCAAGGGGCATTTGGAGCAGGGGATAATCTGGAGCACAAATCCTCTGAGCTGTGGCTGGTGTGGGTGCCAGCTCCTCTCCTCCTGCTCTGCATTCCCTGGGAATGCCAACACAGCCCTTTGGGGTGGGGACATCACCTGCTGAGTTTGCACCTGAACAGGAGACTGAACATTTGTCACTCAGCTGGCTTTGGGAGTAGCTTGTGCCAGATTTGGTGCAGTTTGGGGCACAGGACCCATTCCAAGGGACAATCTTGGCCAGAAGTTGTTTATAGATCTCTGCTGTGGGCTGGTTTGGAACTCTCTCCTGCTTGGCTGACGGGGAGCTTTCCCAGCAGGGAGAAAAGTGGTGTCAGAGCCAACTGCAACCACCGAGCACAGGCACGTCCTTGGCCTCTGCCAGGCTTGTGGCACCTTTTGCAAGGTTTAGCTTCGCTGTTCCTGGCTCATGTCGAAGTTGTGGGGTGGTTGCTCCTGTGCTGCTCCCACCCTTGCTCACCCATGGCTGTTCAGACACACGCACTCCCTCTGACATTCCCGTCCCAGCCAGAGGGATCCAGGGGTGCTCAGAGAGCAGCTGCAGTGCTGCTGAAGACCCTGCAGCAATGAGGCTCCAGTTCAGGGGAAACTTCTGTACATTTAATTAAGAAATGCTGCTCACACAGAACTGACTGCATGAACCTCATTTACTGCTGTGGCTGTCTGTCTGTCCAGCCTTTTGTCTCTCTCTGCATCCTACACAATTCCATTGGATCTTATTACTCGAGCTAGGTAGATTCTTGCTTGGCTGAGCCGAGATCAAAAAGTAATTTTTCTTTTTGCAACAGCTGATTAGAAATTCATTTATTTTCACATTAGACATTTGACCAATATCTCCTTCCCTACAACTCCAGCAATTTAGCTCCATTTGTGTAGTCTGCATAATGGAAGACAGTGAGCCTGTTAGAAAAATGTGGCCCAGGGCAAAAATTAAATGCAGAATCATGTATCAGAAATGAGATGTATTTACTATTGTTTTTGAAAATTAATGGTGCATTTTTAGTTTTTATAATGTAATTTAATGATGCAATTCATCTAATAAAAACCCACATTTTAACTCAGTTCTACAGACTTACTGGGGCAGGACAAAATGTACCTTTCAGATGTAAGATTTTAAAAAAACCCTTTGGGCTCTTTTTTTTTTTTTTTCTGCACACAAAAGAAGAGAAACTCTTTGCGTGCTTTGGCTAACAGCTGGGCTATCAGCAGGAGTCCAATAAAAAGGACGTTTTTCTTTCTAAATATTGGTGTTTGTGCAGCATACAATAATATTATAAATGCAGCACTGGGTTTGAAGTACAATGCTGCAGCTGATTATAGAAAACCATATGGTGCTGGCATGTTAAACTGATGCAGATTGAGCATGGGCTGTAGCTTTAAATGCCATGGCCCAGAGACTGTGCTAAACTAGAATAAATATACTATGCAGTGTCAATATAGGGAGCTGTCATTTTCGGCAGCAAGAGGCAAACTGTGTCAAAATAATGTGAACTGATTGAAGACAAACCCACAAAAGTCAGCTCTGAGCTCATGCTCCTTCCCAGGAGCAGCTCTCGCTGGGTCGTGGGTTGGGGGAAGGTCCTGCCTGCTTTTCAGAGCATTATTGGAGTTCAGCAACTCTGGGTCAAGGGCTGGGGCAGCCCCAGGTGCCCTGGCTGGGTGTTTCACTGGCAGTGATTGCAAAGCACAGGTTCTGCTCTGGCTGTGTTGAGAGGAAATGCCCATACCTCTGTTTTTGCTTGTGTTTATAACATTAAAGCCCCCTTCTTGTTCTGCATCGTGATCTCCATCCTCTTTGCAGAGTTTTTGTATTACCTTTGCTTTTGTAAAGTGAGCACAGGTAAATTTGGCATGGATTTTAAAGCCTTCTGAAAGTGCAGTTCTGTAATTGGGACAAGCCAGGTAAGGGGGTTCTCCTTCCCCTCCCCACTGCTGGTTGTCTGTTCTGCTGGGATCAGGGTGATCCTGGAAGCAGAGCTGACCAGGACACAGAAAGGTCCGGGTTTGCCTTAATCACTGAGCTGGAGGGGCAGGGAGCACTGGGCCTGGAGGATGGGGATGACTTTTTCACTGGGAATAGAGATTTATAGTCAGCCCCAACTGATCATGATAATTCCCTCTTATTTTATTAAAACTGCTCCTAGAAAATGAACTCCAGCTTTAAAATATGCCCTTATCTGCTTTTTTAAAACCTTCTTTTACAAACAAAACTTGAAGTTGTAGCTAAACATTTATTAATCTTATAACCTCGTTCCTATGGACATTAAAAATGCACATTCACCAGAAAGAGTTAAACTTCAGTGCATCCAATCTGACACTGAAGTAGACTTTGGTACAAAGCTGCAGAAGGAGGAGAAGTCTATTCATTTGTGGGTGAATTAAACATCCATTTTTCTTTGTTTCCTGGCTCTGGTGCATGATTTCCCAGAGGACAGAAGGAGCCAGCCCCCGTGACTGTGCAAGGGGAGTGCTCTCATACAGCCTGGCACCATGCTCTGAGGGGATGCCCTTTGCTGCTCCTGGGAGGTTTAGGAACAGGACGTGTGAACTGGTTTGGGTCTGACAAGGACCCCACTGTTCAGGTTCCTGGGGCACACAGATGAAATACTCAGGGTGGGTCAGTGTTTGGGCAGGTTTCACTGAATCCCAGGATAAGCTGCTTTTTTCCTTCCCCTTTTGGTCCATCTCTGTGGTTTAGTTTGAGTTTCAGACCCGGTGGGTGCATTTTGAACCATCCCAGCCAACACATCCACACTCCTGCTCCCCCCGGCCAGCCCTGAGCTGTCTCTGTGTTGTTCTTTCAGATGTCCTTTACAGACATGAGATGCAACCCCAGAGAGAGGAGCATGGCAGGAACAAACCATCAAGCCAAAATTCCAACCATCCACAAGGTTTCTGGTGGTCATTGCATGCTGAAACTCAGCCTACAGTCCAGGCAGTGAGCAAAGAGTGAGGATTGTGGTGTCTTTTCAATACTGCAACTGTGTTTGAGCAGTGACAGAGGTGGAAAGGTTTGTCCTTATGCAAATTACATAGAGTAATGTGACCAGGTGACAAAGGCAGCATATTATTTTTAATATTTATTCTTATTTTTTTCATGGAGCTGGCAGGTAACTTTTTGACCACTATCTTATTTATTGTTTTATGGACTGCAGCTGAGTCAATCCCAACACTGGATTTCCAGCTGGACAAGAAGCTGGCTCCTGCAGCACTGGTGTGCTGTGATGTCTGGTGGCTTTATAGCAGCTAAGCCTGACTCTGCCTCTGTGATAGTAGGTTCCAGATGCAACTGGGACTAATCCAGTCTTGGCTACCTGGTAGCAGAGCCCAGGCTTTGAGTACTTTATGTGTATTGTGAATTTTTTTGTCACCTGTATTGGATTTAAAACCTAGTGAGGCAGAGTCTCATTTGCTGTGGCAAATCCTATATAGTGCTTGATATTGGGAAATCAGTGGTGCTTATGAACTTATGAAGCTGGGAATGGCACTTGTGTTTTACAGCTGGATGGTCCCTGGCTCAGAAAGGCTGCAGGGTAGATAATGTGAAATATTTGATGAAAGGAATATCTTGTGTTGATCTATTCAATAAAGAGGTGGATCACTGTTTGGGTCTGACCTCTAGGTGCATTTTTTATGTTCTGAAAGAAACTAAAAAGAGTTTATTGAGTGTTACAATTTTTTGCTGCTGTAGCTTGGTGCAGGCTTTAGCAAATAAAACTGCTCAGGAGAGAAATCCAAAGGAGAGAAGTCTGGAGTCACAGGAATGTTAACAGAGAGGGAGTTATTCACATGGGGGACAGAGGTGAGTGATAAAATAAACACATTTCTTACAGCTGAAGGATTCATTGTCTTTTGGTGTCCTGGTTTCAGGTGGGAGAGTCAGTTTGGTTTGTAGTACCTGGTGCACTGCTGGGGTTTGGATTAAAGATGAGAACAATATTGATGGCGTGGCTGCTGCTGAGTGGTCCTTACACTATGTCAAGGATTTTTGAGTTTTTTCAGCCTGCCCAGACAGGGAAGGGATGGGGGGCACAAGAACCTGGGAGGGGACACAACCTGGGCAGGTGTCCCCAACTGGCCAAAGTGGCTTCATACTCAGCCTATAGACTGGGAGGAGGTGGCTGGGGGGCAGCAGCCCCAGCTCAGGGACTGTCTGGGCATCAGTCAGGGAGTGGTGAGAAATTGCACTGTGAAACACCTATTTGTATATTCTTTTCTATTTTTTCCCTATCCTATTAAACTGCCTTTATCCCTACCTACAAGTTTTATTTTATTCTGATTTTCTCCCCATCCCATGGGAAGAAGTGAGGAGCAGCTGTGGGGTGTTTCACTGCCTGCCCAGCTAAACCACGACACATGGTGCGTTGGAACAGACCTTACAGGATAAGGAAAAAAAAATTAAAAGTTAAGCAAAATTGCTGGGGATCCCATTAGTTGGTTCAGACTGTTTATCAATAATTTGGCACTGGATTTCCAAAAAAAAGCATGGCATAATTTTTCAATGAGAAGCCCGAGTGCCTGGGAGATGATGTTATGGTGTGAATTACACTGTGGAGCGGCTGTCAGCTGTCCCTGTCAGCACTTTCACAGATGCCATAATGTGCAGTAAATGCTGTGGCTGCAGCTATTTAGGTTCACTGTGGTGGTGGTTTTAGGGAAAACACAAATTAACAGCTAAAGGAAACCTGTGAGTCCTCTGTGAGTGTTTTTCAGCCCAGATGAGCTGGTCACAGCTCAAGCATCTGAGTGTCACCTTCGGTTCCTGAAAAATCTCCTTCCTTGCAGTTATCCAGGGCACAAGGCTCCAGATCCTGGGTTCATGTCGTGTCAGTTCTCTTAGCTCTGAGTTCCTTTTGCTGAACCCTAGCACGGCTTTGCTCTCACCTGTGTCCCCCCAGAATTCTGGGGGCATCTACATGACCCAGGGTGAGGGTTGGGGTGATTCCTGCAGCGTGGGCTCAGCCAGCAGCAACCCTGCCCTGCCCTGCTGTGTGTGTCTGGGCTTCCCACTGGAAGCTTTCCCCAAGTTTTAAAGACTGTTTGTCCTTGTTTTTTGTTTTGTTTTTGAATGTCCTCCCCTTTCATCTGTTTTGAAGTGAGTGAAGTGAGTGGTGCCTCAGCTGTGTGATCTGGAGCCCACCAGAGCCCACTTTGGCTGGAGTGTGAGTGATCCTGGCCACCAGCACCTACTGCAACCTCCCCCTTTCCCTGCAGATGGTACTGTTTGACCATTTTGCAGCCACCCACCTTCGGTAACACCGCGGGTTTAAGGGGAATTTTACAAGGCTGGCACATGCACAGACCCAGCAACACCACAGCACCCACAGCTCCTGGTGGGTGCAAGGGCAGAAATCTTGTCTTGCCCACGCAAGACACACAACTTTTGAGTGGTTTTGGGAAGGCACCTGGGATGGTGCCAGCATCCTATGTAAGAAGGTGTTTGTAGGCACAATCCTCAGCAGGGGATGACCAGCGTTAATTTAGGCACTCGAGGGAATTTAATAGTTTTAGCTGTGTGGATGGCCAGAGTTTCTGTGGGATTAAATCAACTCTTCAGCTGGAGCTGCAGTGCTGGAGAAAAGCAGCTCTGGGGAGGCTGGGGATGATGCTGGGTCCTTCTGAGCAGCTCGTGCATGGGCTGAGAGGCTGGTGAGCTTCTTTGGTACCACTGGTTGGGTTTTTGGGATACCTGGCTTGCTGTCTTGCTTGTCCACCAGACAGCATTAGAGGCACCGAGCTAGCCCTGGAGCATTTTTTTCCTGGCTTTGAGCACAGGTACATCCACCCAGCAGTCTGCTGTGTCCCCTGCAGTTTTCCTCTGCTCTGCCAGAGCTGTTCAGAGCCAGCAGGGCTCAGCCACTGCTGGCAGGATCTGGGCTGTGCTTTCCCTTTTCTTTGCACACTATCTGCATTTCAGCCCCGAAGTCCCAGTGCCTCTTTAAAGTCAATGAGGTGGGAAATCACCTCTCTTTCCCCTTTTCCCTTGGGAGCTGGTCTGTGTTACTGCAGTCACTATGGCTGGGTACAGCTGTCACCTGGATAAGGAGGTGTTTGCCTTTCCCAGTGAAGTGCCCTCCCAGCTGGCACACCAGTGACCCTCCCCAGCTCACAGGTGTTGGAGTCTGTAAGTCAAGAGTCTGTCTGAAAAATTGAGAGAGAAATCAGAGTGCAGGGATTGAATTAAAACCTTTGGATGGATTGAAGTATATTAAGCCACTCACACGTAAAGTAGAGGTGTAAGTTTAAGTTTTAGAATAAGCAAGCAATTAAATAAGTAAGAATAAGTTTTCAGTGCTTTTAGAGGGTAAAAGTTTCAGATACCAGTGTAGAAGCACGAGTTCTAGTGAAGCCCTACAGCACCTCAGGCTGGAACCAACCCAGCTGCAGACAGCAGCACAGCATCGAGCCTGGCTGGGTGACTCCGTGAGTGCCACATGTGCACACGGGAAGGGCTTTGGAAAAAGGGCCAGAAACAGCGCCCCTGGAAATGGCTGAAATTCATTTGGCTTTTGATTTCCTCACAGGCTCGAATTTTGGATGAGGTGTCAAGAGCTTTGAACTTCCCCAGGCTCTGAAGGCTCTGGGTCTTGGTTTGCAGCTCCTCCTTGGTGTCAGGGCTGTGCCACTTACCTGCTCAGGTGTGAATCACTCCCACATGGAGCAAGGCAGGATTTCTGGCTGGATTTCCTCGTAGACCTATTGCCATTCCTGTCTTGTTGCCAGGGAGTTCATGTTTAAGCTTTCATCAGATCAATTCTCTTCCTTTGAAAGGGAAGTAGCAGGTTAACCTGAGTGCGAGGGAAATGGAAAACACTGCTCTGCCTCTCCCCACCGTGCCATGCAGCTGGAAAGGGGCTTAGGAAAAGTGATAAATGCCATTAGTTATGTGTGGAATTGAAGGAGGGACAGCATCCAGCTCAGAGGTTTGTCTGGGTTTGCTGTAAGCCTGTTAAGCTCAGTTGTTGGATGGAGTTTCATGAAGGATGGGCAGGAAAGTAAAGGTTGCACTGAGTAAACTTTACAGGTTTCTGCTGTTTTTAGAGCCTCGTGTCTCCTATATGGACTTCTCATCCCCATCCTGCTTCAAGGAGGTGAAGATGGGGAAGGAAGGGTGGAGGAATGAGGATTGTTCTGTTTGCCCATGGGGAGTGGCTGGGTCTCAACTCTGGAAAGAGAAGCTTGGCACAGGCTTTGGAAGCAGGACCAGACTCAGAAGGTGGGGTCCCCTCTGTCACTGCTCCTGCAGGCGTCTGCCACTTTGTGTCCAAACACTCCCAAACCCCTCCCTGCCTGCAGGTCTCAATTTCTCTCTCCTGACCACTCACTGCTCAGAAAATCCCCGTGGAATAGAGCAGCTCAGAGATAACAGTGGCACCAGATAAATCATTCCTCCCCTGCCATTCCCCCTTCCCCAAATGGCTAAAGTGTCTTTATTATTTAAAAAAACCTGCACACACTAAAAAAAGCCCGACTGAGAGAGAGACAGAAAGCAGAGGAAAAGGAGAGGTTTAGGCAGCAAGCCACAAATAAGCGCCATCAATCATGGTGCAGTCAAAAATGTACATGTGTTGGTACCTGCTAGTTATTGGCAGTGCTCAAGAAGTCTCCTGAGTACAATCTTCAGGGCTCCTCAGATAAATAAATAAATAACATTCTATGTTCCTCTGAAAAACTGCTTGTCAGCACTGGAATGGCAGGTGCATTAACTCCCTAAGAACCAGATTATGCCCTGCATGGCAAAAAAATGCAAACACAGAGAAATAAGATGTCACTCAACTCCTGTATCCTCTCAGGTTATTTTGATGGGAAGTGTTTTGAAACATAAATACATCCCGTTGTATAAATGAGTTAAGGAAAAAAGAGAGATACTGATATGTACATGGTCTAGTTATTCTATTTACATGGTTACTCCAAATTTACATCTGTTTGACATATGATTTGCTTCTCTTTTTTTCGTTTTCTTTTTCTTTTTTTTCCCAAACTCTACAAGGATAGCTGTAAAGTTTAGATTTATTTAGCTTCCTGTCCCTCCCACGACCCTCCCAAGCCTTGGCAAACACTCTCCTGGTGCCACCTGCCTGCCTGCTCACCCTCCAGCTCTTCTGAAATGTTTCCTCTAAAAATATAATCCCTCTCTGAGAGCTCCTGTCCTTTCCCCTTAGATCTCTACTATACTCTGCCTTCTCTTGGCTTTGCTTTTATTCCCCTTAATTGTGGGCTTCAAGGTTATGTGGCCTTGGCTATTCTGCAGAGGTTCTCAAACCTCTCCCATCCTTCTGCTCCTCCCTGCTGCTTTTCATACACTGTGTTCTTTTTAATCCAGGAAAGTGACATTATTGCCAGTGGAAGTCCTGAAGGAGCAAAGTCCTGTCCCAGGATGAGTAAAGGTTGCATGACCTAGTGCCAAAAGACAAATGGATTTGGGGAAATGGCCATTGGCCCTCCCCTGAACTTGACAATGTGTTTCCTACGATTCCTATCACATATAGGAAGAGGCTGATTATTTTTAGCTGTGGGTGAGCCAGCTGTTCCTAGGCCACCCTCCAGCCCTCCCAAGGACAGCAGAGACATCTGCAGGCTCTGGCTCAGCCCCTGGCAGGATGGTGGGAGTGAGGAGGGATGAATTCTGCTGTACCTGCTGGCAGGGAAATGTCTCCTCACCTGCACATGCTGCACCACACCCTGCAGGATGGCTTCCTTTTCTCCTGCACCTTGATTTGGTTCAGCGAACCCTTAGATGAGTTTTGTCTGACTCTCAGGGTCTCACTCTTGGTTTCAACATAATCAGTGCAGGTAATAAATGTTAGGAGAGAGGTTTCAGTGCCAGCCACCTCCTTGCAGTCCATCACTACCTTTCTTTCCTTAGTTTTCCTATTTTTAGCTCCATTTTAATTGACCCGGGCTCTATCCAGACGTGTCCCAGGTGTGAGTGAGCTGTGGCTGGAGCAGGGCTGGCTTTGCATGGCCTGTCCTGTGATGGTGACCCCGAGTGGCAACTGGACCAGTTTCAAACATCTGGAGGCACCAGACACTTCCCTTCATCACAGATTCGTGCAGCCATTTGTTCTCCATGGCAGGAGTTTGGATAGGATGCACAGTGCACTACACACCTGGTGCTGCCTGGTTTGTCTCCTAATGGAGATATTTCTAAAAGATCTCACTTCTGGTTTTTTGTCTTGATTAATTAATTAATTAATTAAGGAGGTTCAAAGATTTATGAGGGTACCAAAATTATATATCTTCAGGGATGGTCCTTGATAGGGCTGAACAGAGTGGATTTTGAGTGGGGTTTCCTGTGGGAAACAGATCAGTAACCTCCTAAGGAAGATCCGACTTCAGAGTGGGGAAAAAATTAAATTGGGATGTACCTGTTGCCACTTCAGAATTAAGAAACCCAGAAACACATTACAGAAATCTACAGGAGCAGACTGTTGGCTTTATCTGTGACCTCTCCAATGCAGCAAAACTCAACATTGTGACATTCAAACAGCCCTGTTCCATGACAGAGCTGGAAGTTTTTACTCCAGATGAACAAGATGAGCCTTTTTAATTTTTATTTCCCTTTTATCATATTTCTCATTTTGCCCACAGCACTATAACTTGACCCTTGATCTTGTGGTGGATGCAGAAGCTGCAGGTGGGAGGCAGAGGAGGGAGTGAATCCACACCCATCCCTGAAGGAACTCAGCTCTCGTACAGGCAAATGCATAAAATGGCAAATAATAAATGTACAAATTAACTGCAGAGTCCGGGATGCAGGAGGTCTGGCCCAAATATCCATCCCTCCTTTTATTTTTCTGGGATTAAGGAGGGAAGAGAAGCAGTGCTGATAAGCAGCTGCCAGCTGCTTCCACTGGGTCGCTGTGTGGCCCCTGTGCTCCGTTCTGTGCCCTTCTCCAGCCCAGCAACTTTCCCTTCCAGACCACAGGGTTATTTCATTTCTGTCCTACTGCTGGCAATGGTTTTGCAATGGGCTGTGGGTTAGGAAAAAGCAGAGAATTTTTCCTTGAGTGAGAAAAGGAGGCGACATTGCATGGCAAAATAGAGCAAAAAATAGTTCCTTGGCTGATCTTCTTCTCTGCCTTGCTTCTAGGTGTGATGCCAGCAAAAGAAATTGCATTTCGGAGTGATTTAATAGCAAAATTACTTTTATTTGTAATTCTTTTCCCTGCCTCAGAGCAGAAAAACCACAAGATGGAGCTCTGGAGCTTTCCACTGTGGCTGGGCTTGAGTCACCACCGTAAAAACCCCTTTGGAGACCTTGAAATTATGGGTTTTATTATTTTTTTTCCCCTCCGTTTAATTTTTACATTCATTCTAAAATTGCAAATGTTATAGACGTCATAATTATAAAACGCAATTTATTGTTGCTGGTCAAAGTTATTTACTTTTCTTTTTGAAACTCAGAACTTCTATTTTTATTTTTTTTTTATGATTGTTATGGGGCAGAATTTTTCTCTCTTCTGGGAGGCTGCAGCCCAGGGATGCTCTCAGACCACAGCATTCTTCTCCCTGACACCCTCCCTGTGCTGGGGAAACTTTCAAACCTGCCCAGCTCTATATGCAAATATTAAACACTGGCTTTTCTTCGTGTGTAAGGGAATAAATGATATTTTGAAGTGCTCCTCTTCCCTCGTAATCAATGAACACTGAGCTGGTAAAATTTAAATCAGTGCAATGAATTAGGAGAATTGGGTTCTTTAATTAAAAGAAAAACAGTTTAGATGTTTAATTATATAGAATTTATACAGAAACAAAAAAAATTATTATTTTGAGGCACATGTGTTTTCTTCTTTCTTTTTTCCTCCTTATTTTTCTGTCATTTTTTGTCTTTTTTTTTCCCTTCAAAGGGGTGAACTCTCTTCTTCAATGTGTTTCTTTTCCAGGTGATCGGGTGCTAAGCATGTCAGATCTTTTCAGCTCTGCCTGCTGTTATGGCAGGGGCTGAGTGTTTAATTATGACTGTGTTGCATAGATAGGGTGATTTTTTTTGACTTGCTGGAGTTTGGTTGTAATAGCTGTGCACATACATAGTTAAAAATGACCAAAAAATGAATTAAAAATATTTATACACTCTAGCTCACATAAAGAGAGGACAATGAGATTCTGATAGCCAATAATCTCCTGGAATATTAATTACTTTAAAAACACAAGCAAACATTTTATAAAATGTTTATGAAACTCTTCGGGGCTGGGACGTGCCATATCAGATACTGAAAATGTGCTGCCCTGCTTTGCAGAAGTGAACATTTTTTATTAGAAATTTGAACCTCTTGACAGAGGCTCCCAGAACGAGTCTCTGGTGCAGCCGTGGCAAAACTCTGCTCCAAAGTGCCGAGAGAGAAGGGAAAGAAATTCGGCCCAAAGGTAGAGCTGACCACATCCTGAATAATTCATTAGCAGAATTTATTCCCCTCTGTTTGCAAACTGTCCGAGCAGCCTGGTTTTGGTGTGTGCTCCTCTATTCATTGGTGCTGGGTTCTTTTTTTTTTTTTTTTTCTCTGGGTTTTTGACCCGTTCCTCCAGCGTGGCTCAGGGCTGGATCACCCCGTGGTGTTTTTGGCAGGGTTGTGCAAAACGGAGTTTTGTATCTGAAATCCAGATCTCTCGGACTGGTGATTCTTCAAAATATTCGTGCCGAGAGGCTCTTGTGTCAAAAGTCACCCAAGCTGGTGAAAGGAAGGTGTGAGAGTGCTGCTTGTTTCAGTTCAGTTTCTTAACTCAAGGAAATAGAGGGTTTATTTTTATTTTTATTTTTTTTTTACTGGGCACTTAGCTGTGGGCATTATTTCTTTTTATAACTCAACTGTCTGAAAGGAATTGGAAACACACCAATTGCCTTTTTTTTTTTTTTTCTCCCAATTTTAAAATGTTAGGAAAAGAACAGTTTGAAGGTCTGCCTGTGCTTTTGGTCATTAATAGAGATAATTGTCAGCGCTGGACAAGGCTGCAGCTTCCTGAGCGGGGAGCAAAAGAAAAACGAGGTGTCACTTTGTTCAAACCTATGTAAAATATTATTCCTTAAATAGAACTGCTGCTCTTACCCCTCCTCTGCTTCCACTGCAGCCTGTAGGAAACATCAATTTTGCCAAATGCTCCGAGTGGAGCAGGGGCAGCTCCTGAACATCTCCGCTGGTACCCGGCTGCAGGTGGGTACCTGCACTTGAGATTATCACTGCTCCTCCGGTTTTTAATCCTCCCTATCCCACTTTTACCCGGGGGGTCAGAACCTCTGTCCCCTCTGCTGGTCCCTGCAGGGCTCAGGAGCCTTTCCCTGCTCCATCCCTGCAGGGATGCAGGGGATGCAGGGGATGCAGGGGATGCAGGGGATGCAGGGGATGCAGGGGATGCAGGGATGCAGGTGATGCAGGGGATGCAGGGGATGCAGGGATGCAGGGATGCAAGGGATGCACGGATCCATTCTTCTGCAGCTGCTCCGAGCTCTCCCGGGATGGGGGAAAAGCTGGAACAAGAATTCCTCAGCGCTGGAAAAGCTGCAGAAACGCCGGCACCGCTCAGCCCAGCCCTCAGGATGGCAATAACAGGCACTTCCCAAGTTCTTTTAAAAAAAAAAAAAAAAAAAAAAAAAAAAAAAAAAAAAAAAGACAGCCGGGACAGGAATCTGATGGATGCTTTAATTTCTTTATCTCTGGCATTTTGATCAAGTGCTGATGGGGAGGGAGATGTTGGCAATTAAAGCCAACGAGTTAACTGGAATCCTTTCTTTCCCCCCCATCTTTCAAAAGAAAACGTGCCTTTAAAAGGAATCAGAGAGAAAAAGAACTTGGGAATTTGCAATAGTACAGAACTGCTTTAGGAAAGGAAAATCTGTCCAAGCAAGAGCAGCTCTTTTGTAAGTAGCTGTAAAGAAATAAGAAAATTGAGATATCCCTCCTCTCTTTTTGTTTTCCCAGTCATCAAAAAATTGGATTACAAAAAAAGACTTTAGAGTTATTAAAACCTAGGAAAAAAAATCCTACTAAATGTAATAATTATAATGTAGAAATTTTAATCTGCTCTTAGGAAGTGTTATCTTTATTCTGTACTAAAAAATTCAAAGTTCTCAGTTATGAGGTTTCACAACATTCATTATAGCATTTTGACAATTAATTTATTACCCTTTTCTGAGAAGAGAATTATTAATTATATTCCTATTCAGAGGTCTTACTAAAGCTGTAAATTAACATTTCCTAAAAGGCATTTAATTCTGATTCAAAAAGAAAATTATTGTGTTATAAACAAATATCAATTGATTATTAAACACATTTATTTTGGATTTACAGCAATTCCATATATATGATAGCCATTAAATACCAATGAAAAGGCTTTCATTAATAAACTGATTTATTTACCATGGCATAAGTGTCCTGTTCAATCTAAATTAAATATCTCTTCGGGCTCCTCAGCCTGTAGTGTTACCAAAAGGCAGCTTCGTGTTTGAACACTGCACAAAAAGCATTTCTAGTTCAGATTTGCAAGATGCAATCTCAAAAATAATCAATCTGTATAAAAAAAGACTTTGGTTGCTGCTAGATAACTAATTATACAGACACAGCCTTTGTACATGTCTGTATGAGATATTCTTTGTTATTCTCTTTCTTCTGAACTTTAATGCAATTTAAAAATAAATTTAATTACCCAGTGGTTATTTACACTGTGTTTATTTCCTCCATCTAGAATTCTTTTCAAATTTAAAACCTGAAGGTCACTATCATTTTAGAGCAGTTTATTATTCATGTATATTGCAAAATTTCCAGAGAGAAAAATTTGCTTTATTTTAAAATTGGAGTGCAAGAAAAAAACTGTAACATTGGCTGCACTGGGCATGATCCTGCACTGCATAATCACAGCAGTTTTGTTAAATAAAAACTGCAGGATTAGGCCAAAGATTTTTCTTCATTAATAACATAAATTTGAATACTATAGTCTAAAAAATTTTGTGTGTGTGTGATGTACATAGATATTCTGTCATCTTTTAACAAATATCTTTTCTCTAAGGGTTTTACCACTTGATTTTATGGGGCTTATCAGTAAATTCACATGAATAAAATTCCCCTGTGTACAGATGTTGGCAGGAACATGATTCATGCCTGGTTTAGTTTTTATTTATATTTATTTACACATTAATATATTTATTATATATTTATACAATTAGACATGTGTTCATTTATTACATAAAATATATTTATTTACAGTTATCATATAATTTAGAGTAGCTTCTATTTATTACATTACTGATTTTTAGAAGGTTTAAAATATTTTTCTTTATTCCATTAACCCAGTTAGGTGCACAGATGACCTTAGAAAGACCAACCAGGGTTTGCTGTCCAGGTGTCCCCAGACAAGGTTGTTGAGGGCAGGAATTTGCTGCCACATTGAATTTCAGGTCTTTGAGCTAAAGATGAGAAATTGGGGATTTACCTGCCCTAGGAGATGCTGAATTTGGCTCCTGCAGGTACCAAGTGTCCTCCTCACTGCCCTGCAGCACTGAGGGACAGGGCAAGGTGAGATGTTCTTCCTCTAAAGCACCAAAAGTGGCCTCTGGACTGGGCTGGAGGAGCAGCAGAGCTTAAACCAGAGGTTAAATGTGAGGAGTTTTGTACTGTTGAGGCTTTTTGTTTCTTAGGCTGCACATAAACACTGATTTCTGCTCTATTCCCCCACAGCTCTGGAAAATCCATCTGGAAAAAACCTTGCTCGAAGGATGCTGCTGTGGGGGCAGCAGGGGATGGAAGGGAGGGGATGTTTTCTCTTGGGCAGGTTGCCAGTGATGGACAAAACTGCACCAAAACCCGAATAATGGAGGGGGAGAGAAGGGAGGGGAGTTCCCCTCTGCCCCTCGCTCCTCCAGGGGGCTCAGCAAAGCCAGTGACAACTTTGCCCAAGAGCAAAAAGTGGAGCTGAGCTCCTGATTTAATTTTCCCCCCCTTCCTCTGGACATTTCTATGTTTGTGCATCAATTCCAGCTGGATGTCTTTGGACCAGGATTTGTAACCGTGCTGTACATGTAATTTCCTGGGGGCAAAGAATTGAGACTCCAGGACCTGTTGCTGCTAGAACCTCTGCCAGAGCTGCCCTGCAGCCCCAGGAGAAATGTCTTCTGCTCCATCCACTGATGGGTTTCTTTCCCTCCAGAATAAAAGACCTTGTTAAGCTCTTTTTAATATTGAGGGAGAGATGAGGATTGAAGTGAGAGTGAGTTAGGTGCAAAGCTCTTGCTTCCTTCTCCAAAGGTGCTGAAGAGGCATCAATCACCCACAGAGCCCTCTGCTCTCAATTAAGACTTAATTTTAAGTCAAATAATCAAGTTACAAATGAGGAATTGACCAAAATGTGAATTGTGATGGGAAACACCTCTTTGGGTAAATTGCTGTGGGCGGTATAAACAGGTCTGGAACCAAAGGGAGAGATTTTCATTTGCCTGGGAAAGCTGGAATTAGCCAGAAATCCCTTCCTTTTTGCAATGCTGTGGCTCTGCAGTGTGATTCCTACAGGGCCGTGTGTGAGCTGTTACTGACAGGGATTTCGTGCTGACACCACATCTGACAGCTCTACTTTTTGTGGGGCATCGAAATTTCTTTCCCATACATTTCCTGTATCTTCTGCATTACTGCTTTAAAATCACTTTTCCTTTAATTGGCTCAGGAGAAAGGGCTTGTTCCTTTGCTTTTAACTTTTCTTTTTTTTCCCATAAACTATTTAGGAAAAAAAATTGCCGAGTATGTAAACTAAAGATCATTAGAGGTTGTGGAGGTTTTTTGTTACCTTTTTTTTTTTTTTTTAATACTAGATTCAGCAAAATATTGTTTTCTCCCAGGCTCTGGGTCTCTATTTAGACGATTTTTAGCTCTGTTTTTTTTATTATTATTTATATATTTATTCATTAGAAAGGCCCACAGTCAAGGAGAAGGGGAACACGGGGTTATTAATCTTTCCTGTCATCCATTCACAGATGTGAAGTTCACACCACAGCAAATGTGAAGTCAGCAGTACCCACAAGGTGGAAACTTCAAGCAAAGCAGGCAGCAAGGAATGGGGGTGGGAGAAGGAGAACAGGAGGGGAAGAGGGGAGAGGGAACAGGAAAAAAAGAAAAAAGGATGAGGGAGTGATGAATGACAAAAGAGAGGGGAGAAAGATGGATGAACAAGGGAAATGGAAAGAGAAATGAGATGGATGGTAAAGGCTAAAGAGGAAAGGCAGATAAGGGAGAAGAAAGTCTGAGAGAGTAGGGGAGAAATGAGAGAGACTGAGACAGAATATTCCAGATTGGGTGGTAACGTAGCTGGGCCTGTGTGGGTGCTTGGATATCCTGGAGATGTAAAGGGTAATCACTCTCCCAGCATGTATATGCCATTGAAATGTTAATATCATTTTCTTTTTCATCTGAAAGCAATGAAGTTTTCAAACCTTCTGATTAACTGGGTCTGGCTGGTCCTGTGCATGGCCATGTATTCACAAACACACGTCATATATAAATATTTATACCCTATATACAATATCCCATAAGACAGCAGCCAGCATCAGAAGTCCTGTTAGTATTGATGTGACACTGGGCAGACGTGTTTGTGCTGATATAACCTGCTGCAATATCAATCCTAATACAGTTTTTTGGGGTAAACAAAATGTAGACAGGCATTAATAGAAACATTGGGTATGTGCTATTAAAAACAAGCCCATGATAATGAAATGTGTGGGGTCTGAGATCCCATTTACCTACTGGTCATGAAGTATGGACAGTCTACTTTGCAATTTTATAGTTTATCATAAAGGGTGTTTGAAAATAAGTAATTTCTCAGTTGTGTTGTGAGACAGCTCCTAATATATGCTTATATATTCACACAGCCTCCAAATTACTTGTTAATTCATTGGTTTAGTTAATTTACAGTCAGATGGAGAAATAATTCTTGAAAAAAGGGACCGTTTTGGGCAGCTCACAGAGGCAGTGACAGGATCACCCAGCTGTGGTCCCATGTAGCTAAACCATCCTTCCTCCTCTGGCTGGGCCAGAAATTCTGCAAACCCATCAGCAGTTTTACACCACGAGTTGCACAATTTAGTGGGAAGTGGCTCCAGAGCCAGTGGTGGAGACCGAGTTAGGTGCAAAGCTCCTTCTTCCTTCTCCAAAGGTGCTGAAGAGGCATCAGTCACACACAGAGCCCTCTGCTCTCAATTAAGACTGAATTTTAAGTCAAATAATCAAGTTACAAATGAGGAATTGACCAAAACGTAAATTGTGATGGGAAACACCTCTTTGGGTGATGGGAAATGTCTCTCTAGGGCTGGGGACAAGATGAAGAGGGGCAGGTTGAAAAGCTTCAGCTTTTCTGTACAAATCAGCAAAAGCAGCCAGGGCGTTCTGCTTGTTTTTCCCTCTGAAAAGATTTCAGAGTTCTTGCTTGTTCTAGCCAGAGTTTATATCTGTCTGCTAAAGTGAAAATCTAACTCTAAAGGTACTTTCAGAATATTTGCTCCTTGTTTATAGGGTAGGGAAAAACATTCTGTATAATTTACAGAAATCTTACTGTCTGTAACTGGAATGCTTCTGTGAAACATTGCTGAAAGGGTAATTTTATTTTTATTTAATTAAATGGGCCCCATCCTTCATTCAGCTACTCAGAGAATAACTTGTATTTATGTGTTGTATTTTGGCTGATTTATCTGATGGCTTACTAGATTCAATTGTTTGCTGAGTTTTTGGCATCCAGGAGATTTCTGCAGCCTTCTGTGAGATGTTGTGTATCTGTTACAGGCTTTTGGTGCAGTGAGGGTCAGTAGCTCCAGGACTTACTCATATCTGCTTTCTTCTTGTATCAGTTCATAATCATAATACCCGAGATTTCCATGCTTAGTTAGGTGAAGGAAATAGCTGTGTAATCTATCCCATATGTTAATATTTACTGTGCAAGGTGACTGAGTCTTGCTGTTGCTGAGCTCATCCTGACAGTCAGAGCCCTGCAATTGGATTTTTCCTCTTCCTTATACCCAAAGAGCAAGGATGGAAGTTATGCCTAAGGGAAGAGACCCTGTGTTCATGTCTATTAAAAATCTCCTGCATAATATTAATGTTGCTCATTAGGAACTGAGGAATGTCAGCTCTCTGCTATCAGGGTTCTCACAAAAGAGGAATTTGTTGCTCTTACTTAAAGGTCCCTACTCAGAGTGGATGTACTGAATAATGCTGGTTATGAATGGGGCAGAAATAAGCCAGGGGATTTGGGGTAAATCAGTGGAATTAATTTGACTTCAGTTATTTTGGTTTCATTTACAGAAACTGGGAAGTTGGCCCTTTTTGCTTGAATACTGAATTTCTACAAATTAATTCCAAAAGCTCCAGAACCCAGCACACTTCATCTCCAACTCTCCCTTGCCTAATTCTCAGATTCCTGATTGAATGCCACATGCTTGTGAATTTCTGGCTTTGGTCTCTTCTATATGTATGTGACAAAATTGGTTTTCTTTTTTCTAAGCAGGGAAAAATAGAAACAAGACAAACTTCCCCTCCCTTCCACAAAGCTTCAAGAAAGAAAAGAATAAAAAAAAAAAAGAATGAAATATAAAATATAGCTGTACTTTTTCCCCCTTTTGGAAGGACCTCCCACTGGCTGTATCATTATCTGTCTCATGTAGGATATTGGATTCAGGATGTATAGCAGTGAGCTACGTTAGTATTGAATCTCATTTGATTTAATAAACCTCCCTTGTCACTTGCCTGCTCAGCCTTTCCAGCCTTTTCCAGGCATTAGGAGCTCCCCCATAGTTTTGGCTGCAGAGGGACACACGAGGCACTGCCCTTTTTATATGGGGATCTTCATCATCACTGGGAAATGCAGATTTTTGGTTTGCAGCTATAGCCCCTTCCTCTTTCCCTCCCTTCACTCATATCCAGCTCTGGCCCACTCCACGTGTAGGCTGTTGACTTACCTCACTTATTTTTCTTATTTTACATACTTGGACCAATTTACAGCAGACCTGTTCATAATGAAATATTTATATTGAGCAGACTGGAGATATGGAATTATTTTACATTTCTCCAGTATATGGAGTATAGTTTTGGAGACATTCTGAAGCTTTTCGAGGGGAGGGAGGAGAACAGAGAGTAAGATTCAATTTCAAGTGAAAAGGAGCATCAAAAGTGTTGTCAATGGATTTTTCAATACGTTTGAAAAAGGGGGATATAGAGAGTAAAATTTCAAAGCTTGCAAAATTAACTACATAGCAAAATCCATGCTTCAGGAAGAGAAAGCTTTTGGAGCCTGCCTTTAATTTTCAAATGGGAGCTCTTAGGCTGGATGTGATGAGGTTTGGCATGTCTCTTGGCATGTGTGTGGATAGGCAAGCTCTGTGTCTATGGGCTCTAATTTCCCTAGAAGAATTTAAGTAAACCTTTCTCAAGCCAATAGGAGTTAAGTGTGCAGTAAGAAACTGCTCCGTGTCTGCATTAAACTTGGAAAAAATGAAATGCTGCTGTAACGTGTCAGGCAGGGCTGGCTTCAGGAACATGCAGAGGCAGGATTTTGTCTTGAGGACTGGAAAAGGCTGAAGCTTGATTGCAGGCAGGCAAACTGGTAATTCCTTTTAGCTTGTTTTAAACATATTCTGTCAGTAGGTCTAAAAGAGTTTAAGCTTCTATGAGTTTCATTAAAATAGGGTGCCCAGGGCTAGAGGGTTCTAGCTACAGGAAAAAAAATCCACCCTGTATTAAAGAGTAGTGTGCCTTATTAGACTCCAGAGAATCCACAAGAGCAAGACTGTAGGAATATACCCACAATACCTAATTAGAACCTGTTGTAATTGTAATTGTTCCAAAATTTATCTCTTTTTCTTATAGGTTATTAACTCAGAACTAGCAATGAAAATCCCAGTGATTTCCAACATAGGAGATTTTTTTTGACCACTGAGATACTTGGAGTGATTCTTGGAGGAGGGAGCCAAATCCCTGCCCTAAATACCATGATGGCATTTGGGACTCCTTGTCCATCAATCCTTTTGCCTTCATAAACGTGTGTTTGTCAATCTCAGAAGCTTCTGCATCTCCTAAAGCATCATCCAAGATTCCAGGCAATGGGAAAGGTGAGAACTGTTGCTTTGAATTGTAAAATCTCTGTATCCATAATGCATGAAAGGACCTGTGCCACAGCACAGGGTTTTAGTCCTCCTGCAGCTCTGAAAATTGGACAACTTTATAGTCTTTTATGAAAATATAATGTACCTTCGCTGCCTTTTGAGTAGTAAACTATGAATTTGAAAGTGACAAATATTAGCAAGCTGCCTTTATTGCTAACAAAACTGGGCAGGAAAGAAAAGGGCTCTGCAGAGCCTTTGACAGAATGTTTAATAACTTGTGATTACTGTTTCCCAGAGGTGATGTGTGTAATATGTATTTTCCCTCTTTCATTTTAACCCAACACTTCTGCTGGAGATTGCTGTGGCTCTGCATTCCCGAACTTCTTCCCCAGTCAAAGGTTAGATAATTTGGGCAACCACAGCCAAAGCAAAGCTCTGACCCCTTCTGCTTCCTTTAAAAAATTGTATCAAGCTGAAATTGCTTTACATTGGTGCAACAGTGTGGAAATGGACCCCAGCCATATGAAAACAGTGAGGGATGAAACCTCTGCAGCTCTGGGGCAGCTGGGGCTGAAGCTGTGACAACCATTTTGCAGATGGATGGAGACTAATCACACAAAATGCAAAAAATGGACTCCATCCCAGGTGGATTCTGCTAGAAGAAAATAAATTATGAGTCTCTTTCTGCTCTGGAATCTTAAAATTTTGGATGGCTTTGGTACCTTGGCATAGAAATGTTCACAAATTTGTACAGAAGAATTGATCACTAGATAAAATTTCAAGACAGAACATTCTAAACCTTGATTAAAAATCACTATTTTGGGCTTGGCAGCCAGAGCACACTTCTTGTGGTTGTGAAGGAAGAACAGAGGATGAGGAAGGCTGGTGCTCCCCTCGAGAGAGGTGGAGCCTGGGAGGAGCAGAGTCAGGGAGGTGTTCAAGGATGCAGCTCAAGAACTGGGTGCTAACTGAGTAGCAAGATATGTTCAGGCAGATTTCATGAGTGATCAGGAGCACTTATAATTGAAAATACCAGGGTGAAGTCTGAGTCCACACTGAAGTATGTGAAATGATTCCACAGCTTCCATCCTGGGAGGGATGCTCCTTTGCATCTGTTTTTGTAAGAAGAGGTGCAGAAAGGCCTGCTCAGACTGGTTTAGATTCAGTTGAGCAATGCCTGGGTGACAGCTGGAGCAGCAGCAGGACAAGGGAGTTGTTCAAACCCTCAGGAAACACCTCTTGTGTCAGGCCAAAGCACTGGAGAGCCAACCAGAAAGCCCAGCCACGTCACGGAGAAGTGATGGAGAAGTTTTCCTCCTTTCATCCATCTATCAGAACAGGACACAAAGGCAATTTAATCAGGTGTTAAAAGGGGGTGTTGGTTAATACCCTAAAATCAAAGTGCTCAAGCTCTTCTGACAAACTCACTTGGAGGGAACTTCTTGGGATGCCCCATCCCTGGAAGTGTTCAAGGCCAGGCTGGACAGGGCTTTGAGCAACCTGGTTTAGTGGAGGGTGTCCCTGTCCATGCCAGGGACATTGGGACCAGGTGATCTTAAAAGTTTGTCTGATCCAAACTACTCTGTGATTCCACTATATCACTTTTTTTCCCCAGGGAACAGCTCCCAAAACTTCTCCTAAGCTAAGGGTGATGAATCTCTAATCATCACAGAAGTTCACTGGCAGTACAGTGTGGAGCTAGTTATAAAATGTAAACAGCTTTTTCACCATGAAATATTTCATATTTTAAAAATTAAGAGAGTGTTATTTACTCTCTTCCTCTGCCCACCCCCCCTTGACTGGTGTTGCTTATGTGCTGTTGGCAGATGGGATGTGGATCATTTTAATTAGATTTTATTGGACTGTTATACAGCCCATAATTGTGATCATTACTCATTTTCACTGTGGTTCAGACAGATCCTCTATTTAGACATGATGATATTTTGATGAGACAAGTCCCATGTAACTTGTTATGTTAGGGGCCAGTAGCCAAAGCAGTGGAATGAGGTGTTTCACATAGAAATTGGAGTAGATTAATAAAGGATCTGATGGTCAATTTGTGTTCCTGATTGTGCCCAGATTGTGGATGCATGGGCAGAAGATCTCTTTGGGCTGCAGGAGGCCAAGAGCCTCCACAGCTGAAGCCCAGGGTGCAAATATGGCAGAGAGGGAGCAATGTGGGCATCAACAAATGACCTTTTGTCAAATCAAAGCTCTCGTGCTCATGTTCACACCAGTGCTGTGTTTAGTCCCATGGGGTTTTCTCCTTTTCTGTTGTGGTTTTTTTTGCATGGCTGCTCTTGCACATCCTTGCCAAGGGAATGGGGAGAGAAGGCTCATCTGAACTGAGAATGAATCTGTCACAATTCTGGTCAGAAGCATCTTTGTCCTGCTGATGGAGTTCTGCTGCTTTTGAGGCTGTGCTCAGGCACTGAGATATTGCTTTTACTTTTCCTACAATATCTCTTTGGGGTCCTGCCTTATGCCAGCAATGATGGTGCTGTGGCAAAGCCTTTTGTGGGAGCTGTGTTCCACTCTCAGGCAGAGCCATCTTCTCACCTGTACCCAACTCCTCATCACTGAGTGATCAGCCTCAGCTTATTCCTCTCCACTTTTCAGAACCACAGCTGGTTATGTATTTGGACATAAAACCTCTGGAGAACAGATCCATCTCTTCATTTGTGTCCTAAGGATATCAGGAATTTTCTGCACTACTGCCAGGATTCATAGTTCAAAGAAACTGAAAAGTATTTGGAAGAAAGATTTGGAATTTGAGGCTTTCCCCCCATTTTTGAATGAAGTTACACTTAACCTACAGGGATAACCCTGTAACAAACATTTCCTTCAAGAAAATAAATGCTGACCCACCTGCACTGCATTTACACAAGCCAAAGTTGGAGAAGTAAAGATGTTGAGGTTCATGGGCTTTGGGGAGCAAATAATCCCAGTTGCTGAGGCACAAATGTTATCTGAACTGTGCCTGTCTGTACCCCAGGAACAGATAAGGAGAGGGGATGATACCAATGGTTCCAGCCTCCTGTAAGAGTGAAGAGATCTCCTGTGGCATTTCACACTGTGTGGGACACACAGGATTTGAATCAGTTCACTTCTCTTCATCTTGGCACACCTTTAAAAGGATTTTGTTAAGGTACCGCCTAAAATTACAACTGAATTTAACAAACACCTCAAGTCATATTTTAGTAATAATAAACTCTGGTTCCACTTTGCATATGCAGATGAGGCTGGCTAACCCTCCAGCTGTGTGTATCAGCTGTCTCAGGGCTGCCTGCAGATCTGCTTGCTCCCTGCAAGCTGGAAAGGAGATGAGCTGCAGGGGAAAGAGGAATAGCACCTAAATCCACTAGGAAATCTGTGCCATCTTCATCCTTTATTTCAAACAAACAAACAAAAAAATCCAAATATTTTGCCATTTCTACGCAGAGACTCAAGCTGTATTTCTCTTGTGCTCATTCTAACACATCCATTGAGATGTAGACATGGCTCCTGTCAGGGCTGGTGCATTTTCTCCTGTGTCATTTTGTTCTTCCATTTAGTGCTGGGTAACTCACCTTAACTCCTTGCTTCATTTTCTCCCTCCACTTCTTTATACCTGGAATTCTTGTCCACCTCTTGCCAAAAAATAAATGTCATGACAGATTCCTTCTCTACTTTTACCTTAGCTGTGTTTATTTCTTTTAAATTATGGATGTAACTCAGTAGGATATTATAACAAATGGAGAGACAAAACAAATTTACAGGTCACTTCTTTGGCCCTTGTGCACTGGCTTATGTACAGTGATACTCTCACAGCTGAAAAATACAAATTAGTCCAAGTCAAATAATCTTTATAAAAGAATCAGTTACAAACTAATCCTCTTTTTTTTCCTCTTTTTTTTTTTTAATTAATAAATTATTCTAATTTATTAAAAAGCACTCACTTTTTGTTAAGTGATTTAGTGATTTATTTCTGTTGTTTTTTTCTGGGAATTGGACCAGCTCACCTTAGAAAATTACTTTCCTCTTTTGGTTAATGTTAACTGACTCCAAATCTGTGTTTCTCCACGGGATGAGAGAACCTTTCCTAACAAGAGAATAATAATCACAAAATTCTGGGATGACTTTTTACAGAAAGAATGTGTACTAAAATGGATGAAACATCAAACTTCATTTTCTCATGCTGACTTTTCAAGTGAATAATTGCAAGCCATGATTAATGTCACCCCAGAAAGCTGGCATGCTTCTTTTAGAACGTATTAATGAGTCCAGTTTGGTTGTTATTCAACCAATTCTAATACCTTAGTGTAAACCTTATCTTTCTCTATTGTAATATTTGTGGGTTTTTTTTTCATTGTCTGTACAATCTAAATTTGAAGGACATTAAACACCGACTTTTCATGATTTTAAGGTTTCCCTGTGAGCTGATGCCATTACAGAAATCCTAGGTGCAGCTTTCCTTGTGCCATTCAGACTTTTCTGCTCCTCACTGAGCCCTGCTCTGAAGGGTGCTGTGGGCTCGTGGGATGTGCAAAACTCTTCCACCAGGAGAATTGCAACTGTCTTTTAAATTTGGCTCCTGGTTGTGTTCTTGACTAAATGGTTCAGATAAAGAATATATCTGCACAAAACTGGAACCACTGGATGGATAATTCATGGAAGTCTTTCACTGCAAGCAAACTAGGAAGCCTTTCCAAGCTGCTGAGAAAAGTGGATTGATTTTATCTAGTTCAAGGTAAGCCATGGCCTAGAATTCAAGTGATTTAAGGTTAAAATTTGTGTGTTCCCACATGCTCTACAGCTTGCTGAGTTTCACCCACAACAAGCACAAGGCCAACACCTCTGAATTTATGACTGTTTTAAGGAGGGTTTTAAGTTAAAATGTGACCTTCTGTTTCAGACCAGCAGAGTTTGGTTTTGTGAAGGCTGTTTTGTCAGGGCTTAGTCCTGCCATGTCCCAGTGAGAGGGTTAAGAAGGAAATATTGAGATTAACTATTGCATTACACTGGACAAAGAATTAGGAAATCTCTCGATGTTGAGTGAGTGATGAAGAGCTGGATAAAATTGCATGTTGTTAAAAGCAATGCAAAGGAAATGGAGAAAATCAGTCCTAACTTAAAAAAAAATTATTATTTATATTTTCAATAATGGTCTTTAAGCAAGATATTCATGCTGGGAGTCATTTCCATAGAAGTGTCTCTGCTGTCCACTCACTGTGGATGTCTTTGATGTGCTCGAATTCTGAATTGTCTGTGAGGGTTTTGTCCCATCTCAAGTGCATGGTTAGAACAGAAAAGCTGCAGTGGGGGTGATCAAAGGTATGATATAATTAGTAACTCTTTATAGAGACATTAACTTTGGATCCTTCAGCTGGGAAAAGGAAACCTGCCTGTTACAGAGGTGCAAAAAAGCCTGAGCTGCCAGGAAAACCTAAATAAGGAACAGCTCATCACTTTTCTCACAAGATAAAGTAAGAACTGTCAAAACAATTCATCGGGTCACGCAATTAATATAAGCAAACTAATTTACATTTTCTTATGATATATAGCTACAATATGAAGCTACTTACTATGGGATAAGGGGATGTGTGAAGTTTATCTGGATTCAATTAGCCTAATCCATGGAAAAATTATAACCACTGGACACTGAATACACTTTTACATATTTTGGATTGCTAAATATACTTGATTTATTCCTGCATTCTGTTTTTCCCAAGCAGGCTGTTCTTGGAGGAGGGTTATGGGAGCAGCTAAACTTTTCACCTGCCCCTGTTCTGTCATTATGTTGTAATGATTTCAGGAGGGATGTGAAAAGGATCCCAAAGGCCTGACATCTCCATTAATTCCCCTTCAGGGCACCAGGAAGGGGTCAGAGAAGCAGTTAACTCAGAGGCTAACACTTTCAGCCCTGTACTGGCTGTCACCTGGATGAATTTGCCTCAGCAAAGTCCCCAGGAAATACTTGCCTGCAAGTTGCTGCAAAATCTGAGTTTCTTTCTTTGTTGCCCTGGACAGGAATGGAGGAATGAGGCAGCAGGAAAGGGGAGAAAGGATGAGAGGAAAACCAGCAGAAAGAAAAGTGCAGCTTTACCTAATGAGGGCAGATCAGACAAGGAAATGTCTGGCGATGTTCACAATAATTCAGAGTGTCCCAGACCTTAATTACTGGCACAGGCAAGTGTGGACCTGGTAGGAGGGAGGTGGATGGTGTCTGTGTGCTCCATCTGCTGCCTGCAGAGATGAGAATGTTCCAGGCCAGGTGTTGCTGAGCATTGCTCTTGTCTAGCAGCAAGATAAGTTTAATTAAAGGGCTAATTATTCCCACTCTGGAAGGACCTATCCTTGTGGTTGCAATCACACTCTAAGCCTTTCCTCTGGTGTTCGTGTATTGGACATTTATCTTCCATTGTCACGTTACTGACTTGCTTTGCTTAAGTGAGGACAAGCCTTTGGTGCCTGTGAAAATTGGGAACAAAGGGAATTGGCTGGGCTTGGGTCTAGGTGATGCTTCATTGTAATGCCGTTTGTCAGCACAAAAAGACATTTCATGCTGGTTTTCTCTCCAGTGAAAAAGGTATTTTACAGTTGTGGTAAGCAAGGGCTCAGATCAGAGGGGAATTGGACCCAGATGTTTGTGTTCTGTTGCAACTATTAAAAGCATCAGGCAAAACTTCTCTCAGTTAAATCTGGAGTAACCCACTCCTGATTTCCACAAACTTGCTGGATTCACTTCAGAATAACAGACCATGGGATTATGTCTCTTGAAGTTTTATCCTTTTTTACCATCAGTTTGAAAGCCGTGGTGTAACCCATGCTTGCTTTCCCTGGCTTTGTGGGCTATGGAGAGCTCTGGCTCTTCTCACCACTCAAGACAGAGTTTTCTAGCTCAGGTATTAGCAACTTGCTCTTCAGTATGTGATTATACCTTTCTTTTGACACTTTATTTTGGTCTTACTGAAAGACATATTATTTAGGTAGAACCTTAGATTTGAGCCAGGGCTTTTTTTCCACAAACTCCTGACGTTTACTGTCCAAAGGCTGATGTCCTGTTTTCCCAGGGTCCACGGAGTGGAGGGAGGTGGATCACCCCATTACCAGGTAGAAGAGAGATTTCTTGGGAAAAAGAGTTCTTCCAATAAAAATATCTTTAAAAACAAGCAGATAATTTGTATTTTCATTTGACTGTTTCACATAATGCAGTGAGGACCTTGGGGTCTTCCCAAGCCCTGGTTGCCTGGGAATGGGAGGGGGAATGCTCTTCTGCCTAGTCTTGTGGCTATAAAAACACAAATGACCATATCCTCCAGGCTAGAACCTTTATGTCATTTGGAACTTTTTGCTGGTTAAAGCTTTGAGCCAGGTCAAATTGATATGTGAGATTCTCCCCCTCCTCTTGTGGCCAAACTTCAAAAGACCTATTACTCATACTGCTTTAGCATTCCAGGCTTGCATTAATTACCCACTAATGGCTCCATTTCTTTGCAGGAAGCACTTTATATTTTACTCCTGGAGCCAGGAGAACTATCACTACGGATGGATAAGGATATGCACACGGTGTTTGGGACTTTAATACCATCCCTGAGTGCTCCACGAGTCTGTGATGTCTGTCACACTGGGCTCCAGCCCTGCTGCTGCTGAGCTGCCTGGGGCACTGTGTAACAAACATTCTTGCACAGGCTAAAACAAAGCAGAGAAAACCATCTAATGAATTCCAGCCCTGTAACAGTATGGGGAAGGAGAAGTGCCACTCCTTTACTAGGAGGATTTAAGAAGACATTTCTGAAACCACAGAGCTTAAGTGATAGCAGCCACCAGCCAAAACCCAAACGTGTGTGCTTGTGGAGCAGGCACATGTGGAATATGTGCTACAGCTTTGGAGTGACTTGTAGGACATGTTCGTGGAAAGGCCATGAAACCTGAGAGAGAGCAGTCCAAAACATGCTGTGAAAAGAATTTCAGGGAAACCTAGAGTGGGATTTTTGGGCTGAGTTCTTGTCAGAAAGGCAGTGGTGTGAGCAGTTCTGAGGAACAATCCTTTCTCATAATTTAAGCCACAGAGGAAAAATGGGACGTTTTATGGCCTCTCTACACAGGAGCTGCTCATTGACTCTACCTTCAATAATTTTCCATTTACATTAAAAGAAACCCCATACATGTATCTTCATTTTTTGGCTGTTGAGGTCAAAAAGGGTTGATCTACAATCTCCTGAAGCCTATGCAAACTATATATATTATACTTTGATAGGGAATAATTAAGTTCTGAGAACTCCTACCAAGATTTTCAACATAAACATGTCTAACCTGCTACCCACAAGTATGACTGAAGGGCAGGGAGAGGAAACCCCCCCAAACCACAGTTTAAAATTTTCATTCCTCAGGGAGACCTGAAAATGTAAAACAGTGGCAATGGGACACAGACTTGGCCACGTTTATCTAAAGGGATGTTCATTTGTTTTAACTCAGGTTTTGAAAACCAGTGTTTCAGCAGAAGAGTGGATTACAGCAGTGGTGTGAAACCAATGAAAAGGTACATGATGTTCTTGTCAGGATAAACTGGGCAAGGAAAGGGGCAGAAAAGTGGAAAACCAACAATTTAGGGACTTCTGGGAGGAGCTGGATGTATTTGTGTTTATGGGGTCAGATGGAATTCACTTGAAGGTGATGAAAAAGTCAGTAAATGAGATTGTGGGGCTGCTTGCTGTGCATGAGGCATCGTGGTGAGCTGGGGGAGGTCCCTGCTGGCTGTGAAAAGGCTGATGTGGCTCCAGTCTCCTGGAAAGGCAATGAGCAGGACCAGCCCCCAGTCGGCTCAGGCAGTGCATGTCCAGCTCATGGAGCTTCTCTTCTTGCAACCCATCTTTAGACAGGGACTCAAAAAGGCCAGATGACAGTCAGAAAAATCACCAGGAGTGTGTGCAGGGCAAATCCTACTTGAGCAACACAACTGCCTTTGATTAAGAGATGCCTGTGCTGGACTCTCCTGGTCCCAGCACAGGAGAGGGGCTTTGTGGGACCACGGGCACAGCTGAGCTGGGGCAGCACTGCCAATGGTCCCCCCTGAGCAGGGGCTGGGATCTGAGGGCTCCCAGGGGCTCTTTGTTCCTGTGATTTGTGGACTGCAGTAAATCAGATGCTGGACAGGAGCAAATGAGCTGTCAAAACATGTTTATATACCTTTTGGTAAGAAGAGAGGCTACTCTCTAACACAGAGAGCATAAATCAAGCTTTCTCTAATTGAATGTGGTCAGAGAGAGAGTTCATAATCAAAAAAGGCACCTGGTCTCTAAATGGTCAGCAATGTCCCAGTCTAGGGACCCGAACAAAGTATTTAAATGTCCAATGTTTTATAATAATAAAACTTTCAACAGTTTTTAAACCTTGAAACAGAATTCAGCCATGGTAGTGAAGATGTCAATAAGAGATGCCCCTGATTTGAATTTTCCTCCGCTGAGCTGAGGCAGGCTCTGTTTGGAGCCTCCTTCCCTCCTGCTGGGTGGCTGGGCCAGGTCTGAGCCTGCCTCTGTGCTGCCCTGACATGCTTCTCTCACAGTGGAGGGCAGCAGAAGCCAAATGTTACTTTTCTGGCATTGTCTAATGCATGAGAGTTTGAAGCTGGGAGGTCCACCCTGAAGTGTTCAGATTGTAATTCAGGAAGGGTTGATGCATCCAGCTGGCCACAGAGCAGACCAATTTGGTAATAGTCCTGAACAGCCCTTGCTTTGTTTTAAACTTTTTCAAGGTATTTAAGAACGTTGTAGAGTAGTATGAATTTAACAGCATTCAGGAAAGCCAAGCACCTTGCACCAGCTTCAGGGACTGAGGAGCTGGACTGCAAAGGGCCCTTCTGTGTCATTCTTAAAATGCTTGTCCAGGTGGGACAGCTTTTCTGACCTGTAAGGTGCTTACCTGAGTGTGCTCTGCACAGCAAATGCAACTGGAAAGCTCTTTGAGAGCAACTGAGCACACACTGCCCTGAGCAGTGTGTCAGATCCTGCCTCTGGGAGCCCTTTGTGTTCACTATTCATGAGCACAGGTAAGGATCCAGGAGCTTTATGGACAACGAATTCCAATCTCCCAAAGAGAGAATATTTGCCATAGAAACCTGAGTCCAAGAGCTGAAAACAGACATTTGGGGAAAGTGCACATAGATTCCCTCATTTCTGGCTGTGGCTTATTCAGGCAGAGAGCTTGTTTACCTATTCTGAATATTTGACCTTTCTACTTTTTGGAAAATTATTTTTTTCCTCTTAATTATGTGGAAGGAGCACTTCCTTTCAGAGCTCTGATGGACTTCTCTATAAATAGCTCCTCATGTCCCAGAACCTCACACCAGAGCCTTCAGCAAAGTCAGCATCCCTAGGACTTTTTAAGCCTGAGATGGGAACCACGTGGAGTTTAATCATTAATCACCAGTCTTTAATTAACAGCTCTGGGCTTTGAACAAAAGGCACTTACTGCAAGGCTGCTGAGGGGCCCTGAACTCTTCAGTGTGATTTCATTTGGGGGACCTGGTGGCCTTCCAAAGGGGGCTGGTGGAGCAACCTCCTCCTGGTGGGAAGGGTCACACAGCCCAGGAACAGCAGATGTTTGTGGCCTGATCTCCATTTGCACAATTGTCCTATTGCATGGCTGCAGGCTGGAGCTGCCTCGACGTGGGGATGCTGCCAGCTCCTCAAAGTGGGCAAAGAAACAGAGAATCTCCCATTGCCTCCATCAGGTGAGGAGGGTTTTAACCAGAGAGAGGAAGGAAGGAAGGAAGGAAGTTGCTCCAGGCTTGGAAAATTTTATAGGGGAGTGTTCAAAACTGAGCACTCAAGAGAGAAAGAAAACATTGCTATAAAAGTTGACTCAGCCAATATTTTTCTGCATTCCTGCTGCTGTGATTGAAGATATTTGTTTTTAATATAGGTTTCTCCCATTTGTAGTCTGGCTTTCTCGTAGTAAAAACTAAAGGGCAGATCCTCAGCTGATATAAATTGGCTCCAGTGAAGTTAATGGAGCCATGCTGGTGGGTACCAGCTGAGGGATCTGGCTCCTGCTGCAGTGTTCAATACCCCCATTACATTGCCATGATTACGATACTAATTCAATAAAATGGCTTCTCACAGTAATAAAACCAACCCAGAGGATGGAAGATGAAAGGACTCCCTCCCCAACAGACCTGGTACTTTTCAACAAAATGTTTTCCTTTATGTTCTCTTTTGTCAGAAAGTGCTCTTGAACAAAATTTTTTACACCAAATACGCCTGCTCTGACAAAACTCTCCCTGGGAAAGGCTCCTTTTGGTTTCAGTGGCCAAGACAACAATGATGGCAAACACAGTCAGGGCATGTTGAGGCTTGACAAGAGTATGAATTGGATCTTTAAAGGGCAGGGGTGATACTGCAGAGCAGTCAAAGCCCTGAGGTAACCCTGACTTGTGAAAAATAGGAGTTCTCACACTGGTGGGTAGAACATTGATCATTTTGCTCGTGCTCTGCCCCATCTGGTTTTTCTAGTTCTGTCTGCACCTGGAGAAGGAGTTGTACAGAGCTGTGTACTTCCCTGGGGTCACAGGCACAGGGGGAAATGATGTGTGGGTGGTTTTCCTGCTGGTGGTCAGCCCTTCAGAGGGATGCTGGGCTGGGGACTGGGATAACCTGTGCTGCCTCATTGCTTGGAGCCGTTGAGCACCGAAGGGAATAAACAGACACAAGGACCTAAATAAAGGCAGATGGATGCATAGCTCGATCCCTGGGATGAAATATTTTGTTTGCCACAACACTGCTGAGCTGCACACGGGTTTTTCTGTGCCAGACGGGATTTTTACAGGGACATTGCTAAATGGAGGCAATAAATTTAACTTTAAAGGACCATGAATTGAAGCTTTTGGCTAAAAGCTGAAATGCTGTTACTCTTTACTGGGCCCTTTTAACTTCACTTGGAACAGGATAGTATATTTTACTTCTAAGGCCCTCAGAAGTTGAAGGCCCTGCCTGTGGCAGGTCTCCTTCAGCTCTTTGGGAGCTGGGACTTTGTGGAGCAGCAGCCCAACACTGTGGTGGACCTTTCAAGGTGAATATGAACCAACCCAGGTGTTCTAGGTAAAGGTGAAACACAGAAAGATCCCACCAGGGGGTTAAGGAAAGCTGTGGGTTACACTTCTGCCAGCTGTGAGGAGTGCTGTGCCACTATGAAATTCAATATCACTACACTTTTAAGTGCCAGAAGAGCTAAAAGGACACACACATGTTTCAGGGTAGAAAAAACATTGTCCAATGTCCTGAATTAGCATATTAGGCTGACTCTTGCTTCCAGACCTGAGCTGGTCCCCAAGCAGCAGTCATACAAATGCTGATTCAAAGCAGTAGTTTTCCTACACACTCAACACTTTGAAACAACCTAAACTATTCCCAGTTCTGACCCTTCTGGTGACACGATCCAATTTTAGTCTATTTATACCCTCTTCTGCTTTAAAGGAAAAACATTAGGTTTGCACTAAACTCTTTTCAGAAGTAGCAAAACTTTTCTTGCTAACATCTCATTGCAGCTTACTGCAACTGCTCCTGCTTCATGTCCCCAGTGTTTGAATTACCCCTGAGACAGGGATATTCAGTGCTTGGAAGATAGACTGCAAATCCCTGGAAAAGGTGGAATTTGGATGCATTTGGCATCCATGCAGGTCTTGATAAGACACAGAAATGTTTGGATCCAGCACAGGTTGATAGTGGAAGCTGGCCTGGCTGGCTGCTCCCAGACAAGGCTCTTGGGCTGAGGGATGATCATTGGTCTCATTGCAAGTGTTGGGGTCTGAGTGCCTTGGCTGAGGGAGGCTCTGGTTACCCTGAGGGATCAGGAATCCTACACTTTCAGCTGATATTTTAAAAAAGCCTTTGAAACAAGAACCCAGGCTGGCAGGCTGAGGAGACTGGAGGATGCACACAGCTCTTACTTTTGTGATAGATGTGCCCACTTCTTACACTGATTAAAGAAAAGGATGATTGATTTGGGAACTTTTGCAGAAACCTTTATGCTTCCTTAAACAGGCATTTGTGTCCAAGCATTTGCCTGGAGCCTGAGGAGCCTCTGTTCTCCTGTGTGCTCTTGCCCCACTCCTGGGAGGAGGAGGCAGATCCACTGCAGCTGCAGAGGTGGGTGAAGAAGGCTGTTGTTGGATCCAATCAGGCAGAGGAAAGCTTTGGAGCATATGGACCCCAATGTGTGGTCCAAGTACAACAGCTTGGTGAGTGTCCTGCAGGGAGACTTTTACCAGCACTGCAACAACAATTCATCATTGCCTGAAGGGTTGATGGGTCTGGTACTCCTCGTCTTAATTGACCTCGGCTGGAGACCTGCATTTCAGTCCAGCTCAGCCACAGAGGACTGGGGCTGTGCTCGAGCCTTAAAGAGGAGATTTATCAGAGAATCACATGATGAATGGAACTGAGTGATCCCTGCTCAAGAGTGGCCAGGAATGGAATTAACAGAGCAGGGATTTTGGCAGGTGTGAAGGGCTGGCAGAGCCTGAGCACCCCTGGGCTCAGTGGGGTGCAGACCCAGGCTGGGTGTGGGTGCTTTGGGGGCAGGGAGGAGGTCTGGCAGAACAGTCTGGGCTTGGGCTTGTATAAAAAAAAGGAGTGTGGATTATTAACCCTTCACCCCCCAGCAGCACCGAGATTAGGATTGTCCACAGCCCTCTGGCAGAAAGGGCAAAAAGCAAAATGAGCCTCACAAAAGTTGCTGTTCCAGAGTAAAACGTGATGGAGGGTGAGGAAAAAAATGAGCAAATAAACAGAAATCACCAAATGTTTTCTTTCTTGCCTGCTTTTCTCCCACACTTATTTCTTTTTTCCCTCCATGTCAACACCAAACAAGACAGACTAAAATTAATGGGGAAAGCAGCAATTAGCAAATTAGGTTAGCGGCGTGTTGCAGTGTGCCATGGCTGCCAGGTGTGAGGGGCTCTGGCAGTATATTTATTAATGGCTGTCAGAAAAGTGACACTTTGATGAATGAAGCTGGGTAATCCAGCACCCTCCGACAGCGAGCACTGAGAGGCCTCAACGTGCTAAACTGCAAAATCAAACCTTTCTGAACCCTGCACAAAAATACAGCAACACAAAAAGTGCTGCAAGGGGAGCGTGGTTTTCCATCAGGGCTTCCAATGCACCTTCTCCTCTAAATGCTATCTTTTTGTTCCTGTAACAGGTCTCCTGGGGAAAAGTTGTCAGGTTGAAGGTTTTTCAAGGCTTTTGAAGATTTTCCTTGGAATATGGGACTTGAGAATTTCTAAGTACAGGCAGCTTTGAGCTGTAGTCCTGCTCTGTGTTGTGGGTCTGTCCCAGCAGCACTACCCTCACACCTGGGCTTTGCTCTTTGAGCACAGCAGCATCAATAATCCATAAACCAAGCTTGGGAACCCCCTCCCTGCCCAAGATACCAGTGTCTCTTGCCTGATGGTCAGCAACTGCTCTCATTAACACCCCTGACCTGTGCTGTCCAGAAACCCTCACTGTGCACAGCAAAAGTTAAAATGTGTTTCATCTACAGGTGAAACATTTCTGACATCAAGTTTCACCAGTGGCATCTTGATGTTTTCACTCTTGATAATTCTGATGAATGTGGTGTTCCTGTTGGAAATCAGCTGGGTAAGAGATCATTTAGGGGCATCACTACATGATCCATGACCAACACTGGATGTGTGTCAGGGTGAGGAACCACAGGGGCAGTGTTAATGCTGCAGGTTGTTGTTTAAAATCAGAGGACACTGAACTCTTGGCAAGAGTTTAGAGGAAGGTTTCTTTCAAGTTTGGTGGTTTTTTTACATCAAGAATTTCTTGAGAAGATTAATTTAGCTGTTGGGAGAGCATCTGGATAAAAGATCACTCTGCAAAATGCTAGGGTACATGGAATTTTTCCCCAGGTTTGCAGACTTTGGGTCGCACACTGTGCAGCACTTCAATAGCAGAGCTGCTCAAATCCCTCAATTCCATGGAGAAATTGAATACATTTTTATAAAATCCTGGTTCTGGTTTTGGCCAGCTAAAACAACTGTGCAAGTTTTGATTAAAAACATGAGAATAAATGTAAATCATATCCCAGGCATTCATCTGTTCTCCTAGTTTGAAATGAAGCTGAAGGATCTTTCTGGAATTATCCATCAGGATCTGTGGGCTTGTTAAATTTGGATTGGCACTCAAAGCAAATCTGAAATTGTTCTCTTATGCTTTAATAATTGTATTTAGTTTCCTAATTTGGCTAGTAAGTTTATCTCCGAAGATAATTGAACTTTTAAAAGTATAAGCTGACCAGATGGTAGGAAGTACTTCAAAATAAACTTTCTTTCTGAAACTTTGCTCTGTTTTCACTCTCTCTCTCAAGAAAACAGCCTCTCTGCACAGCTCCAACCTGCAGAGGTGCATGTTCTTAAATCAAACAGCTCCTGAATGGAACCAGGTTATTCCCTCTACAGGGCAGAAGGCAGCAGAACCACGCCAAGAAATAACAGTGGAGCCACCAATGCTGCTGATTGCTCGTGTCAGCTTCTGCACCAGCCTCCAGGTGATGTCCTGGCTGGGGTGGGTGCTGGGTTTGGGTGTCATGATGGGTGCCCAGCTCTGCCAGCACTGCTGCTTCTGCTTGTGACCTCTCTGAATCCCATCAGTGGCTCTGGCAGCAGGGATCTGCCTCTCCCCTCCCTGCCAGGGTGATGCTTTCAGGGCTCAGCAAGCAAAGGTGGGGTGTGCTTTCAGGTAAACATTGGTTCTCGTGGAAATAAGGTTTTGCTCTGAGTCATTCTAAAAGAAACAAGGAAAAAATAAAAAAACAAAACAAAGAGAATGAAAAAAAGGAATAGCTTATAAATTGTTCCGGAGACAGGAGAAACTGCTCTCAAGTAGGTTTTTTTTTTCTTTTTTTTTTTCCCCTGCAGCTTTTTTTATGGACTCTCCCAGCACCAGCAGCATGCACAGCCCTGACTGTGGGCTGGGCTGTGGGATCCATCCATCCCTGGCTGTGCTCCTCAGAGCTCCCAACCCTGCTCTGGGCTGGATCCCGGGGCTGGATCCCTGGGCTGGATCCCTGGGCTGTGCCAGCCCCACCCACCCCGCTGGGCATCTCCAGCTCCAGCTGTGGCACAAACGCTGTTGTTTCTTTCAGGTCACAGCTCCAGGGAAGGGAGCACATTTTCCAGCTTCCATGAGATTTAACCTGACTGCTGAAGTTCTTGTGAGTGCTCCTGAGCTTTGGGTAAGTGCTGTTCTCTAGTTTCACCTGTGTTCTCGAGAAGTTTATGGGTCCATTGCAGACCAGTCAACTCAGGTTTTCCAAGTCCTTCATTATTAAGTTACAGTCCCTCATGAGGCTGCTTTACTCCCTCCATCGCTCACACTAGCCAGGCTTTTTCCCAGTTTAGGGGGGACTTGCTTCTCTTCATGTTCTTCTTATATGAATTTTCAGAGTCTTCTGTCAAAGTGGAATCAGACACCAAATATTTTTCCTGCTTTTTGGTGTTATAGTTTGCATCTACTTCCTACTGACTTGCACTGAACTTAGCCAGGGGAAGACCCCTGACTTTGCCCTGTGCTGTGGTGGGGAAACGCCCCAGCTCCTGTAAGCAATCCCACTGCACTGACAGCAACTCAAAAACTAAGCAAAGACAAATGACTTGTCTGGGTTGAGCTTGTCTTGCCTTCACAAGGGAAAACATTGTCAGAAATTCCCTCTGTGTGGTGGCTGGGTGTGACTGGAAGGTGCTGCTACCCTGCTTGCTGTGTCTGTTGCCATCAGTGCTGCTGCTGCTCCTCACTGGCCTCTGGCCACCCTCCCCTGTGTGAAGACAAGGATTTTTTCATGGCAATGTGCTTGGTATCCACCTGCCCAAGCTGTGTTCTGTTTTCTAGTTGCATTCAGCTTGGCAATGTCATTTTCCAGGTACATGGGGTGTAATTAATGAGAATGTCATTTCCAGGTTGTTTTCAAAGACTAGATTGAGAGTCTGAAAAATTATTTCAGCCAGTGCCTTGGGATTTTTTTTGAACTGTTTTTTATTAAGTAAAGGAAACTATGAGGATACCTCTGGAGGGAAATCACAGTGCTCATATTTCTGAGGACAGTAAGACTTGACCTCACAGTAAAGATGCTGAACTTGCCACCCACCAGGGCAGCTAGGTGCACCAGGCAGGGCTGGCTGGCTCTCCCCCAAACTGGGGCAGCACTTTCCTGTGTCGTGTAAGGAAAATTGTGTCCTTGTGGTGGTCTCAGGAGGTGGTGGCTGGTTGTGCTGAGGGTCAGATCCTGCCTGAGCAGCTGGAGGAGTAGAAGGATGTGCTGTGACTTGGCCCAGAGTCCTCTCACTGCCCCTCGGGGCTGGCTGGGCTGGGCAGAGGTGTTGGCTGGGATATCTGTATTTTATTATACCTGTTACTTCTTTCACAAGAGTTGTAAGTCTGCTTTATGGGAGACCCTGAGTGACTCCACAAGGAGCACAGAGATTGGTTTTAGCACCTTTGCTCCCCAGGACATTGCTGTCCCCAGCCCTGGCTCAGAGTGCCCAGGCACAGGCTCGATGATACACGATTGTGCTCATTTAGGGATCTTCTTGGCCACTTTCCTCCTGAACAAATATCCCTCAAACTCTCTGCTGAGCCTCATATTGCTCTATACTTTAACTTTTTTATTTGCTAAAGGGAAGTCTGAAGGACTCTCAGGCAGTAAATGTTTTTCTTTTCCTCTTTTCTGCCTCTGTAGAGGCATTTCTCTGCCATCTCTCAGCCATTTCTCTGCCCTGATCATTCTCCTAAAACAGCACTACTTTGCAGTAATGCTCCCTACAGAGCCCTTATGGGCTGGTCAAGGGAATGGTGGATTTTGTTCACAGTGGGGTCACAGTCCACACTTATAGACTGCTTCTTTCCTTGGTCTAGGATGAACATGGGCTGCTCTGCCTCCACAGGCTGGACAGGCTCACATTTCAAATTTGGGTGATTTTTCTCAAGAGGGTGAATGTTTGAAAACAGTGAAGTTACTGTAGGTTTCAGGGAGTTTTCTGAGCATTGTGACCGTTTTATTCCCACTAACCTGCAGGTGCTCTGGTGTGGGTGTGAGGCTGAGCTTGTGCCTGTCTCTGGTGATATACAGAGCATCAGCACTGCAGCTCCCATTAATGGGCTAAACCCCTCACATCAATATACCTCTGCTAATTGTGTACCAGCCACCCACTGGGACCTCTGGGAGGATGATGCATCCCAGGAGAGGCATTTCTAGCAGTACAACACCTCGGGATAAATAAATAAGGAGCTAAAGTTAGACTCTGGTTCAGGAAGGCTGGTTCAGTGCCAGCATTCTAAGACTGGGAAATCAGGTGACAGCCATGCCAACCTTTATCCTCCTGGTCCTGGCCCAGCCCAGTGCTGCATGGTACCATCTTTGGAGCCATCCATCAGCACTCAGCCTCACCCTGATGATGTATGGTGCCCATAGATCCTTATAGCAGGAGTGCACTCTGATGTATTGCGCCCATACATCACGGCCAGAGCTCACCCCGGTGATGTATTAGTGCCCTGAGAATGTATTACTCAGATGCTGGTATTGTTCAGGGATAAAGCCAAGCCAAGGAGTGGATTCAATTTAATTACAGCACAAATGGTAGCCTGGTGCCAGGAGCACTTTGGTGCTGAGGTGCTGCCTATGGAAAAACAAATCCCATTGCAGAATACCAGGAGAAGAGCAGCCATAGTTTAAAGGAATGGTAATTTTTCAGAAAAATATCAGGGGACTATTTTGAGAACCCTGCAGAACACATTATGCAGTGTGCAGGAAGTTCCTGAGTGGGCAGTGGTGCACTCAGGGCAGGGCACTGCTCCTGCCTGAAAGCTGGGAGCTGTTAGGGTGGCTCAGCATTTTGGAAAGTGTGAAGGAAGGTGATTTTCTTTGGGTCACTGAAAATTGCTGGACCCCTGTAAGTAGAGTAAAGTACTCACTGCAAAAACACTTTCTTCCCCACCAAGGAGAATCCAACATTGCCTGCAAGTGTTGTCTGTTTTTATTGGTAGGGTGTTTTAATTTGACCAAATTGACCACAATTTGAGCAAATTTAAAGGGATTATTCTCTTGTTTCCTTGTGCTTTCTTACACAGGTGCATCAAAAACCTAAGGAGAGAACCCTCAGACCATTAGAACCCATTCTTGACCATCATCTGTGGGGAAATTCCAATTGGTAGAGACCAACAAAGAGCATCCTTATAAAGAATCCAGAAAAGAGAAAGTAATTCCTGTGAAAATATTCTTTGGGTGCTTGTCTCTTCCTCTTTGCTTCTCTTTTTCACTTTTCTTTCTGCTGCTTGGTATTGAAACAAAAATATAGCTCAACTTAACTCTAAAATAAACTTTACTTCCAAATAAGGCCCTGTAAAGTTGTCTCATGAGCAGGGATTTATTTTTCACAATAAAAAGACTTCCATGTACATTATCTGATGTCCAAAGGGTGGCATGCCTTAAAATCTGCTTTTTGTAACATTCCTGTTTGCAATGGGAGCTCCTCTGGGAACACACAGATGCTTGAGAATGAAGGTGAAATTTCAGAATTTATATGTTTGGGATATCACATCTATTACGTTCATCTGAAGGTGCAAACTAGGTTATTTTAATTACAGAAGGGCATGAAAATGCCTTTTTTCTTGGATATCAAAGATAAAATCCCTCTTCCCCTGCTTCAAGGGGGCTTTTAAGGAACCAGGACTTGACCCAGTCTTTTCCAGAACTTTCTGATCATTGATAACCAGAGATATTTGATAATTCTTTTAGAGAAATGTTGAAAGGTGGCAGCAGTACTTGGTTCATGTCATGTTTTATACCTATAAAGCCAGGCATTTTCCAAGCCAGGTAGATACCAGTTTTCAGGTGAGAAATTTGCAGCACAAACAGAGAAAGGAACTTGTTCAAGGACATGTGGCAAACTGCTGGCAGGGCTTGGAAGAGAAGCCTCTTGGTCTGACTCACTCCTCCTCTGACATCCTTGCCATTATTTCACTTCTATTATTATCTTCATGTATCTGCTCTATAGCTTCAAATCAGATCTGCTCCCACCTTCCTGTTGTTCATGGTTTGAAGGCTGTAATTTTTGATGGCTCTATAATGGAGAGGAAAATTTGACCGTTTTCTCCCCCTTTTTTCACCCCCATCTTGATAACTCAGGCATGCTGATTATTCTTTATTTCTGGGTGCAGATTGAATTGTCTCAGTCTGACAGACAGGAACAGTGGATGCACTGGAGGAAATATTTTCTTTGCACAGAAAAAAAGAGTTTTTTTTCTTTCTCCTCTTCCATGACTGTCCAGCCACACCACCAAGCAATACAATGCAGATCCTTTTCCATCACTTGTTGTGTAAAACGAGGCTGTGTGGCTGGGGAGAGCAGGAATTTACACTGCCCTGTGCAACTCCTGGGCTTGCTGACTTTGGAGAAGAACTTGCAGTGCTCCTGCGTGTCCTCCTCCAGGGCTGCTCCTGTCCCACGTTACAGAGATCACGCTGCTGTCCCCAGCAGGACATGACCCCAGCTCTGTTTGTCTCCTCTGTGCTGCTGCCTTGGCTCCTCCCGAGCCGGGTTCATCCCCACTCTGCCCCTCCTGGAGCCTGTGGTTCTCAGCGATCCTTATCAGCATGTGATAACTGTTGTAAAAGTTTCTATAAATAGAATTTCCTCCTGCCCAAATCTTCTGGCTAGCTCAGCTGTTTTATTTTTAACAGAAAAAGCATGTTGATGCTAAGCAGAATTTTTTTTTTTTAAATCTCTCTATTAAACATAAAAAGATGCTGTGTCTGAGTAAAAACGAAAGGTGCCCCTTAGATATTTTTAAAGCTTCCAAAAATAGTCTCAAGTCTGTGACAAAGCTTATTGAGCAGATATGGCGTGGACAGCAATTCTTCGATGGGAAGGATCATGTCTCCTCATGCTCCTGGCTGGGAGCTGCGAGAGGGGAGACGCTGGAACAAAGACCTCTAAAAGGAATTAACTTTAAAAGGCTTGATAGCAGCACTGCCCAAATAGTTTTGCTGGTGATCTCATATGTGTTTTTCCCTTCTGGGCTGCCCTTGAGGTTGAGAACTCCTTTGTGCAGTTGAGCTTTTGCTGGAGCCCCGCTGCGGGAGCTGCTGCTGTGCAGGGATGGGGCAGCGAGGGAAGGCAGAGCTCCCTCAGTGGGGTCTTCAGAACAGATAGACGAGGAGAAGGGGGAATTTTAACTTTGCCTTGTATGCACAACTGATACCGAACTTGGAAAATTTAGTATAATTTAGTTATTGTTTCTGCTGCTACACCCCTGCACCCCCGGGGTCAGAGCACAACCATATATGCCATTGACTCAATCTCCAGCACAACTGAGGAGAAAGAAAATTGCAGGGGGAGAGAAGCAGAAGGGAGTGGGACTCTCCAAGGGGATATATTTTACAAGGTTTCCAATGCTTTTCCCCCCCTATAGTGTGGGCTTTTGTCTCCTTACTTGTGGCAAATGCCAAGTCAAGCGTTTGTGTGTTCGTGCCCAGTGAGAGAGTCTCTCGAGACCTTCTGAAAATTGTAAAAGATAAATTGATTATTACTAAAATTGAAAAACAATCAATTGCTGACTGCTGAACGGCTTATATGGAGAAGAAAAGAGTGCCATAAAACAGAAGGAGATTTTCTATTGTTTGCATTTAGAAAGAAACATCAGCTTGAATCCCAAAGTGCCTCATTAGTTATGCTAAGGCAGCCTGCGTTGGTGTGTGAGTTCTGACCTTAGCAGAGATGCATTTCTGCCCACCTGAAGGTGGGGTTTTTCAGAGGGATGTGGCCAGTTTTGCTCTCCCCTGTGGCAGAGTACGCGGAGTTGAATTCTCTTGGACTTTGTCAAGTTTTAGCAGAAAAGGGATTGGGCAGTAGATTAAAATTTGAGGCTCAGTTCTTACTTTCCTGTAAATATTCTGCCTCCCCTCAAAAAAACGCATTTATTGCTTTCAGCCTTGATTCCTCACCTTTAAATTGATACGAATATTTCCTTTGTGCCCAACTTATTTTTATGGCTATCTCTTTCACAATGAATGCTTTTCCCATCTGTTTGGTCCTCGGCAGTCTGGAGAGCAGTTTATGCTGCAGCAATCCTGATAACTATCATTAAAATAAAACTACCAGAGGCAGACCTAACCTGCCTGAAATGCTGATGCTTTAGCTAGAATTTGAATGTAAAGCTCACCAGGGTTTGGTGGCTGTCCTCTGCCCGGAGCTGTCAGCAAGCACCACTGGCTGTCAGGATGAATGATGGATTAACAAACGTGTAATGATTTAGTCCCTCTCCAGGAACAAGCAATACTGCCAGAGTGACATGCATCCCAGATATGCAGAGGAGAGGGATGTGTGCCATTGTCTCACTCAATAACACAGGAGCTGGCAAGGGGAGAAAGCAATGTTTTTCACCCATTACAGTGTGAATATATATGTGAACCCCAGAAAATGCAGATCAGAGATAGGATGTTCTGATTCAATTTCTCGTTGTTGTTATTTTAAATCTAAGGGTAAGATCTGATGGCACAACATAAAACTTCCAAGCTGAAAGGTTTCATGCTCTGTTGTTTCTTTTTTTTTTTTTCCTGTTTTTTTTTCAGATGATGTTAGTGAGGGACCAGCTGGGTTCACTGGACTCCACAAGGTACTTTTGTTTATGGATGAAGCCATGCAGATGGGGATCAAAGGTTGTGCAGAGCTGCTGTAGAGCTCGCTGGGGCTGAGAGAGGTCGGGCACCAGAGATTAATTTCTTGGCTGCTTAGAGCCAAGGTTTAATAGCAGCCTGAGAAAGGACAGTGATTGAGTTTACTGCGAGCAGAACCTATAGTTCAGGTCAAGTAAAGGGAAGGAGCTCAGGGGCTCTGTGTTTTGGTTGCAGGAGAAAGTCTAATGGCTTTAACAATATGTGGCCTCAGCAAGACTCATGGCAGTGAGTGCCAGACTGAGCTGGGGCAGGGGACAGACAGGGGCTGCACCCCTGGAGCATCACCTCTAACAGCCCCGGGGCTGGGCAGGGCTCTGCTCACAGCCAGGCAAGGCAAACACACAAAGGAAGCCTTGTTAATTCTGGAAATGAGGACAGAAAAAAAGGGAAAACGTCCCCGTGTTCTCTAAATAGGGAAAACAGAGTTTTTGAGGTGCACTTATTTAGTTTTTGAATTGCGAATTTCAACAAAGCTGTGTAGGTATCAAATTGCCCAGGATCAGGGCTAGGGGACTCATTTTGTCTATATCAAGAACTGATTTTGAAGCTGAAATTAAACTATACTCTGACTTCAACTCCTCTGACTTTTTCATGCTGTTATTCCATTGCCTTAATTTTCTAATTTTCAGTTTTGTGTTCGTTGTTTTTTGTTTGGCTTTTTTTATTTTTTTTTTTTAAGTTGTGTCCTCTAGTGTATTGAACTACACTGTGATTTTCCTCTCCCTCTTGGATTAGTATTCTTTATTTTTTGGGGTGTTTTTAAGAGCATGAGTTAGAAAATCTGGCCAGGAGAATCTGCTTTGAGCACTTGAATGAGGTTGCATGTTGTCATAAATCACATGTTAAGGTGGAGAATACTGTAAGTAATTTCAGGCTGTTGTTATTTTGGGGGAGGCAGTGAGTAGGATGGACTTAGTGCAGGTGGGAGCTGCCAGCTTGGTGCTATGGACCTCAGACCAAAATGTGTAGTAGGAAATTTGTCTTTCATGAGCAATTTAGCCTGGAATTGCAGAGAACAGGAAAATCATGATGATATCAGAGGCAGGCCTTGATCACGACAGCTGTATGGCAGTGAGGATTTACCTCAGCTGCACAGAAAACATCAGTTTGGGCCCACCTTAGAAAGTCCTCATGCTGTGGTTCTGAGTCAAGTGTTCATTTGATTTCCTATGAAAACACTTTCCTAACTGATCCTGTCTTAAATTCTCCTTCTTGAGAGGCTCCTGGGTCATGAGAAATTTTGTCTTTTTTCACCACAAGAGGTTTTTTCTCAGGAAGGTACAAAACCAACACCAAACATGAACTGAGTGATGTGGGTTTGGTGATGGGGCACAGGTGGGACTCCTCTCCCAAAGTGTTCCCATTCTATCTCCATCCATTCAACTTGATATGAGAGCTACTGGCTCAACTCTGCAGGCTCTCCTGTCAGAATTATTTTACTCTTTTTAACACTGAACACTTGTTGGGTCACAAAGAATGACCTGATCACGTAGTGATTAAGATTCCCACCAGAGATTTGGACCTCTACATCAAATCATTTGCAGTGAGGGCCTTCTTGTCTCAGGTGCTGCTGTGCTGAATTCGTGGTGATTTCCAGATCTCTCAAGACAGTCTTTTGAAAAGTTTCTGCTTTTGCCATCATGTAAAGCTAAGGGGAAAAAGTTTTTAAAAATTTTGTCTGGTTCAAATTAACAACACACAAGAAGGAGCTTGGATGCTAATTTGGAAGTGATGAATAGAATAGAATAGAATAGAATAGAATAGAATAGAATAGAATAGAATAGAATAGAATAGAATAGAATAGAATAGAATAGAATAGAATAGAAAGTTTTACCTTTCATGGAGAGGGATTTTGAAGGGGATTTGTGAATTAAAGCTTGTTTGAGTCTCTAGACTGTCCTGTAGCAGATTATACCACTTGTGCCTGCTGCAGGCCTTGTTCCTCCTCCTCTGGATCATCCTGGAGAAGTGGCTCTCAAATGTAGGACAGCAGAGTCAATGGGGCCAGCTCTGTGCAAGCTCTGATTTTGGAGGTTTTTTACATATGGCAACTTTAATTTTTTTCCTGCTTTCGTCTGCCCCTAGTACCCACGTGTTTTCTAACAGATACCAACATGCTTTGTCCTCAGAACTGTGTGAAACACCCAAGTTCACAAGGACTGCAGGAGAACTGTCCCAAGCAGGCACACAACTTCTTTGCCTTTGCTGGCTTTGAAATCTGTGGTAAGTTGCTGTTCCTTGGATTTCTCACTTTCTATTAATTTTGCTTAGGCATTACCAAATCCTTTATGTTCTTTCTTCCTAATTTTCTTTTCTTTTCCTGTTTTTTTCCTATGGGGGGAAAAGTGCTCAGTGGAAATGAAATAACCTGCACTCCAGAAGCTGACAGTCCCTGACCTAACCCATTCAAAGACAACCACAGACTGTTCCCTTAGCTGCTGTTTAAACACTGCATCACCCTCTAGGAAAATTCAGATATGATGGTATTTCAAAAGTAATATCAAATGAGAAAAGGAATTTAGTATATCCATAATTTCCCCACATGAATGAAGAAAACAATTCTGCCGTGACAGAGCAGAGCCCGGCTGTGAACAGACCTGAATTACTGAGAGATGGAAAATATCCAACTTTTTGAGTTTGCTGCTCTACTGCCCCTTCTCAAAACAAAGTCAGCCCAGTTTCACCAGCCTTTCAGTCCCACATCTCTTCTATTTGGTCTGGATAATGTAGTATAGGGGAATGAGAGCAGTAAAGTGTAATATGTGTAGAAATGATGCTTTTAAAAAGCCATGGCTTGCTCTCATTGTCCTGCATTCTCCCTCTGTCCCAGCTTCATGAGCAGGACTCAAAGCCTTGGATTTAGCCCTTCTGTGGAAGTTTTTGGCCAGATGAGCAGATACATTAAGGTGCTTTCCTGCACATTCTCTAATTGCTCCAAGAGCTGTGGCCATCAAGCAGAAATCCACTCGGTAAACTCTGCAGCTTGTGGACAACTTTTCTTGCCAACCATGCATTACGAAGGGCTAATTGTAAAAGTGGTGCACCTGCTGGCTCCCTTGGTGGCTGGAGCCAACAGGAAAAAAAAAAAGTAATTTATTAATGATCGAGTCACAAATAGTAATGAAAACAATAGGAGCATCTGAAGGAAGCGCTGCCGGGGGCAGAGGTGCAGGTGCTCTGTGCCCTGAACAGGCTTGTCGGCATTTTTATAAAGCTACTTTACAGCCCTTATCAATTTCCTACTGCTTTCTGTGTACCCCCTGCCCCTTTGCAAATGTTTTGCCTGCACAACAGGCTCAGCATTTCTTGTTGTAGGTGATAAAATAGCTGTCACCCCGTGGAGGGAGGAAAGAGGCAAAAAAAAATAAAAATGTTAGGTCCAAAGAAACAAAGCAGAGGAACACATTTTGCAGCAAACAAACGAGGGGCTAATGGAGCAGCTGAGTCGGCACTGGGAGAGCGATGGTGGGAGCTTAGCTGAGCAGTGCTGTGAGATCTGGGGTAACAAATGCTGGAGGGCAGGAGGGACTCATTCCTTAAACTGAGGCGGTGCTTTTTGTGCAGCCTTGGATCTCAAAGGTGACAGGCACACGCCTCAGCCAACACTGCCCACAGGAGTTTTGGATATAATAAATTTCACTGAAAAATCTCCCCGCTTTAACTCCAATGCATTGGCAATCTTAAGGCTATTTTTTTTCTGAAGTAGGCAGAGCAGTTATTGATAATTTGGATAAGCTTCTTGTACCTGTGAGTACTTCAGTAGTTACAAAAACGTGGTCACCTTGCCTCTCAAAATGCTGTGGTTCTTGAACACTGGCATGATACAACTGACACACGTCAATGAAGGTAAAATCTTTGAGAAAGGAGCATGGTGAGCTAAGGAACTATGCAGACAGCTTTCACCACTGGTGCTCAGCAGAGTGCAGTGCCCCTGAGAGGTGCCAGCTGATCACCAGTTGCAGAAGGACCAAAAAAATTCATTTAAATCTGATCAGGTTCTTGCCATGCCCAGGAACAGGGTCAGAGATAACACCCTGTGTGTAATTTCAGTGTTTGCCCCTCCCCTGCTTGGCCCATCACACTGTACCTGCTCCTGACCCAGGGCACTGACACAGACACTGAGTGCAGGACTCAGGGTTCTGCCAACTCTACAGCTTCGTTCAGCTTGCAGTCATGGAAAGCTGCACTGAGTGGAAAATCCTTGCACTGTCATGCTCATCCTACATGGGCATTTACCACAGCTTAGGTGGGAGCTGGAAACTTCTTAAGCTGTGGGAACTTGTCTGTGTGTCTGAGCCCATAAACTCTTAACTGAAGTCTGTGTGGATAAAATTTTTTTTTTTTTTTAAATGTTGCAGGTGTATCTGTCTCAGCAGGAAGGAGTCAGAGGTCAGTCTGGGTCAGTACCAAATCTCTGTGTGTCCCAGGTCCTGCATTTACTACCATGACAAGGTTTATGAAGGCTGTGAGCACACTGAAGCCATCACAAAGCAGCTGCAACCACCTCACCAATGAACCTCAGAAGTCAACTCTTCCTAACTTTTCACTGTCTATCCTGCATCCAGGGGAGAAATCCTATACTCCTTATGCCCACCTCACCCTTCCAAAATTCTAAACCGTCATGGAAATGCCAACAATTCATGAGAGTGATTAAAGCACATAGATTTTTTTGCCTTAGGAGCAAAGCTTCACCTTTTAAAGTTTTCTTTTTCCTTAGGAACTAGGAATCTTTCTTTCCTGTAAAGGTAGCTGAAATGTATATGAATGAGCATGAAATCGGGTATGTATTTCAATAACCATACCAAATCCTATGAAATCAATGCTAATTACTGCCTGGTGATATGAGGGGGCACCTGCATGGCATGGCAGTGTTAACACAGCCAGGATGGCTTGTACTTTATCTATGAGAAAGGTGAAGGCAAGGCCCATATATCCCCCCCACTGTGAATCTCTAATAACTTACACTCACTGTTTGCTGCCTGCAAAATTAACCTCTTGTCTCCCCCAGCCTGGGGATTGGGTGCACAGTGTAGGATTTTAACTTCTCTATTGAAGAATGTCCCTGCAATGCTGTCCATCAAAACTCCTGCTGCTTTCTGGAGAGTATTATTAATAAACTTCTCCATAGCAGAACCAGGAACCCTTTAGAGCTCAGCTAAGGTATTTTCCCTGTTTACCATCTGGGCTATTTGGCTGTGGACAAATGCAGTGATGAATGATGGGTCAAGGATGGAGCAGGCTGATTTCTCTCCAAGCTTGACCTTGTCTCTGCTTTGACACCTCACATGACAGGTGCATTAAGAAGTTATTTATGCAGGGGAGCTGCAGAGCATTGCACCCTTTGCAAGGCAGCACCTACTTGTATAAGGATGTCAGGATGGAGCTGCCTGAGCCATCCCCTCTGTGGCTGCTCTACAAGCAGGTGCTGTGCAGGAAAGCAGCAATCCTGGGTGTCTGTCAGGGAAACCCTGTGAACTGCAAGGCAAAAACAGCAGCAGGGCCATGTGTTTGCTCCCAGGCAAATAATGTGCACATCTGCAAATCTCCTGCCCTGGAACAGCATTAACTAACTATGAAAATGCACCTGAAGGTTTCTGGGTTGTTGAAGGCCCAATGTTGTGGATAAAATGCAGCACTGAGGATTAAATAACTTCTGCTGTTCAGCTGCTTCTGGCCTCAGTGAACTTGGGAGAATTTCTGTTTTGTGCCTTTGGGATTCTTTGTGACTTGTTGCTCTGTGGCCAGCAGCACTCTCTCCTAGAGCTGAAATCAAGGGGATAGCTTTGCTTTTACCCTTCATGTTGTGGGACACATGGGTGGAGGAGTATCCAAGCTGCATCCCATGAACAGACACATTTCCTTTTTGGGAAAGCAATTATTTCTGAGAAGTGAAAGACCTCAGCCTAGATCTGCAGAAAAATGCATGTATAACATGCATAACCAACCCATTCTCTGCCTAACCTTTCACTGCAAGCATGAAAGCTGTCTGTACTTTTAAAATTAGACTTTTATTTAGAAAAAAATAACCTTGTCTATACACAAAGCTTCTGGGCATGTGATATTCTCTGGACAGGAGCTATGGTATGGATTAATTTGTGGAGCAAAGGTGTCACATGCTGTGATTCTGATCCTTTGGAGTACTGGTAGAGCTTAGAGGAGGGAGCACCACAGGAAACCCAAAGAGCTGTCCCTGTGAAACTTGGTAATTCTGCTGACCTCAAGAGAATTAACAACAATTGATTACCAGCTCTGAGTACAGCCCTCTTTTCTTTTTCATATCCCCTCCTCCCCCACATAAAACCCCTTTGGAACAACACCAACAGAACTTTTTGGATCCATGCTGAAGTTCATTTTGTGGCATTCATTGGAAGGGCAGTTGTTAATTTGAGATACAGGAAATTCCAGCCTAGGTTAGGAGGGCTTGACTACACCACTTCATGGTGTAGCTGTGGCTTCTTTTGCCTTCAAAGAGGTTTGGAGCAGGCTGTAAATAGCCATAGCTCAAAGCTGAATTACCCACCTAGGGAAGTTGTCCCAGACTCTCCCCTTTCTCCTGGTCTAATACAAGGGTGCTGAACAACAGAAAAGTTGCTCAGAACCAGCAACATCAGCATTTCTTGATTTGACATGAGGTGGTGAGGGCTCTCCTGCAGCTCACCAAGGGAAAAGGGAGATGTCCTGTTTCTGCTTTGCTGCTGTTTAAAGGTTGGATCTTCACAGTTTGGGATGTTTGGGCGAATGCAGGGGCACAGCAGACCTGGGCTACAACTCTCAACAGAGCAGGAGTCAGGGCAGGGGGAGGCTGAAGCCATGTTTTCCACAATAGCCTGTTTAATATATTACAAGCAACCTCTCTTCCATCATGAGTCCTGGTTTAAAACTACCGCCCTGGGGCATAAAAATCAACTCCTAACAACTTCCAGTGGGACCACTATTCCATCAGTGCTCCCATCAAATGTTGACTCCATGATTAATATTCACCCTCTTTCTTCGTTAATCATCAGTCTTCATTCATTCCTCTGCACCTTCCTGCTGACAAGGGTGGTGTGAGGAGAGCAGCTGGTAGGGAAAACAGGGAGAGCTGAACTGCTGCACACAAGCTGCAGAGGGAAAAAGCCACCTCAGTGCAGTGTGTCAGCTCAAAATGAGCCCTAAAGATGTAATTTTTTTCTTAGTCTTAGAAGAAGGGGGTTAAATTTTCTTTTTGTGAGATGAGACCTTACTACAACCCCTAAGTACCACTGTACTCTTCTACCTTGAGTGTCAGAGCATGCAGTAATTTAGAGCAGGAATGAAAGTCACACAGGACAAACTGCCAGAATCTGGCTCATCAAATTCAGTCTGTCCATGACCCTAAAATAGAGTTTTGCAATTAATACTTGCACTGTAAATTTAAAATTTAAAGTTTTGCCCTAGGTTTTGTGACTGACATTGCACATGAGGCTTCCTCACTGAACAGGGAGCAATTATTGGGTTTTTTCCCTTTTTCTGTCTCCCTGGGCAGCTGGAATTGCCCACCCTGCAGAGAGAGGACTTCCTGACCATTGTCCAATGTAAAAACATCTGAGCTCAGTAAACAGAGGACTAGGGATGCATTCATAAAATAGATGTTGCATATTATTCTACTCTCTCAAAAGAATGATGGCACTTTCTGTGGTTGTTCTCCACTCTGGTACCTTCATCCAGGGATCAGGAGGCTGCATTACCCAAACTTCCCTTGATAAGCTTTGGAGTGTGCTTATATTTGTTTGGTTTAAAAGGTGAATAAGCTGCCTTACCATTGTGATCATGGTAATAAAACCAATAAAGAAGTTAAAAAAAAAAAAAAAAAAAAAGAAGTATTTCTGTTATAAAGTCTAGAGCTTGGTTTGGTCTTCTCAGACTCATCAGTAATTCTATACAAATCCAAGTTTAGGACAATGAATTTGGACATTCAGTCAATAAAGTCAAAATTCACAGGACGATCCTGCTGGTAAGAAGAAGATTTTTGTGTTGTGCCTTTTATTCCCTGTGAGGTGATGCTCCATGTGTGAGCTGCTCCTCAGAGAAGCTTTGCAGGATGCACAACTGAGGCCATCACACATCAGAAAATCTAATGCAACTTTTCAGGAGGAAAAGGTAAAAATCCACACCAGTGGTTGTTGTTTCCTTGCAGACAACGATGTTGCCTTGAGTGCAGGGTTTGTCCTTGTTTGCTTGCTTTTGGCGAAATTTTTAAAGACAAATCTTTATCACTAAAGATGTAAGTCAGGAGAAATAAAAACTTGCAGAATGTAAACTGCAGCTTTTGCAGCACAGATAAAGAAATGATTGAGCATGGTAGGGATCTGGCATCATCTGTGGAAGTCTGATAGGCAAGAAAGGTCACTGAAGAGATGGCACAATGACTGAGTGTTGCAGTGCCTGCTGCAACTTTTACTGCTTCAGTGAAATTGAAACCAACTTTGCTGCAGAAATAATTGAAAAAGACAGATCCTAACAAATTTTGGATCTGAAACATTTTAAATTAGAATTATTTTTAAATTGCAATAAAAATGTTTGTGTTTCTATAAGTCAGAATTGTGCTGGACATCCATTAATAGTTTTCCCTCTGCTCTTCTAGGGACAAATCTGTAAAACAGCAGAATTCTTTGTAAACTATTGTAAGAGTTTAAAAGCTTTCTCTCTTCATGTTCCTAATATTTTCCCCTACTACTTATATAATATGGTGCAGAGAGTACTTCATTTTTCTCCCTCCCTTTATTTTCCAATTTGTTGTTTCACCAATATATTTTCAAAACTTCCTCTACATTTTGAAACCTCATTTGCCATTAAGAGAAATGGAGCATTAAAAAAACATTGAAAAATTTGGATATGATTCTGTGTGGAGAAAAAAAAAAGCAATAGCCAGGATGCTGTTACAGCCTTCAATTCATGGCATCTGATGAAGTGAGAGAAAAGATATGACCCACATTCAGCATTCATAAAAAGGATTTATAATTGGTGGCAGATACTTTACATTATTAATTGAAGGCATTGCACAGGAAGAATTTTAAGTTTGGATGTTTTGCTTATGAAAATAGGCGAGTTGTGTCTTTCAGAGATTTTATTCTTCCTTGTTAACAAATTCCAGTTTAAATGTCAATATCAGAAGTTTTTTTTTTGTGAACGAAAAGCCTTTGCTTTTCTTTCAGTTTTGTGTCTCAATAGTTTCTTTCTGCAATCCAAGACAATATATTTGATATCAGCGAGAGAGTGGGTTTTATTTAGGAGTGCAAGGATGTTCCTGTTGTTGTAATAACATGCACACGCTGATTCCATGCCAGCTCAGTACTTAATTTATATGCTCCTTTCTTCCTGAATTAGTGTGAACAACTGCAGCAGCCTGCTTGGAATGTGCCAGTGGCTCCGTGGACGTATTCTTATTTTTACACAAACTTGGACCTGTGTCTTGGGAGTGCTTTCCAAAGTGTGCATTGCAAAGGGGGGTGGAGATTTAATAACTCCAATGCTGACCAGCAAACGTCTAATGTTTATGTAAGAGATAAGCAAGGCTTATCCCATTGTTTTAGGAGGAGAAATCACCAGGACAATTGAACAATCCGGCATCAGCATCCTCGTACCAAGTGAGTGTTACTTTCCATTCCTTAAATGATTCTTTCTCTTTACAGACCAACATTTGGCAATTTCATGGACATGAGCTTCTGAATCTGGATCCAGCTTCGTTCAGGGAAAATGCTCTGTCCCAGATGTCACCAACCCACTGTAGTATCCCGACAAAATCCTTTTTCTTCCCTCACGTTTTCCTCAGTTTCCCCACTTGGAAAACCCTCAGGGCTCCATCTCTGCCACGCACAGTGATTAAGACATAAATTAAAAAATATTTTAAGGTGTTGATAAACCCTCATTTGAGTGATCATCCTTCTTTTGTACTAGGAGAACAGTGTAATGACATTTTAAATGGCTTAACCTCTTTGTCTTTCAAAGGTACTGGTCACGTTTTTGCATCCAGAAAGCCCTTGGAACAGCAGCAGGAATGTAACTCCACTTACTTGTGTGAGGGATCCAATGATACATAAAACAGCACATTATCTCTTTAATTACTATGATGGTAGACCACATTTAATATTATTTTTGGACAGGAAATAATAGTGTGAGCCTGGAGGGAAATTTCCTTTGATTGCCCCCCTCCATTACCATGAAGATTGCCCGCTGTACATTAATAGTGTGAGCAGCAAAGGTCTCCAAAGTGCAGTTTGCTGGATCCCTCAATAAAGCAGCAGCTGCTAAAATAGAACAAACATCAGCCAGTGCTGGCTGTGCCATGGGAAGAGCTGCCTTGGCTGGAGAGGGTGGTGAAACTGGGATATACAAGTGGAGACTGCCCTTGCTGGGCCTGTTCACTCATCCTTCCTTGGAAGAGGAGGAGTGGAGGCACCAGAATTCATGGGTGGTGCATGGCAGGGCTGCTCTGCTGGCAGGGTTTGTGATCCCCAGCACCCTGGGTGTTCCCGAGGATGTAAGGCACTGGCTGCAGGGCTACTGCGAAGGAAACCTGTTCAAATGAATACAGATGATAAGGGAATTGGTGAGGATTTTTGCTGGGTGTTTATTTTTCAAGCACTGGGCTGTTCCCTGCTAGGTTTCTTAAGGAGGAAAACAGAATTACCCTGTAAATGCTTCCCCATCACCAAGAGCTGTGAGTACAGAAAACAACACATCAATGCTCATCAGCAAGGGCAGGACCTTTATGTCAATGCTCATTTGTGGAATCCTCCCTGGGGCTGTGAACATCCCCATTGTGCTCCTGCAGGAAGGGCTGCTGCCCGAGGTGGCTGGGCAGCCGGGCTGGGAAACCTGGATTCGTGTAAATAGAGCCAACCCGTTCCTTCCTCCTTGCCAATCACGCGTTTGCAGAAAACCCAAATGCAATTAAATCATCCTCCCAGCAGAGGCGGCCAGGCTGACACCTGGTGCACTTTAGGGTGAAGGAGGAGAGGGGTTCTCACCGTGCAGATGTGCCTCCCAGCTGTGCTGTGTGGAAGAACAGGGGAGGGTCTCAAGCCAAAAGGCAGCGATCCCAGCCCAGGTGACCCCTGCAGCTGCAGGTCTGGGCAGTTCATGTCCCCACAGCAGAGCAGGGACCTTTGTGCTGCCCCACCAAAGGGGTGACAGAGCCCTCAGCAAACCCCACACAGCAACTCAGAGACACTGGGGCCAACTTGTGGCTCCCCCCCATCCCTCTGTGGGCACCTCATTTATTTTATTAAGGTACCTATTTCATTTTCCTGCTAAGCTGCTTTAACCCAGGCTGCTGGGGGATTGTGGAGCTCTTGTATTTATCAGCATTAAATAAGAAGCAATGAGCTCTTGGCTGTGCCTTGAAGAGCTTTCCTTTCCTGGGTAGTAAATCTACAGTAACTCTCTCTTACAGTTTTATTGAGGGTTATCAAGTGTTTATTCAAAAGGCATTTCCGTGCATTCAAGTTTTTCTAATTGGGCAGTGAGGGGTAATGTTCTCTCCGGACAGACTATGATTGCTGTGGTAAAATCTGCTCTGTTTACTCAATGGACTGTCCACACTGCTAATTTGCTGGGTGGAGAGAGGAAGTAGGGCTGTATTGGTGTATGGTTTCTACTAAATGGGGTTTGATCTATGTCACTGACAGAATCAGCTGCCCTAGAACACGTGGGACATGGTCTGTGCTGTCTCCTAAAGCCCTGTGAGAAGAAAATCTGTGTAGAAAGCAACTTCTCCTTTCAAGGATGCCAAGGCTGCTCTGCACAACGTGCAAGGAGCCACATTGGTGCCCTTTGTGTGTGGCTGAATTTCAGCCTAGGTATCCTCAAATAGCAAGTGCTACACAGGTGAGCATTGTTCAAGATGGCCCTGCTGGTTGCAAAGAGTGTTTAAAGATGATCTTCATAGTCTGGACTCCAAACAGAAACTGTTAATCAGCAGGGTGGTTTGGAATGAAATCCCTTTCCAGTGATATCTGTAAACCTGGAATGAACACAAGGAAGAAGTATGTGTAGCAGGTGGGGTGTCATTGGAGCATGAGCTTGGTTTAGTTGAAGAAATAAAAGTTAGTTTTGCCATCTTCTGCCTCTTAGCTAGCGGCTATTGGGGTGAAGAAATCAGAAATGGGGTGGCCAAATAAAGGGAATTTTAAAAGAGTCACACTTGCCACATAACAGCAGATTATTTTGTACACAGTAAAAGCAGAGTCGCATTTGGATGAGATGTGACTTTTGTATGGCCATGTCTCTGCTCATATCTGCTGGGCTCTTGTGTCTCTCCTGACATCAGAGCCTTCCTCCTGCACAGGATGAGCTCCCTCTCCTTCCTCAGAGGGAGGCAAAGGAGGAGGAGGAGGGGTGGTTCAGCCAAGCTGATCCAATGTGCACCTGGACAGCTGGTACTTCTCACAGTGCCTTTATTTTAAAGCCATCCATCATGCTCAGGGAATCACATCCAGGTCCTGAATTGCAGAACTGGCACCTTGGGAAGTGTTCAGCTGTGAAAACTGTCTTGGCAGGACAGCATTGCCATATGAAAAGAAATGCTTTGCCTTTCTTATTTTTGAAAGGCAAGGTAAATGGAATGGGCTGGACCCAGTGACTGGTGCTTTCAGGGGATGTATTTCTCCCCTGTGCCCTGCTCTTGGATGGATTTGGGGGAGTCTGACCCAGGTGAATGGGTTTGGTACAGATGGGAACGGCTGAGTGTTGCATCTGCAAACTCTCAGGTCTTTAGATTTTGCCTCAAGTGTGGTGTTGAATTCCAGTCTCCCAGAGATGTGTGTGAGTCCACAGCAGGATAGAGCAGTGAAAAGAGGTGCAGACTCCCAGGCAGAGCTGCAAACCTCGGGCTGAGGTTCTGCTTATGATGGGATGCTACAGTGCTCTTAGAGGAGAAGTTTGTGTGGTGTGAGACTGGACACAGTGGGTCTAACTCCAAAGTTTTTTACATTGTGATTTGAGATCTGCACTGCCATTCTGCTGAGTTCATCTTATTGAGGTACAAACTGAGCTCAGCCTGATGATCAGGAAGTGAAATGAAGTTATATCAGGTTGATGAATCCTTGGTTTTATTCCTGATACTTTAGGTTTTACTGGTTTAGTAACTGGCAGGAGGAGTGGATTGCATAGATGCAATAGGAAGCTTAATTAGTGCTCAAAGTGCTTAGAGATCTTCAAGGAAAGGTGAAATAGATGCAGAAAGTTATCTTCCCTCCTCCTCAGAGGCTGCATTTCAGTAATGGATGAAGTGACCCCTAAAATATAATATTAATTCTGCAAAGCACTTGGGAGTTCTTCTGAATCAAAGGTGCTATGCAAATATATTCTCTCTTTCCTTTACCAGTCCCTTTGAGCCAGCCAGTCCACCATTAGTGGTGATTCTCATTTAATCAGAATTCAGCCTTCAAATTTTCTGCAAGTCCATAGATAAATAAAGCAGCAGCCGTAGTTGATAATTTATTTATAAATCTATTTATAATCTATGTTTTGCATATTAATCAAAACCACTCCATGTGGCAATTCCTGATTAAGAACCATTTTTTTTGTCTTGTCTCTCTTGCCCCTAGATAATATCCAAAGAATTAGATTAGAAATAGTTTTTATAAATAAATTATGATAAACTCCTGCTTTATTTATATACTCAGACACTCTCCTCATATTTCAATCTTCTTGCCATGTAGTAAGATATAGAAGTTGTGACAGTGGTCATTTAAATGGGAAATGCTTGATTTTTAGGTGAAAAAAGGATGTTTTCTGACTCAGGTGAGACACTGATCCAAGGCAGCGTGGTCAGGAATTCAGGGAGTTCAAGATACTTCTTGTGCACACAAAAACTCCAGGGTTGAAAGATGTACAAAGAGAAAATATCTTATAAAGTTTGGGAGATGTGTGGAGAGTGTGACCTGCAGGGCAGCTGGGCAGGAAAAGATTTAGAAACAATCAGGGAAAAGCAGCAGAAAATGACTAAATACAAATAGTTTCTGCTAGGGTTGGTGGGATGGGGAGGAAAGCTATACTTTTTGGGCTTAGCTAAAAGAAACCTTGATAATGTGTAGTTAATTGTCAGCAAAATTGTCATCATCTGTTCATGTGCTCCCAGCAGCTCCTGGGAAAGTACTGGAAACCAGAGGAGGTCATTGTGGGCTATAATTAAACACTGACATTATCACATGTGCTGCAACTTTGAATTGGTCCTGGTGGGACTACTCAAATGTTTAAAAACTTTTGATTATATCTAGGGTTTTGGTTATGTGCATATTACCTGTTTTTTAAGCATTTTAAAGTATGGAATGCAAATGTGGCGTTGCAAACAGTTGGCAAGAACTGAGAGAAATAATCAGAGAGTGGTAGGTCCTGGGGTCATGTGTGCTTGTGGTTCAAATCATGTTTCTAGCCTTAAGGGCTGAACGGAAAAGGTTTAAAAATAAAACGTAAATACTTTCTGAGGACAGGAAGAAAATGAAACAAAGGGAAAAAATCCCCAAATTTCTTAGGTCATGATGAAGGAGTTCAGGAATTAGGGTATGACAAGGGCTGGGAGAGTTGGCTCCACCTCCCATTCCTGCCACATGCTTTCTGTGTGACTTTGAACGAGACAATTTTCTTTGTCTCTGCAAAGTGGGAATAATTACAACTTCCTGTGTAGTGGCAGCACAGGAAAACTAAACTGCAGTGACAACCATTGTCACTTCAGAGAAAGTTTTGGATACAACCAGATGATTCTGAAGGTCTTTGCTATGGACCTGAGATCTTTTCAATTAGCAATGAAACACAGCAGCTTCTGGGGTGGGACCTGGCATTCTATAGAATTAGAGCTGTCATGTTATAGGGTAAATGTTTCCTGGAGTTTCTGGGGAGTTTGTGGTACTTCAGCTGGCCTGAAAACACAAGGATTTCCATGTGCATGCTTGAAGAAACTGAACTTGTAAACAGAGAGGTTGGAGTTGAGGGGTTTATTTCTGTTCTTGCTCAGTTTTGTACAGGTACCTGTTCAGAGGCAATGCTGTGTCAGCCAGGCAGAGTTAACAGATCCCTAACCCAGAGCAATAAATTCTACTGAGGGCCATTCTTCAGCCAATCTAGAATTCATACAGCAGAATGCAGTGCTAGGATAACACTGAGGAGCAAGTTTAGGCTAAGAATGGTGTTGGGAATTATTTGTTCAGCCAGCTGCTGGACTTTCATTTAAACAAGGGCTGATTTAGAAGAGAAGTGGGAGGTTGCAGTTTGGGCTTTCCTCTCATTAGTGCTCAGTTCCTCTGGCTCCTGGCTTGCAGCCTCTCAGCCTCCAAAGTGCAGCTCAGCCCTTGGATACCTGGTGCTGTGTAGGGCACAGGGACAGGGCCAGCACTGCATGTCCTGCTGTGCTTTATCTTGCTTAATGAATACTGTTCCTTCAATAACTTTATTGCCCTCTGTGTTCCAGTTTCCTTAATTACTTTCTGCTTGGCAGACAGGATCTTTTTGTTTTTATATTTTTGTTAAGTATTACCAGATTCCCCAAGCATCACTATCCATAGGGAGAATATCACAATAATTGAACCACAAACAAGCCATATGGAAAGGAAGACAAAAGGGACAAATTTAAAGTCACGTCTTCCTTCCCCATCAAAAAGAGAGAAAAAAAATACAACTGGAGGCACCACTACATATTTGTGTTACCTGTAAAAGAAGGACATGAGGCATATCCACACATGCCAACTGTGCACACAAAGCCTGTGGGCAGACACAAAAGACCAAACCTGGAGGCTAAATTAAGGCTTGGTGCACAATTAAACTGCTTGGATGTAATTATGGCCCTTGGCAGTAAGATTTCTGTTGCATTACCCTCTCCCTTGCTCTGCCTGTGTTGTTATATGTCACAGCACAGCTCGTTTGTAGCTGGGCAAATAATTTGAGCATAAAGAAGAAACCCAGTTGGGCCAGCCTAGCTGGATAAACAGGTCCCTGGGTGAACAAGGATGGGTTGGGTTCAAACCTACACAGGGATCCTCAGCCAACCTCATTCAGCCCTAAATGCAGATGTACCACTGGCCAGGGAGCTGGGTGCTGCTAAGACCTCAGCCAAGCACAAGTGCAAGCCCCCATAATTCAAACCCCCATAATGGGCTCAGTGCTGTTTGTTGAGGATGCTCTGTGAGTCCCTGTCATCCCTGTCTCCTGACCAACGACCCCCTAACCTAATAGTTATAAACAACTCGATTATAACTCAGTTCTCTTGCATGTTCCAATTTCATATTTGTAGCTGCAAGTTCACTCAGTGACTTGATCCCAAAATCTACAACTTGTTCCATGCTCTTCTCCTTTGCAGTAACATTAAAGCAAAAGCAATCTTGCTATTTGTTGAACTTTTTTTCTCCATTCATTTCCACAGAAAAAGTAAGCTTTGTCACCTTTTTTAGCTGCTAAGACAAGGTTGAAAGCAATTCACTGTACCTCAATAAGGTGAAATATGCTAAGGCAAATTCAAGCTGAGAAACATGAGCTTCATCTTTCATTTGTAGACTTTCTCTCCCATGATCTGTATATATTTGCATATTCATACTGACTTTCTCTCTGTCTCTTTTTGTTTTTGTTTTTGTATTCTCTCTTCTGAAATGCAAAAATACAATAAAAAACAACTTTATACTGGTTGTTCAGCATTTGAGCTCAGATAAGTTTGAGGGTTTAGAAGTTTTACTCCAAGGGTTTTCTCTCTACAAACTTGGTAGAAAAACCTAGGACTGAAACCTCTAAACCCCTTTTGAGATAATTCCAAACTGTTTTTCTTCACTGAAGACTTTTCTCCCTGTACCTAACATCACTGAATACAGCCAGGGGCAGTGAACTGAAGTGAGGTCTGTGGGCAGAAGGCAGAGATCTTGCAGATTTAACCAGTTTCAATACTTTTATCATCCAAGTTAACAGCCCTGGTGCTGGGTCCCAATCTCTCCTAAGGTTTTATCCACTGACTTGTCTGAGTTATCTTTTCTGTTGTTCACTTCTGTGGAAGAAAAAGAGAGGTTTGGGATTGATGTGTGGGAGTTAATCTAAAAATCCTGGTTAGGTACTTCCTCTACTTCCTCAAGGGTTTTAAGGAGTGCAAAGGAAAAAAAAAAAAAAGCCAAACAAGCAAAAAAGATAAACCAACCTAGTAACTGCCTCAGAGATGTCATCTGTAGGTACTGGAGAACCATCAAAACTGGTGGGAAACAGAAGGAAAGAGAACAAAATGTGCCCTTGTGTGAGCACACAGTGATTTCACTGTGGAATGTGCCACGGAATTGGGATGCTGTGGTTGCAGGGGACTTGCCTCTGAGGTGATGATTTATTGCTTTGCTTCATTAGATAATTGGCAAATGGAGACAACCAGGTGCAGGGCCAGGGAGGGAGGAAAATTCCTGTCCATCAGGACACCTCTGACCTTCACAGCGAAGCAGAGGAAGCCTCATCCTGTGCTGCCTTCTGCAGGAGCCATGTGCTGGCTTTGAGCAGCTCTCCAGAGGCTGTGCAGACACGTGGAGAGGCAGCCTGCCCTCAGCAGGGTCCCTGTCCTGTCCCATCCTCCTGTGTCCTGCAGTGCCCTGTCCTGCATGGAGAGGCTCTCCTGGAGAATGGCTCCTCTGCTGTGTCTGCATAGGAACAAAAGGCTGGAAACAGCTCCAGTCCTTTTGAAAAATTACACAGGACTGAGCAGTGCAGGGGAAATTCCTCCAAATGCTACTTTTTGGGATAAAGGGATAGCTGGGAGTTGGGTGCCTGATACCATGGCTGTGGGCAATAGATGAGGTGACCCCAAAGAGTGAATATCTCTGGCATCTTTGCAGAAGTATTTGCTTTTTCTGACATTTCATAACCGATTAGGACTTTCCAGAGCTGTCAGTGAGCCCTCTTCAGGTAGAGGTGACATGCCTAATTTCTGATCTCCCCATGCCACAACAGAGAGCTGAGAAAATGGAAGACAGTAAGACACATTTCGGGGAAAAACTCTGACAACTTCAGTGTTTTCTTGTTTTAAAAAGTGCGTGTTTCTGATGGGAGCACATAAAGGGAGGGCCTGTTGTGCCTTGGACAAAGCCAGCCTGGGCAGAGCTCACAGCCTGGGCTGAGCTTCTGGGGCTGGGAAGGTGCTGGGGAAGGCTGCAGAAGGGACCTGGATTTCTGCATCAATTTTGGGAGGCTGTTCCTTGGCCACAGACAGAGGGAAACTCAGCTGAAAGCTGTTACAGGTGTGTGTGTGGGGGGGGTTTAAGCAACAAATGGAGATTCTTGCAGTGAAAAATAAAAGCAATCCAAGAAGCTGCTGCTGCCAGCAGCTCCTGATGACTTCAGCTAATTTCAGGGCCTGCAAACATCGATGACAATGTGATTTCTGAAACATGGGAAGTGTTTATTCCTGCAGTCTGTGCCATATCTGTGTCAGGACTTTCAATGCTGTCACTTGTAGCAACCTCCACCGCTTTATCATCATCTCCCTGAACTAATTACCTTAAACTGATGAAAGTAGATTTTTAAAAGTAAAATGCTTTCAGTAATTTGCTTTTCAGGTTGTTTATGAAGTTGTTTTAGCACGCTCTGTTGAGCTGTACATTTACCTTTATCCGAGGGAGGAACAGAGCTGGAGTGAGGAATTTGGGAGCCTGGCCACAATTGTGGGAAGGATTAAACAAGCAGCAAAATGCGTGGCCCACGATGCTCTGCTTTGCTCTGTCACACACAGATCTCTGCTGTCTTTGCATGGCCCTTCCATCTGCTCCCTGTGACCTGGGAGACCCACATCCCCTCCTCTGTCTGCTCCTCCTGCCTGGATGTGGTGCCCTAGTGCCAGCCAAGGGTTTTATGCACAGAAGCACAAACGGGACGGGACTGCCGTGGAACGTGTCTTGAGCTGCTTTATTATTATTTTTTCCTCCCAAGCATCAGTCTCATTACAAGGTTGGGACAGAGGGAAGATGCCAGCAGCTCACATCCTCAGCAACAGCCAGAGAACATGATGTTACAACGCATTTTGAAAGTATTTTGACCAATCACAAAAGCAAAACCATATTGACAGTAGTTCTATCCAACCACTATAAGTACACGTATACCTTTGGTTAAAGCAATGCTTGCTTATTTCGAATACAATACCTACTTGTAAGCCTTAAAATACAAGACACAGAGCTCCATTATTAAGCTTAGACCTTCCTAATATCTTGCTAGATAGACTTTTCTGCAGTTTAAAGAGTTATTCTAGCCAAGCATTAATACACAGACCATTGTTCTATTTGTCCTTCTTTTCTACATTTCATATAACCTTTCTGCTGACATGCCTTATGCCTTCTGATTAGCTCCAATTGCAGTTTGCTGTCTCTGAGGCCTGCTTTTTTGCAGCTTTCCCTAAACCCTCTGATTTTAAGGATTCCCACATTACCCCTTGGTGATCCTCTTTCCCTTATGTATAAAAAAATACATAAATGCTAGATATAAATAAATATAGTGTATATTATATATATCTAAGTAAGTTATGGGTTCTTACCCCCTTCTTGGAAATAATGTTAGTCTGCACCTATGCTTGTCTTTCACATCCAAATGGAATAATACTGCCAAATAATAATGTGAAAGCATCTCCATCCTTAAGGAAGAATTGATTAAATAGCTTTTACTTTAACCTGTCCTAGTGCTGCATTTCTGTGACTCTGCTGACCTTTGTAAGCTGATGCAGGACTGAGAACTTGGAGGATGAATTGCTAACTTCTTGAATTTTAGAGTGTTCAACAAGATGAACTGCAGTTTGGAGGGTTGTGGGTGGGAAATGGTGACATCTAATTTAAGGGGAAATAAAAAAAGTGTGGTAATTTTGAGAAGAGGCTTGGCACTGTTTTCTGTGAGTTTTTGGCATCTGGTCCAGGATAAACTGAGTCACTGCAGGAGGTGCTGAAGCACCTGGAACTGTTTGCTGCAGAACTCAGGTGTTTGGGTTTCTTGTGTCCCACCTTCTGAGGAAAAGTTCTGGGATATAAAGTGAGGAAGCTTGTGCTCCATGGTTGTTTTTTTCAGTGATTTATTTCTTGATTTAATGATTCACAAGGATTAGCATTCTTTGCTTGCACTTCAGTTCAAATACTAGGAAAAAAAATCCTTTCTTCTTCCTCACCTAGCTGAAATTACTGTTTTATTGACCACTTTACAAGTATTTTGATTTAATACTGAGGTATTTATAATTTATGGAAGATGACACTAAAACATAGGCCTAGTGTGATTATTACTGTATCAGCTGAGCAGTGATGGTAGGACTTAGAGTAAAAACCAGTTTAACTCATGTTATTTAACTCTTTTTCTAAGCAGTCACCAATGAATTCTGGTGTTTGCCAGAAGTTACCCAGCGTTCAGAAGTGCTCACTTAACAGTGCCCACATCATCTCTGCTGTCTGGATCCAGGCAATCATTTCCTGCCTCCTTTCTCCCTGTGTGTTCATTACACAAATTTTCAGTCTCTCCTCCCCTTTTTCACATCTGACACCTGAGATATGCATCCACTCAGTGCTTTAAAGGCCACCCCTGGTATCAAAACAAATTTGACATGTGCAGAGCAGACCTCTCAGTTATCCTAGCACAGGGATCTGCCGGCCAGCTTTTGTCTCTTTTTTTGTGTGTGTTAATGGATCACTCAGAAAATAAGTGGCACTTTTAGTGTCCATTAACTCTCATTTAACTAATGATAAATTGCACTTGAGCACCTATGGACATGCTTGCAGAGACAAGTTAATACCAGAAAAATACATTACTAGTGGGGCTATTGCTTTCAGAGCAAAATGAATTTATCATAATGGGAACTAAAATAAAGGCTTACCAAAAAATACTTGGTATCATGTTAAGTATCCATTAATGCAACTAAATGACATTTAGAGTTTAACAAATACAAATGAAATCCCCACAAAGGAGGGTGTCATAAGAGACATTTGAACAGTACCGTGTTTATAGTATAAAATGTGGAAATTCATCCTCTACCTATGACCTTTGGTGTGCATAGGGGGAAGAAATTAATATAACAATTCCCTGATAACAGGCTTTTATAAATATTATAAATCACATGAGAAGTTTCCTTTGAATTTCAGGATTTCCCTTTCTCCTTTAAGAGAAGAAGACTTACTTTTGTTTCTGCTTTTTATTCCTTTGTTTGCAAACAGTGCAAATGCAAAGAACCAGGATGTGAGTGGAACAGGGCTCTGGAGTGACCTGCTGGCTTTGGAGTCCCTGTCCCTGATGTCACCTCTGCTCTGTGGCTGCTCTTTGCTCAGTGTCACTGCAGTTTGGCTTTTGCTGGTTCAGAGGACAAGGGGCTCAGCTTGCCAGCTCTGCTCTTCAAGAGCCATGGCCTTTGCTGCTGCTGAGCCTTTTGCTGTCCTGAGCAGGACACTTGGCCCCATAAGCTCAGTTGGACACTTACCTCAATAAAATGCTCCCCCAAAAAAACGGTTTGGAAAAACACAACAAATAGTGTTAAAAAACCTTTGCAGATGTGGTAACTCCTGCTGGCTGCAATGGGCAGATGAGTTTTTAATTCTTGTTTCTATATTGCTATTGTGCCCAGTAGAGACTTTATCTGTAAATACAGCAGTGTCCCTGCCCTGCAGGGCTTGCAGAATATGAGACACTGGTGAAACAGATGTTTCAAGACATGGAGAACTTGTTCAGTGGCACGGGGTGAAATCAGAGCTCTCTTCATCCCCTAAATATCCCAATGCATGGAGGCAAACCCATCCCGTGACTCTGTACTACATCTTTATTTTATCAGACCTTCTGCTGACCCTGAACAGCTTCTGTTCTTTGAGGGCTCTTTTTTTTTTTTCTTTTTCTGTTGTTGCTCATATTTTCCCCTCACATTAATTATACAGATGTACTGGGGGCCATGTGCTTTGCCACATCAGAAAGGAAACCACAGGACTTCAGATCACAGGAGCAGCCAGATGTCCTTGCCTGGCAGAGCAGCACGAAGGGTCACAGACTGGGCTGGCTGCCTCTGCCAAACAGGATGGGGACATCACCTGCTCCCATAAACACGGGCCACAGGAGAAATAACATCACTGCAAAGTCACAGCAGCTTTTGGGGATTCATTTTGTTACTGTTGGGATTTTTTTTTCTTTTTCCTTTTAGTAGATGTAATAACTGTCATGATTCTTTAAGGCCAGAGCTGCCTGTCCACACTTAGGCAGTGCTTTATTCCCTGACAAGCCCTTTGCCTCTTTCAAGTCCAGGAGATTTCCAGGATTGTGCCTGCTTGGGAGAAAGAGTGTGATTTGCATATGGCTCACATTGTTCCTGTGTATGTATTTCATTTTTGAAAGTCATTAAACACAGAGGGTTTGAAGTGGTGGTTTTCTTCAAGTAGCAGCTCTGGAGCAGGTTGTACTTTGTCTCCTGTAGCAAACTCAAGCTAGATCTCTCCCAACAGTCTGCCAGAGGGGCTTTTTCTATTGAACTGGTAGAAATGGCTGACAGAAATGGTTGGTTTCATCTTTGGGACTATGCTTCTTTATCTCTTTATCTTTTTGTCTTTTTATCTTCTTATTTATCTTTTCCTCCTTCAGAAAGGTGACTTAAAATTCACTATTTCTTTTTTTCTGGAAGAAAGAGTTCCCACTGGCTTCTCTCAGCATGGAGGATACCATGTTAATATATATTTTTTAGACTGTGTCTCTAAATGACTCAAATCAGGGTGAGGGAAGAAAGCTACTACAGTATTTCTATTTCAATCCCTCAAGAGAAATTCAAAGGGGACATCCAGCAATTACAGACATCCAGCTGTAATCTCTGAATCTTGTTCCTAATTCTTTTATCTATTTCCTTGCATAGAATTGGGCTTGGTGGCTGGGACACACACGACATTGGTGCAGCCAGGCTGGAGCTTAGTGCTGGCCTTGGCTCTGGCTCAGGAGCCAGCTCATCCAGCCTTAGCTGGGCTAAGCTGTATTTAAATGTCACTGATGGATGCTGAGCATGTAGGAAACCTTGGATAAGGAATTAAGGGTTCCATGGCACTCCAGGCATCCTTGAAAAATTGTATTGCTCCTTCTCTCAAACCTGGTCACTTAAGTCTTTAATTATCCTTGTCTGAGGTTTCCATTTAACAGCTTATAATTCTAAATTCTCCACTCTAAAAGTAATTGCTGAAGGCAAAATAAAGTCTTGATGGCAAATCCATCTGCCAATCTGTCTGATTCATGTAAATACACTATATCAATTTCAATTATTTGAGAAATCCATCCCATCTGAAGCACGTTACAACTGAGGTAGCATTTCACTACTCAGAAAAGTGAGGAGCAAAATACATGACTTATAAAATAGTTTATAAATCTTCCATAATTTTCAGGTAAATGAAAAATTTGCCATTGGGGAGTAGGCTTGTTTCTTGCACGTTCTTGGAAAATTCCACTGGTGTCTTTTTCTACTGGACTTGGGATGAATGAAGATCAATTCCCTATCACCCCTCACAGCCATGTAATCTGTGATCTACAGAGTTTTCCTCCCTTAAAAGAAAAAGTCAAGAGAGAGAATCCACTGCAAGACATAGATAGAGAAAATAATTTCCTTTTCTTGTTGAAAATGGTGCCTGTGGGAATTCTGTGGCTGGTGTTACATCTTAGTGTAATTTCACTTGAGCCTTTGTACAAATCAATGATGAGGCTTTTTCTCTGTCATTCAGAGCCTGTAACTTTGTGTAGCCTTAAAGAACAAACTCGTCCATCCTCACCCCATGGGTGAGCCTTGCAGAATTCTGCCACCCCACTGTGAGCTGTGCTCCTGGGTGCAGGCAGCTCATGCTCTGGAGCCAGGACAGGCTTCTGGGCTCATGCTTAAACAGAATTCAGGCTGGGCAGCATCACACCCCCACCCCAAAGCTGTGGCAGAGCAGGCAGATGAGTAGCAGCCATGGCTGTTCCAAACCACTCACAGCCCCCACCCAGCCTGTTCTTGTCCCCTCCTGCTAAATCCCTCATTTGGGTCAGGTGTGGATCCTGCTCCTGAGGAGCTGCTCTGCCTTTGCCCTGTAGAATCAGAGAGCAAGCAGCAGATGAATCTAATTTGTAAAGTGCTTATTTCCTTCCCCAGCCCCTGTCCTGGCTGTGTAGAGGTTGCAGTGGTCTGTGGAGGTTTCTTGTCAAGAAGGATTATTTCTGAGTTAAGTAACAGCTTTATAGCTCATAAACTGTTTTTTAGGGTTGGTTATCAAAGGTGTTGTAACTATTTGGGTTGTGCTGTTCTGCCCAGCCCAGGGGTGAATCTCCTCTGGGCTGAGTCTTGGTGCCCTTTTGGGGTTCCTGGTGGTGTTTCAGGTCTTTGTATCAGTCGTGTGGCAGGGCAGTGGCTGTCCCACTGTACTGGGCACTGGTGGGGCCTTGCCTCAAGTGCTGAGTTTGGTTTAGGACTGACAAGAGAGATATTGAGATGCTGGAGTGTGTCCAAAGATGGAGAGTGGAGCTGGGGGAGGGTCTGGAGCACAAGTCTGGTAGAGACCAGCCTGGGGTCTCAGCCTGGAGAAAAGGAGAGCAGGGGAGACCCTCTTGTTCTCTGCAGCTCCCTGGCAGGAAGGTGCAGTTAGGGAAGGTCAGGCTCTTACCTCAGGTAACAGCCTCAAGTTGTACTAGGAAGGTTTAGATTGGATATCAGGAAAAATTTCTTCAAACAAAGGGTGATCAGACATTGGCATAGGCTGCCCAGAGCCATGGTGGAGTCCCCATCTCTGAGGGGATTTAGAAGATGGATGTGGAGTTGGCACATGGGTTAGTGGTGGCCTTGGCAGTGCTGGGTCAGCAGGTGGGCTTGCTGCCCTTAGAGCTGTGTGCCAGCCTGAGCAGAGCTAAAGGACTGTGGCAGTGGTGTCACAATGCTCAGCCAGTTGTTTCACCTGGGCTAAACAGAGCAGAAGATAAGAAAGAATATACATTCCTGGGGATTTGTTTCCTCTTTTTTTTCTTGTGCATGTGCAGCTGGCAGGAGCTGTATTGCAGATCTTTTGTGATCAAAGTGGGATACAGTCTTAGACCTGGCTATGAGAGATTTTTTTAGCTATTTCTTCTTTGAATGCTCCTGGATGACTTCACTTAATTGTGTAACTTATCTGCCAAAAAGGCGTTTGTTTATGAACTTGCTCAGCCTCTCCCATGGTAGGAGAAAAGGCTGGGGTTGTCACTCTTCTGGGGTTCCCCTAGAGAGTTTTGGCATGTAGCAGATGTAATTACTTAGTTAAGAGACTTTCTTAAGTTCACTGATGCAGGCTAGGAACTGTAAATGACAGAGAAAGTGAAACAAGGGGTGTGAGAGAATGAATAAAGGGGAATGAAACTGTGATCTCTCCCAGATGTTAAAAAAAATTTTTGTGCAGCTGAACAAAGGTGCTGTCTGTCCAATATCATTTTTATTCCAAACCTTCAATATTGCAGCTGACGGCAGAAAATGTGCAGTAAAACATGGGGAGGCCACTGGGTAATATCCACTGTAAAGTGTTAATTGCCTATTGAGGCTGTAAACTATGTCAATATGCCTGGATCTGAGTTATTGACAGACTCCCATTTATTCCAGCCTCACAAAGCTGGGCTCTTTAGAACTGGGGGCTCTAATCAGTCATGCTTTACTGAACCTACCAAGAAGTACCAGTCAATAAATGTGCTTGCTGTCTTAACCCTTTGAAGTTTGTAAAATTACAAGTGGGATTGATAACATTGATTTGGGGAGAACTCTTGACAGTGGAAACGCTTTGGAAATGAGAGCTGCCTGTGTAAATGACACCTCCTTTAGCCTGATGGTGGCTCTGGGTTTGTGGGGCCAGAGAAACCTTGGTTTTCTGTCAGCACCTGAGCCCTGGGCTGGAGGAAGGAGTTATGGTCAGGGATAAGTGTTTGCAGTGGCAGAGCAGAGTGGCAGCTAGAGCTGGACCTGGCTGTAGTGCATTTATCACTATTAAAAATTCTGACGTCTGTGGCTCAGCACTTCTGATCCCATAGCTGGCAATCAGCACAGGACTGAAGCCATCAGCATCCCATTGGATTATTTGCAAGAAACGGGGTGTTTCTCCTCATCCACCCACTAAAACCCCCCAAACCTGCCTCTCTGGTGCTGGTGGGAGTCTGTATGTGAACATTATCTTAAATGAGTGCTGATGTACAGCAGCTGTGGTGGCATTTGGGTGGGAACAAACAGCAAATAAAAGGCCAGGTCCTGCTCTCCAAGAGCTGTGGGGGAGGAATGCCTGCAGGTTTGGAGAGTTTCTGAGATAGGGGCTGGCTTGTAGAATGTTTGGAGATGAAAGACTTGCTGACATGAGAATGAAAGTTTTTTGGACTTGCTGGAATTCACCTTACTGTGGGAGCTAATACAGTTGTATTACTTACATGTGGGTTCTTCTGTTTTTAAACAAAATGACTAAAGCCTGGGGATAGTTGCTTTTTATATTCAAGGAAAATCCAAACAAATACAGATGAAAATTTTTCTGTGAAATCTAGGAGAGAAGCAAAGCAAAAGCCTGCTACTTGACGTAATCTGTAATCATAAATAAAGGTTTTGGAATTTTTACAAAGAATTAGAAATGGATCAGAAAAGTCTTCCCTGATTTATTTGCTCATTAACAAAAACAAATTCAGGTTAAGAGTATTTCTTCCTCAATCTTTTTCTAGCTATATACAAAGTGATATTTGTCCTTTCTGATTTGCCTTGCACTTTTTTTTTCCTGAACTGAGGAGGTTTCATACTAAAGTATGAGATCAAGATCTTCTGGTGCTTAGAGCCCAGCACTACCTGGAAAAAGAGGCGGCTTTTTTGTAAATTTTTAACATGTGATTCCTGGTGTAGGCAAAAAGAACATTGCCTGGTCCAGGCCTTGTTAGACACGGAGATTATAGTGACCACCTAATGTGTTTTTTAAATACTACCAGTCTGCCTGTTCCTGGTGCTAAGTGCTATTTTAATAATACTAATTAATTTGTACTTGTTAAATTAAGTGCATCTAGGTTTCAAGCAGAGAGGTTAGACTCAGGTTAAGTATTTATTCTGCTCTTTTACATGTAATAGTGCAAATCTTCTGCCTGTCAGAATGAAGCTGAACACCTTGCCATTTATTAATGGATATATGCAACTAAAATCCATACTTTGAGCCTGAAAATGTGCACTTGCTTGGCCTGGTATCTGTTCTGTAAATGATAGGGACTGGTTATTCCTTGCAGCACCAGCAGCTTTATATGCTACAGTGTGTCTGTGGTAAATAGGTGCATTTGCAGATGCTGCTATTATTCATAGGGTCTCAAAGAATTTATCATTTCAAGCAAATCAGAACTGGGTACAGTTCACTGTTTGTCTGAAATGAGCAGCTGTTTTCAATACATCCATTGCTGTTGCAGTGTGCAGACTAATACTTAAAATAACTATTCCCAAGCTGCAAGGAAATAAGAAATTTGTTTCATTTTCAGTTATTTTCAGCTGTTTTTTCTTTTCTTTTTCTTTTTGCCTTTTTAATAATATCTGCAAATTCTTATATAAGTTACGCTTTTCCAGCCTGGATGAAAATCAGTTGAATCTTGGAGAAGTTTGGTTGTATAATCCAGTTCATATCAAGCTACAGAAACCTGAGACTGGCTGTGCCTGGGTTTGGGATGGAGCAGGGTACTGCCATGTAGCAGCATCTGCTGATAAAATCACTGATGCTTCTCTGTGGAAAGCTGCTCTGCTCTTGCCTACCCCTGGTGCAACGTGCAGGTACTTTTTGGGAAACAAATCTCTTCTCAGGAGGTTGTGAAATGCAGCAGTGCTGCTTGATGGGAAGACCACTGCTCTTACATTTCAGTTTGATTTGATTTATCTTGTTTACATTAAGGGTGGGAGAAATCATGCTGGGTACTTGGTTTCTTTATCCTGCTTGTATTGGATGTCAAAATGATGTGACTGCCTTCACTGCCAAAGGATGCAGGTTAAACACAGCTAAATGAGATGCTTTGCATGTAATGACAGCAAAATGCAGAGAACTTCAGGCTTGCAGCAGCTCAAAATACTCCTGGCCAATGCTATGGAGTTGGTGTGTGTTTCTTTTTGCTGGTTCTGGACAGGGGGGTGTATAGATTGTGTTCATCATCATTCAGAGATGTTTGTGAGATTGGAGCATGATGTATTTAGTTAAATAGCTGCAGTTCATTGCACGCTTCTTTCCTGCCAAAATAGAGCACCAATAAAAATATTCACATTTCTGGAGCGGGGGGAAGAACTGCTGGAAGTTGCAGCAGCAGGGCTAAGCAGGATGGATATACAGCGTGTTTCCCCCACCTCATATTTAATGGAGAGGAATCCAGGCACGGTTTAAGATTCTGTTTTCCATAGGCTTTTCCCGTGCTGAATTGTGTGATGTGACCACTAGAGAGCAGGCTTAACCTAGTAACAAGAGCTAATTAGTTCTTGGCCTCTTCATTTGCAGCTCTTCCCCAACCCCCTTCCACCTTTCTGTCTAGGCAGAGGCGACTTCCATGGTTCTTAGCTTTGCCTCCAACGCTGTGCAATCTTAGGGCTAATTAAAACACCACAGACGGCCTGAACCCCACATTAAATTTTGATGAGGAATTGATCAGCCAAGCAAACAGGAAATTTAGCTGTGTGAGTGAAGGTAATGTTTGCTCAAATGTGTAATGAGGTCCATGGGGAATATTTATGGGGACCTTAGTGACGGTTTCAGCAGTTCCTTCTCCTTGAAGTCCTCTGACCTACCTGCCCTCTCCTTCATGGCAGTGTAGGCACAAGGAAACCCTGAGCTGCTCCAGGCAAAGGTGAGCATGTTTTGGAAAGTGGGCTATGTTTGGCTAAGGTGGTCTCATGTAAAGTTCTGCAAGAAGAGCTGTGGAACAGCACACTGACTTTTGCACTTTTGCCTTTGCAATAAAAAAACAAAACAACAAACCCATGAAACCCAACCAAATAACCCCTCCCATAATCCAGTGAACTTCAGTAAAATTGCTAGTGGAACTCTTTGCAGTGTGTTAGTAAATTAAATGGCTTGCTCAAAAACGATGGGGCAGTGTGTTTCAGCAGGTGTTACCTTATCTGCATTGACTTCAGGATCAGCTATAAAAGCTGTCAGCACACAGGTATTAGGAGCAAAGGCAGGATGCTGTCAGAGAGGGCCCTCCTCAGCAGATTTTATCTATTTCTAATAATCACTCAATACAAAGTAGAAATGCTTTCCATGTGCAGCAAGCAGATGAACTTACCTGCTTCTTATTTATCACCATTCATCCAAAGTACATCAGCCCATGTAGGTCTGAAGTGTGAGAATGAGCTCTTTGGGATAGATATCACCTTCAGACCTGTATCTGCATGGCACTTCTGTTGAGAGCTCCCCTCAGCCTCTGGCAGGAGCTCAGCCCGACCCTGGGAGCTCTTCCCAAAGCAGAGCATTCCTACCCACACATTGGTCTCAAGCCCAGCACATCAGCTGGTCCCAGCTCTGCACCATCTCACAGTTTCCTTCCAGTGCCTCTCAAGGCTGCTTCCAGTTCTGACAGCCTCTAAAGGTGAGGCTGATGCCTGAAAGGACTGGACTTGGAGGAAGAGGAAGCTGGCTGGGTGGCTGGTCCAAGGCCTGTGGTACAAACCAGGCAAGGAGAAAGAACCCCCTTGGTCTTACTGGGGTGGGGGCAGCTCCCAGTGTGAGCCCTGCAGTCCCTGCCGTTTTTCACACCATTGATTTGTTCCCATATAGGAATGTGAGCCCAAAACCTGTTTGCAGTGATGATGGGAATAGCTGTGACTGAATATAGCAGGAGGAGTTGGCAGAGCAGTAGTGCTTCTGACTTGCAATAAAATCCAGGGAAGTTTAGTCACTTCTGTCTAGAACAGCAGTGATGCTGGGAAATTTTATGTCCTTCAAGTGTTGCAGCAACAGTATCAATGAGGTTTGTGTAAAAAGAAAGCAATTATTCTTACTTTCTAGAGGGAAATATTGAAGTGAGAAGTTTGGAAATACTAGGTTATATTCTGAAACAATCACAAAATTCTCCAGTGGTATAATGTCTAAGCTGTGTGTTTTTAATAGGCCAAGGGAAGTAGATTGTTGATCTTGTGCTCAGTGCATTGGAATAAAAAGTTGGTCTTTAACATCAAGTTCACAGTAGTGTGTCAGACCCTTTTTGAGGAGGAGGAGCAGTCTAAAAGCAGAGTCAGCACACTCCTGTCTGAGCTGGCTGTCATTGCCAGGGGCTGGTGTCTGCATGCTGCTGCACAAAGCCATGGGGACACCTAACCTGGTGTATCTTAAATATGGTCCTCCATTAGACCACTTAAACATTCATTTATGAGTAAGACTCACCAGAAGAGCAGCTGTATTTAATTCCTGTCTGCACTGGATCAGAGAATGTTTAAATGAAGGGCCTGGCAGGACATAAAACCAGACTGGAACCTGCCTCCTGTGGAGACTTGGGACACTTGGCCTGCTTTGGTTGCACAGGAAAAGTGTTGTGCAAAAAGCTAAAATGAGAACTTGAAGCAGAATCTAATTACCCATGTTCCAGTCATAAGTCACTTGTTTACATCCAGCTTTACATCTATTACTGAATGTGCTGCTTTCAACCTTGCTGACATTTCATTCAGCTTAAGATGTGGGTTTGAACTAAATATTAACATTTCAGGGACTGTCAGTAGATCTTATTTTGCATTACTTCCATCTTGCTAATTAACAATACTGTTCATAGGCTGTGGGAGGGGACACAGGATTGTGTGAGTGCACATTCAATAGGCAAGCAGTGAATGCATTAATCAGGATTTTTCATAGCTTAAAAAGGTCTGCTGGGATTCTTCTGTCAGGTGTGAACTCATTTTGCCCTTGTTTACTGGGAGTGTTGCTGGAAGGTGCCAACAGCTCTGGCCTGGCTGGACACTCACAGCCCAAACCTGAGGGACAGAAGGTTTAATTGTGGGAATATCTGGGTGCTGAGCATCCATGTGGGAGGTGTGGCTGTATGAGGAATAATCTTTAGAGGTGTTTTACCCTCAATAATTCAAACTTTGTTTTAATAACTGTCTGGTCACTATTGATATCAGCCTACAAAAAAGCAGAACTTTCTCCTGCTCAGGTCTTTGTCGTCTTTGTTGACCATGAGTGTCATTACTACCTTGAACTTCTCTAGGATTCTGAACAGGGTTGGACTGGGACTAGTTTTTGCTGTACTCCCTGGTAGCTCTCCTTTAACAGCTACAGTTTGAAGTCAGTCTCTAAACCATTTATTTAATCCCTTTGGTGACTAGAATATGGGGCTTTAAAGAAGAATTTAGGTACAGCTGAGTCAGAAGTCTTGGAGAAGTCCAAGTCCACTTTATTATCACAGCTGCTTCTATCAATCAGTCTTGTAATCTGGCCAAAAAAAGATAAGAGTGGTTTGTTTAAACCAGTTTTCCACAAAACATCACAATTGCAGTTCCAGTCTGCAGTTCTTTATCGATAGTCCATGAATAAATCTTTTATTATTTTGTCAGTTATTAAGGCTAGACTAGCTAGTCTGTTGCTCTGGAGTCATCCTTAACTCTTCTCAAATGGAAATTATGTTGGCAATCCTGCAACTTTTGGCATTTACGAGGTTGTTTGCCACGATGTATTAAAAATTTAACAGTGCACTGGTTTCTTTAAAGCTCTTTTGTCTCTGTTATCTTGACCTGTTGATTTGATTTTATTTTTAAACTTTTTTTTTTTTTTACCTTTGGCAGGCAGCCGAAGATAATGCAAATGACTTAGTTGCTTGATGAGAAGTCATCTGATAAAACCAAGGAGCCACAAGCCCTTGTTAAACTCTCTGATCTAGCTGTGGCATTTAGGGGATGTTTACACACATCAGTGTCTTTCAATAAATAGCTATGAAACACTCCTGCTTTTTCAGTGTCTCCAGTATAATTCTGGTGTTTGTATTTAGCAGGGAGGGTTTGGTGCTGTTTCTTTATAGGTTGCTTATTTATTGTTCTGTTGATATTCTGTTTATTCCATTAGTCCCCTGTTCTCAGTTTTTAAAGTGTCTTTAAATATTTTTTCATCTTTTAAACTGGAATATTTCTTTTGGCCAGTATATCATTCTTTTAAATTACTATTTTTGTAATTGCAGCTCTTTGAGCAGCCACTGAAAGTCCCTGAACAATTTACAGTTTTTAATGATACTTTCATTACTGAACTTGATGCTCTTGGTCAGTTGTAAGTCTGAATCTTCATTGGAAATAAAATACAAAATATAGTGTATATGTATGAATGACTGCTTGAATTCTGGTTTTAATCTTTCAGTCCTAAGAGTTGCATTGGTATGAGTTGCATTGGCAATTTCCTCTGCTTGTGAAGCTCCCGGTTTTAAGATGCTTCTGCAGTTTATTTGAAGTATTTGCCTCTAACAAAGGACCTGTGTCGAAGGGAAGGTTTAACGTGTGATCAAGCACCGAGTTGTGTTCAGCAACAATTAAGTGTAACAGCACCTAATGCCGGGCTGGGCAGGCTCAGCCCGAGGGCAATTCCTGCCACGCTGCTCTGTGCTCTCCTGCCTGCTTCAATCAACTTTTCATGCACAAAATTTCAATTAAAGGGAGCGTATTTAAAATGCAGTCGGGCAGCAGAGATGGCTGGGTAGGAGCAGGGTCTCCTGGGGGCACTTTGGAGGGAGCATCCTGGGGACAGCTGTGCCCACCAAAGGCTGGATTTGAACAGAGCTGACTGACACCTGCCTGGCAGAGCCTTGGACAAAATGCTTCTGCATCAAAACCCAGCGTTTCTGTCTTAATGAGGGTGAAAGATTGTTAATTCTGTGAACATTTTGGGAAATAAGATAGTGACAATCCCAAGGTTGATATTTAAGGCACATAAAATTGTAAAGATGAAGAGATTTTTGTTCCGTTTAACAGCAACAGAGCTAACTTGCTTTCTGTTTTGTTTGATGGTGGTTTTTTGTTTGGAGGTTTGTCTGTTTTGGTTTTTTTTTTTTTTTTTTTTTTTTTTTTTTAAGCCAGAGACTCTCGTTGCCTTTTCCTTGTCACTGCTCGAGTCTGTCTCCCCTATGGGTGTTGCTCTGCCCCAGCTGAAGGTGTCTTTGTTTTCCCATTGTGGTCTCCCAAACTCTAATTGCTCCAGGAGCACTAATGAGCCTGTCATCAGACTTCCCTGTGTTAGTGATAAATGGTAGATTCTTTTTACAGACAGAGTGTATCTGAGCAGGCTCACACTCATTTCATCAATGGAACCAGGGATGAAAACTTTCATTTGTGCTGTTTTTTAAAACTGAGCCTTTCATACAGGCTTTTTTTTTTTTTTTCCCCTAGTAAACTCATTTTCAGGAAAATGGGATGAAAATGCTTTACAGCTTCCAGCAAGTCCAGATATAGGCATACTTGGAAACAGAGATGCTGCTAAGCTGACAGTGAGCTTGATGTCAAATGATGAGGAGCCAAAGAGTAGCACAAGGGTGCAGAGAGGTGAACAAAAAAATCCTCAAGTGTATTTTGAAGATAGCAGAGAGAGATGAATAACAATTCCTGGGAGCAGGCATGCTGGAGCTGGCTCATCTGAGTTGAGTGGCTCATGCTGAAGCCTCTGCAGGAAAAATTCTCTGTTTTGGAGAAGGTTCTGATGCCAGGTGCTCACACTCAGACCAAGGGCTAAGAGGATGCTTTTCATACCTTTTAATGCTTTTATGATTTTTGATTTGGCAGTGTTACTACCTATGGCCATATTTCTAGTAAATTGGAATTACAGGCTCTTTTTGTGTCCTAGGTTGGTTGCAGGATTCTTCTACAGACACGGTACAGATACTCCCCAGTGTTTTGGGGCAGGGTGGACCACTAAGAACTGCAATACTGGAACTTATAATGGACTGCCTTCTTAATCACTGCTTAAAAGTCTCCAAAATACGAAATGTACAAGTGTATCTGTACCTTTGTCTGGTATAGGCATTAGGAATTTACTCATCAGTTGCTTCCCAGGCTGTGTGAATGCCAGGCTGCAGCACTGGGACCCCTCAAGCTGCAGGAGCTGCTTCCCAAGGCTGGGTGTAGGGACTTGGAGGATGTGGTGATGCAGCCACGGCTGAGGCTTTGCAGGAGCTTGCTGTGTTGGAGTGTGTCTGTCTGTGTGAGCTGGAGCTGAGCAGATGCAAAGTTCACCTTGCACATCCATTCTCAGCAATGCCTGGGAGAAGGGGCCCTCCGTGGCCTCCTCAATTTCTTACAATCCTTTGAAAACTTGCAAGTGGAGAGAAATTACATCAAATGTTCCTGTACTTGGGGAATCAAACTAATTAGGCAGCAGACAAATTGTTCCCATATTTCTGACAGTGGTAGTGTCAGTAGCAGCAGTAGGATGGTGTGAGTTTGCTTGTTCCTCCTTATCCTCACCTGCAGAGTGTCCTGTCACCCACCCTGCAGGGCTCATCCTGGGACTGATATAGAGCTCAAACCCTGCACTTCTGGTCCCTCAGTGTTTCTGAGAGTGTCTCTCACTATTGCTCCTTACCAAAAACCTTCAACAACTTTTGGAAGGACTCCTCTTGAATGAAAGCCTCGAGAGCCCAATCTTCAAGATGTTCCCTTATGGAAGTCCTTCAGCATCCCAGGAAAGACTTACAAATGTCCTGTCATCACTTCAGATTCAGTTCTGACAAGAAGCCACAAGGGTCTCATTCATAAAAGCCTTGCACATCACATTATATGCCCACAGTTACTGTAGACATTTCTGGGCTGCAATAAACTTGTGTGACAGAAACCATTCTTCCTTTTTACAGATGACATCCTCAAATTGCTGGGTCCTGTTCTCCATTGCTCTGCACCTGAGCTGGTCCTATCCAGTTATGCAAACTCCTACCAGTAGCATTTCATCCTCCTGCCCAGGAGAGTTGGTGTGGCAGCAGTGAAAGGCAGTGGAGAATTAGTTATACTGCTTCCCTCTTCTCCCAAAGTGAACATTTCAAAGCTGATCGTTCCAGACATAAACGAAAGTCTGGGATTTGGAGGTGGCTTGGCTAAATGCTTTACATTGTGTTTGACCTCTAAAAATGAAGGGACAAACTCGGTGCAGAGTGGCAAGTTGCAGAGCAGTAATTAGCAGGGGAAGGGTCAACCTCTTTGTCAGAAGTACAAAATTAGATTAGAGAAGGCATTTTGGCCATGGGGCCTTCCTTAGGCTAGAGAAGAACAGGATGTTGTTTAGTTTTGCTGTGTCCCAGTTTCACCATGCCCTGAGGAAGACCCCCAAGGCTGAAACCTTATTTCTAATTGTTTTATAAATGACTTTTTCTTCCCTTTTTGGCATTCAAGATGACACCAATTTTGAATAAGAGAGTTTCCGTTGGCCAGACACTTCCTGAACAAAGGAAGAATATTCAGTATTTTAATAGTCACTAATTTGTTGAGATTTTCCTAGTTTTCTTCCACATTCTCTTTTCCTTGCTAGTCTAATTGTGTGGCTTATCTCAGATCTTAAATGATCTGTATGAATATCTTGGCCAGAAAGATTAAAAATTCTAAATAAATATGCAGAAATAGTAAATGACTTCCAGGATGTGTTTTGTTTCCTTTATGCACACTGGATAAGTTAGTTATTCGGAGAACTGAATTTTATACTTACATATATATGACTTTTAATGCTTTTTTTAATGTGTCTGCACAGTAGGCACAGAGTCTGGCTCTAGTGGTAGGTAGAGTGGCATTTGTTTTTTCTAGCTGTTAATATTAAACCATGACTGATTGGGGTTCCTGTGTAGGAAATTGCTCAGGGTATTTTATGGCAGTTTCACTGTCTCCTGAGGAACAGAAAGTTTGACAAGCTGAAACATCCAGGATTTCAAAAATCTCTGCTGCAACTTTTGAAATGCAATCACTGTCTTCAGAGTCTGGTGGCTGGCAAAGGATCTAGAAATTTTGATTATTGGGAGGGGACAATGTTTCATTTCAACATATATAATAAAAATAGTCACTAAAACATGGCAAATTAATTTCTAACAAATTGTGAGATAGTAGCTTATTAGCTTTCGATAACCTTTTTCCATGAAAGATCAAGTCCCACCTCTTAAAACCTCAGTAATTATAATGATTTGAATTTTTAGGATGTCACTTGATTAAAGTGCCTCACATTTTTCCTCTTACTTTCACAAACAGTTTTATATTTGACAATTTTTTTTTCTTCCTAAAGGCAATTTCTAAATCAGCTTGTTGTGGCTTTGCCTACAGCTGCTCTTAGGTGAGGATTTTGTGTCATGGGTCACTGTGTAAAGTAGCCCATCTATACAGTAACACTTAGAAAAGTGAAATTTTGGGGAAAACACTTCAGCACTAACTACCTTTCCCTTCTCTGACTGTAACTGGCCATACTGAAAGGGAACTTCCTTTCTCAGACTGGAATTGTTAGAATTGGATGGCTCATGACCATAGTGTCATACTGACTATTGAAACGTTTCTGGATTTTACGCTTCCACTGAAATGTTTTTAAGCAATTATTGTCTTTAGCTGAGTATTTCTGGCCAGCAGTTGACAATCCTTTTAAGGACTAAGGTAAGCATCTTTCCAGGTGCACAGTTCACCTGTTTTTGTGTAGGTACAACTTCAACAGGAATTTTCCCTAATGAAAGGCAGCGTGGACAGACACTTCTGTAACATTTACTTACACTTACATTTGAGTGGCATGCAAAAATTACTGCCAGAATTGCAAGATGAAATACAAGATAAAGTGACGTAAAACCCAGAATCAACATGAACTGATTCTGCAGCATATAAAAAATGTGTTGTGCAATGTCCAGGCTGTCCTTTGGGAAGAATGACTTCTACAGGGTCAAAAGAGTTGTGGGTGAAAACTGCCCTGGCTGCCCTTGGAGTACTTGCAGCAGATATTTATGGAATGCTTAGATGTGTAAATAAAGGCCATATGAAAACACTGAGTAGAAAATATCAAAGATGACATGAATCCTGTTGTTTAATGGTTCTAGTAACCAGCTTTGCAACTGTGGTGGGTTTTTTTTCTTTTTTTTTTTTTTTTCCTAATATGTATTTTGACATAAGTGTAATTCTCTGGTAATTGGGAAGAAACTCCAAATGCTGCCTCAAGCTATTGTGGCAGATCTGGACTGATGCAGCCAAGTAAGCATGAGAGTTTGGAGATCAAGGATTAGTTTTTTTATAGGCTTTGCATTTTATTTAGAAATATCCCCAATGGCATCAGTGACTTTAAGGCTCAGAGGGGTCGTTAGGCTGTATTATCTGATTTGTGTCTAAGGGGGACCACATAAAAGTATCCAATTCCCACATATTAAAGGGATACAGAGGTTTGAAACTCAGATGTCAGGATCACCCAGCCCTTCCCACATTGCCTGGAGGGACTGGGATCTGAATTTGTCTCAGTATGGGTAATGTTAACTACTGTTATGTCATTTACTGAGTTTCTCTTCTGGCTCTTACTGGTTTGGGATGACTTTGGTGAGAGGTTTTATTCAGACTAATAGCAAAAGGGTAATATCACCAATAACAGATTTAAATCAAAGGAGAAACCTAGTCTGAACATCCAGGAAAGCTGCTGTCACTGTCCCTTTTTAGGTGGCCAAAGAATCTCTTTGAGGGAGCCATGGAGTCCCCATTTCTCAAGGCATTGATGAG